>NC_081305.1:11472500-12097500 GCF_030435805.1 Mustela lutreola | reverse complement strand
TCTCTCATACTTCAGCCTCTTCCTTCTCTTTGGAGATGACAAGTTCATTCCTGCTTCACAGGCTGGAACAGAGGCTTTGCACCTGTTGCTCCTGGGATGCTCTTTCCCCGGACACTGGATGCCGGCTCCTCTTAGTGGACGCCTCAGCTGCAACGACAGCTCTGTGCGGACACCTTCCTGGAATGCTCGACCTAGGGCTGGGCTGTCGTAGGTGGGAGACCCTGGCCCGTGTGGCTGCTGGGCACCAAACCACTAGAGCTAGAGCTATGGAGGTACTAGATTCCTAATGTCATTCTATTTTACTTGACTTAAATTTCAGTTTGAAAACAGAGAGTTGATTGAGTTCTGGAAAACTTGTAAGCACCGTTTACGACAACTCACATGTATGAATCTACTTTTTTGGCACTTTTTATAGTCAATTTTATAAACTCTAAAAATAGATCAAGTATTTCTAATGAAAGCTTAGCACTTGAATTGAGATGTGCTTTAAGTGTAAAGTCCACACCAGATGTTGAAGACTTAATATATGACAGAGAATGTAATACAGCTCATTAGCAAATTTCTGTATTAGTTATGGGTTGAAATGGTGATATTTTGGTTGTATTTGGCTTAATAAAATATATTATCAAAACTAACTACATCTGGGGTGCCTGGGTGGCTCAGTCATCTGCCTTAGGCCCAGGTCATGATCCCAGGGGTCCTGGGATCGAGTCCTGCATCAGGCTCTCTGCTCAGTGGGGAGCCTGCTTCTCCCTCTGCCCCCCCCCACCCCATTCACGCTTCTTTTCTCTCTCTCTCTCTCTCTAATAAATAAATAAAAATATGTTAAAAATTTAGAAAAAACTAATTATATCTGTTTAATTTTACTTGTCAATGAAGCCACTAGAAAATCTAAAATCACATCTGTGACTCGCATTATATTTTATTAGACACAGCTGGACCCTCTCCCACAACCTGTTGGTTTCTTCTCTCTGTGGCCCTTAACATGGCCTAAAATCATCTTTGCTAATTTATTGATTTCCTTCTTTGTCTCCCAGGGAGCAGGGTCAGAGCTCCTGATTTGCCTTGCTGTAGATTCCCCCGTACCTAGAATAGTGCCTGGACTTTGCTAAGGCCTCAGTGGTGACTGGCAAATAAAAGAGTAAGCAAATGGGGGAGGCAGGGACATGGGGGCCTCACCTGACTTCTGATGTGCAAAGTGATGCTTGGCATGGTAGGTCTTCATGTTGTACAGGTAGGAGCCCTTGTGTGGCGAGCCAAAGTGTAGGTAGTAATGGATCATATCGTAGATGATGTAGCCCAGGAGGCCCCCAGCAAACATTATGCCCCCCACCGCCTCGGGGAGGAGGAGCCGTAGAATGATGTAGAAGAAGGCAATGCCCAGAGAAGCCGGTACGGGGGGGAAGACCAGGCGGGATTCATCGAAGGGTGCCTGTGGATGGAGAGGCTCACATGTCAGAAGGCAGCCAGGCCAGCCAACCTGTAGTCTCAGCAGCAGAGGATAGGGGCAGAGCAGCCCACACATTCCAGCAACCTGTCATGGGGGGTGGGAGGACTAGCACCTTCGGTGGCTTTGGGGAGGGCCAGCCACCATGCTTGAGAGCCCTTGAGACCCTGTCCTGCTCCCAGTTTCCAAGTCAGGGTATGACCTGGAAGCCTGTCCCCGAACATGATGGTGGATGTGATGTGGGTGGAACCCTCATGGCTCAGAGTCCTGCTCTCTGCTCATGAGGTCACTCGGGCTCTAGAATTTGTAAAGTGCTAGAGAGAAGAGCTACCACCAGACACCACGCAGGGTCCCCAGACCGAGGCCTGGTGTTGTCTGGGAGGAGCAGCACCCTGACAAGCTGAGGTCAGTGCAGGCTCACAGGGAAGAATGGTACTGCAAGTGTTCACAGACACATTCTCCCTGTCCCTACATCCTCAGGGCAGCCCTTCTTGGTTCCAAGGGGGTGTGGTCACGGTGAACCAGAACAAAGAGCCAAGACTTGGGCTCTGGAGCATCAAAAGCCAAGGGCTTGGCATAGAGGTACGATTTCAGAAATGCCTTGGTGAGTCTTCTGGGAAGAGCCCAACCCTCTCTGGGCTGGGAGGGTGGGTGGGGAAGAGCGAGATAAAGCAGGTGATGGTCTCAGGGCCATGTGCTGACCTGGGCCTCCCCACCCCCCCCCCCAGCTCCTTGAAGAAGGTGGGAAGGGGGGGGGGGGCTAGGGAAGGCACGCCCTGGGCGAGGCGGAGAATAGCACCCTGCAGGAACTGAGGAGGGGTGGGGACTGCAGCCTCCTACATCAGCTCTGCTTTTGCTCCCAGCCTCTGGATGACATACTGTCTGTCCCCCAAGGGCCCCAGGGTGGTGGAGGGTTGAGTGCCTGGACTCGAATTCACAGAATGGGACCCAACCTCCTGGGAGTGACTTTGGGCAACTTCCTCTGTTTCTTAATTTTCTCCAAGCCTCGGTGTGCTGCTCTGCAGAGGGGGACAACCGTAGCACCGTGTTTAGAAGGAAGCTCTACGGGGGGCTGTGACTTTTTACTGTTTTGTCCAGCGGTGTCCAGAACAGTGCCTGCACATGGTGAGCACTGGGGGTGCAGGAGAGGGGGCGTCTGTCCAATGAATGAATGAACGAACTGGTTGCTGTGACCATTCAAGGCGATCTCTGAAGTGGACCCGGACCCGCTGCCTGCCCAGCGTGAATGAGGACTGCGCGCAGGCACGACGCGCGCTCACGACGCCAATGCCCAGGCCTGCCCCCAGTCAGACCAGGCGCCTGTCACCCCTCTGAGCAGCATGGGGTACCCTGATTGCCTCTTGCTCCCCAGCTGCCTCCCACAGAGACCCGCAGGCCCCTGGGCGCTGGGGACAGCTGCCAGGCGACAGGCGGGAGCCCGCCCCGCTCACCTTGTGGTGCTGGCCGTGCAGGACGAAGTGCAGCATGATGAGGTAATGGCTGTCCCTGGGGGGCTTCATGTGGAACAGGAAGCGGTGGATGAGGTACTCCAGCAGGCTCCAGAGGAGCACCCCCATCACGAAGAGGCCCGGGAAGGCGGACTGCGGCAGGGCCACCGAGTACTCTGCAGAGCGGCAGGAGAGGGGCCATGTCAGGGCGGACGGCCCGGCTCGTGTCACTGCCCTGTCGCCTGGGGAACACCCCGCCTCCATCCACCAGCTAGGGGGCCGTGCCACCTTCGGGGGGGCTCTTGGGTCAAAATGGGCAATGAGGCCTGAGACTCTGTGCTGGGCTGGGCTGGCCGGAGCGGTCCTCTCGGGGAACCACGGCGCTGCCCGCCGCGGCGCTGAGATCTGCCTGAGGGAGACTAAGAGGAGCAGCTGTGACCAGCGCGGGAACCTTCCCTGGTGCTGTGGTCTGCGTGTCCCCCCCACGCCCACCGCCAAATTCTTATGTGAGCCAAAGGGAGGGTGTTGGGAGGTGGGTGGGGCCCTTGAGGGGCGCTTAGGTCGTGAGGGTGGAGCCATCACGGACAGGACTGGGTGCCCGTGTGGGAGAGACCCCACTGAGCTCCTCCCCTTTCGGCCTTGGGAGGATACAACAAGTTTGGGACCTGCAAGGGGGGCCGCTCGCTGGACCCAGGCTGGCATCCTGATCTTGGACTTGTAGTCTTTGGAACTGTGAGCAATCAATTTCTGCCTTTTTTTTTTTTTTTTTAAATAAGTCCCCCAGTCTGCGATGTTTTGTTAAAGCAGTCAGAATGGCTGACCTACTTGGGAAGGGTGACCTCGCTTTAGTGGCTCTGGGGAGAGGGACGGATGACACCAACTAAGCCAGTAGAGCCAGGGGACTGTGGGCGAAGGTGTTAACAACAAGGGATGAGGGAGGGAGGGGCAGGAAGGACAGAAAAACCCAAGTAGAGAAATCTTAACAGATAAGACTTGGAATCACAGCATATACGAGAGAGATGTGAAAACCTCAAGATGATTTGCCCGGAGCCGGGAAGACCAGAGAGATGGACTTGTCACCAGGTGTGAGGTTCCCCACCCCCAACCCTCTGATGACAGCCCGCGGTCCTGGAAGCTCTCACTTCTTGTCCTCACTCATTTTTGGCTTCACGGGGACACCAGCTCTGGCCGCTGTTTTCTCCACGCCTATTCTCACTTGGGCTTGTACTTTCCTCCACAAGCCATTGCTTTCGCCAGACTTCCTCTTTCTTTTGAAAAATAACAGCTTTCATGAAATATAATTCACATATCCTATCATTCACCCCCTTAAAGTGTACGATTCAGTGGTTTCTTTAGTAGAGTCAGTATTGTGCAGCCAATCACCAGTCAATTCTAGAACATTCCTATCACTCCCAAAAGAAACCCTGTCTTCGTTAGCAGTCACTCCCCATTCCTCCCCGCCCCTGCTCTTTCCCAGCCCTTGGGAAAGCACAAATCTGCTTTCTGTCTATGGATTTGCCTATTCTGGACATTTCCATATAAATGGAATCCTGCCATGTGTGATCTTTTTATGACTGGCTTTTTTTTTTTTTACATATACTATTTTCAAGGTTCATCCTTGTTATAGTGTGTGTCTGGATTTCATTCCTTTTTTTCCATGTATCACCTCCGTTTTTCCGTTCCGCAGTTGATGGACATCTGGGCTGTTTCTACTTTGGGGCTATTACAGATAATGCTGCCGTGAACATTCCAGTACAAGTTTTTGTGTGCGCATGTTTTCCGTCTCCTCTCTCCACCTGCTGCGTCACTTGGCTTTTCCTCTCTTTTCTAGATGCCCCTCGTCAGGTACCATCACGGAAATGCTGCCCCTGTCCTCAGCACCAAAGCCTTGACCCTTGACTCTCACACATTCTCTGCTGGATCCTGGAAGTCGGCCGGGCTCACTGGCTAGCAACCCCCCTTCCCCAGACCTCCACCTTCACCCTAGTCCTGCACAGCCAATAAGCCTGTCCACAGGTGCCCATAGTTAGCAGCTGTCATAGGAGGCCAATCATCTTCTTCCTGCCCATCCTGTCACCTTCTTCCACAGCCAGGGGTTCCAGCATCCACACATGACCAAAGTTTTAACTTATCCCTCCCTCCTGCATCCATCCATCCTCACCAGGCCCTGTGGGTTCTCCCTAACAGCTCTTCGTGAAGCAAAAGAAGCCAGAGCCAGAAGCCCACGTGTTGTATGATTCCACCCGTACAGAATGTCCACAATTGGCAAATGTACAGAGGCAGAAGGCTTATTAGGTGGTTACAGGGGCTGGGGAAGTGGGGAGTGACTGCTCAGTGGGTACAGGGTTTCCTTTTGGGGTGGTGAAGACGTTCTGGACCTAGGCAGAGGTGGTGGTTGTATCCTGTTGCAAAGGTACTAAATACCCCTGAATTGCTCCCTTTAAACTGGTTAATTTTATGTTACGGGAATCTCATCTCAACTAAAAAAAAAAAAATCTCTCTGGTGGATGCCCTGCTCTTCACCCCGTACCACATTATCACTTCTTGCCCAATGAAGCATCTACCTCCCAGCCCACTCCCCGGCGTCCGGGCACTGCTCAAACCCCGCCATGGTGCCTCCTTACCTTTAGATAAAGTGCAACCCCCCAGCAGGGCACTCAGAGCCCCTTGCGTCCCGTCCTGCCAGCCACATCCTTGCCTTGCTTCCCTGTCCACCTGTCCTGGGGCCAAACCGGCGTCCTTAGGTCTCCTTGGATGCACCTCATCCTCCTTCCTCCTCGCTCTCACCATCTCCCTAATTTTGCTCATATTTTCCTTACTTCCCTCCCTGCCCCCTTATCCTTGGAGATCCTGGAGCAGCCCAGATGTCGGCTTCGAGAAACCTCCGCAGATGCCCTTCATCCCAGACTGGGCTGGTTTCAGAGCTCCTGCCCCGCCCTTCACCTGACACTTAGGGCTGCCCTGTGGCTGCTGTTTTACCCTCCATCCCCATCTTACAGAGAGTGGGCCCAGGGTAGATGACCACAGGTGGCTGCTGAGGAAGCAAGAAAGCCCAGGAAAGCAGGGGGAGGAGGTGACCTTCTGGCTCTCTGAAACAGAATCTAGGCCCAGCCCCATTCTGACAAAACAATGAAGGACCAATACGAACCTGACCTTTTGTACCTGGCTGAGCTGAGCAGTGGAGGTAAGGGTGAGCAGTAACCGTAAGAGAGCCTGGAGGGCTTCTCAAATGGGACCGCACTGCTGACTGCTGACCCAGTGGGGTGGGGGGTGGGGGGAGCAGGGCCTTCTGCAACCCCTCCCCCACCCAGGGCCTATCAGCCGTGGAGCAGTGATTTACAGCCAAATCCCTAGGAATTGGCACCTGAAGGCGAGCTTCCTCCCCAGTCCACTTGTTCCTAACCTGCAGCTCTGCAGGTGATCTCCCAGAGTGGTGAGCTCAGTGGTGGAAATTCATCAGGATGTCAGCCTGAGCCATGTCCACATTTGGTACAAGATACATGCCTAACAGTTTTGCGTGAGTGGCCATCTGACCTTGGCGGGGCTGCTCAGGTAGGCAAGAAAGCCCTCCTTCCGGGGAAGCTGTGACACCTCTGGGGTCCTTCAGAACACTCTGGTGAAGGACACAGAGCACAGGCTCTGGTTTGCAGACCTGGGTTCAAATCCCAACTCTGTACCACCTCAGTGTTTTCTCAACAGTAAAATATCCTACCCACCATGAAAGGCTGTCGTTCGGAGAGAGGAAACAGACTACCTGATTATATAATAAGGTTATACACTATATAGTAAGACTAATACACTATTATATATTAATACTGATAATAATATAATGCTCCTCATATATAATTGGTAGCTACTATAATTTTCATATGGGACCACTTAAATTTAAGCACGAGGCAAAAATACATTCAAGTCCTAACTTGTGCCCACCTTGTCCTGATTCTCCTTGTAGAGTTCTGGAGTGTCCCCTGTTAAAGGGTCCCAGCCCAGCCCCCTGCCTCCCCCTGCCCACAGTGCAGGAGTCCTACCTCACTGCTTAGCTCTCTTCTCAGCAGGGAAAGGACTGGATATGCAGGAACATTCCCTGGTCACAGAGTTTGGTCTTGACCTTGGCTCAGGTGGCCTGCATCCCTAAGGTGCTGCCTGGCCACAGTTCTGGCATGGTGTTCTCTCTCCTCTGCTCCCAGGAACTGCTCTGAGGGCTGTCCTAAATTTGCAGAACGCCTCTACCTTTCCAAGCATTTTCCCATGTGCATTTGGGAATTTCAGCATTGAACTGGCATCTCTGTTCAGCTTCCACAGCTCCTTGGCACCCTGACTTTTCTGCCTTTATTCCCATTTACCCTCTATCCAACAGCTGCACTGGGACCCTTTTGAGCATCCCCTCATGGTACTTATGCTCTCTGCCTGTGGCCTGTGCCTCGCCTGACGAGCTAAGGGATGAGGGAGGGCTGTGGACGCATCTCTCTCGTGCCATCACTCCTGGCCTTGTGGTCACAGGCTCTACACTGGACCTCTATTACACAGCACAGTTCAGCTCTCTGCAGTGGCCTGCCTCTGGACCCAGCCCTCAAACCACCCTCCCCGCCACACGGAAGAGTCCCCTCCTATAGGTCAAACCTCTGCCCGCCCCCTCACCCCAGCATCACCCCTGTCGGCCCATCCGGCCGGAGCTGGTACCGAGTGGCATCTCTGGAGGAATCCTGCAGAGGGACCTGGGCCAAAGCTCTGGCATCCCCTTCCCCCTCCGGCTGCCAGGCTTGGCGGCCCTGCCACTGTTGGTGATTGTTAGGGGAGCGCCGGGTGGACAGTGGGCGATTCAGTGAGCAGGCCTTCTGAGCAACAAGCCCCGTGCTGTGCCTGAGCTATTCAGCGTGGGCAGAAAAGGGTAACCTTGGCTTGCAGGGCGGGCGTGTTAACCCGTGGTGCACGGGAGCAGTTCTGGGTGCTGGGGGACTTCCTGCAGCTTGTCCATCCCCAACCCTCCCAGGGCCAGCTGAGAAAACAGGCTCTCTTCGCTGCAGCCTCCTGGTCCCTCTCACCTAAGCCATCCAGGCCCTCAACTTGCCACTCCCGGCAGAGGTGGGCAGGAAAGAAGCCTTGCAGCATGGGGAGAAGGAGCCCATGTCCGGCAGAGAGAGGGGGGCCTCTGAAGGTTCACAGTCAAGAACATGACAGGCAATCAGAAGAGGAAAGTCTACCTCAACAACCCACAGCAGCCCTCTCCTGCCTGTCCCCCAACCTCACCTCGGTCTGAGCCACCCCCCCCCCCCCCGGGAGCTAGCACCTCCCCGAGGCTGGCTGTGCTAGGACAGGGGACCACCTGGGCAGGCGGCTTATTCCTAGAGGCACAAGCAGGGCAATAGGCTGGCAGAAGTGGCCACACCCAAGCCCGTCCTAGCCACAGGACCTGAACCACCCGCTTGACCTGTCTGAGGCACCATCTCCTCATCTCTAAAAGGGCACGGTGACAGTACCACTCTCATGGAAATGCTGGGAGGGCTGAGGGGGATGGTCCCTGGAAAGCAGCTGGCCTGGCACTTGGTAAGTGCTCATAGTCATTAGTGGGGTTGGTACTCCAGGTCAGGGTTTCTGCTGCATGGGCCTCTGCCCAGGGAACATGGCAGGATATCTCCACATCTTTCTCTCCCAGGTTCTAACCTGTGCTGTGCTCATGGGGGCACTGTGAGTCCAGCTCCCAGCTGTGCATCTAGTGCAATGATTTCATTCCGTTTCTTAACTAGCCCAAGTCACATTTCATAGCACTAGACTCAGCAGGAAGCCCTCTTTTTTATTGCTATGAAATGATTTCATTTAGTTTCTGCTAACATGTGGCTGTTTTGTTTTTTTTCCTTTATCCATTTGGGGTTGGGGGTGGGGAGCCTGCCATTGTTCTTTGGGAGTCTATCGCTACAGATAGGTCTCCTCTATAAATGTTCACGATGTGGCTTGGGGTTCTAGGTTCTTCAAAACTCAGGACCAGAGACAACACTGGAATCTCCTGCCTCCAGGAAGGAACCAACGTTACCTGTGCTGAAGGACTCGAAGAGTCGAACGTTGCCCTGAGCGAGGGTTCGGTAGTGGGACCAACTGAAGTACAGCATCAGGGGCATCCAGATGATGGGGACATTGTACCTGCAGGAGAGCCATCAGGGTAAGAGAGATACATGCACTGGGGCTCGACTGCGTCCAGCTTCCTCAGAGATGCATCTCTCAACTAGAGGAAGGGATAAATGAGACCGAAGCCTATACGAAAAGCTTATGGAGACACAGGGCCAAAGGGACACTGCTTTGGGGGTGGGGAGGAGAAAAGAAGAGAGAGACTGTAAGTCTATCTGCTTCTGTCTCTGAGATAAGTTATTGGAAGAAAAGAACTGCATCCCTGTGGCGAGACTCTGTGCAGCTGGATGGATGCTGACCTCTTGTGGCAAAGGAGCCAATTGCAGGCAAAATTATTCCCATGGCCTTTAGAAGCTGGAAAATCCTCCAGAGTCTGGACTAAAACAGGGGTGACATCAAAAGTGGTTCCGGCTACATGTTACATTGCCACTCACTCAGTGGATAAGCCTGCAGAGGAATGGAGTATGTCTATGGCACGTTCCAGTATTCTCAACAGCTTAGAATACAGCTCGAGGCTCTGGGGAGGGCCCCAACCGCCCCTTCCCCTTCTGTATCTGACTAGCAGCATCAGGAGAGAGGGACAGCCCACCACGGGCCCAGAGCAGGGCTCACCAGACACTCTTGGAGAGGGCCTCGATGAGGTCAGAGTGGAAGAGGCGGATGGGCCTGATCACTGGCTGGTGGACCCACTCATCATACTTCTCTCCCAAGTGGCCTACCTGCCACAGTAGGGGCTTCTGCCAGTCTACCAAATCCTGCAAGAGACAAAGTCAAGTGGACTTGATATTCACACCTGTGTACACTCATTCTTCCAATACCCCAATCCCCATCCTCCATCTCAGCTCACGTGGTCCGTAGGGCACTACCCACCCTTCCACTTCAGTGATCCCAGAAGTGACGTGCTTATCTCAGCCCACTGGTCACAGAGATGTGATCTAGCACAGGCCCATGACCTGAGTTGATGCAATGAACTGTCAGACACCCTTTCTCTCCTCCTGCTGGAGATGCTAAGTTGGCAGGGCACAACCTTGGATTTGCTAGTAGAGCCTACTCGAGGACTTGGTCAATACAGAGAACAGCCAGGAGCTGGGTACACTGAATCTGAATGATGACACCTGCGCACCCAGATTCAGCCATGCCTGAAGCCTAAAGTCCTTCCCAGGACTCATTAGGTACAGGAGCCAATACATTCTGTACTGGTAATAAGAGGCCTTTTCCCTTTTACCATTGGCTTCCTTCTTGATGTTGACCTGAGCAGTTCATTCATTCATTCATTCATTCATTCACAAATTTGCTTGATATTTCATGTATGTATGTATTTTTATGCAAGCTGCTAAGAAAAATAAACAGTAATGTAAATGACCGTCTTCACTTTACTTAGCTTAGTGCTTAATCAGAGTAGACTCTAGAGTCAGGTCCAGGTATAAATCCTGGCCCCATCACTTACTGTGTGGCCTTGGGCAAATTCCCCGACCTCTCTGAGCTTCAGATTCCCCAGCTATTAGATGGAAGTAATAATAATAGTACCTGCCTAAAATGCTTGGCAACATGGAACATTCCATCAAGATAGTTTGTTTAGCGGTGATACAGGCAGGCTGAGATCAGGATGTAGAATGACTGGTACAAATGCTTAGGTCCAGGTTGAAGAAAAGACTTTGCAGAAAACCCAGGGGTTGGGCTAGAGCTCACACAATATGGAGGACAAGGAAAGGAGGAGAGGGGCAGGGTGTAGAGGAAGACGTGGAGTTGAGAATGACTGTGGCCCATTTGGTACCTTGACACTGATCTGCAGGGCAGTAGGAAGAAATCTGCGGACACCTTCAGATGGCAGAACACCCTGTACCAGGCCCACGAGTGGGCACTTCTTTCCCCAGGCCAACTGTTTTCAAGGTAGGGATGTATACATATCCCAGGGGTACTCCCAGGCTGATCCGCAGATGCAGGGAGAGAATATTAGAGACCCTTTCTATTTGTGATATATTTATCTCATCTTTAAACCACATATGAATATTTTCTAATGTACATAATATAAGAGTACATTAGCACGTGCAAATAATTTTTTCTTAAAGATTTATTTATTTATTTGACAGACAGAGATCACAAGTAGGCAGAGAGGCCGGCAGAAAGAGGGGGAAGCAGGCTCTGCGCTGAGCAGAGAGCCCAACGCGGGGCTTGATCCCAGGACCCTGGGATCACAACCCAAGCCGAAGGCAGAGGCTTTAACCCACTGAGCCACCCAGGAGCCCCACATGCAAATAATTTATACATAATTAAAATGGACATACAATGGAGAATGCACGCTCAATGTTTTAGTCGTAGGGATACAAGATAAAATAAACTTGGAAGCTACAGCTCTAGGCACAGGAAAACTCAAAGATTTCTGATGAGTCCGGGTATTGAAGAAGATTAATTTGGACCAAAATCAGTAAACTAAAACCAGTAAAGAACAGTGAATTTGTAGTGATGCACCATCTTGAAAGCCAGACTCTGCCATTTATCAGAAATAGGCAAGTGCCTTTACCTCTTGGAGCTCTTCGTCTCCAAAAGCCAGCTTGCACCTACCACCCACAACAGGAGAGAGGCTGAGATGTGCCCAGTGTGTGGTGGGTGTCAGTAAATCTCCAGCATAAGGGAGTAGCCACTGAAGGTGAGAAAGGAGATAGTATCAGGAGAGTCAAAGAGAGGAAAAGGAGGTGTACATGATGGAAGAGCCCTTGAGCCTGGGAGAAGGAGTCAACAGTGATGCAGAGACCTGTCTTCCCGCATCCCTGGCTGGAGCGTCATTCTTGCCCAGACCTCCGTGCCAAAGCTGGCATAGCTTTAGCAGATCTCCAAGCCCTGCCACAGGTGAAAACAGCCCCACTACCACTGCCTTGGAGCAGGGGTGTAGGGGCCTCAGGGCAAGCAGGGAATTCGCTGGGCATTCTTTCTGTTCCCGTGACCACATGGCAGGAACCACAAAGATCTTTGGAAAGGCCCAAAGATCTTTGTGGTTCCTGCCATGTGAACTTGGTAATTCCCACATAGGGGCTGCCTTCCTGCTTCTCAGGTTAGGAAATGACTCAGGTCAGCCTGGAGACATACCATTCAGCACCAGTTATACCAGGCAACCACCCAAATTCCACCTGGTGCCTGCTCACTTCCTAGCCCGTCTCCACTCCTCCTTGACTTTCTCCCTTGGGTGTCATAGGAAACAGATTCATTGGGTACATGCTGTCTCATTCCTTCCATTCCTCGGCCTCATGTCTCTACACACGCACGCACACAGCACCACCTACCAGGAAAAAGAACTGGAGGAACCAGCTAGTGGCCTGTATTTACACCCTATCTTGCAGCAGCCTGCAGAGCCCCACCTCAGAGGAAGCAAAGCCAGGGTCATGGTTAAGAACTTGAGGCTCTGTCCCAAATGCAATAACCTTGAGAACTAACATCCACAGAGCATTTGACATGTGCCAAGCATGGTTCTAAACACGTTGGGATTCAATAATTTGATCCTCACCATACCCCTAACGAGGCAGGTACTGCTATTATTATTTTGGAGATGGGAAATGAGACTGGGTAACTTGCCCAAGGTTCCCCAGTTTTGTCTTTTTGATGAATTGGCTCCTTTATCTTTGGGTAATAGCTATCTTGGTCCTTTGTCCTTGTCCTGAAGCCCACTTTGTCTGATTTTAATGGAGCCACTACTGGGCTTTTTTATGCTTGGTGCTTGCATGGTCTATCTTTTCCCACCCCTTTACTCTCCTCTTGAGCGTATCTTTACATTTAAAGTGCATCTCTTGAACATAGCATATAGTTGGGTCTTGCTTTTTTGATCTAGACAGACAATCTCTAAGTTTTAATTGGAGTATTTAGTCCATTTACATTTAATACTGGGGTAGGTCTACCATCATGCTATTTGTTTTCTACTTGTTTCCTCCACCTTCCTTTCTTGTCTTGTTTGCATTAACCAAGTATTTATAAATATTATTATTATTTTTAAAGAATTTTATTTATTTATTTGACAGAGAGAGATCACAAGTAGGCAGAGAGGCAGGCAGAGAGAGAGGAAGGGAAGCAGGCCCCCGCTGAGCAGAGAGCCCGATGTGGGACTCGATCCCAGGACCCTGAGATCATGACCTGAGCCGAAGGCAGTGGCTTAACCCACTGAGCCACCTAGGCGCCCTAAATATTATTTTTTTAAAAAACAGATTTTATTTATTTGAAAGAGAGAATGAATGACAGGGAAGGGAAGAGAGAGAGGGAGAGAGTGAGAAATAGACTCCCTGCTGAGCAGGAAGCCCGATGTGGGGCTTGATTTCAGGACCTAGAGATCATGAGGTGAGCTGATCGCAGACACTTAACTGACTGAGCCACCTAGACATCCTGAAATATTCTATACTATAATCTCTATTGGCTTTTTAGTTATGCCCTTTTGTATTTTTCCCACAGTTGCTGCTCCAAGGATGATGACATGCATCCTTAACTTATCACCATCTATCCGGAATGAAACCCCTGGATTTTATATATTCCATTTTTGCATGTTACATACAACATTAGATGTCTTTTTCCATTTGTGCACGTAATTCAGACTTAGCTATCTGAGACAGTGAACGTTTCTAGCTATAACGCAGCGGCATGGGCAGGCAGGCCCCACCCTCAGCCCAGCAAAGGTTTGGGCAAATATGTACCTATTGATCCATTTTGCCCTTATTTCATAAGTGGGTAGAAAACAGCATAGGATTCACAAGTTTAATTCAGTTGTGACACAGGATATATGTCTAGATGAGCAGCAAACTGGGATTCTAGCCTGAATCTTTGCAATAATTCTAGCCTGAATTATTGCAAAGGGAGCAGAACAATAGGACGGCAGATATGGAGGGCTGGTTGTTTTCAGGTGTGGTGGACAGGTCCAGCCTCTGCAGCACCCCCCCGCCCCCTTGAACACAGGGTTCTCTCATTCAATGTCCTGTGGCCCATCTGGTCTTTGGAGATGACTTTGGTCCCTCCTTGGGTAGACCAGTGGTCACTGGCCACTGTACAAACGGCAGACTTGCTGTCTAGAGTTGATTGTAAGGCTACCTCCGATCCACTCACTGGCCTTGGCAGGCCTCAAACCTGACTCTATGTCTAGCCCATGGTGTGTTTTTTGTGAGGTGGCCCTCTGCTTCACTCTGGTGGCTCAAGCACCATCCTGGAAGAATCCGAAGGAGGCTCACTCACTCTCCCCTCTGCAAACATCCCCCTCAGTCCTCAATGGCCAACACCTATATTTCCATTACTGGAGCCTTAGCCCACTATTCCAGGGGAAATAAAGTGAGACTTCCATCCAAGTACAGAAATCCAAGCCTGCTGACCTCCTCCCCATTTTATGGGGAAAGAACACTGAGGCCCAGAGGGGGAGAAATGACTCTTGAAATGGGATTGGTTGGTCTTGGAGTGGGCGCTCCCCCATATCCCCCTAGCCCAGTCTTCCCTCCACACAATCTCCTGGGGGATGGGCCATTCACCATACGCTCATCCTTGGTTTGGAGAGCACGTGCGCCAACGAGGTGCCTTTTCTCAGTTCTCCTCCAGTCTGATCACGGACAGAAATTCTCTGCTGGGCACTAATACGTCCAGCACCTCTCACTCACTCACTGGGGCATTTCCAGCAGGGCAGCTGGATGGGAACTGCTCTTGAGAAGGGGGATGGTGAGAGAGGACAGCTCAGAATCTGATGGAATGGGAAGATGGGAATCCAAATAAATTTCACTTCCTCTTCACCTTGGCTCATGATCCCTTGGTTCCTTAGTCCTTCCAAACAACTGGCTCTGGTTCACCCCCTCCTAGCACCTGGTCCTGCCACTTCCCACCCATACTTCTTGAGGTTCTGGAACACAAGGAACACATGGACAGAGAGGCCTTTGGTTCTGTATGAGGCTGAGTAGGGAAAGGAGAGAACAGACCATTGGCCACACCTCCGGTTGTCAGGTGGTGGTGGTGGGGGGCTCCTGTAGCTACCTTCCCAATAGCAAATCCTCTTTTTACAGATGTGGAGCCTGGTGCTCAGAAATAGCAAGTGATTCACTCAGGGGTACCCAGCTCAAGCGGACTGTGTGGAGGAGGGTGAAGATATGCCCAGAAACTGCTTGTTGGGGGTGGGGGTCCTTTTATGAACTCAAAAATCCTGTGCAACAGGCTGGGCACCAAGAAACACATGCAAATGGGGGTACGTTTGGCCAAGGTCCTACTCCCCTCCCCGACCAGGCTCTGCCCCGGACCCAAGGGAGGGAGAGGGGGAGGGCTGTCCTGGGCTATGTCAGGAATGCAGCTGCAGCAGGGCCTGCAGGGGGAAAGGGCAGCTGGCTGCCCAGAGGGAGCATGGGAGGGCTTGCATGCTGCCAGGGTTGGGAGGGGGCCTCCCTGTCCCCCCAGGTTCCTCTCCTGCCAGGCAGCACAGGGGCCGGGTGGCACTGAACTCTTCCCAGGGGCCGCCCCAGCTCAGGAGCACCAAGCAGAGACTCTGCTTTTCCCCAGACAGGGCACATGGAGGAGAGGGGCCTGCGGCTCGGTGCCAGCAGTTCCTCCTACCTCCACAGCCTTGACCTCGAGCAATTGTTTGGATGGTCACGTCCACCCAAACCACAGAACTCCTAGCTCCAGGGATGCCTCCCAAGCCAGGACGGTCAGGGATGGGCTTCCAACCAGCCATGCCCAGTGGGGAGAGGAGTGAGGACAAGAAGCTCTCCCAGAATCCCAGCCACTGTTTCTCTGTCCCCATCATAGGCCCCCTGGGCCCAGCCTTCGTGTCCATTATCCTATACAAGCTGTGCTTTTGAGAGCTAGAGCCCGAGACGACCCCATTCTACAGACGAGGAGACTGAGGTAAGATGCTCAACAGTCTGTGCTGCAGACAGGACCTGCCCTCAAGCCAGCCGGAGGTCTTAACCACAGGGCTGGGGGGGGGGGGGCTCCTCTCAGCTGACTCAGGCCCCCTATGGCTGTGAATTCCTCAGTACAGAGGCTTTGAGGGTCTCACAGGGGCATTATGGACCCGTCCTGTACAGTCTAATGGGGGGCCCAGCTGGACAAGCTCAAGCCCACAGAGTCAGTTCCAGTCCATCCTCTTCTTCCTTGTACCCAGGGGAAGTAGTAGCCTCAGGCTTCCCCCTATGAGGTTTCAGGGATGAGTGTGGCCGGGAAACAGGGGTGGAGGGCCTGACCCCAGGGAGAGAGAAGGCCTGGCCATGTCACACAGAAAGTCATGGGGACCTCGGTCCTCGGGGCTGAGGAGTGGCTGAGACTCCTGCCTTGTCCCCATCCCAAAGCAGGCTGGCTGGCGTTTCACCAGCAGCACACTTTCTCTACTCTTTCCTACACTTCCAGATCCTCCTGAAAACCCCAGACAGTACAGGGTGGGAATAATTTCCTCCAACTTGCAGAAAAACAAGCCTGGAGCTCTGTGTGGCCATCCAGGCGTATGTCCTGTGCCCCCGTCTGCCCCGTCCACGGCCCTCATGGGGACACAGAGGTCAGTGCCCACCCAGTGCACCTGCCTGTTTTCGTCCTGGGTTATCTTCTGAGCCCTGCTGTGCACTTTGGAAGAGGGGCCAGAAGCTCTGGGCAAGAGAGTGAGACTCAGGAGACCAGGGCCCCAAAAGGACAGCCTTTAGGAGGTCCCTGTGGGTCTCTCTCTGGACTCTCTCAGTGCCTACTCTGGGGAGGGTCAAGGTGAGAAAGAAGGCCCAAGGAGACCCAAGGTGACTGGTGGACAGAGTACGGGGAGCTGAGCCAGGCCTGCTCCCACGGTGTTGAGGTTGACCCTTCCCAAGATGTGGGCTGGGCAAGGGGGTGCTTGTTCTGATCCAGAGGCCCTTCTCCCCAGTTCTCAGCGACTTATCTGAGGGTCCTGAAAGGTTAAACCCATGAAGCCCACATCAACATCTGTGTTGGCCCTGGGGACCCCCCGGATTAGCCCCTGAAGCCAAGGGTTATGTGCATGGGGATGCATGCACAGGGGACCTGGGGCTGGAGAGCCCCCTGGTGCACATTTCTTTGTAAGACCCGTGGCCGGATGATCCCACCTGTTTCTGAGGGGAAGAGCCAGGGTCTCACCCTCCGGTAGCCCGCATGGACCTGAAACAGCCCGTGGGAACAGTTCTGGATTCCCCCAAGGCAGGGTAGGGAGGAAGCCTATACCTATACCTCAGTCTCAACCCCTCTCCCAGGACAGGGTGGCTGTCAGGCTGGAAGGGGTCCCAGATACACAGCAGAGGAGGGGGCTCTGCAGTAACCTCCGGCCACCGCTAGGCCAACTAGCGGGTCACTTCAGGCTTGAGACTTGGGCTCTTCCTCATTAGTTAAATCAAGATCAGTCTAATACCTAACCTAACTAGCGGGTCACTTCAGGCTTGAGACTTGGGCTCTTCCTCATTAGTTAAATCAAGATCAGTCTAATACCTAACCTGTCCTGTTGTTGAAAGGATTAAATCAGATAATAGATAATATGGAGAAACAGCCCAGCCCAGTGTCTGGCACGTGGTTAGAGCCCCATAAAAGAAACGTTCATTCAGGGCTAACCCTGCTGCCTGGGGAGGTTCTGGAAACCCCTCCAACCCCACCAGCTCTCGCTGGCTCCCAGAAGGCTGGTCCCCAACATGGGAAGGGTGGAGGGGGTTGCCGTGGGTATGGGTAGGGGCGGGGCTGTGATGAGATCGCAGTCAGTGGTGGAAAGAGGCAGTGGGACAAATAGGACACGTGTGCCTAGAAGCTGGGCCGCTCTGGCCACCTGTACCCAGGCAAGCTCCAGGCTGGCTGGGTTCCAGAACATAGGGAGAGACAAGTAGAGCATAGTGTAGGGTGAGGAGCTGCGGTGAGGTTTCTCATCCCACAAGGAAGCTTGGATTCTGCCTGACTGAGTGATCCAAGGAATGATTTAGAAATTGTTCCAGTAAAATCCCACGCAGAGCCTGAAAGTCAGAGCACACTGCCCCTCTAAGCAAGGCGGGGCACCCTGGGCCACTTCCTGGCCCTTTCTGTTGTCTTTTTAGAACCTTCCACCCTTTGCCCTGGTAACCCACCTCAGCTCCCCTTCACTCTTTCCGGTACAGCTCACTCCTCTTCTAGCTCCTAGGGCTAAGGAGGCTGGGTTCTAGAAGCTAAGCCTCCCCTCCTTGGCAGCACCCAGAGGTGCTCCCGTAGAATGCAAAGCACTAAGGGTTAACTTTGGAAAGTCCTTCTGCCCTAGGAATGGTGTGCAAATCCACCCCAGGCCCGGGGAACTCCAGCTGAAGAAAAGCTACCACCTCTAGGCCTCCCTTCGCAGCTCCTCAACGTCCAGACTCAAAAGGCCCACCCAAGCCTCTGGCCTGGAGGCTCTGGCAGCGTCTCCACTCCCCAGAGGGGGCTGGGATGGACCATGTGGTAGATGAATTCCAAAATAAGAAAAAGCTAGCAAAGCACTGTTCCCGCTCCCTGGGAAGCCCAGCTCTCCATGCTGCCCCCAAGGCCCCCAGTGGGGTCCGTGGCGGGGGCTTGGGGGGGCGCTTTCTAGAGCAGGTCTCCATGCTGTCTCTCAGCCCAGAGACACAGGAGGAGGGGGAGGAGGAAGAGAGAAAGTGTGCGAAAGAGAATGACGGATTGGCAGGGAAGGTGAGTCAGGCTGTGCTGGCAAGGAGCCAGGAGCAGCCCTGGGAGGGGAGGCCCCTGTTCCCCTCTGGTGGAGCTGGAGGCCTGGGGTAATGGCGGAGCAGGATCCCATGGCTCGTGGTCCTGCCTCATGCAGTGACATGGCTCAGGTCAGTCTAGAACGTGTGGCCTGGGGGGACTCAGAGGACCCTTCCCCGGGGCGGGGCCGGCAATGCAGGATCTGCTTGTCCTCAGCAGCCTCTTATAACCACTTGTACCGAGACCCCCTCCCCAACCTCAGACCCCGGCCTGGGCAACAAGCCATGTGGCCAACCTAGGGGTTGAGGTCAGCACCGCATTTCTGGGGAGCCCTCTGGGGGCGAGCTGTGCGGCAAGCCTTCCCTCTGGCTGGCGCATTTCCCTTTTGGTTTGTATGCCTCCCTGAGGGGGATGGGCCCCAGAACAATCTGTCAGCAGCTTTCTAGTAGCACACCCAAAGGTGTCTTTGCCATGGGCAGATGAGCTCCCCGAGAGGCCGTGGCAATTTCCATATCACAGATCCTATCTCCGAGTTCCTGGGGTCCCGGCCAAAGGGGCCCAGGAAACAGTCAGCTTTTGTGGAGTCCTCCCCACCTCGGGCCACCTGTGTTCTCATCTCTACCATGTGGAATAATTGTGGGGGATGGGGCTGTCCTCCCCCTCCCCCCCCCCCCCCCCGCAGGGTGTGAGCTCCCTGGGGGCTGGGTCCTGTCCTGTTTGTCTCTTGTCCCTGACGTCCAGCACAGGTAGGGTGCATTTACGGACGCGCACAGTGAAATCTATTCCAGCACTGGGATAGTCCCATGGCACGGGCTGGAGGGAAATGGCTCTCAAGGCTGGTTCCCCCTGATCTCCGAGTGTATCCCTGGTATCCCCCTGCCCCCAGTCTCCCAGGCATACAAATGCTGTAAATGGTTCCAACCCCATCTCCCCTGGCTTCAGCACGCTCCCAAGCCGGCCTAGGCTGGCAACTCCTGAGAGTGATTGTTGGTCCCTGGGTGTGTCTGGACCTTCTGAAATCATCACTGTGCTCTTCCCAGCTCCAGGTCCTTGTGGGAGACCGCCCTCTAGGGTCTTCAGGGCCAGAGTCTACGTAGACCTCCTTGGGCCCAGCTTCCCCACACTCACAGCCACCTTGGCTGGGGTTTGTTGGCTCAGATCGTGACTGTGAGCTGCGAGCACCTGCTTCCCCATCCTCATTCCTCTTGGGAAAACGTTATGAATAACCACAGCCTTGTGCTCCACACACTCTGGCCTTGGTCCCGGGAGCCCTGGGTCATCACCCCGCCCTGCCCCGTGCCAGCTACCTTGTCCCAATCCACTGCTTTGAGCTTTGGTTCCATCCAAGGGTCTGTCTTTTGAGTGTTCGCAGAGGTCACAGTCCCATTCTCCACGGAGCCCTGGGGAGAGAAGATACAGGTGATTACCTAAGGCGTTGGATGGGGGTGGGGGGCTGGAGGACAAGGGAGCAGGGAGCCACCCCACAGCAAGGCAGTCCCAAGTGGTGAGAGCCCCATGATGAGGCGGGGCAGGGGCGTGGCAGATAGGGTGGAAATGAAGGACACTGAATGGCTTTGAAAATAGGTAGATACAAGAAGCTGGCAGAGAGGCTGAAGGGAAGTGAGAGCCATTAGTGGGTATGCTGTGGGCAAGGGGGCCCAGCGAGCCTCTCTCTCTAGGTCCCTGGCAGGTGTCAGGCAGAGGGAGTCACAGGGTGGCACCCCAGGTACCTGGCAGCCTCACTGTGTCACACCAGTGACTACCCCAGCTCTCTCCCTTCCTGGTAAGATAATGCCACAGCCTGTGCAGAGCCATCTAGGACTGCACGCCCATCAGAAAAGCAGCAGAGAGAGAGGGAGACGTCCCTCCAGGAACTCCCATGCGTGGCTCCGCAGCCGTACGTGGGGCGGAACTGGCAGCCAGATGCCCAGATGGGCTCAAGGTGAAATCGAAGTTGCCAAGAGGCCAGGTCAGAAGGAAATGGAATGTACCAGGAAGGTCACATGGCTGCAGCTAGCCCTGATGTCACCCCGGGGGAGGCTGGAGAGGTCAGGCCAGTGTGTAGGTGAAACTCACGTCTCTCCGCAGGCAAGGTGGGGAGAGCCCGTGCTGAGGGGAGGCCTGCCGGGGACTCAAGGGAACCGTGGTGCTGGTGGCCATGGGGGGGCCCTTGGAAGCAGGGTACTGGCAAGAACTGAGAAGCCTGTCTGAGAAGTCCTTTCAGGTTTCTACTGGCACAATCCTTACAGTTTTTTCCCAAATGAACTGAGAGAACCTGGTAGTGACAATGATATTGGCATTTTCTGGGGGAAACCCATATTCACCCAAGTAAAATTAGGCTTTCTGTCTTGGGGTGGGTTGTTCTGTACCTCAGTCTGGACCGCTATGCTGAAATGCAAATTCTTTTAAAAAAAGCAACTTGAATGACCTCTTACGGACAGAGAAGAGTGGGTTTTATAGCTATTATATGGTGAAACTCTCTAAGTGTCCAAAATAAATGTCCTCTAATACACCTGCCCCTTCTAGTTCTGTTCTAGCCTCAAAATACCCCAGAGTGCCCCCCCCCAGCCACTGCGGTATTGATTCTCCCTCCCTCCTGAATAATTATTTTCTCCTGGGCACCCCAAATCCTTTCTTAAGTAGGGTCATCGGTTCCTACTCTGCATCCATCCCAAACAGGGCAGGGAAGGGTTTTGTGCTAGGCTTCTCAGATTTCCCTGAACGGCAGACACACATCTGTTCGGGGACACAACCAGCTGACCAACCTTACGGCACGGGGCACAGAGCCCTCATCCACCCGGCCTGTGTTTCTGCTCACTCAAGTCTGGACTGTTCTCTGAGGGTTCCGGTCCCTTCCCTCCAGGATTGTGCACACTTTTTCCTTTGTCACCTGCCAGCCTGACACATATTTGAGGACAGTCAACACCCCAGCCCCTGCCACCTGCCTTTCTCCGAGACCATCGGAGGATGCAACAGGATCTCTAAGCATCAGGATCGGCCTGCTGTCCCTCTTCCATGGCAGATGTGACAGGACCGGTCCAGAACCCAGCGGGGCTCGCGCCATCCTGGCGTGGAAGAGCAGGGGAACTGAACTCCCACTGGCCCTTTGGGCGGCCATCCTGGGCATTCATTCACTTAGCTTATGGTCACCTGAAGCCTTTTGTATGAGCTGCTGCTTGGGCATCATGTGCAGAGCTGATGTGGTCCAGGAGGTGGTTTGGACCCACAGACCTGTTCACTGAAGGGCCCCAAAAGGTGGGTGATGACTGGATGCCCAGAACGGGGCCGGGGCGGGGGGCAGGTAGTAGGGAGTGGAAAACAGAGAAAGCCTGGAAATGAGATCGGAGATGGGAAGTCTGCAGTGAGAGGAAGCCTTGGCGCCGTATCAGCTTCCTCTTCGGGGCTGCTGGTGTCCGTGCAATATCACTGTGGCCCCTGCCTCTTCTCACAGATCTCCCTTCCCGCACGGCTTTCCTCCGTTCGTCCAGCACACATGTTTGAGCACCTACGATGTGCCAAGCACCAGCCCAGAGACTGTCTCTCTGACCCTGGCCCCACTCCTTGCCTTTGGAGAATGTTCCCACATCATAGTCTGGCCCAAAAGCCCCGTGGTCCCCTCTGATGCCACTTCCTACACTTCCCCTGTAAGTCGGCCTCTGGTTGGCCTCCCAGAATCTTTCCCTTCTATTTCCAAACTCTTCTGCTCTAATGCCCTTGGATGAACACGAAGTTTCTCCTGCAGCCAGTATTTTCCTTCTCAAATGTCATCCTTCCAGGATGACGACGAAGGTTAATATTCACAAACGCGTACTATGTACCCAGGCTGCCATCGTCCTAGGAACCGTATAAACAACTGCATGACCTCTTCATTTTCCAACGTTTAAAAAAATCATACCTTCCATGTGTCCCACTGCCCCCGTTGCTTATCTATAATTTACTTCCCCTTGTTGTTTTTTTATGTTTGGGCAATTACCTTGTTTGCCCAATGGTGTGATAGGTTCCAATAGGGCAGGATACGTTTCCTCTTTCTTAGGGTGCCTAGGATGGGCTCCCCAAAATATTAAATGCCCCAATCATTATTTCTGGAGTGGGCATGTGTCAGTATTCTCTGCCAACTGGCCACGGTTCCCCAAGGTACTAAGGATGGTGGGCTTGGTTGCTGGGTTATCATAAAACCCTGAGTTCTGCAGGGTTCCTGCCTCTTGGAAATGGAAATCAAACCTGCTTCGAGGAGAGAAGTGGCCCAGGACACTAAACACACCATCTTAAAATGCCCCTCTGGATAGGACAGTGCCCAGATACAAGGGTCAAACTTGCAATAATCTGGGCCATATATCCTCGGTGCCCTTTGGCCAAGTACAACAGGATAAGCAGGATGAAAATTGCCTCAGAGGGATATAGGTGCACTAGGCTTTTATTTTGCCAAATAAATATATTTTTAAAAATTATTAGCAGCAGTATTTCAAAACTGAAAGGAAGTTTCCAGACCAAATAGGTAGAAAAGGCATACTTCCAGAATAAAGGGCAGTTTTTTCTGAAGAAGGACACTCGGCAACTTTACACTGACATTTCTGTTTTTAAAAAATGGGCCCTACTTGTAAATATTTTTTAATGCAGAAAAATTACCACCTAAAATTTTGTTTTTAATTATTTTCTTGGTTCAAAGTAGCCGGTGCGGGGCTTGACAGACTCTGAGTAACAGGAAGTAGAGCAAATGTTCACTTGTTCCAGTTCTCAGGTGTTTTTTCTTTCTTTCTTTTTAAAAAGATTCATTCATTTATTTGAGGGAGAAAGTTGCGGGGGTGGGGGCAGACAGAAAGAATCTCCAACCAGACTCCACACTGAGCATGGAGCCCCATACAGGGCTCCATCCCACGACCCCGAGATCACAGCCTGGGCTGAAACCGAGACTCCTGTGCTAAAACTACTGAGCCACCCAGGCAGCCTGCTCCTAAGGTTTTCTTAAAAATTACTATAAACCCAGTTTCACAGACAGGTGTTGGCTTCCAATGGAAACAGAGCCCTGACATTTTTTTCCTTCATCTGGACATATTCCAGGTGAATGGAGGGGAGAGAGCCCGCACGGCATGGCTCATGGGCTCGCATCCCCAGCACTGAATGGGGATTCCCGCGGGAGGGGACCCTTGAACCCTGGGCCAGACCCCCATGAATGAAGCCTGGCACTGGGGTGCACGGCCCCACTTCCTCCTGTCCCTCTCTTCCCTCCTTCTGCCCCCCCCCCCCCCCCCAGAGCTGGAGCCCCCAGGTAGCAATGTCGTGGGAGATAGGCTCCTGGTAAGTGCATTCCAGACGGACCATACACGCAGGGTGCTCCCCAGGTGGCCTCATCCGGACCGCACCCCTGGCTGGCAGAAGCCCAGGTTATTAATCACAAGGCCGTCCGCACCTCTGGTCTGGGAGACTTCAAGGAGAGTGAGGGCGAGCAGCACGTCGGTCCTGCCAGGAGCTCAGGACATGCTCGGGCACCAGGAAGGGTCCTCTAGCGTGTCTCTCACCGACTCTTCCTCGAGTCTACTGTGAGAGTTCAAAAGCTCTAAAAGGCTTCTCCACTCACAAACAGGACAAAGCCCTTCCCGAAGATGGGCCCGCATCCGCGCTCTGGAGGCCGCTCCGTCTGAGCCCGGGCGCGGGGGAGGGGTGCGGGGGGTGGGGTCCCAGGAATGAGTCCTCGGGGGAGCCACTGCACACAGTGGTCTGGGCCGCGTTTTCCAGGCTTCCGTGCCCCAGTGTTTATTTTACAGTTGAGCCGGGCTCACCCTTGAATTCCACAGGCAAACACCATCCATGAATCAGAAGTGTGTAAAGGTCACTCCTGGGAACTAGGCTATAACTCAGGCTTGAAAAGATTTTTTTTTTAAGTTTCTTGGAAACTTCCACAATGCATTATTTAAAAGGCTCTCCTGGTCCTGGAAGCACGCCCAAGAGATCTTCAAAAACCAAAAGAGTGTCAGAAAGCGAAGAACGCGTGCGTTCTTCATGAGCCTTTGGCAATGGCTCTGCCTTCTGGTGTCATGTGTTTCAGTACGACGGTAAGGGAAGGGAGCGCTCGGGACTCAGGCTCTCAGGCTTCTTCCAGAACGGTCAGCCTGCGTATGAATGAATGGGGCTTAACCTGGGGTGTGTAACCCACCTGTGGAAGGGACAACTTCAGGGTCCACCTGAAGGACACAGGTGGTGGTGGGACAGCAAGAATGGTCATCCCGGGGCCTCCGACCTTTCCACCCTGGCACGGCAGGCTGGAGCACGGCTGAAAGCACTTTTGTGATGGGACCCAAGGCTGGGAGAAGCCTGACCAGGGCAGCCGGGTGCTGCTGGGGCAGAAAGCATCTTGCTCTCCTCATGCATTGCCCTGTGACTGTCTCCCAAGCTGTACCACGGGCTGGAGATCCTGCTGTCCTGTTCACCGCCGGGTCCCAGGTAGCTGGCAAGGCACCAGCATTTAGGGCTTAATGAATGATACGATAATGAGTACATGGTGGCCTTTGGAGGCTCTAGGAGCCCAGGCCTGGAGAGGCCACCAAGGTGGGGGTGGGGCAGGTAGAGAGAGAGCTGCCCAGAGTTTCCCAAAGCCCATGTGTACTTGGAGAGAGAAGGTCAGCATGCTCGAGAATGGCCCACGTGCTCCGCCCCGGAGCCGGGGCGGGCAGGCACCACCCACTCTGAGGTGGGAACCACTGACTGTGTTGGGGAATATGGGGGGGCAGTAAAGAGGGCATTCCCATCTCCTTGGGTCCTCCAACCGCAGTGCGGAGCTGCAGGGAGAAAAGCCAGGGGGACAGCAGGGCCGGCCCTCGCTTCTGCTCGTTCCCAGCTGCTGGGGAGGCATTGTACTTCTTGGGTCTGCCCAAGCCACAGCTCCCATCTCCTGGACACCCCTGCCCCTTCCCCCGGGCTCCATCCTCCGCCCTCTCTCACACTGAGTTCAGCACTCTCAGAACCAGATTCACAGACGACACAGGAGTTATTCCCGCCAGCTCCCCAAGGTTCCGCCAGTGTCCTCCACATACCTGTCCCTCAAGGAGGAAGCCCTTGGGGTCAGCCGGGGGCCGGAGGAAGTATCTGGGGCCAGCCTCTAGTTCGAGATGCTGCAGGTTTGCCTCAAGACTAAGGGACGTGGTTTGAGACCAGGCTCTGTTCTCAACGTGCTATATGACCCTCAGAACAAGAAACTGCTTATCCCTGAGAGGGCGCCCCAAGTTCCTGCCCTGTCCTCAGAGGTTGGACAGGTGACACCAGTGAGTGAAGCAGGCAGGGTGTGGTTCATAACACAGACTCAGTTTGTTTGCACAAGAAACATGGAGGCATATCCTTCACCTCCACAAGGATAGATGCTCGCTCTCATTTTGGAAACATGAGGTACCATGAAACGAAACAAAACAAAACCACGAGGCACCCTTTTGCTAGAGGTGAAAGAAAGAAAAAAGGAAATGCACTGAGAGCAGTAATGGAAGGTCACTGTCCCTTGGTTTTGAGCATAGAGGACCGCGGTGAACCAGAGGGGGCAGCCCTGACTTAGGTCCAGGTCAGGTGACACAGGAACTTGGGGTTGTAAACCTTCTAGTTTCTAAGAAAAGCCAGGAAACCAGCTTTTTAGGGGAAATCTCCAGATTTTTAAATTTGCTTTGCATTTAAAACAAACAAACAAACAAAAGACGTGGGCCAAACCAAACTGAACACAAACGTGGCACTTGGTCTGCAGATTTGAAATGTCCCGGGGAACTGCAGACCTTCGGCTTCACGGCACAGCCACAGAAAGGACACGCTCGGGCAGGCAGGAGCCAGGGTTCTCGTGCCCAGAACAGGGAGTCTAGAGAGGAGCCTGGGCTGCACCCACATGGGGCAGGCCCACAGGGTCAGCTGTACCGAGGCCCTGGGTGGGTGGGCTGCCTGAGCTCTAAGCAAGGTCCAACGAGGGGTGACCCTCGGCCTCCTCCACCCTCCAGCCTAGCAGACAGGATTGACTGGCTTCAAGAGGAAGCAGAAGTGGGTGGCAGATGCTGATTTCTTTCTTTCTTTTTTTTTTTTTTTAAAGATTTTATTTGTCAGAGAGAGAGAGGGAGAGAGAGCAAGCGCAGGCAGACAGAATGGCAGGCAGAGGCAGAGGGAGAAGCAGGCTCCCTGCTGAGCAAGGAGCCCAATGTGGGACTCGATCCCAGGACGCTGGGATCATGACCTGAACCGAAGGCAGTCGCTTAACCAACTGAGCCACCCAGGCGTCCCCAGATGCTGATTTCTACCAGTTCTTTCCCATTATGTGACTGGAAAGGAGGCAAATGTCTATCATGGGCAAGGAATCATGGTGGAGACACAGGCCGTGCGCCAAGGTGGTTACCTCCAGGGCTCATTTTCTGGTACAGAGGCCTGTTCTGGGTTGAACTATGACCTGCCCACCCCACCCCAAGTTCCTACGTTGAAACACTGGCCCCCCAGTGTCTCAAAATGTGACTTTATTTTGGAGGTAGGGCCATTGTAGATGGGATTAGTTAAAATGAGGTCCTCAGCGCACCTGGGTGGCTCAGTGCGTTAAGCTGCTGCCTTCGGCTTAGGTTGTGATCCCAGGATCCTGGGATCGAGTCCCGCATTGGGCTCCCTGCTCTGGTAGGGAGCCTACTACCCCCACCCCAACCTCTCTGCCTGCCTCTCTGCCTACTTGTGCTGTCTGTCAAATAAATAAATAAAATCTAAATAAATAAATAAATAAATAAAATGAGGTCCTCAGAGTGGGCCTTAGGCTTACGTGACTGTGTCCCTAGAAAAGGGTGCAATTTGGAGACGGCGCACCCTCAGGGAGAAAACCGAGTGAAAACGAAGGCAGAGATGAGGGTGAAGCATCTATGAGCCAAGAAAGCTAGGGAGAGGCCTGGAACCCATTCTCCCTCTTAGCCCAAGAAGGAACCAAACCTACTGACACCTTGATCTAGGACTTCCAGCCGCCAGAGCCCTAAGACCACAGATGTCTGTCGCCTAAGCCCCCCTGCCAGGCCGTGGGACTCTGCAAGCCTGGCCAGCTCACACCAGGCCTGAGCCAGTTTCCTTTGGGATCAAGCCAGGGCTGCCAAAGGAGAAGGAATTCAACCAGGAGTGAAAACCACGGGCAGAGGCATCCAGGGACATGTGGACAACGAACCTGCGTCTCCTCCTCCGCCGAGGACACAGCAGGAACCAGGGTCTTGTCATCCACACAGCCTTCCTACCAGATCCGCTCAGTCCCCTTCCTCAGGGCTGGAAAGTCACTCCTCGGTTTTCCCCGCTCAGTTTTCAGAGGAGCTGGGAGCGGGGCCGGGGTGGAGGGAGGGCGTCAGGCAACCCCACGTCTTTAGCGGAAACCTTGGCCTCCTTGGTCCTTCCCCTCTGCTGGGGTGCGCGGCCCCCGGGAAAGCCAGGCCACGTCCGCGGTGAGCACCATCGCCAGCCCGCACGTGGGGCTGGTGTCTCAGTGGTGTCCTATGGGATTCTCCCTGAGAGGAGGGAGAAGCGGGGGGCTTCACTGCTTCAAGAAGTCTCGTGTGATGGCTGGGACAGCGAGACAGGAAACTGCTTCCAGGGCTGTCTCTTGAAGGTTCTTCATGCCCTCCTCTGCCTCCTCTGGGAGCGCTCCCCAGGAGGCCCCCAAAGCCCTGACTTGGACTTGGCCTTAGCCCCCTGCCCTCCTCCAGGGCCCCAGACTCTGTGGTCCCCAAGGAGGGTTTGCTTGGAGGGTGTCTGTGGTTGGGGAGAGAAAAGAGAACAACAGAGAGCCTGCCCTCTGCACAACAAACAAACAAGCCGGCCCAGAGGCGGTGAAAGGCAGCAGTGTGCGGAGGGCGGGGGCGCGGGGGGCGGGCCGTGGGGGGCGGGCTGGCATAAAGGAATGTTGTTCAGGAAAGCCAGGGCTGGGCACCCAGAGATGGACAGATGGCCTTTTATCCCGCAGCCTGGGTTTGGCCTGAAACCCTTTCTCTGAAATGAGCTGATGCCCAGGCCGTGTGTCCAGCTGTCCCCCAGCCTCAGGAGGCCCGAAGGAGGGCAGGCTCCGGGCGTCCCACGTGCCTGGGGAGCACAGGGTCCTGGGCAGGTAGGAAGGGGCAGGCCTCAGGGAGGAGGAAAGGGCCCCGGCCACAGCGGCACCCAGAGTCTTCCTTCTGGGTTAACAAGCCCACCCCCGAGGACTCCAGGGACACTTTCAACAGCTAGAAATGTGGCAGCGGGATCTGCTTGCTTTCATTTCTAATAAGCTGCCCTCTGCCAGACTGGGTTTAAATCAGAGGCCAGGCCTGTCCTTAAAACATTTAACATACAGCCTATCTGTACAAACCCCAGGAAAACAATAATAATACATGGCAAGTGACGAGGCATTCCAAAAGCACCCCCACTTCTCACCCACCCACGACGGCTGCAAGGAGAGGGGCTCTGCCCGTGGCTGCCCCTGCATTCGCGACAGGAATAAGAAAGAAGAGAAAGTGAGTGGGAAGTGTGTGCCGGAGCGGTGCCCAGCTTCTCCGCCTCAGGGCATGTGGGGGTACCGGTACCCACAGGCCAGTGTGAGCTTCCTGGATCCCTGACATGGGCTCACCTGGTGCGGCTTCTCCTCACGAAACAGTCCCCCTTGGAGGACGTCACCAGAAACCTCATCCCCGGAAGCAGAGGCTAGTCTAGGTGGACAATCCAGGCCATCAGAAAAGGGGCCCAGGGCGCCTGGGTGGCTCAGTGGGCTAAGCCGCTGCCTTCGGCTCAGGTCATGATCTCAGGGTCCTGGGATCGAGTCCCGCATCGGGCTCTCTGCTCAGCAGGGAGCCTGCTTCCTCTCCTCTCTCTCTGCCTGCCTCTCTGCCTACTTGTGATTTCTGTCTGTCAAATAAATAAATGAAATCTTTAAAAAAAAAAAAAGGTGACTATGCACACCCCTGAGACCCCTTGGGGCCTTTGCCAGCCTAATATGTGGGGACTGTCCATCCCTGACTGGGGGGAGTTCCCTGGTCCAACCCTGCCCCTGTCCAGGTGAAGATGGAATGAGGGAAGCAGGTCGGAACAGACCCCCAGACCCTAGCTGGGGGGGAAGGGACAACAACAGCGAGGGACCAGGATGTCACCACTCCCCAACTCCCCCAGGGTGCGTGGCTTTGCCCAAGAGGGTCTGAGCACATAGCCTCTCAGGTTCTGAAGACATCTTCTCTCTACAGGAATCTACCTTTTCTTAGCAGAAGCTGGGGCTGGGGGGGCTTGTAGTCATCCTGATTCTGTTCGACATACATGTTTGGTCTCACAGATCTCCTGCGACCAAACCCTGTAGGGATGCAGGGAATGATGGAGCTGAGGCCGGGAGAGTTTAAATTACTCACACAGTGTCACATAATCAGTGGGACACACAGCTGGACCAGGGCACAGGTCTTGGGCTGCAGACCCAAGGCCCCTGCTCTTTCTGGCTGCGTTGGGGAGAGGGTGGGTGGCCTGCACAGCTGCTCTGTGCCAAGCCATATGCTCAGAGCTTGGGGATGCCGATGCTTAAGTAATCCTGAGAGATCTGCCCACTGAGCAACTTTCACCCTTCCAGTTTTCCATCCCATTTTCCCTCTGCCCTTAGCTTTCTAGAACAGAGGGCAGCAAATTTGACGGAGCTTCTGAGCCACATGGCGTGCTTGTTTATTTTTTATTTATTTATTTATTTTAAAGATTTTATTTATTTATTTGACAGACGGAGATCACAAGTAGGCAGAGAGAGGAGGCAGAGAGAGGAGGAAGTAGGCTCCCTGCTGAGAAGAGAGCCTGATGTGGGGCTCGATCCCAGGACCCTGTGATCATGACCTGAGCCGAAGGCAGAGGCTTTAACCCACTGAGCCACCCAGGCGCCCTGGCGTGCTTGTTTAAAACACAGATTTCTGGTCTTGTCTCCAGAGAGTCTTTTTCCTTTAAAGATTTATTTATTTATTTATTGGGAGGGGGCAGAAGGGGAGAGAGAAAAATCTCAAGCAGACTTCCTGCTGATTACAGAGCCTGATGCAGGGCTTGATCCCACAACCCCAAGATCTTGACCAGAGTCAAAATCAAGAGTTGGACAACTTGGGGCGCCTGGGTGGCTCAGTGGGTTAAGCCGCTGCCTTCAGCTCAGGTCATGATCTCAGGGTCCTGGGATCGAGTCCCACATCGGGCTCTCTGCTTAGCGGGGAGCCTGCTTCCTCCTCTCTCTCTCTCTGCCTGCCTCTCTGCCTACTTGTGATCTCTCTCTGTCAAATAAATAAAATCTTTAAAAAAAAAAAAAAAAAAAAAAAAAAAAAAGAGTTGGACAACTTAACCAACTGAGCCATGTCATCTAGGTTGTCTGAGTGGCAAAGTGGTTTAATGATATCGGTACTGGGCAGAATGGTGTCTCTAGCCCCTACCCCAACACCCAGACCAAATTCATGTTCACCCAGAACCTGTGAATGTGATTTTATTTGGAAACAGGGTATTTGCAGATGTAATCCTGTTCCTTTAAGGTCATACTGGGTTAAGGTGGACTCGAAATCCAGTATGACTGGTGTCCTCAAAGGAGAGGGGGAAATTTGGAGATGCAGAGATACAGGGAAAAGTGCATTTGTGCGGATGGAGGCAGAGATTGAAGGGATGTACCTGTAAGCCAAGAAACCAGGAAAGAGGCAAACAGATGCTCCGTCAGAGCCTCAAGAGGGAACCAACTATGCTCATACCCCAATTTCAGACTTCCAGTCTCTGGGACTGAGATGAAACATTTCTCTCATTTTAAGCCACCTTCTTTGGGGCACTTTGTTACGACTGCTCTAGGAAAGTAGCACAATATTACTAGAAATTACGTGCTTTGTTGCATGTAACAGTTCAAGTGCTGTTGCTTTATTTTTCCACTGATTTAAGAACATACATTTCTCTGGTATGCCTGTAATGTGACTACTTAGTTTTTCCCCAGTGATTTATTATTGAAAAATTTTAAACTGCAGTCAAGCTGAAAGAACCCCTCTACCTAAGTCCTACCATTTATTCATATCCTTCGGTTCTTTTTAAAAACAATCTTTAAGAGTTTGCATATATTAACACCTAACACGTGTAATCATAAGGCATATCCAAAGGCATGATTACTAAATAAATGTGAAATTTATTTGCCTCCCTTTAAAAAATTTGGGTCTAATTTCCATATAGTAAAGATGACCTATCTTTCTTTTTTTTAAAAAAAGATTTTATTTATTCATTTGCGTGAGAGAGCATGGGCCGAGTATGGAGAAAGAGAGAGGAACAAGCTGACCCCTGACTGATCAGGGAGCTGTACACCAGGACTCGATCCCAGGACCCTGGGATCATGATTTGAGGCAAAGGAAGATGCCTAACTGACTGAGCCACCCAGATGACCCAAAGGTTATCAATCTTAAGTGTATAGCTTGATAAGTTTTGACAGTCATATGCTTGCTTCCTTGTACCCAATGTCCAAATCAAGATATAGAACATTTCCACCATCCCCAGAAGACCAGGGATCTGTTTTTAAGGAGCTCGTCTTTTGATTTTGATGAAGGAAGGCGGGGCGATAAGAATCCAGTTCCCTCGCCAGAGGGCCAAGAAGTATGAGATTTACAGCACTTTGCAAGAAGGACCCTAGGTTCCCTGCTAGTAAACGTGACTATCTCACTGTTCTTCTAGCTTCTAACCACAGGCTGTGGGTGGACACAATACCAGGAAGGCACACAGGACCACCCATGTCCAGAATTCTAGCCACAAGCCCGCCTCCACACCCCTCCCCACTCCTGCATTCCCTGCTGAAATCATTACCATTCCATGACCACTAGGACACCCACTTTGGATGCCCCCATCCCTTCTAGTCTTGGTGACTAGGGCCTGTCGCCTGCGTGGGCTTCCTTGAGTTGCTTACTCCCTGCTTTGGCCACATGACCTCGGTGTCCAGGGCATGCTAGACAGCCCCAGCTGTGAAAGTCAGACTGTTTCCCCAAGGCCAGCAACAAGGCCCAGAAATGATGCTCAGTCCCTGTCCGGCTCTTTGCTTTCTCTAGTGGAGCAGGTGAGGGCAGAATCCTGGCTGGAATGGAACAGAAGGAAGATGGAGAGAAAAACAAAACAAAAACAAAAACTAAAGGCTGAAACCTAATAAAAAATTAGTGGTTTCCATGGTACAGAATAAAGCCCCAAATGGACCAAACCATGTATTTGAATGGTTGATTTATGATAAAGGTGTTTTTTGAACCAGTGGGAAAAGTGATTATTCCATAAATCTACTGGGATAACCAGTTGGTCATTTGGAAAATATAAACCTAAAATAATCTCTATTTTGTTCCTTATACCAAAAAAAATTTCAGGTAGATAATAAATCCAAGAAAAAACAAACTATAACAAAAACATTAAGCATAGCATTATTAGCAAGATACAAACATATTTAAGATTTTATGTATTTTAGAGAGAGAGAAAACATGTGTGCAAATACCTGTGAGCAAGGAGAGGAGCAGAGGGGGAGGGGGAGGGAGAGAAAGAGAGAAACTCAAGCAGATTCCCTGCTGAGCACAGAGCCCGATGTGAAGCTCAGTCCATGACCCCAAGATCATGACCTGAGCAAAACCAAGAGTCAGAGGCTTAACCGACTGAGCCACCCAGGCTCCCTGATACTAAAATATATTTTTTAAAGATTTTATTTATATGACAGAAAGAGAGAGAGAGAGAGAGAGACAGCACAAGCGAGGGGAGGAGAGTGGCAGGCATAGAGAGAGGGACAAGAAGGCTTCCTGCTAAGCAGGGAGCCAACGCAATGTGGGGCTCGAACCCAGGACCCTGGGATCATGACCTGAGCTGAAGACAGATGCTTAACTGACTAAATAACCAAGGCACCCCTACAGTATATTTTATGTATAAAATTTTCAAGTAGAGGTGGTCTTTCTAGGAATGATAAAACAGTATGTTTTACAATATAGATATTTTAAAGGTTTAAATGGAGAAAAAACATTAAAGGAATCAAAAGACAAATGAAAACTAAAGGACAAATAGTAATACATATGATAGAAAATGGTCTAATATCCTTCACATATAAAGAGTGATTATAAATCAATAAGAAAAAGAGCCCCCTTGGTTAAGGTTTGTCCCTATGTATGTGCAGTGGAAATACCAAGGACCTTGAGACCTGCCACATTCTAGGATCTCTTAGAACTACACGTTTCTCATCTATGAGATGGGAGAACTGACCAAACTATTAGTTCTAGAAGGATCATTATTATCCAAGTGTTCTTTTTCTGAGTCCCTGGAGATTCAAGTTGCAAAGGTCACCAAAAATCACCTTAACGTGCAACTATCTTCAAGCCAACTGACCATTTATGAGTTTAGTTCAAGCTTAAACATCGACCCCTGCCTCCTCCCAGATCCCCATAGTCTACTCGGCAAAGTGATGGTTGGGGTTGCTGTCATCCGACAACATACAATGTAACAAAATGCAAACCCAAAACAAAGTGAAATTGAAAATCAATGCCAAAATCCAAAAATTTCATGAAGTCAATGAAGTGGAAAGAAAACCGTTTAACTCGCAATTCCACTACAAAATAAGGATTTGGCAAAGTTAGGCTGTTTAACACTGAAACACAGGCGACCAGCAAAGGATGAGGCTCTTCAAAAGAGAATGAATGACCTGTTTATCAAAGGATCAAGAAAGATCCCTAGATCTTAAATACTCTTGCAAAAAGACTCTTAATGTGTGAAAAGCCAGTGTGAAGTTTGGACTGCCACATTGTGCTTTCATGCACTTTTGCCAGAAAAACTGCTCATGTGCACAAAACCCACATGACTTGATTTATTTGTTCAATCTAAAAACCTGCACGCAAGTGCAATCTTAATTTGGTTGTCAGGTTAAAATAAATGAAAAAATTTTTTTCAGTTTCATTTTTAATTTTTTTTTAAAGTAATCTCTGTGCACAACTTGGGGCTCAAAGTCATGACCCTGAGATCAAGAGTCTCACATTCTACCAACTGACCCAGGCAGGCACCCCTTCATTTCCATTTTTGAAGATAATCAGTTTCCTTCTCCCAACCCCTATCCAATTTTTCTATGAGATCTAGTCTTCATTTAAAGTAGATTCATTTCAAGTGACCTTTTTTCCTAGGAATCAAGGACCTTCCTATTTAGGTCCAAGGAACAACTGAATTTTTTACAGCACCCTGTTTGCTACGTGCAAAAGCCATTACACTTGGCATGCCAACGGGTCTTCCCTGGATAAGAGAAAACAACTAAGGCAGGCTACTCTAGCCTTGTCCCTGGCTTGGGGGGAGTGGTATATAGGGTCACAGAAGCCGTCTCCAGGCGCCCCAGTGTGGATGTCCTTTATTCTTCCGTGGCAGCCAGACTCACAGTGTGGGCCTTGAATTGACTTAAAAATTTCTGAGGTCTGTCTTTCATCTCTGTGGATAAATGAGGCCCGTTTCATAGACTTTTGTTATTATAGAAGACTAAGGACTAGGGGCACCTGGGTGACTCAGTTAAATGTCTGCCTTCCGCTCAGGTCATGATCCCATCATCTTGGGATCGAGTCCCATGTCAGCCACTCTGCCTGCTTGGGCACAAGTATGCTCTGTCAGATAAATAAATCTTAAAAAAAAAAAAAAAAAAAAGACTAGAGCTTAGCGACTGAGTGGGTTATTATGGACCACGGACATTTGGAACTTATAAAACTAAAACTATTACTAGAGATCCACTTTCCAGTGGGAAATCTGAGCTAAGCACTGTTGGGAAGGTTCTAGGGGCAAAGAAGAATGTAGAGAACTAGACTAAGTTTTAAATTCTTTTCCCTTTAAAGGAGAAATTAAGACTACTTCACGTAGATACTTATCAACCAAGTCTTTTGTAGATCGCAAGGTTGACCTGCATAGTCATGCATTCTTGTATCAACAGAATTTCTGGCTGTTAGTTTTCCCATGACAGGACTTGACGACATATTTATATGCATCACAGTCCCCCAAATTTGCTTATCTGGTACCACTACTTAAATACTTTGCAATATACTATCAAGGCAGGAAAACAAAATGTTTGGCGAACTGTGCCTCACAACAAAAAATCGTGAGTATTGGGCGCCTGGGTGGCTCAGTGGGTTAAAGCCTCTGCCTTCAGCTCATGTCACGGTCCCAGGGTCCTGGGATCGAGCCCCACATTGGCCTCTCCACCTACTTGTGATCTCTGTCTGTCAAATAAATAAATAAAATCTTTTTAAAAAATCTTGAGTATGAAGTTTAAATATCATATCAACCTAGATGAGCAGCGATAGAGAAGACGGAGGACCGCAGTTCCAAGGATATATCCTTTAGAGAAATTTGCATGAAAAGATGCAGGAAAGAGTACATAGAACTGGAAATCCAGGCATCCTGGGCCTCCTGCCTGTGCACGTCATACAGGCACTGAAAGCCACATGGGGCTGGCCACAGCCCTGAGAGCAATGAGGGCTCTCGACGGGCATTTTCCGTGACCGACTTCATGCCCACCCCTATAGGGGACTCATGGGCATGTGTGCATGGCGGTGGCTGGTCTAGAAGACATTGGCCAGCTCTCTGGCTGAGAATAACCGGGGACGAAGGCAGAAATGAGTGTGTCCCTGGATAGCCCTCCATCCTTTCCACCAAACTCCCAGGCCTTTCAGCCAACAAAGAGAAATTGGAAAAAGATTTTTTTTTTTTTAAACTTTGTAACTCTTGAAGTATCTTGTGTGTGCTAAGATGACCACTTTCCTTTTCCTTTATTTGTAAGGTTTCGGTTATCCAAGCAGCTCACTCATTCACCGACTCAAACATTGATTCGTTCCTGTTGGCATACACCGGCGAGCTAGTGTGTCCTAGAGGAACCCAGATGAGTCAGACAGTTCCAGTGTTCAGAGAGTTTATGGTTTAGTCGGCGAGATTGGACACAGAGGGAAAAACACAGTAAATAAGGAAGAACGTTATGAACTCTGTAACACAGGTGCGGGCAAAGGGTGAGAAGCTCTGTGTAAGAAGAGGGCACTGGAGCCGGACCGAAAGGGTGTGGCCGTGGGCAGGCCCTAAGAGCTTGGGAATACTGCTGTGACAGGACAAAAGTCCCTTTAGGAAAGGTCGCAGGCCCGGGAGTGCGGGAGAGATCTGCCTGGGAGACTGTTGCAAGAATGAGTTTAGGGGGGCACTGGTCAGAGTGGGGCAGCAGTGGGGAGACATCTCAGAAGGAATCCGACTAAGGATGCTCATGAGGATTAGAGCGTGGTCTGTGCCAAGCCAGCCACTCTGTCTTCCAGTTATTCTGCATTTTTTCCTTTCTACAGCCTATGGCTTCTCGAGGACAAAGAAGACAGTGCAGACAGTTGCCATCAAGATTAAGGAAGGGGCGCCTGGGTGGCTCAGTTAAGGATCTGCCTTCAGCTTAGGTCATAATCTCGGGGTCCTGGGATCGAGCCCCACGTTGCACTCCCTGCTCACCGTGGAGCCTGCTTCTTGCTCCTTCTCCTTCCCACTCCCGCTCTCTCTCAACTAAAGAAATAAAACCTTTATTTAAAAAAAGTAAGGAAAACACGGATAATCTCCTAGACATAGTACTGAATGGAAACAGCTATCCAGCAGAGCACACGTTATATGGTTCCATTTAACCTCTGCAAACTTCTCTGTGAGATGCAGAGCACGAGCAACTAGCGAAGAAGCCTGAGGACGAATCACCAGGGCTCCAGGTGGTGAGGTAGGTGCAGCGATGCACCTACCTGCCCCCCAGTCTATGTCCCCACAGCTGGGACCCGGGAATTTGTTATCCTACGTGGCAAGAGGGACTTTGCTGATGTGATTAAGTTTGGGACCCTAGGAAGGGGAGATGATCCTGGATGACCCTGGTGGCCTTAGTGTGGTCACAAGGGACCTTAGAAGTGAAGTGTGAAGGCAGGAGAGTCAGAGAAGAAGAGAAGTGAGAGCAAAGGTTGGAGAGATGCAACTACTGCCTGGGGAAGCCAAGTATACCAGCAGTTTCTAAAAGATGGAAAAGGGGGTCCTTGGGTGGCTCGGTTGGTTAGACATCCAACTCTTGAGCTCAGCGTTGTGAGTTCAAGCGCTGTGCTGGGCTCCACGCTGGGTGTGGAGCCTACTTAAGAAATAAGTAGATAAAAACCACTGTTTAAAATAAATAAACAAATAAATAAAAGCTGGAAAAGGCAAGAAAATGGATTCTTCCTTAGAAACTTCAGAAGGAAGCCTGCTCTGCTGACTTATTACTGACTTCTGAATTCTGGAACCATAACAGAATACCTCTGCGTTGCTTGAAGTCACTGAGCTCCTGGCGATCTGTTAGAGCAGCCATAGAAAACTCAAGCAGGTGTAGAACTAAAGGATGTGGTCTCCAGAAGCCAACTGAAGAAAGTGTATCAAGGAAAAGGAATGGTGACTGCATCAAGAGTTGCTTCCAGACCAGGTGAGGTAAGGTGTTAACTGGCGACCGGGTTTGGTGAGGCAAAGGTCCCAATGACCCTGGCCAGGGGACTCTGAGTGATGGGGTGGGCACTCTGAGTCTTCCTGCACTTAGCTCTCCTATGCTATTGGATTACTCAAGCCCTGAGGTTCTGCGTGGCCAGACCCCCAAAGGCTGGCAGAAACACCCATGGGAGATACTGCTGACTTCGCCGCCAGAGAAGGATGCACCCTGTGGGATAAGGACCCAGTGCCCAGTCATCTGGACATCAATTATGCCAACAGCACTGGCTGGGCAGTTGAGGTTTGTTTTCCTCCAGGGTCTTCTCGAACAGAGGGCTTCTATCCAGAGGCATGTGGTCCTCCCAAGTCCACACGTGTATGTGTGTGTGTGGGGGGAGTACGAGCCACCCTTTCACAGTTATTAGCCTCTTGACGGCAGGTTTGGAGTGAGGGGAAGATTTTGGTTGGACTATGATAAAAGCTGTCACTCTCTCACTAGAAAAATGCACAGTCCCATTCACCAATCCCAGAAAATGATCCACAGAACACAGGGATTAAGAAGCTCTGCTTTTGGGGCGCCTGGGTGGCTCCATGGGTTAAACCCTCTGCCTTCGGCTCAGGTCATGATCTCAGGGTCCCGGGATCAAGTCCCACATCGGGCTCTCTGCTCAGCAGGGAGCCTGCTTCCCTTCCTCTCTCTCTCTGCCTGCCTCTCTGCCTACTTGTGATCTCTCCCTCTCTATCTCTCTCTCTCTGTCAAATAAATAAATAAATAAATAAATAAATAAATAAATAAATCTTAAAAAAAAAAAAGAAGCTCCGCTTTCTATATTTTCCAGAGTATGATATGTACTCCACCGATGGGACTTGGGATGATTTTAGGAGATACAAGGGATAAGTATTTCTTATCTGAGTAGCTCTCTGTTTTCAAGTGCACATAAAACTTGTGATGTCACTGGTATTGCCTAGGATGAGTAAGTGGGAAAATAGAAAGTGAGTCTACCTAAAGATAAATATTAAGTATAATAGTTCAAGTGTTATACCAATTTGGGGGAAAAAAACTTGACAGTGATTCATGGACACCCCAAATCTAGGAAACACAGTATCTATGACCTTGGGAGGAGACTTGAACCCAAAGCGCTTTCCTTTCCCAATTATTTCTTTTAAATGCTGACTGGAGCTCAGGGGCACCTGCTGGGCTCGGTTGTGCATCTAACTCCTGGTGTGAGCCCCGGTTTTGATCTCGGGGTTGTGAGGTGGCTCCCCATGTTGGGCTCTGTGCTCGGTGGGGAGTCTGCTTGGGATTCTCTCCCTCTGCCCCTCCCCCTGCTCGCATGCTCTCTTTCTCTCTCCCTCAAATAGATAAATAAAAGGGCGTCTGGTGGCTCAGTAATTAAGCGTCTGCCTTCAGCTCAGGTCGTGATCCCTGGGTCCTGGGATCGAGCCCCTCATCGGGCTCCCTGCTCAGCAGGAAGCCTCCTCCCTCTCCCACTCCCCCTGCTTGTGTTCCCTCTCTTGCTGTGTCTCTCTATGCCAAATAAATAAATGAAACCATTAATAAAATAAAATAAAATAAATTAGATATGTAAAATCTTAAAATAAGTAAATAAATGCTGGTTGCAGCTCGATAAATGGACCTCACGCCCCACTAACGACATGAGCTACAGCGAGAAGAACTGAGTTTGCAGTGAGGAGGTTGACTGCGCCCCCCAACCGCTGTGGGTCAGGATGAGAAGAGGGCTTGATTTCTCTGCTTAGCCATAGCCCTCTCACTCGCTCTAGGTGGGCAGCTCAACTTCCTCAAGTGCAAGACCATGGTCACAGCAGACCTTGTTTCATCCTGACAGTATGTGGGCTCAAACGAGTTTGACTTGTTTTGTGTGTGTGTGTGTGTGTGTGTGTACATATGTATATCTTCATGTGAGTGTGAATGTGTGTTAGAGTACCTAGGGGTGTGTGAGGAGGTGTGGCAAAATGGAGAACAGGGGAAACCAAAGGGACCAGACCTTCTTCCTGGAAATTTCACAGCTGAGCTCCGGGATGCTCCCCTCCAAGGACTACACTGGGGAAGAAGGTCTTCTAGAAGGAGAACCACTCAGAAATGAACTTCAGGTGTGCCTGGGTGGCTCAGTCAGTGAAGCATCTGCCTTCTGCTCAGGTCGTGATCCCAGGGTCCGGGGAATGAGCCCTCCATTGGGCTCCCGGCTCAGCGGGGAGCCTGCTTCCCCCTCAACCCCTCTTGGCCCTGCTCAGGCTCTCTCTCTCTCAAATAAATAAATTAAAATCTTAAAAAAAAAAAAAAGAAAAAAGAAAAAAGAAATGAACTCCAAACAAAAGGAGCTGGTTAATGCCATTCCCCTTTCCCATCTCCCCTCCTGGTCCGGACATGATGGGAGCTGGGCTCGAAGCTCCCCGCATGTCAGCATCTCTGGTCTGGCAGGAGGGGAGAAGGGAGAGAGGAAAGCAATATGAAGGTTGCTTGAAAGGCTGAGCCAGAAAGAAGGACAGAGATGTCTCCATTCGGGCCATAAGAAGAGAGCTTCTCTCTGTACGGGATACTCCATTCCAGACTTCTCCTCTGACTACCTTCTCCCTCAGTTTAAAGACAACACTATACTAGTTTCCAGAAGGGAAATCCATAGATAGAAGCTGACAGGCAGCTGGAGTGTTGGGTAAGTATGGCTGCTGGTCAAGTTTGAGCCTTGGGTCTGTAAGCATGTTGTCAATTTTTAGTTTTTTTCCCCACATCCTCAGATTGGGGCTCAGATACAAGGATGCCTGCAGCATGGCCGCATTGGGACTCTGGCTAAGAGGTGAGTGCAGGGGTAGGAAGCAAACTTGGTCTCCATATTCTCTGAGTCCTCCCTGAGGGTCAGGTAAGGCAAAGCAAAGCGGAACGAAGCAAAAGCAAACCAGTGTTGGGTGCTTAGCAGAGCTGGGAAGTAGAGCCATTGAGGGCTGCTGGCCTGGGGTGATCCTTGCTTTCTGGGAAAAGAAGCCTCACCCTAAGGCCCCTGTTCATAGGACCCAGTTCCAGTGTAGGATGGCTCCCATGAGGCATCACAAATCTGTAACTCTGCAGTTTGATTCCAGCCTCTTGTTTCCTGCACTCAGCTTGAGTTGGATCTACAGCTAAACCTCTCTGCCCCTTCAGCATGACCTGACGCCAAACATCAGCTGCCAGGATTCAGATGGGCTGCTGCTGCCGAATGCTGAGCCCTGGTATTTTACCTATGAAATCTCCCAAATTCAACCCCATCTCCCCTTGGCTACGTGGTAGTCTCCTGCCTGGTCTCCTCACACTCCCTTGGGCTCCCTCTGTTCCTTCTTGGCTCTGGAGCCAGGGTGTTCTTCCAAAGATGCAAATCTGACCACACAACACCCCTGCTTGATTGCATCGCTTCCCCGCTTTCCTGTCGTTCTTAGAATCGGGTCCCAAATCCATCCCGCAGCCTAGGAGGCCCGGCATGGCATGACGTAGCTCTTGCTGATCTCTGGCCTCCTCCCGCTTCTCTCTTCTTGCCCACCAGCCTCTAGCCACACTGGTTTTATTTGTCCCTTGACTGTGCCAAGTCCATAACCTTCAGGGCCTTCTTTACACATGCTGTTCCCTCTGTCTAGAATGCTCATCCCACCACACTTGACCAGGCGAACACCCAAACCATCAACTAACTCTCAGTGCAAATGTCACTTTCTCAAGAAAGCTCTTGAACTCCTCACCTCCAAATCCACATTCTGATGGTACCAAGTGATGAAATAATTATTGTACCATTAGTATGTTCCCTGATTAGCCTGTTAGCTCCGATAAGACTGTATTGGTTCTGTCCATTGGCACCTCCTCAGTGCCTAGCTCCGTGCTGAAAATTATGCAAGGACCAATGAGTGAGTGAATAAATGATTTATTTACACATTAGACTAGACAGTGCCATGTGGAGCCACCAGGAGCAGTGAGAGACACGTCCATTTATCCAAAGATCTAAAAGCACTTGCTGGGACCACTCTGAAAACAAGAGGTAGAAGCAAGCAACAACTCTTGGCTTAATGCCCAAGCATGATGGTCCCACGGTCACCAGTCCTATAGCCACACCTGGAGTGAGTTTGTCCCTAGATCAGCCTACCTGGGGCCCTGTGGATGGAGCAATCCCCTGTATCCCAAGATCCTTGGGATGGAGATAGCATTGATTTTGGAGTTGGGTACATTTGGCTTTCCCACTAATTAGTTCTTTAACCTTAGACAAATTATAGAGCCTCCCTGAGCATCAGTTTCCACACCCTAAAATGGAGATTAAAAAAAACTTACCTGAGGATCAGTTGGAGACCTAAATAACATCACAAGGTGTCCTGCAGGGCAGCAAGCGGTTCACAGTGCTAATCCCCATGCCCACCCCCTCTCCCCCACCCAAACACTAGCTTACCCCTGTCATTTCGCCTTTTTGGACACCCATGCCAGCATGCAAGACAGGAAATAAAGAGAGGTCTGAGGGATGGGAGGACAGAGTCCACCCAAGACACTGCCCCAACCTCTCCACCTACCCAAGGGAAGCCCTAGTGCACCAGGAAATCCAAACTGGCTGAGAAGGATAACTGATCTGTGACTACTGGAGGCAGCAGGAGGGTGAGATGGGGAGGGGAGGGCAGCTGGGGCTGGAAGCTATTATTCAACAGAAATGAAGAGCAGATGCAAAGAGGGAGAGGCTGATGAGGGAACAGGAAGGAAAGCTTGGGAGCGTGAGGGGCTGGTAAAAGGTGATCCAAATTGTCAGAGGGCAGAGGCTGCACAAGGAACAACTAGGAAGGAGGGAGTGACGTGGGAGGTGGTGGTAGAAGTAGCAGGTGGAAGAGGGTCAGGTCAGGAGCAAGGCTGGAGAGGAAGGGCAAGTCCTGGTGAGGGGGGCGGGTAGTGACCTGTTACCTGGAGAGAAGGGGAAAGCGAAGCTGAGGGCGGAGGCTGTCACCTTGGGTCCTCCTAGAGGGCAGGTGGACCGGGCTTGCCAGTGCGTGGAGAGTGGGGGAGGGAAGAAGGGGAGCAAGGGGGAGGGTGAGACCCCGGGGCCGGATGTACCTGAGGGTCTCCTTTCAGATCGCCCACGTAGTACTGCTCGAGCCAGCGGCGCGCGTTGGCCGAGTGTCGGTGCAGCGGCCCGTCCAGGTCGGCGCTAACATCCTCGCCAGCCCGCGCCCGCAGCAGCTGCTCGCCCCCCGGGTGGTGCCGCACGAAGCCAGTGAGGTCGTAGAGGCGGGCCCCGCAGCGGACCCAGCAGGCGCCGGCCGCCAGGCGCCGCTGGACCTCGGCGGGCGAGAAGGACACGGCGGGGGGCGGAGCGGGGGCCATGGCGGGAGACCGGAGCTCGCAGCTGGAAGCCCGGACTTCTGCTCGGCCGCAGCCCAGCTCTCCTCTAACATCCCGGGAGCCCCGACCGTCTTGACGGGCCGTCCGCCACCGCACCTGCTCATTTGCATGCCGCCCTCCCATTGGCCGCTCGGCCGGACGCTGCTCGAGCCCGGAGGCTCCCTCTTCCTCATTGGCCGAGGGGAAGCCCGAGCGACCAGAACTGGGCGGGCCACCCGCTGCGGGCTGCCAGCCAGGTGGCCCTAGGCAGGTAGAGGGCGCGCCCGCCAGGTGTGTCCCGTCGCAAGAGGAGAGCGAAGGGGACGAGCAGAGGCAGGCGGAGCAACTCTTCCTGTCACGGGTGGCTGCATGGACGGACATCCTTGGTGGCCTGAGCGCTTTTGGAATAACTCTTGCTGCTGCCCTTTGGGAGAAACTTGGCAGTTTTCGATTCTCAGGCTCCAGGAGGGGGCGAGGAGTGGGGGAGGCAGGGCGAAGACGAGAGTAAGGTGAGTGAGACTCTGGGCACGGCCCCCCCAAACTCCATAATCACAATCTATAATATTTTAATGTGATATTTAAAAACTCCTACCGTTACACAACAGCCGCGAATGTACTTAAGGCCACTGTACACTTAAGAATGGTTAAAATGGTAAATTTTAGAGACATTATATTTTATCACAGTAACAGTATGATAGTTATCACAATATATAATAAAGTTGTTTGGGTTTTGTTTGTTTGTTTTGACAGAGAGAGAGGACGTGAGCAGGGGAGGGACAGAGGGAGAAGGAGTGAGAGAAAACCCGAAGCAGGCTCTATGCCCAGTACGGGTCCCACTGGGGCTCCATCTCACCGCCCTGAGATCGTGACCTGACCCCATTGAAGCCTCACCCAACTAAGCCGCCCAGGTGCACCTATAATAAAGAATTTTTTAAAATTATGTTTTTGTAAATAAAGCTTTATTGGAACGGGGGCTAGTGAGGCAAGAGAAGCAAGATGGTAAAGTGCAGGGTTGGATCTTGTCCTCGATATTTAAATTTTTGATATTGTGTTCATTATGGATTATTTTTTGCCTTAATTTTGAATTAAATACTGCATTGAAATATTCTTTGTCTTGATTATGAAGTTTTTTTGGCATGGGCATAAATTTTGCACCCTGAGTGACCGCCTCCCTTGCAAAACTCTAATCTTGCCCTGGGCAGAGGACCCCAAGGGGGAGAATAGAGAATCCAGCTGGGCTCTGTCTCTCTTAGAAAAAGTTATTTTCAGGGTCACTCTTGTTTATGTTCTGGGACTGGGCACCTCTGCCCAGCCAGCACTGGGAGAAAGCCTGGGCCACCCCGATAATAGATGTGCCCAAGGTCAGGATAGTTGCCCTTTCCTTCTCCCCCTTCCAGGCCTCTCCTGGCACAACTACAGGGAGTAGGCAAGACTTAGGCTGAGTCTATGGGTCTGGAAGGAACTCCTGTCCAAAAGGCCTGGAGACCTTAGGTCACAAATGGTCACAAATGGTCACAAATGGTCACAAGTGGTGAATGCAATGTCACCCTCACCTCATTTCCACACCTTCTCTGTTCCAAATACCTTGCATGTGCCAAGGCAGTCAGGCACACACTCGCAGGTGTCCTCAAGTACTCCTTGCTGACAATATCTTGGAGGAAAACTCCGTTTACATTTATCACCATTGCCTTAAACTATTATCTGAAGTTGAACAAGTAGTTTAAGGCATCTATTCAGAATCTTAACACATTTCTTGCCATAGTAATTCCAATTCTAAAAAATGTGACCTTATGGATATATTGAATAAGAATGTATATGTAATGACATTAATTGCAACACTGTTTACAGACTAGAAACAACCCAAATGTCCACGATGAAGGAGGCCTGACTAAAAACTAAATGAGCATGCATTCACAGACAGTGAAATGCTTTGTAGCCACTAGGAAGAACGAGGTAGATCTGCATGCACCGATAGAAAATAATCTTCAGGACACTTTAAGTGGAAAACAGCAACTGTGTATGGTATGCTAACAATTATTTTGCTATTTTCAATTCTTTAATCTTTATAAATATTTGAATGCAAACAAAAGAGCCTTTGTAGGTTTCAAAGCAAAAATAGTACAATCAACTCAATGAATTTGCCTCCCAACCCAAGGGCTGGGACATTACAAAAACTCGCACCTGCCTCTATACTCCAAAACCTCCATCTCTCTACCTCCTCCTAAGAGATAATCACTGTCTTGACTTTTGTGCTTATCCTTCCTTGGCTTTTAAATTATTTTTATTACATCTATGTATATGCCTATACAATATGTTATTTAGGTAAGCTTTGTTTTGAGTTTTATGAAAATCACCTGGTACTGTATTTTGCTTTATGTGGCCTCGCATGTTTGACTCAATATCATTTCAAGATTTATCCTTGTTGCTGAGGGTCACCGCAGTTCACCAGTTTTTCAGTCCAGGGTCATATTCCACTATATGAATTTATTTATCCATTTTTTTTACTTGAAGTTTTTATTTTTTCCTTTTCTATTTTGAGCAGTCTTTTTTTTTTTTTTAAGATTTTGTTTATTTATTTGACACACAGAGAGATCACAAGTAGGCAGAGAGGCAGGCAGAGGAAGAGGGGGAAGCAGGTTCCCTGCTGAGCAGAAAGCCCAATGTGGGGCTCGATACCAGGACCCTGGGATCATGACCTGAGCCAAAGGCAGAGGCTTTAACCCACTGGGCCACCCAGGCGCCCCTATTATGAGCATTCTTGTACATATGGGGTAGAGTTTCTACAGCTTCTGTACCTACAGATGCAGGTGTTGGGTCATAGGGCATGCGAGTTTTCCAGTTTACAAGATAATATAAATTAACTTCTAAGTGATTATACTATTTTACATCCCCATGAAAGACATATAAAAATCCCTAGCCTTGGGGTGCCTGGGTGGCTCAGTGGATTAAGCCTCTGCCTTCGGCTCAGGTCATGGTCTCAGGGTCCTGGGATCGAGCCCCACAACGGGCTCTCTGTTGAGCAGGGAACCTGCTTTCCTGCCTCGCTCTGCCTGCCTCTCTGCCTACTTGTGATCTCTCTCTCTCTGTCAAATAAATAAAATCTTTAAAAAAAATTCCCTAGCCCTAATTCTAGGTACCAGCCAAGGACATCACTTATATTCAACATTGTACTAGGGGTCCTAGATAGTGATAGAGGGAAAGAAAGGAAAGCAAAGAAGAAAGAAAAGAAAGAGAGAGAAAAGAGAAACAAAAGGCATAAAGAGCAGAGATGATGGCTCAAAAATCTTTCTACTTGTAAATAACATTATTGTTTACATTGGAAATGTCAACCAATTCACAAAGCAACTAGAACAAATAAATAAGTGGATTTAGCAAGTTCACAGGCTCCAAGGTCAAAATGCATAAATCAATGTGTTTTAATTACTGGCAGCGAACAATTGCAAAATGAAATTTTAAAATCCCACTTATAATAATGTCAACAAGCACAAAATATATAAGAATAAGACGACGACAACAAGTAAATCTAAGGCTTCTAACTGAAAACCACAAAACATCACTGTGAGAAATGAAAGTGTTCACAGATACAAGTTCCAAGTTCATGAGCTGAGAGAGTCACTATTAAGATCTTAAATCCTTCAACTGTTCTAAGCATTCAACACAGTTTCGATCATAATCTGACTTTAAGAAATTGTTAAACTATATAATTAGTTTATATATATATATAAATTATTATATATAATTAGTTTATATATTATATATTGAATTATATATATGTAATTCAATTACTATATAATTGAAATTTGCTAAGAGAATAGAACTTAAGTGTTCTCATCAAGTAAATAAATAAATGACAAGAAAACAAAAGGAAGGGATGCTTGGGCGACTCAGTTAAGATTCTACCTTCAGCTCGTCTTCAGATCTCGTCTGCGTTGAACTCCCTGCTTAGGGGGGAGTCTGCTTCTCCCTCTGTCTGCCATGCTCTCCCTGCTTGTGCTCTCTCTCTCTGACAAATAAACAAATAAAATTTTTCTAAAAAAAAAAAGAAAAGGAAAGGAAAAATTTGACAAACTGATAAGTCTTTTATATTTTTTTATATATATAGAAAAAGAAAATAAAAGGAAAAAAAATGACAAACTGGTAAGTCTTTTATATTGCCACATACATCCTAAAATGTATGTGGCAATATAAAAGACTTAATGTATGTGGCAATATAAAAGACTTAAAATATCCAGAGCAACACTGAGAAAAAACAAAGTTGCAGGACTTACACTTCCTGCCTTCGAGACTTAAAACTACATATTCAAGACAGGGTAGAACCAACAAATAGATCAATGAAACAAAAAAGTCCAGAAATAGATCCAAACATATGAGGTCATTTTGCTCTTTTATTGAGATATAATTTACATAAAGTAAAACTTGGCCTTTTGTAACATATATGAATTTGAGGATCTTCTGTACTGTTGTTAACGATCAGTTTTGCTTCTCCCTTTGCTAATATCACCCTGTCTTTATCACTGTAGTTCACAATACATCCCGTCATCTGGGAAGGCTGATGCCCATACCCTGTTCTCCTTGAAGAGCGTTTGTTTTATCTTGGATGTTTTTTTCACATAAAGTTCAGAATCATTTTGTCAATGTCCATGAAAAAGTCTACTGGGATTATGAAAGGAATTGCACTGAATCTATAGATTAATTTGGAGACGATATGTTTGAAATACTGAGACTTCCTATTTATGAATGTGAGTTAAATCTCTACTTATTCAGGTTATATGTAATATTGTTCCATGAAGTTTTTTGCATATAGGACTTGCACACATATGCAAATTAATCCCTAAGTATACCTTATAGAGTTTTTTTTGTTGTTGTAAATGACTTTTAAAAATTAACATATAATGTACTATTTGTTTCAGGGGTACAGGTCTTACATCAGGGGATATTAGTCTTACACAATTCACAGCACTCACTATAGCACAATCCTCCCCAATGCCCATCACCCAGCGACCCCATCCCTCCACCTCCTTCCCCTCCAATAAATGACTTCTTTTTAAAGTAAGTTTTTTACTAAAGATTTTATTTTTTTATTTGACAGAGAGAGAGATCACAAGTAGGTAGAGAGGCAGGCAGAGAGAGAGGGGGAAGCAGACTCCCCACTGAGCAGAGAGCCCGATGTGGGGCTTGATCCCAGGACCCTGAGATCACGACCGGGGCAGAAGGCAGAGGCTTAACCCACTGAGCCACCTGGGTGCTTCTAGATTTTATTTATATTCAAGTTAGTTAACATAGAGTGTATTATTGGTTTCAGGGGTAGAATTTTGTGGTTCATCAGTTACATATAATACCCATTACCTTTTATCTTTCTTAATGGCTTCTTTTGAAGAACGTGGGTTCTGGTTTATCATAAAGTAATTTGGGTTATCAGTGTTTTATTTTATGATTGGAGCTTTTTGTGTCTTACTTAAGAAATATTTGCCTACCACCAAATAACAAATACATTCTTCTATATTATCTTCTAGAAGCTTTCTTGTTCTACTTTTCATTATTAGATCTCTATTCTACTTGAAATTGATTTTTGAAGATGATGTAAGGTATGGGTCAAGATTCTTTTTTTTCCATATGTACATTCAATTTGCTCAGTAATCATTATTGAAAACAAAAAACCAGTCTTCTCTCCACTTCTCTGTGGTATCAGTTTCTTGGTTCTCAAATCTGTGCCATTAATATATTTGGTCTATTCTTGAACCGATACCATATTACTTAAGTACTATATACTTTTAATAAGTCACAAAATCTGGTAATAAATCCTTCAACTTTGTTCTTCTTCAAAACTATCTTGGCTGTTCATGGCCCTTTTAGTTTCCATGTTTATCTTAGAAAAAGCTTGTTCATTTTCACCTTAAAAAGTTGGTGGGATTTTGGGGTGCCTGGGTGGCTCAGTTAATTAAGCTTTGGACCCTGTATCTCAGAATTGTGAATTCAAGGCCCATGTGAGGCTCCATGCTGGTTGCAGAGCCTACTTTGAAAAAAAAAAAAAAAAAGCTGATGAGATTTTGTTTGGAATTGCACCAAGTCTATAGGCTGGGGAGAATAAATAATTTTATGTTGTTGAATCTTCTAATCTGTTAATATGGTATATCCTTGCATTTATGTTAGGCTTCTTTAACTTTACTCAGTGTTTTCTACAATTTCCCATGCAGAGGCATACACATCTATTAGATTTATTTCCAGGAATTTCATTTTTTTATATCATCACACACACACACACCCCTGTGCATATATACTGTTTGTTATTTTATATATTATTATATATGTTACATATATCACAGCTAATATAGCTATATATAACATACATAGCTACATATAAAATATGTAATATATATAAATCAGCTAATATGTATATAGCTATATATACTATATAATGTATACTATATATGCATGATCATATATAATATATATAATATTAAAATGTATTATGCTATTATTATAATATTCCTGATAACTTAGCCTTTTTCTTCTTTATTGATCAGGACTGCCAGAAGTTTATGAATTCTATTAGTTTTTTCTAAGAACCAAATTTTGGCTTTCTTGATTTTATAGATTATACCTTTGTTTTTTTATTTCACTGATTGCTGGTTTTATTTATTTTTAAAGATTTTATTTACTTATTTGAGAGAGAGCACATGGGAGCTGGGGATAGAGCACAGGTGAAGGAACAGAGCCAGAGGGAGAGGGACAAGCAGACTCCCTGCTGAGCAGTGAGCCCTACGTGGGGTTCAACCTCAAAACCCTGAGATCCTGACCCCAGCCAGAACCAAGAGTCAGAAGCTTAACTGAGCCACCCAGGTGCCACACTCCTGCTTTTATTTATTTATTTATTTTTAATTTTTATTTTTTTCCTGCTTTTATTTTTATATGCCTTCTATTCTATTATTTTGGTTTGGTGTTCTTTTTTTTAAGTTCTTGAGATATATACTTAATATACTATATACTTAAATGATCAGTTTTCAGCTTTTGTTCCAATGTAGGAATTTAGGCTAGATATCATCAAGCAAAGTTGGCAAAACCTTCCACCATCACAGTAAGTTTGTCTGTTTCTCCTGTGGTTCTATAAATACTTCCTTAACATATTTTGAGGCCACATTATTAGTTGAAAAAAAAATTCAAAGTTATGACACCTTCCAGTGAATTTGACCTTCTGTCATAAACAGAGTGAACCTCTTCATCTCTTATAATGATTTCTGCTTTTACATATATTTAGTATTCCTATACCAGCTGTATTTTGGTTATCACAAACCTAATATAGGTTCGTTTGTGCTTTTTTATTTTTTACTTTTACTTTTTCCATAAATGTATGTTTAGATATCTCATAAAGAGTAAGTAATGGGTTCTTAAAATGTTTTTGACTGACAGCTTTTTTCTTTTAAAGATTGGGAAGCTCAGGGGCACCTGGCTCAGCTAAGTGTCTGACTCTTGACTGAGGTTCAGGTCACGACCTCAGGGTTGTGAGATCCAGCCTTGGGTGGGCTCTGCACTCAGCAGGGAGTCTGCTTGAGATTTTTCACTCTGTCTCTGCCCTTCTCCCTGCTAGCACGTGCACACACACACACACTCTCTCTCTCTCTCTCTCTCTCTCTCTCAAATAAATACATAAATATTTAGGGAAAAAAAAGGATTGGAAAGTGTAAAAAATTATTGTAAAGGAAAAGTTGAATTTAGCTTTTGCTTAGTTCGGGAGCCCCTTCCAGAATGGCTGACTTCTGTACATGAATGACCCCTTACCTAGTCTCCACATATACAAAAAACTTAAATCCCCCAAAACCTATGCTGCAGCCTCCTCCTTTCAAAGGCACCTCCTGTGGGGCACCTGGATGGCTCAGTGGGTTAGGCCTCTGCTTTCGGCTCGGGTAGTGATCTCGGGGTCCTGGGATCGAGCCCCACATCGGGCTCTCTGCTCGGCGGGGCGCCAGCTTCCCTCTCTCTCTCTGCCTGCCTCTCTCTATCTGTCAAATAGATGAACAAAAAAATTTAAAAAAACAAAAGGCTTGTAACTCTCATATCCTTTTGTTTTTTTGTTTTTCATTAAAAAAAAAAAGTTTAATTAATTAATTAATTAAAGTAATCTCTACACCCAATGTGGGGCTCGAACTCACAACCTAGAGATGGAGCAGCGCACACTGCTTGGACTGTGCCAGCCAGGTGCCCCTCGTTTCCTTTTCATTTTAGAAACATTAAAGTTTAATGTGGCCCAACAGAAGGAATATGGCTCAGTCTTCTCCTCTGATAGATGAACATGAGCCCCGAGATCACAACTCTAGTGACAAGTACAGCTGGGAGCCAAGTTCTCCCTCACTTCAAGTTTAATGTTCATTCTTCTGTTCCCCCCAAGACCGGAGCAACTCAAGGAGCCTTCTTGCCTCCATGGTCATTGCTTTGTTTCTCAGAGAGCCTCTGACACTGGAGGTGCTTCGTAAATATTTGTTGAAATCGAACGTCTCTCTCTAACTCGGATGTTCCCCTCGTGCTGGGACTAGTGCCATGTCCCTGACAGTCTCTCTTCCTCTTCTCAACACCACTGGAGAACTGATGTTTGATTTAGCACGTGTCATCGCCCTGCTCAGAACTTGACAGAAGTTCCCTCTTGCAAAAACAATGAGATACAAATTCAATCTTGGATACAACCCCTAATGACCGCGTCAAAATCCTTCCAATGGCGAGATCCTTCTGTCTCTCCACCTGGCTGGCCTGATCCCTAGATTCAGGGCCACCTCTCCATAGAATCTTCTCCTTGGCATACAGTATCCTGTACTGTTACCCAGTCCCTAACTAGACCAGACATGCTTGAATCTCCAGCACTTATCACGCAGGAAAAATCAACAGATATCTGCTAATAATTATGCCAGTAAATATAAACACGCATTTTCCTCTAGCGTACATGTGTACACAGAAACCACACACACACACACACACACACACACACACACACACACACACACATTTTAAGCACTCATCTGAACACTAAATGCTGTTGATATTAGGATATCTGAAGGTAGTATCTTTTTATTCCACATGTCATTGAATAATGACCTCATTCACTATGGGACAAACCCTAGGTTTTTGGTGGTCTGTTTGGTTGCTTTTCTAAAGGGCAGCCTTGTGTCTCAATGTGGTATGACCATCATCTGTACCGAAACATTTTCATCATCCCAAAAGGAAACCCTATGCCCATTTCCTTCTGCTCCCACCCCTACCCTAGGCTTTGGCTTCTGGTAATCTACCCTCCATCTCTGCAGATTGACCTCTTCTGGATATTTAATATAAATGGAATCATACAACATAGGACCTTTTGTGTCTGCTTACTTCTACTCAGTATACTTTTCTCAAGGTTCCCCCATCTACAGCATCTATCAGGACTTGATTCCTTTTCCTGGCTGAGCATTCTTCTACCATTGAAAGGATATACTGCATTTGGTTATCCATTCATCGACTGAAGGACATCCACATTTCCATCTTCTGACAAGTGTGAATGGTGCTGCTCTATTTGGCTTCTTTCTCTGTAAAATGGGGATTTTAAAAGCCCCCTGGCCTGGCTGCCTTAAGGGCTGTTGTGAAACAAAATGAGAACACATAAGAAACACCTCATGAGCCGTCAGCCCCCTGCACATGCCTTGTGGGGGTGCTGGTAGTGGGATATTATGGTTACGGTACTGGGCAGGTTTACCCATTCTGGCCTTAGCCTTCCCTCCATGCCAGCTCGTTATCCAATGCCAGCTTCAGGTCTGGGAGAGACCAACTCCTCACAGCTGAATCTAGATGTCCACTTTTGGCCATTTCAGGTAAAGCAATCAGGGCAAAGGGGCTAACTGTCTATGAGGATGAGAACTCCCTTTGGGCTTCTGAGTCATCATCTGGCCTTGCTGCTGTTAGGACCCAGTTATTCATAGGATAGTAGAATAACATCTAAACAAATCCCCTGCGTGGGGTGCCTCTAGACAGGTAGGATAGGCAGTGAGAGGCTGGGATTATGAGAAAGTCTTCTAGTGGCTCTACACTAGCCAAACCATCAGGGCAGAGGGTGACCTTCAATTCCTCTTTGCTGGCCAAGTGCCCACTCTCTGATCACTGATCACTGTCTGATCCAGGACATCAAGAAAGGAAAGATTTCCATATGCCCCCACAAAGGGGAAAAAGAACATAAAGCTATAGAGTATTTGTAAAGCAGCTCATTTATTTATTTTTTTAAAGATTTTATTTATTTATTTGACAGAGAGATAGTGATCACAAGTAGGCAGAGAGGCAGGCAGAGAGAGAGGGGGAAGCAGGCTCCCTGCTGAGCAGAGAGCCTGACGCATGGCTCAATCCAAGGACCCTGAGATCATGACCTTAGCCGAAGGCAGAGGCTTAACCCACTGAGCCAGTCAGGTGCCCCAAAGCAACACTTAAAAAAAAAAAAAAATCTAAATTGCTATGGTGCTGAGTGCCAAAAGCAGAGAGAATACATGCATCGAGAAACGAGAGTTTAGAGAAATGAATAAGAAAATTCCCCCAGGCAGTAGGTGCTCAGGTGAGTTAACACAGGGAAGGGATTGGGCAGGGTATTTGCCTAGGGGCCAGGGTGCCCTTCTGATCTTTTGTGACATCTACACACTTGCTGGGCTGCAGTGTGTGAGGTGAAGTTTTCATCCTTGTCCACCAGATGACAGTACCATCTACACCCTTGACCTCCATGTTCTTACACTCAACCCCCAGATCGAAGATGAAAGGGAGCCAGGGAAGTGAGAGCCAAGGATCTCAGGTGCTTGTAGAGGGTTGGGAGCCTCTTCACTCTCACCTTCTGCAGACCAACATTGGCCCCAATATGTTGATGTAAGTATGTCCACCAGCATCTTAAAGATGGCGGTTCTTGTTCTGCTCTCATGCTTTGGCTCTAACTCCTTGCAGATCCCTACCCCTGCTGGGACACTCATTGTCAAATGTCAAATGCTTATCAGACTCTGTCTGTCATGGCTCCTCTTTTTTTCTCCTCCATCTCGAGCCTATTTTCTTTTTCTTACTGCCTCTGAGATGGAACTATTTCACAAGGTCACCCTCAAGTCTCCATTTTCCCCTCTGCTTCCTTGGCTCAACAATCCTCTCTCATTATTGAATTTTAAATCAATATCTCCCTCCCCAACATTCTTTCAAATCCAAGGAAGTACTTCTGGTCACCATCCGAGCTTCTCATGTGCCTGAACTCAAACCCATTATCTTGCCCCTCAGAAATCCAGCCTCTCCTATTTCTGCAATGACATCATGAAACTTGGAATACTCAGTGAGGGACCTCAGAACCCTCTTTTAGTCCTCGTCTCCCACAGGATCCACACCAATCAGCATTGTGTCCTTTCTACTTCTGAGGGGTCCCTCATCTTCACCCCATCTTTTCTGTCTGGATACAGGTCCTTACATCACTCACAAGAACCGTCATAGAACCACACACCATTTTATTCCATAAAAACTGTTGGAATAACTAGTCAATTACTAAGGCAGATGGAAGTCTGTGACTCAATTTGGAGTATAGGAAGCAAACATATGAAATCATTGGCAGAGCTGCCTGGTTTGGGTGAGTATCTACTTGAGAAAGTTGTTACGAACATGCACCAAGATGATTTGGAAGTTACCTCCCCTGTTTATACTTCCTGCCTTTTTTTTCTCCCTGAAATGAGCATGTGTGGATCATGGGTTAAGCAAAAATAACCTCACTTAGATTAATATATTTATTTATATAGGTGGTACACAGATGTGTTATTACTATATAAAAAATTTTACAAGTGATAAAAATCAGATCAAGGGCTGAAGGTGAAAGAGAGGACTGATTATGAAAGGTCATGAAAGACCTTTTTTGGGGCAAGAGAAATATTTTAAGTCTTGATTTTCGTGATGGTAACATGACTATATTTGTCAAAACTCATAGAACTGGGGCGCCTGGGTGGCTCAGTGGGTTAAGCCGCTGCCTTCGGCTCGGGTCATGATCTCAGGGTCCTGGGATCGAGCCCCGCATCGGACTCTCTGCTCAGCAGGGAGCCTGCTTCCTCCTCTCTCTCTCTCCCTCTGCCTGCCTCTCTGCCTGCTTGTGATCTCTCTCTCTCAAATAAATAAATAAAATCTTAAAAATAAAAAACAACTCATAGAACTGTATGCCTTAATAAGGGTGAATTTTACTGTATGTAAATTATACCCCAATAAACCTGACTTTAAAGGAAAGCAGTATATAATATAGAAATTTATAAATTGAGTCAGGTAAGCCCTGTTTCAGTCAGCGTGCCCCCAGCCCAGGCCCCCAATTCTACTTCCCTCACAAGGGGTGGTCACAGTCCACGATGTGGCATAGTTCCTTCTGATTCTCTCCCCACCCACACGTCTGTTCCACATGTACGTTCTTTTTTCAGGTTTCGAAGATTTTATTCATTTATTTATTTGAGAAAGAGAGAGGGCAGAAGGTGCAGAGGGAAAGGGAAAGAGAGAATCCCAAGCAGACTCCCTGCTGGGTGCTGAGACTGACTTGGGGCTCCTTCTTGTGACCCTGAGATCATGACCCCACCAAAATCAAGAGTTAGAGACCTAACCAACTGAGGCATCCAGTTGCCCTTATACTTTCTTTAAAAAAGTGATTTTATTTATTTAGAAGAGAGAGAATGAGAGAAATAAACAAGCAGGGGAAGAAGCAGGCAGAGGGAGAGGGAGAAGAAGATGCCCCACTGAGCAGGGAGCCTGATGGGGGGCTTGATCTCAGGAACCTGAGATCATGACCTGAGCCGAGGGCAGATGCTTAACCAACTGAGCCACCCAGGCACCCCAACCCCTATACCGTTTTAAACTTGACATATACCTTTGCATTAGTTTCGGGTACATGTCATAATGATTTGACATATGTATATACGGTGAAACAGTAAGTTTAGTTAACATCCACCATCGCATGTAATTACATTTTTTGCCTTGTGATAAAAACTTGTAAGAACTATTCTCTTAATAAATTCAAATATATAGTTCAGTATTTTTAGCTATAGTCACATGTTTAGCTATAGTCATATGTTCCACATTATATCCCCAGGACTTTTTAAAAATCTTGTAACTGGAAATTTGTACCTTTTGACCACCTTTACCCATTCTACACACTCCCCTTCTCATGCCTCTGGCAATCACCAAACAGTTCTCTGTACCTATGTTTGTTCTTCATTTCCACATATAAGTGAGATCAGACAATATTTGGTTTCTCAATTTCAGTTAGTTTCAGTCTCAATGCCTTCAGGGTCCATTCATATTGTCAGAAATAGCAGAACTTCCTTCTTTTTTATGGCTGAATAATACTCCATTGTATTTTTTCCATAACATTCCATACACACACCATATTTTCTTTATCCTTTCATCCACTGATGGACACATAGTTTATTTCCACATCTGCACCTTTCCTTTTCTACCTAACAATGTAGCTTAGAAATGGGAACACCTGGTTGGCTCAGTCAAAAGAACATGAGAATCTTGATCTCGGGGTCATGAGTTCAAGTCCCAGGATGGGTGAAGAGAGTACTTAAACAAAGAAATAAACTTAAAACAAAAACAAAGACAAAATGAAATACTACAAACTTATAGAAATTTTCCTCATTTTCTGTTATAACTTTATAGTATTACACAGGGTGGCTATATCACAGTGTATTGAACCAGTCTCCTTTCTGTATATGTACATTTAGATAATTATCAGTATTCTACAATTACAAATTACTCCAGAATGAGTAGTCCCATATATGTGATTTTTATATGACTTAGATGAATATTTTCAGGGTAAATTCCTAAAAATGAAATTGCTGGGGGTAAATGAAATTTAGGGGTAAATGCATTTACACTTTTATTAGATAGGGTCAAATCCCATTCCCCAGACACCCTTTTGTACTCCTCCCAGTAATATATGAGAGTCAACGGGTGGGTGGTCAAACTTTAGAATGCTTGCCCATCTGATAGGGGAGACACGTTGTAGTCAATTTGCATTTTTCTTAGTAAGAATCAGCACAATCTTTCGAAAGCCTTCCTGATGCAAATCTCTTCGCACTTAAATACTACCTACATACTGACTGTTGTCAAGTTAAAAATCTTCTAGTGTGTTGCTAAAGGCTGCTGACTTACTCTCTTTTTTTAGTATGCAATGTCTTCTGCCATCTGTCTCAATCCGCCTTTCATCTGTGTGTCCAGTTTTTGTCCAGGTACCAGAAGAGCAGACTGGATTCATTCCTCCTAAATACACTCTTCGCTTCTCGCCTCCCCTCTTTTTCTTCCTTCCTCGCTCCCACTCACTCCCTCTTTCTTCCTTTCTTCCTTCCTTTCCTCTCCCTTTCTTTCTTCTTTCTTTCCTTTCCCTCCCCCTCTCCTTCCTTCCTTCCTTTTTTCTTTCTCTCTTTCTTTTGCCTTTGAGGTTTTGCTCATTGTGGTAGTGCCCTCTTTGGGGGATGGCAGTTATTCTCTTTCCATGAATTGATATTTGTCTCTGTTTCAAGGTCCAGATTCAATATCCACCCTAATTTCCCCCATTCATATTTGCTGTATCTGTTCATAAGCCATCCTCCTTACCAGACTGTAGATTATACCAAAGACTCTCTCTAGAAGAATAGGGGACATATTGAATCACCAGAGGAGGGTTTTTCTTTTTAACACACATACTCAAGTGTTCAGCTCATCACTCAGCATTAGGCGTATGAAAATTTCTTGAGAAATTTGGCATATTCTAGAGGATGTGGATACAGTGGTGAAAAAATCAGGTAAGTTCTCTATCTGAGGAAACTTAAATCCTAGGGAAGACCATTGATAAATAGATCAGTAAATAAATAGGAAGTCAGAGAGGGAAAAGCACCAATCAGCAAATGAAGATGGTGATGTGAAGAGATCCTCCTCTATTCGAGATGAAATAAATCAATGTAACCAAAGCTGGTTCTTTGGGAAGATCATCAAAATTGATAAATCTCTAGCCAGGTGGATAAGGAAGAGTAAAGGAAATATAACTTAACAACATCAGGAATGAGAGAGGTGAGCTCAAAATAAATTCTACCACTATTAAAAAGTTAATAAGGGTTTATATTTTTCCCTAACAAATTTGACAATTTAAATGAAATGGACTAATTCCTTGAAAGAGACAAACTACCAAACCTATTAAAGAAAAAATAGATCAGGTGAATAGCCTTATAGCTATTAACAAAATAGAATTTATAGTTTAAAACTTTCTCACGAAGGAGATTTTAGACCCAGATGACTTCATTGATTAATTCTACCAAACATTGTCTTCACTGATTACTTTACAAATATCTTCTCCCATTCTGTCCATTGTCTTTGGTTTTATTGACTGTTTCCTTTGCTGTGCAAAAGCTTTTTTATCTCAAAGAAGTCCCAATAGCTCCTTTCTGCCCTTGCTTCCCTTGCCTTTGGAAGTGTGTCTAGCAAGAAGTTGCTGCAGCTGAGGTCGAAGAGGTTGCTGCCTGTGTTCTCCTCAAGGATTTGGATGGATTCCTGTCTCACATTTAGGTCTTTCATCCATTTTGAGGCTATTTTTGTAGGTGGTATAAGGAAATGGTCCAGTTCATTCTTCTACATGTGCTGTCCAATTTTCCCAACACCATTTCTTGAAGAGACTGTCTTTTTTCCGGTGGATATTCTTTCTTGCTTTGTTGAAGATGAGTTGGCCATAGAGTTGAGGGTCTATTTCTGGGCTCTCTATTCTGTGCCATTGATCCATGTGTCTGTTTTTGTGCCAGTACCATACTGTCTTGATGATGACAGCTTTTAAATAGAGCTTGAAGTCTGGAATTGTGATGCCACCAGCTTTGGTTTTCTTTTTCAACATTGCTCTGGCTATTCAGGGTCTTTTCTGGTTCCATAGATGGATTATCAGGAAACACGGACTGTGAGAGGTATTTCCAGGGATCAGAATAGCTTTCTGGAGACCTGTCCACATACTCTACCCCAAATTTATGGCACACAGTAGGGACATTAACCATCTTAGGTTCATCAAGCACAATCAAAATAAGGGCAGATCTAAGCTAAGTGGAATGACTCCTTAACCTGACCCCTTAACTGTAAGGAACTGTATAGGCCCAGGTATAAACACCTGCCTATAAACATCTGTCTCACAGATATACCCAGTAGTAAAGATAAATAAAGCAGGACATTAATTAGTGTTAATCAAAGCAGTGAAAAGAGAATTTATTCAGTAATTACTGAGCTCCACTCTGATTTGTGCAGACATGAACAGGTATTTAATTTTTTAAAAATATTTTATTTGTTTATTTGACAGAGGAAGAGAGCACAGCAGGGGAAGTGACAGGCAGAGAGAGAGGGAGAAGCAGACTCCCTGCTGAGCTGGGAGCCTGACTAGCGACTAGTTCCCAAGATCCTGGGATCATGACCTAAGCTGAAGGCAGACACTTAAACGACTGAGCCACCCAGGTACCCCTGGACCAGGTATTTTATTTTATTTTTATTTATCTATTTATTTAGACCAGGTATTTTAAAGGGAGAATGAGGTGAGTAAGGAGGGGAAGAAAGTGGGTCTCTAGTAAAAAATTGCAAAGGGTGGGTCAGTGTAAATCTGACTAGGCTAACTCTATTAGCTGACAATGGTCCAAATTAGGACTCCATCTTCCCTCAGAGACCTGGAGACAGAGACCCCCTCCTTTCTGATAGGAATGGCTTGAGGTCCTTGAGAAAGACACTCCTGAGCTGCAGGTGATACATGTGCATCTCAAAGACAGAGGAAAGGGGCACCCGGGTGGCTCAGTCTTTAAGCATCTGCCTTTGGCTCAGATCATGGTCCCAGGGTCCTGGGATTGAGCCCCACATCAGGCTCCCTGCTCAGTGGGAAGACTGCTTCTCCCTCTCCCACTCCCCCTGCTTGTGTTCTCTCTCTTGCTGTCTGTCTCTCTCTCTCTGTCAAATAAATAAATACAAGCTTTATTAAAAAAAAAAAAAAAAAGACAGAGGAAGGATTCACTGCTTCAATTGTAAGCCCTTTCTAGTAAATGCTCTAAGAAAGGTGCATCAAGTCCCTGGAACAGACTAAAATTTCTTAGCAGACTTGAGCTTTCTTCGGCAGGTAGGGAAGAGCAGGGAGGTCATCCCAAGGACATGGCCAGAGGAGGGTTTTTCTTTTTAACAGATGCCAGAAGCCACACTAGAATTTAATGAGCCCTTATATGCCGAGAGTTCTGTAGTTTTCAATGTAGACACCCCGCCCCCCATACATTCTCTTTCAGTAACTTAGTACACCCTCATTGCTACCAGATCCATACTGGAATCCTTTCTCTCCTTTGGAAATCTTGTGGTTGTCTACACAGTAAACTTGTGGGGACTAGGCCCAGCAGCTTCCTTCCCATACCCATCTTCTTGGCTTCCCTGAGTCCAACCACACATCCAGGGAACATATCAAGGGGCTTCTGAGCTTCAGACCAGGACATATACTTGTAGGTCTACTTGGGGAAAAGGAGAAGCCCCTCAAAATGCCAACCAGTAGTCAGAGCCTAGAAATAACCCATTCCTTCTGCTCTCAGCATATCTAACCTGGGGCCTGGTCTGCATGGCCAGTCCCTCAAGGCTCTTCTACTGAATGCTGAGATGCCGCCCACTGCTCTGCCTTGCTCCCTGTGTCTCCCAAAAGGTAAGATGATTTTACTGCAATAATATTGAATATCACAGTCAGGAAGTCTTCCTTACATCAATTTTCTCCAGTCCTTCTGATGATGTCAAAGAGAAAGTCTCAGATGCTACTAGATCTTTAACGCCTTGCTGGAGATTATCTTTGGCAGCCAAACAAGCCTTGCTAGGACTGATTGACAGTAAGTAACGGTTTTGTTTTTGTTGTGTTTATCTTTGTATCTACTTTGTATTTTTCCAAAGATTGATTGATTGATTTTAAAGACAGTCAGAGAAGGCACAAGCGAGGGGAGGGGCTGGAGCTGGGAGCCCAACTTGGGGCTCTACCCCAGGACCCCAAGATCATGATCTGAGCTGAAGGCAGACATTTCACTGACTGAGCCACCCAGGTGCCCCTATAGTTAATTGGTATTTTTGGCAAATACCAATACCAGATACTGGGCTTTCCATTTGTGATAGTGGTGCAGAGGTTTCTTTTTATATACTTTTTTTTTTTTTTCAGTAAAAAAATCCATTAAAGAAAATTGCTGTTTATTTAAATAACAATGACAAAATTTCATCAGGTGGTAATGGCTGTGTTTAGAATTCAAAGAGCAAGCAAAGTCCCTGTAATATGCTCTTGGCAGTGTCCTTACCCACTCTGCGTTCCCTGGGTGAGTGTCAGCAACCCTTACCTATGCCAGGGGTGTGTCCCCAGCACCCTGAGAGCCTGCTGGGGGAGGAAAGCTTTGTGAACACAAACCAGGTTAGAAAGTTGTGTTTCGAAGACTGGATGGGAATGTAACCCTCTCCCTCCCTCATGACCTTAGGCTGTATCCCTCCCTTGGGCATCCCTCCCCCGGCTCTCACCCCTGCCAAGCTGGCAGGGTATCATCTGAAGAACCTTAAGGCTCTTGGAGGCTTCCGCCTGAAGGCCTCAGCGTAGAAGGTCTAGAAGGAGGTGCAGAGGGAAAAATTTAAATCCGGGACCTTGCAAGGGTGTGTTGGGGGTGTGTGTCGGGGGTGGTCACCATCTGGAGTCCTGGGAGTGGATGGGCAGTTGAGAAGGGGCGCTGGACCACCTCTGGGCTGGGAGCAGACTTCCAGTAGGGTGCCCGCCCTCCCATCCCTTCACCACTAGGTGGCGCAGTCTTCTGACAGGCTGGAACCAGCCATACCCCTGCCCCTCAAAAACAAACCCCAGACAACAGGAATGGATCTGGAGGGTATGATGCTAAGTGAAAGAACTCAGACAGAGAAAGACTAATACCATATGATCCCACTCATAAATAGAATCTAAAAACAAACAAAACTACCAGTGAATAAACAAAAGCAGGATCAGACCTATAACTGCCGAGAGCAATATGACCCTTGCCAGAGGGAAGGGAGGTCGGGGGATGGGCCAAATGGGTGAAGCGGGGGGGAGGACAAAAAGAGGCGGAGCATAAGGAATCCAGTCAATGACATTGTAACAACCATGTAAATGGGCAGATGGTAGCAACACTTGTGTATAAAGTGACAACGTATGATGTCAAATCACTATGTTGAACACCCGGAGTTAATGTTAACATCATATGCCTCCTACACTCCAATAAAAAACAAGAAAATAAAACAAACAAAGCAAAACAAAACAAACATACATGGGGTACCTGGGCAGCTCAGTGGATTAAAGCCTCTGCCTTCAGCTCAGGTCATGGTCCCAGGGTCCTGGAATCGAGCCCCGCATTGGGCTCTCTGCTCAGCAGGGAGCCTGCTTCCCCCTCTCTCTTTCTGCCTCTCTGCCTACTTGTGATCTCTCTCTGTCAAATCAATTTTTTAAAAAGTAAAATCTTTAAAAACAAACACACAAAAACAAATTCCAGAGACACCTGGTGCACCAGAAAACGAAAATGACCCCAATGAGGGATTTTTTTTTTTTTTAAAGATTTTATTTATTTGTCAGAGAGAAAGAGAGAGAGAGAGCACAGGCAGGGGGAGTAGCAGGCAGAGCAGGCAGAGGGAGAAGCAGGCTCCCCACTGAGCAAGGAGCCTGATGTGGAACTTGATCCCAGGACCCTGGGACCACGACCTGAGCAGAAGGCAGCCACCCAACTGACTGAGCCACCCAGGCCCCTCCCCCGCCCCAGTCAGGGATTCTTTACCCATTTCATGCTTGGACTCCTTATAGAGGCCTGGTGAAGTTGTGCCACCCTCACTGAATGATGTTTCCAAGTACATAAAATATATAAGAATAAATAAGAAGATCTAGGAATTTTGAAAAATGGGCATAAGCGACTTTCTAGATCTCTGCAATGACTAATATGACATGAAAATGTCTCCAGTTTCTATGGGTACTGCTAATATCACTATGGTTTATCTGCTGCCTATATCTGTAATGGAAGAAAATCCTAAACACCATGTAGAAGTTGGTAGACAGGTTTTAGAATTCCATGATTTCTACCTGCGAACCCAAGCTTAAGAAACCCTTAGTGAAAACAGAGGTGGTAAGGATGGGCAAAATTTAAACAGAGTGCCTTAAATCATGCCCAGGGACACCTCGGTCTCTCCATGTGGGAACGTGTCAGACATTTTCCTGTTCTGCCCAACCTCAGTGCTTCTGCAGCTTTGACCCTAAAAGGCTGTCTGAGAGCAGCACTAGACAAAGGCATAGTCCAAGCCACCAAGGGTCTCAGGAGACATTCCTAGAGAAAGTAAAGATTGGCAGGAGCCTAAAATACCATCCAGGCACACCCACTTAGTTTCTAGACATTGAGACAGAGACACAGGAGGAAGTGAGGGCCTAGCATCTTCGCGCTCACTCGGGACAGAGCCAAAGGTCCATCCTTCATTTCCATTTCCCTACTTTGGTCTAGAGGACAAAGTAGGAGGGACACCATGAGGGAGATCTCCCCAAAGCAGACCAGGGCACAGTCCAGGGTCTTAGTAAGTCTCCAGGTAGGCATGATGGGGAGCCTGGTCTCTTTGGGAGTAGGGGTGCTCAGAGTAAGCCTCCCTAAGAAAACAACATTTAAGGCAAGACATGAAAGAGGGAGGGACTGAACCAAGAGGATATCTGAGGGAAGAGTGTTTCAGAAAGAGGGAACATCAGTGCTAAGCTGCTGAGGTAACAATATGCTTGGCGTATTTCCGGAAGCAAGTCATGCAGCTAACGCAGAGCAAAGGATTGGTGAGGGAGAGAACAATAGGAAACGAGATGGGAGAGGTAACTAACCAGAGACTAGATCCAGAAAAGCATCCCACCTTTTTCTGAGATTGTGCGAAACAGGGACCCAGCAGAGGATTTTGAGCAGAGAAGAAATATGATCTGACTTATGCTTTTTAAAAAAACATTTATTTATTTTAGAGCAAGCAAGAGAGCACAAGCAGGAAGGGTAGAGGGAGAGGGAAAGAGAATCTGAAGCCAACTCATGCTGAGCATGGAACCCAACACAGGGTTCAATCTCATGACCCTGAGATCATAACCTGAGCTGAAATCAAGAGTCAAAGGCTTAATCAACTGTACCACCCAGGCACCCTGATCTGACTTACATTTTTACCAGGGTGATCATGTGTTCTGATTCGCTGGAGTCAGTACTGGCTTACTCCTCTTGGCCATTGTAATTATTATTAGCACTCCTTTTTCCTCTCAAGAGGATGGTCACCTACAGTCACAGTGGTAGGATCACCTGGCTGCCATGTTGAGAAAGACTGAAGGGAGTCAAAGGTAGGAGGAAGAAGATCATTCAAGAGGCCACTATAGTAATCTGGGCAAGAGTGAATGGTAACTTTGGCTAGGGCGAGTAGGAGTGGAAATGACGAAAAATGGAGAAATAAATCTAGAATTAAGTTTTTTACATCATAATTCTTTAGACTTCTAAGAAGTCATTGGCCAAGAGGTGGATGCTGCCGGTCCATGATGAGCCTCGGGTTCCTCCTACCCTGTCTCTCCTGCCCTCCACTGCCTGGCCCACAGAGACTTGTTGAGGAAGCAGTTGGATGCAAAGGAGAAAGGATGCTATATAATCTTTTATAGCATGGTAGGGACAGTCTGGCTGTCCCTCCACAGAGCCTGGACCAGAGAATCTCTTACATCCTGCAGGGATCCAGCTCCAGACATCCAGACACTCTTCTAGTGTCCTCCTGTCCCAACCAGAAGCTCAAGAGTTCAGAGGGGGCACTCAATTATATGAGCCAAGCTGTGCTCATGGTTCAACACTCAAAGACTATCCACCACTTTTTGCTAGGACTTCACACACCCTATATCCAGGACTGGCTACATAATTTGTGGAGCCCAGTACAAAATCAAAATGCAGGGCCCCTTGTTAGAAAAATTATTAAGACAAGGGTGGCAGAGCATTAAACCAAGTGCCAGACCTTGTGCAATCATATAGGTCATATACCCATGAGGTCAGCCCTACCTGAAAGATGTTTCACTCTCTGGAAACCAGGAGTGAATGTCAGATGGTATACATGGGAAGACATGGAAACCTAGGTTCACAGAACTCTGAATTGCAATTTCCACCTCCACCACTCCAGATGCAAATAATTATATGTCTGATGAACTTCCTGCTGAAAATAAGCATTATAATGAAAGACCTACCAGATCCAGTAGGTTTCTGGTCTCAGCTGCTGGATATTTTTTAAATGTGGGGCAAATGATCTTCTCTGAAAAGTCACATATGGATGGAAAGTGGGCAAGGAAAGGAACTGCTGGAAGGAAATTGTTCTTGGCGGGAGGCCAGGGATGAACCAAAAGAAGTCACAGGGTAAAGGGCCAGTTAGTGGCATCACAACAATGAATAAAGTGTCAGCAGCCCCCCCACAATGGACTAGCCAATGTGGTAACCATAAGTCTGCTGAGACCTAAGTGTAGAGGTGATGCACAATGATATAGGAGTGCAGAAAAGAGGACAAGATAGGTCCTACCACAGGTCCAGGGGTGGAATTGTGGAAATGATGCCTCAGAAGAGGTTGCGGAAACAAGATGAGTTGTGAGATCTTCTAGGGGATTTGACTAGGCAAAACCAGTAATTCTTCCAGATGCTCCCTACACGTCCAGGTGAGGATTCTCTCTCCCACCCTATTAAGTTGGCCTTGATCTTTGACCTTGATCTTTGCCCCCAATCTATCTCATTTAATCTGAGCTCCAGGAAGTGTTTCACTCTTTAGCAAGATGGTCAATCAGGGTCTGTCCTAGAAAACAGTGAAAGACCCGCGGATCCCCTTACCCAAGAATCCAACACTGCCACTGGATGCAATCAGCAAGAGGTTCTTTATTGTTACGCAGGCGCCTGCGGGTGGTCAGCAGCTCCTGCTAGCTGAGCACACCCGGCTGGGGTGTTGCCGGGCCTTTATAGACAGGCACAAACAAGTTTTGGGTGGGGCGCAACTGATTGGTTGACAGTTAGAACTTTTGAAAAAGGCATACGTGGAGTTTGCTGATTGGCTCTAAGGACCCACGCGCGGGAAGAGAGAGGCGGGAAGGGGGAACAAGCTGATTGGTTCTGAGGGCCCGCACGCAGGAGGAGAGAGGCGGGAAAGGGGAACAAGAAGGGGGAAGGTAGGAATGCCATCATGGCGTCTCTATTATTTCTATAAGCCAAGCGGTTACAGAAGGGCAAAAGAGCGATTAATAAGCAATTAATAACCTAATTAATAACCTGGTCTATACCTAAAAGCCAGCGGTTTACAGAAAAGCAAACAAGCGGTTAGTTATCCTATCTATCTTCTAGGGGAGGAGTCTTTCAACAGCAACCATACTAATTATCTCAACAGAGAGAATTCAGTGTAGGGAATTCAACAGGCACTGGAGCAATAAAAAGGCAAAAAGGGAATATTGATATAATACAGATATTGTAACTTCAAGAAGCAGTTCCCCACTCCAAGGACTAGGAGAACAAAGGAGAGACATTGGGTCTATTGGAATGCAGACGATTATAGGAAGGGGCCCAGGGTGCCACACCTCAGACCTCTTGGGGGAAGTCCCCACCAGGTTAATGTGGTATCTCCAAGGCTGAGGGATGGACCTTCCAGAGCTGGGCCCCAGATTTCAAGGGAGGGGGCACTGCCTGACTGTTATCTTTTTTTTTTTTTAATGTTTACTTTTTTTTTTTTTTTTTTAAGATTTTTTTATTTATTTGACAGAGAGAGATCACAAGCAGGCAGAGAGGCAGGCAGAGAGAAGGGGGGTAAGCAGGCTCCCTGCTGAGCAGAGAGCCCGATGCGGGGCTTGATCCCAGGACGCTGAGATCATGACCTGAGCTGAAGGCAGAGGCTTAACCCACTGAGCCACCCAGGTGCCCCCTGACTGTTATCTTTAAGGAGAGTTTGGGAGACATAGAAAGTGACTGTCAGGGTAGGGCACAGTGGCTGTAGTGAGGTTGGTAGAAACAGAGCAAACAGGATGGAGCAGCTCCCTCCTCCCTGTCCCCATATTTCTGTTCCCCCTTGCACCCTAACTGGCAGAGCTCAATGAGGAGCCAGCTGGCAAAATGAAAACATGAACATCAGAGTCTCATCCCAGCACCACAAATCAGAGCCCAGAGTGTAAGTTGGAAGAGGAGAGATAGTAGATTGGACTTCCAAAATTGGACATGCCAGAGTGGTCTGTCATAAGATGGAAGACGGTATGCCTGAACCCTAGTCCAGGAAGAACCAGAGGACAAAAGTAAGCTACGTAGGCGGGCAGCCCAGACTTGCATGTTACCCACGAGAGACACAAGTGTCCCAGATGTGGTGCTCTGAAATCCATCACTGTGACAGGCCATACCTGCCATGAGCTTTTCCCCACCATGGCCACACATGGCACATATACTACAGCACACCTGTTCCTAGTAGACCCAGGACTCCAGTGATGGCTAACTTTGGCTCAAGAACTTCCTGATGGTTTGCCTAAGCCTTCCTCAGAGGCCTGGCAATCTATAATTCTTCCGTCTATCTCGGTTCCCATTTCCACCCCTCCCCCACTTTGTTCATTTCCTTCGGTCAGGTACCCAACTTCACAAATTCAGGACTGAAAGCTTCTTGGAGCATCTGAGTTTTTCAGCATTGTCAGAAACAAGTCCTCAGGATGGTCAGCTTCTGCCCCAGCCCCCATTCCTCTGGCAGGAAATCCCTCACTTCTGGTCCCCAAATTTCTACTAGAAACAAATATGTTGAAGCCTCACAGCAGCCTCTGGAGATTCTGCAAAAGACTCCACATGCCAATAAGCAAAAGCTCATAAAGTGTGGTGAAAAAATAATGAATACTGTTATGCTGAAAATAAATAAAAAATAAATGAAAAAGAAATAAAAATTAAAAATTTAAAAAAAAAACTAGGAGGAAAAAAAAAAAAAATCGAAGGGATGAAAAGTATAAACATCATTGGTATCCTGAAACAGGCCTCAGGATTGCCCAGAGAGCCCCAACTCACCATGGGGGCAGGGGGGAAGGTGGGGTTCTGAACTGGTTTAGGAGAAGTGAAGAAAAGGAGAACAGTGGTATTGTCTGGTGCTGTCCTTGAGGACAGACGGATAAGAGCCAAATATTAGAAACTAGGAGGAGGAGGAGGAGGAAGCGAAAGGCAAGAGGAAGGAGGAGAAACCTAATTAATCCTGTCAGTACCTAGTCAAGCACTGTGTCCGAAGCAATGTGTCCGACGGAGCCAATCAGTTTCAAGAGTACGCTGGGGGTGGGAAAAGAGATTAAGAAGAATCATTTGGATTAGGAAGAACATCTAGAATGTTCTAAGGCTAAGTCATTCTGAGGATGGTTTTAGGCTTTGGGGATTAGAAAGATTTGTTCTGTGACTAGCTTGTAACCCTGGGAAGCTTCCAGACCAGTAGCACCCAGTCCAACTCTGAACACAAATGACAAGGTTCAACCTAACTTGAATCCCAGGGTATTTGTGTGGAGGTGTCATTCCTCTTGCCCTGCTGGCTCTCCTGTTGACCCATGATCATGATTCCTCTGTGCCTTGCTTTACTTGAGGACCACACCAATGACCACCTCTCTTCCTTTCACTGCTAAATAGGATCAGTATTATTTGAGTATGAAAAATTTCTGACTTTTTTCTTTCTTCATCTTCTTTTTTTTTTTAAGTCAGCTCTAAGCCCACTGTGGAGTAAAAACAGAAAGCTGTTTGTTGTGGTAAGGGCATGTGTGATGTGGCATAAATGGCTGTGTCTACCAGAGGAGATTTACTCTGTGGATAGGAGGCCACATCCAGACAAAACTTATCTGGCTTTGGGTTTTCACAGGTTTTAGAATGTGGGCAAAACTTCTAAAGGGAGCAAAGCCCACAGCAAGTCAACACCCTTGAATTTCCTGCTGATCTCTGGAGAGAGTGAGCCCCAGCTCTGATACCACCTCCTCTATGAAGGCCTCCCTGATGCCTCAGGCATAGTTCGCCTTATGTTTTCTGATGGTGCTTGAAATCTTGCTCTTTGCATGGCCTGGTTCAGAGTAGATATTCAATAAACTGGTTAAACATAAGCCTAATAAAGTATGCTTTACGGAAAATTATATAAAAGCTACAAATACAAGCTACCTATGAAAACTTAAATTTTCTAGTAGCCAGATTTTAAAAAGATAAAAACAGGTAGGGGCGCCTGGGTGGCTCAGTGGGTTAAGCCGCTGCCTTCGGCTCAGGTCATGATCCCAGGGTCCTGGATCGAGCCCCGCATCGGGCTCTCTGCTCGGCGGGGAGCCTGCTTCCTCCTCTCTCTCTGCCTGTCTCTCTGCCTGCTTGTGATCTCTGTCAAATAAATAAATAAATAAAATCTTTAAAAAAAAAAAAAAAGATAAAAACAGGTAAAATTAATTTTAATAATATATTTTAACTCAATGTAGACAAAATATTATCAAAACAATATGCAATCACCATAGAAACCTTTTTTAAAAATTGATGTATAATTGACATACTATATGATAATACTGACATACAGTATTATATTAGTTTCAGGTGTACAAACTGGTGATTTGACATTTATATACATTGGGAAATGACCATGGCAATGTCTACTTGCTATCTGTCAGCTTACAAAGCTAAAACAATGTTATTGGCTATATTCTGCATGCTGTATACTACATCCCATGACTTTTAATTTTTTTAAATAACTGGAAGCTTGTATTCTTTTTATGTTTTGTTTTTATTTTAAAGATTTTATTTATGTATTTGACAGAGATCACAAGTAGGCAGAGAGGCAGACAGAGAGAGAGAGGAGGAAGCAGGCTTCCCGCTGAGCAGAGACCCTGATGCAGGGCTCCATCCCAGGACCCTGGGATCATGACCTGAGCCAAACGCAGAGGCTTTAACCCACTGAGCCACCCAGGCACCCCTGGAAGCTTATATTCTTTACCCCCTTCACCCATTTAGTACCCCCTGCCCATGCAACCACCAATCTGTTCTCTATATTTACCAGTCTGGGTTTTTCTTTGTTTTGTTTCTTTTTTAGATTCTACATATAGTGAAATCTTGCAGTATTTGTCTTTGTCTGACTTATTTCACTTAGCCTAATACCCTCAAAGTCTATCTGCATTGTCGCAAATGGCAAGATTTCTTTTTTTTTTTTTTTAAGATTTTTATTTATTTATTTATTTGACAGACAGAGATCACAAGTAGGCAGAGCAGCAGGCAGAGAGAGAGGGGGAAGCAGGCTCCCTGCTGAGCAGAGAGCTGGATGCAGGGCTGGATCCCAGGACCCCGGGATCATGACCTGAGCCAAAGGCAGAGGCTTTAACCCACTGAGCCACCCAGGAACCCAAATGGCAAGGTTTCATTCTTTCTTATAGCTGAGGATTATTCAACTATATATATTTACCACAACTTCTTTATACATTCATTTACTGATGGACACTTAGATGGTCTCCATATATTGGCTATTCTTAGTAATGCTGCAATGGTCATATGGGCGCATGTATTTTTTTGAATTAATGTTTTCATTTTCCTTAGATAGATATCTAGTAGCAGAGTTGCTGAACTGCATAGCATTTCTAGTTTTAATTTTTTGAGGACACCACATACTATTTTGCATAGTAACTACACCAATTTACAGTCTCGCAACAGTATACAAGCTTTCCCTTCCTTCCACATCCTTGCTAACATGTGCTATTTCTTGTTGTGTGAGTGGTGTTGTTGTTTTTAAATAACCATTCTGACAGGTTAAGGTGATATCTTATAATTTGTATCTGCATTTCCCTGATGACTTGTGACATTGAGCATCTTTTCATGTACCTTGTGGTTGTCTTTTTTGGAAAAATGTCTATTCAGATCCTCAGCCCATTTTTTAATTGGATTGCCTGGGCTTTTTTTTTTTTTTTTTTTTTTTTTTGTTTGTTTGTTTCTTTGTTTTGTTATTGCGTTATGTAAGTTCTTCATATATTCTGGATATTAACCCCTCATAAGGCATATGATTTTCAAATATCTTCTCCCATTCAGAAGGTTGCCTTTTCATTTCCTTTACTGTGCAGATCTTTGTAAATTGCTAGAGTTCCATCTGTCTATTTTTGCTTTGTTTCTGTTGCCTTTGGAGTCAGACCCAAAAAAAGCATTGCTAAAACCAATGTCAAGCTTTCTGCCTATGCTTTTTTCTAGGCGTTTCATGATTTTAGTTCTTACATTCAAGCCTTTGATCCATTTTGAGTTAATTTTTGTATATGGTATCAAATAGCGGTCCAGTTTCATTCTTTTGCATGAGACTATTCAGTTTTCCCAACACCATTTATTGAAAAGACTGTCCTTGAAACACCAGTTATTGAAAAGAATTGTGCATTCTTGCTTTCTTTGTTGTAAATGAATGGACCAAATATGTGTGGGTGTATTTTTGGGCTCTCTATTCTGTTCCATTGCTCTAGATGTCTGCTTTCATGCCAATACCAAACTGTTTTGATTACTATCTGCCTGCCTTTCTGCCTACTTGTGGTCTCTCTCTGTGTGTCAAATAAATAAATAAAATCTTAAAAAAGAGAGAAATATTGAAAGGGGTCCTCTAAGCAAAGAGAGAGAGCCCCAAAGTAACAGACCAGAAAGGAACAAAGACGATATACAGTAACAGTCACCTTACAGGCAATACAAATACACTAAGTTCATATCTTTCAATAGTTACCTTGAATGTAAATGGGCTAAATGCCCCCAATCAAAAGACACAGGGTATCAAACTGGATAAAAAAGCAAGACCCATCGATGTGTTGTCTGCAAGAGACTCATTCTAGACCCAAAGACATCTCCAGATTTAAAGTGAGGGGGTGGAAAACCATTTATCATGCTAATGGACATCACAAGAAAGCTGGGGTGACAATCCTTATATCAGACAAATTAGATTTTAAACCAAAGTGTGTAATAAGCAATGAAGAAGGACAGTATATCATACTTAAAGGGTCTATGTAACAAGAACATCTAACAGTTGTAAATATTTATGTCCCTAACATGGGAGCAGCCAATTATATAAGCCAAATAATAACAAAAATAAAAGAAACACATTAATAATATTACAAAATAGTAGGGAAATTTAATACCCCACTCACTGAAATGGACAGATCATCTGAGCAGAAGATCAACAAGGAAATAAGGGCTTTGAATGACTCACTGGACCAGACAGATTTCATAGATTTATTCAGAATATTACATCCCAAAGCAACAGAATGCACATTCTTCTCAAGTGCACATGGGACATTCTCCAGAATGGATCACATCCTGGGTCACAAATATGTCTCAGCCAGTACCAAAGACTGGGATCATTCCCTGCATATTTTTGGATCACAATGCTTTGAAACTGGAATTCAATCACAAGAAAGTTGGAAAGAACTCAAATACATGGAGAATAAAGAGCATCTTACTAAAGAATGAATGGGTCAAGCAGGAAATTAAAGAAGAACTAAAAAATTCATGGAAACAAATAAAAATGAAAACACAACTGTTCAAAGTCTTGAGATGTAGCAAAGGCAGTCCTAAGAGGGAAGTGTATGGCACTGCAAGCCTTTCTCAAGAAACAGGAAGGTCTCAAATACACAATCCAACCCTAACACCTAAAGAGCTGGAGAAAGAACAGCAAAGAAAGCCTAAACCCAGCAGGCGAAGAGAAATAAAAAAGATTAGAGCAGAAATCAATGAAATAGAAACCAAAGGAACAGTAGACCAGATCAACGAAACTAGGAGTTGCTTCTTTAAAAGAATTAATAAGATTGATAAACCCTTGGCCAGACAAAAAGAAAAGAGAAAGGACCTAAATAAATAAAATCATGAATGAAAGAGGAGAAATCACAGCCAACAATGAAGAAATACAAACAATTATAAGAACTTATTATGAGAGTGCCTGGGTGGCTCAGTCAGTTGAGTGGCTGCCTTTGGCTCAGGTCATGATACTGGAGTCCTGGGATCATGTCCTGTATGGGGCTCCCAGCTCCATGGGAAGTCTGCTTCTCCCTCAGACCTTCTCCCCTCTCATGCTCTCTCTCACTCTCTTTCTCTCTCAAATAAACAAATAAATAAAAATCTTTTAAAAATTAAAAAGAACATATTGTGAGCAACTATATGCCAACAATTGGACAACCTGGAAGAAATGGATGCATTCCTAGAGACATATAAACTACCAAAAGTGAAAAAGGAAAAAAATAGAAACCTGAACAGCAGACCCATAACCAGTAAGGAGACTGAAGCAGTCATCAAAAATCTCCCAACAAATAAGAGCCCAGGGCCAGATGGCTTCCCAGGGGAATTCTACCAAACATTTAAAGAAGAATTCATACCTATTCTTTTGAAGCTCTTTTAAAAAATCGAAATGAGGGGCACCTGGGTGGCTCAGTGGGTTAAAGCTTCTGCCTTTGGCTCAGGTCATGATCCCCTGTCCTGGGATCGAGCCCTGCATTGGGCTCTCTGCTTCATGGGGAGCCTGCTTTCCCCCCACCACCTCTCTGCCTGCTGCTATGCCTACCTGTGATCTCTCTCACTGTCAAATAAATAAATAAATAATCTTTAAAAATTAAAAAAAAAAAAAGGAGCACCATTTTATTTTTAAGATTTATTTATTTATTTATTTATTTGAGAGAGGGAGAGTGAGAGAGTCTGCACAGAGGGAGAAGCAGACTCCCCGCTGAGCAGGGTGCTCGGCTCGTGACCTGAGCTGAAAGCAGACACTTAAACAACTGAGCCAACCAGGCATCCCAGAGAGCACTACTTTAGATACTCTTTCAAAAGGAGTGAAAAATGGGGTGCCTGGGTAGCTCAGTAGGTTGGGCCTCTGCCTTCAACTCAGGTCATGATCTCCGGATCCTGGGATGGAGCCCCGCATCCAGCTCTCTACTCAGCAGGGAGCCTGCTTCCCCCGCCCCCCGCTGCCTGCCTCCTCTCTGTCTACTTGTGATCTCTGTCAAATAAATAAAGAAAATCTTCAAAAAAATAAATAATCAAAATGGAAGGAAAACTTTCAAACTCTTTTTATGAGGCCAGTATTGCCCCACCAAAAAGGAGAATTACAGACCAATATCCCTGATGAACATGGTTATAAAAATTCTCACCAAAATACTAGGCAATAGGATCCAATAGTACACTAAAAGGACTATTCATCACAACCTAGTGAGATTTATTCCTGGGCTGCACGGGTAGTTCAACATCCACAAATCAATCGATGTGATACACTACATTAATAAAAGAAAGGACAAGAACCATATAATCCTCTCAACAGATGCAGAAAAAGCGACTGACAAAGTACAGCATCACTTCTTGATTAAAATTCTTCACAGTGTATGGATAGAGGGTATACACCTCAATGTCATAAAAGCCATCTATGAAAAACCTACAGTAAATATCATTCTCAATGGGGAAAAACTGAGAGCTTTTCCCCTAAGGTCAGGAACACATCAGGGACATCCACTCTCACCACTGTTGTTCAACATGGTACAAGAAGTCCTAGCCTCAGTAATCAGTCAATAAAAGAATGAAAACACATCTGAATCAGCAAAGAAGTCAAACTTTCACTCTTTGGGGCACCTGGGTGGCTCAGTGGTTAAGCCTCTGCCTTCAGCTCAGGTTGTGATCTTAGGGTCCTGGGATTGAGCCTCATATAGGGCTCTCTGCTCAGCAGGGAGCCTGCTTCCCTCCCCCCCTGCCTGCCTCTCTGCCTACTTGTGATCTCTGTCAAATAAATAATTAAAATCTTAAAAAAAAAAAAAAAAAAAACCTCTCACTCTTTGCAGATGACACGAACTCTATGTGGAAAACCCAAAAGACTCCACTTCAGAACTGCTAGAACTCAGGCAGGAATTCAGCAAAGTGGCAGGATATGAAATCAATGCACAGAAATCAGTTGCATTTCTATACACCAACAATGAGACAGAAGAAAGAAATTAAGGAGTCAATCCCATTTGTAATTTCACCAAAAACCATAAGATACCTACAAATAAAACTAACCAAAGGGGCAAAGGATCCCTACTCAGCAATCTATAAAACACTCATGAAAGAAATTGAGGAAAACACAAAAGAAATGGAAAATGTTTCATGCTCATAGATTAGAAGGATAAATATTGTTAAAATGTCTATCCTACCTAGAGCAATCTACACATTCAAAACTATCCCTATCAAAATATCATCAACTTTTTTCACAGAGCTGGAACAAACCACCCTAAAATTTCTATAGAATCAGAAAAGACCCTGAATAATCAGAGCAATGTTGAAAAAGAAAACCAAAGCTGGTGGCATCACAATTCCAGACTTCAAGCTCTATTTCCAAGCTGTCATCATCAAGACAGTATGGTACTTGCACAAAAACGGACACATGGATCAGTGGAACAGAATAGAAAACCCAGAAATGGACCCTCAACTCTATGGTCAACTCATCTTCAACAAAGCAGGAAAGAATATCCAATGGAAAAAAGACCATCTTCTTCAACAAATTGTGCTGGGAAAAATGGAGAGCCTCATGCAGAAGAATGAAACTGGACCATTTCCTTACACCATACACAAAAACAGACTCAAAATGGATGAAAGACCTCAATGTGAGAAAGGAATCCATCAAAATCCTCGAGGAGAACACAGGCAGCAACTCTGTGACCTCAGCTGCAGCAACTTCTTACTAGACACATCTCCAAAGGCAAGGGAAACAAAGGCTAACAGAACTATTGGGACTTCATTGAGATAAAAAGAATTTGCACAGCAAAGGAAACAGTCAACAAAACCAAAAGACAATAGACAGAATGGGAGAAGATATTTGCAAATGACATATCAGAAAAAGGGCTAGTATCCAAAATCTATAAAGAATCTGTCAAACTTAACACCCAAAGAACAAATAATCCAACCAAGAAATGGGCAGGAGACATGAACAGACATTTCTGCAAAGAAGACGTCCAAACAGCCAACAGACATGTGAAAAAGTGCTCAATATCACTCAACATCAGGGAAATACACATCAAAACCACAATGAGATACCACTTCACACCAGTCAGAAAGGCTAAAGTTAACAAGTTAGGAAATGACAGATGTTGGCGAGGATGCAGAGAAAGGGGAACCCTCCTACACTGTTGGTGGAATGCAAGTTGGTGCAGCCACTCTGTAAGAGAGCATGGAGGTTCCTCAAGAAGTTGAAAGAAAAGTTACCTATGACCCAGCAATTGTACTATGAGGCATTTACCCCAAAGATACAAATGTAGTGATCTGAAGGGGAACCTGCACCCCAATGTTTATAGCAGCAGTGTCCGCAATAGTCAAACCATGAAAAGATCCGAGATGTCCATTGACAGATGAATGGATAAAGATGTGGTATATACATACAGTGGACTATTACTCAGTCTTCAAAAAATTAAATCTTGTCATTTGCAATGCCATGAATGGAACCAGAGGATACTATGCTAAGCAAAATAAGTCAATCAGAGATAGAAAATTATCATATGATCTCACTGATATGTGGGATTTAAGAAACAAAGTAGAGGATCGTAAGGGAAGAGAGAAAAAAATGAAACAAGATGAAAGCGGAGAGGGAGGCAAACCATAAGAGATTCTTAATCTCAGGAAACAAACAGCATTGCTGGTGGGGAATGGGGTGGGGCATGGGATAACTTGGTGATGGATACTGCGGAGGGTATACATTGTAATGAGCACTGGGTATTATATAAGACTGATGAACCACAGACATGTACCCCTGAAACAAATAATATATGTTTATTAATTGAGTTTAAATTTTAAAAATTTAGGAATATTTGTTCTGCTTCTGTGAAAAACACCATTGGAATTTTGTTGGGATTGCATTGAATCTGTAGATTGCTTTGAGTAGTATGGGCATTCTCATAATATCTAACAATTATTTAACAATAATTTTTCATATCTGTGAGCATGGAATATCTTTCTATTTATTCGTGTCTTCAATTTCTTTCATCAGTGTCTTATAGTTCACCTCCTTAATTAAACTTATTCCCAGGTATCTTGTTCTTTTTTTTAAAATTATTTATCTATTTAGAGAGTGAGCAAGCAGGGGGAGGGATAAAGAGAGAGGGAGAGAGAGAATCCCAAGCAGACTGTGCACTGAATATGGAGCCCAACATGGGCTCACAACCTTGAGATCATGAACTGAGCTGAAATCAAGAGTCACTGAACTGAGCCACCCAGGGCCCCTATTTTGTTTTTGGTTTTTTTCCCCAAATATTTCATTTATTTATTAGAGAGAGAAATGAGAGAGCATGAGTGAGGGGAGATGCAGAGGAAGAAGCAGACTCCCTGCTAAGCAGGGAGCGAGATGTGGGGTTTGATCTCAGGACCCTGGGATAATAACCTGAGCCAAAGGCAGAGGTTTAACCAACCGAGACAACCAGATGTCCCTATTTTGTTCTTTTCTGATGCAATTGTAAACAGGCTTGTTTTCTTGATTTCTCTTTCCAATAATTCACCATTAGTGTTTGGAAATGCAGCATATTTTTGTATATTAATTTTGTATACTGCAACTTTACCAAATTATTAGTTCTAACAGTTTTTTGGTGCAGTCCTTACGATTTTCTATGTATTATATCATGTCATCTGCAAATAGTAACGGTTTCCTTCCTTTTCAGTTTTCTTCCTTTATTTCATCCTTTACAATTTGGGTACCTTTAATTTCTTTTTCCTGCCTAATTTCTATGGTCAGGACTTCCAATAATACTCTGTTCAGTAGACATGAGGAAAGTGGGTATCCTTTTCTTATTCCCAATCTTAGAGGACAAGCTTTCAGTATTTCACCATTGAGTGTGATGTTAGTCATGGGCTTTATTATCTTAAGATAATTTCCTTCTATATCTAGTTCATTGAGAGTTTTTAATCATGAAAGATTGCTGAATATCATGAAATGTTTTTTTTGGCATCTATTGAGATTTTATCCTTTATTCTGTTAATGTGGTATATCACATTAATGGATTTTCATATGTTGAAACATTCTTGCATCCCTGGAACGAATCCCACTTAATCATGATATATGATCCTTTTAATGTATTGGTGAATTTGGTCTGCTAATATTTAATTGAGCATTTTTGCTTCTATGTTCACCAGGAATATTGGCCTGTAATTTTCTTTTTCTGTGGTATCCCTGTCTAGTGATAGCAACATTTAATGAGATATTTTATTACCTTTTCAATGTATTAAGTCTTTGAAATTCAGTATGAGTTTTTTACTCAAAGCACATCTCAATTCAGGTTAGCCACATTTCTAGCACTCAGTAGCCACAGGTGATCTGTGACTGCGATAATGAGCAGTACAGATTTAGGGCATCAGCTGCACAACAGCCATTATGCTGAGCACTTTCTACCCATTTCATGACAATACAATTATAATCAGACTGTACTACATGTTTCATACTTATATCCTGCCAGACATTGTGCTAAGAGCTTCTTTTGGATTATTGCATTTAATCTTCAGAGCATTCCTGTTGACTATGTGCCTTTATTATGCTTACTTTCCATATAAGGTGACTGAGGATTAGACATATTAAGAAATGAGCCTCACACCACGTAGCTACTGAGTGAAGGAGCCAGGCCAGGAAGGTTTAGGCAGAAACTTCCTTCATGAATAGCTTCTACCTTGTCTCCCCAAATCCTTACATCCACCTGACAAAGCAGGTTCCTAATATAAGTCTTTTTGAAAAATAAGTTTATCTGTATACTTTTTCAGGCTAACTTAATGAAGATTGAGCTATAAATATGTATTCATTTTGGCTAACTAAATTTTCACCACCATGATATCATTGGCTCCTTAAACTATTATTAAGAAACAGAGAATAATGTGCAATCCTCTATCTGCCTTTACTTGAGAAGTACAAGAGCGTAACTTACTTCCCCATTGATTTGATTGGTGGTTTCCAATTATGCAGATTGTTGATGTTCAAGAAGTGATCAGAACAGAATAGGGCTGTCTATGCTTCTACCCATGTTCTTCAATGTGTTTTAAGTAGTTTTCACAAAGGCGAAGATCTTTCAAACCACATCACCTTCAACATTCTTCAGTAGTTTGAAGGGCATTGCAAAAATAGCAATTTTAGGGAAAGCAAGGGTATCAAGCTCTTGTGGCAATTTCTATACTATTTGGACATGGGATCCCTAAGATTAGGGATACTTTCTATTCTCTTTAGGAAAGTGGTTAGAAAAAGCAAGAAAAGAACGCTATGATCATTGCTTGCAGGTTCTGAAGTCCTTACAGCTTCTGGTGTTAGGTAAATTCCACTGTTTTGCCTGCTCAGTAAGGCTGATTTTTAAAATGTGACAAAACAGTGATTTCAAAGTAGTGATTTCTCAAATTTTAGGGTTTGGTAAGAATCACTGGGGATTATAATCACCTGCTTATAAAAATGCAGCTTTTGCCCAATCCTCTGAGATGTTGATCTAATTTATTTAGAGTGAGCTCACAAATCTACAGGGCTTCCCCAAGTTTTCTCCTCCATAAAAAAATGAAGAAATTGACAAAAATGCCCAGCATCATTTTTTTTGGTCAGAATCTTAGAAATTAGCCAACTCTTGCAGCAAATCAGAGAGCATTTATTCAAGAAAAGTTGCCATATAATTTTCTGTAAGTATGCCAAATAAAAACTTCATTTGTTAAAAAAAAAAAAAAAAAAGGAAGAAAGAAAAGTGGCCAAATATTGGTAAGAATTGCAAACATTGTGGTGTTTTAACTTGCCCTAGTCCTTACCCTTTCTCTCTACCTCTATAGTAACCTTGAAAACTGACAGCTTGAAATCATGGGTCAATCCAGTGGTCTGGCAGCCCACAGAGGGGGCTGGGTTGGAACTCCTTGAAAGCATCCTTCCCAGAGAATTCTCATGATGTGACCTGACTTGTGGCTCCCTGGAAGTCCTGTTTGCAGAGCTGTTCTAATTTCACCTGACTTGGAGCTCACCCCATGAAAAAAGCCTTTTCCCCAGTGGCATTGGTCAAAAACATTTAGAGATATAGTTGAATTTCATAGTCACCTGAAGTGATAGATAGTAGCTGGGGCAAACAATAGGCTTATTTTTTTTTAAGAGCTTAAAAGCAAAAGCTGGTTTATGAGATTGTCATTGGACTTTCACAAGATCTGACACATTCTTGCAAATTTAAAAGCCACCCATGTGTCAGGTCATGTGTATGCTCAAGAAGGACGTAAGAAAGCCCTAAATTCTTACCTCTGACCAACATTGAGGCTCCACACAAGTGAAGGCTAAAGTGGCTTTATCAACTACCAGGCTGAGTATTGAAAGTAAGCCCCAGGGGTGCCTGGGTTGCTCAGTCAATTAAGCATTGGCTCTTGGCTTTGGCTCAGGTCATGATCTCAGGGTTGTGAGACTGAGCCCTGTATTGAGCTCCACATCAGGTTCTGTGCAGTCTGCTTGAGATTCTTTTCACCTCTTTCTGCTCCTCCCCCTGCTCATACTCTCTCTCTCTCTCAAATAAATAAATAAACAAGATGAAAGGAAGGAAAGAAAGAAAAAAAAGAAAGAAAGAAAGCCAAACCCAGCATACATACAAAGGTCCCTGGGAAAGACTTATTGGTTCCAGGCATTTACTCTGTGCAATCATTAGTTGACACTAAGCAAACCAAAGAGAGTTCAGTGGCCAATATGATCAAGGAATACAGACTTCAGAGAATTACTTCAATACAGCCACTAAACAAAAAAGCGATAACAACAGACAGCAACAACAAAAATCCTGGTGGGAGAGCACAGAGGAAATTGATTTCCAGATTTACCAAACTATATCACTTAAAATGTCCAGTTTTCAATTAAAAGTTGTGGGACATTCAAAGAAACAAGGAAGTACAGACAGTCCCTGGCTTACAATGGTTCAACTTACCATTTTTTGACTTTATGATGATGCTAAAGTGATATGCATTCAGTAGGAACTATACTCTGAATTTTTATTTTTTTTCCTTGGCTAGCAATATGTGGTACAATATTCTAGGGTAATGCTGGACATGGCAGCTCTCAGTCAGCCATGTGATAATGAGGGTAAATCACCAATACACTTACGACCCATATAACCATTTTATTTTTCACTTTCAGTACAGTATTCAATGAATTACTTGAACTAGTCAGTACTTTGTTATAAAGTATTTTTTGTGTTAGATTATGTTGCCCAGCTGTAGGCAAATGTAAATGTTCTGAGCAGATTCAAGGTCGCTTAGGCTAAGCTATGAGGTTAGGTGTACTAAATCCATTTTTAACATGGTATTTTCAACTTACAATTGGTTTATCAGGGTACAATCCCACTATAAGTCAAGAAAAGCCTGTATAACCTGCACAGGAAAAAAATCAATCAATAGGGGACCTGGGCAGCTCATTGGGTTAAGCCTCTGCCTTCAGCTCAGATCATGATCTCAGGGTCCTGGGATCCAGCCGCGCATCAGGCTCTCTGCTCAGCAGGAAGCCTGCTTCCCCACACCCCTCTGCCTGCCTCTCTACTACTTGTGACCTCTGTCAAATAAATAAACAAAATCTTAAAAAAAAAAACAAACAATCAACAGAAACCACTCTAAAAGAAGCCCAAACACTGGGCTTATTAGACAGACTTTAAATCAGCTATATTCAATATGTTTAAAGAGCTATCTGAAACATTTATAATGAACTAAAAAAAGTCGAGAATAATGTCTCACCAAACAAAATATTAAGAGATGAAATTTTCAAAAGAACCAAACACAAATTTTATAGTTGAAAAGCACAATAACAAATAAAAAAAAGTCATTAGAGGAGGTCAACAACATATTTTATCAGGCAGAATAAAGAATGTGAGAACTTGAAGAGAGGTCAACAGAGATTATCCAGTCTGAGGGACGGAAGAAAAATGAATGGGCAAAAGTAAACAGAGCCTCAGAGACCTCTGGGATATCATTAAGTGTGCCAACATATGTACAATAGGACTCCCAGAAGGAGAGGAGAGAAAGGTGCAAAAAGAATATTTAAAGAATCATGAAAACTCCCCAAATTCAATTTAACAAATTAATCTGCATATCCAGGAAGCTCAACAAATTCCACAGAGAACAAATAGAAAAAGAGCCACAACAAGACACACCATAATCAAACTTTGAAAGACAAAGAGAGACCCTCAAAGGCAGCAAGAGAGAACTGACTCATCACATTCAAGGGAGCCCCGATAAGATAAATAGCTAACTAATATCATAAAAACCATGGAAGCCACAAGCAATAGGACAACACATTCAGAGTGCTAAAGAAAAAAAAATTGTCAATCAAGGATTCTATATTGGCAAAACTATCCTGCAAAAATGAAGGAGAAATTAAGATATTCTCAGATAAATTAAAAACAGAAAGAATTTGTTAGTAGCAAATTCACCCTATAAGACATACCAGACAGAGTTCTTCAGGCTGAAATGAAATGATACTAGACAGTAACCTAAACTCACATGAAATAAAGTAAAGGCTAGATTACAGGTAAACATAAAAGACAGTAATCATGTATTTTAGTTTGTAAGTCTTTTTATTCTCCTGTCTGGTTTGAACGACAACTGAAATCAAGCAATAATTATAGATCTGTGTCAATGTCCCTTAATTAATAAAGATATAATCTGTATGACAATGATAGCACAAAGGAGAGAGGGGAAGAGAATGAAGCTATATAGAAGCAAAGCTTTTGTTTATTACTGAGATCAAGTTGTATTAGAGCTAGATTCTGATGGGATAAGAGGTTCATTGGGCAACCAGAAAAACAAAAACTCAGAAATGACAAAGAAATTAAAATGACACAGTAGGAAATACATATTTACTACAAAGACAATAGCAAAGATGTTTGAAGAACAGCCAGAAGTGCAGAATGATAAGATAAGATTGGAGGTACAAGGGATCCTAATAGTCTTGCAAAGCCTGCTAAGCCACCATTGAGAGTCTGGAGTCTGTTCAAAGAGCAGAGGTAAAGGATTCTGATGTCTCTCTCCCTTTGTTTCTCTCTCTCTCTCTCTCTCTCCCTGGTAAATAAAATGAATAGCAGGTAAAGTCTTGAGTGTGCTTCCTGTTTCCTGGGGACCCATGACTGATACAAGTGTAAATACTGTGTAGAACCAAACTAAGAAAGTGAGAAGGTTTAGACCATCAGATAATTACTCAATGAAGGAAAGAACAACTTTGAAAGCACAAAAATAATTCATAATTAACTGTCTTGATGGATTGCTACAAAAATAAATATTTTTCCATACAAAGTTTTCCTCCACTTTAGTGCTCACTTCTTCATTTGCATTTTGTGTGAAGTCAAATGTCAAGTTGGATGCCTTCTGCAGTAGTGGAGTGCTGATTAATGAGGCTTAATTTTATGAAATACTTCCTTATGGCAGCCTGAACAAAATCCTTTCAAAGCCTTTCCTAATGTCTTGGTATGACTCATGAAAGGTGAAGACATAATAATCTCTGCTCTTCATCAAAGTTGCAGGAAACAAAACACAGGGTACAAGTATGTCACCATGTGAGCAGAGTAACCAGAAACCTGGAGGGGTCAAAGTGACTGTGTTTGAAAACCAGTTGTTGAAGAGACCCATAGTGGATTTTGTAGGAAGCTTCAGAGAAAATTGAAGACTTTTACCTCAGATTTAAGCAGAGGGATTTTTTTCCTTTTTTTCTTTTACTTCTCCTCCTCCTCCTGCTTCCCCCTCCTCCCCCTTCTCCTTTTCCTCCTCCTCCTTTTTCTCCTTCTCCTTCTTCTTCTTCCTTTTTAAGTAGGCTCCACACCCAACATGGAGCCCAAATTGGGGCCTTGAAATCACAACCCTGAGGTCAAGACCTGAGCTGAGATCAAGAGTTGGACACTTAACTGACTAAGCCACACAGGCACCCTAGATTTTTCCTTTCTAACTGCACTTTTACAAATGGATACTTCATGTCCCATACCTTGTCTTTGTCAGAGCTCCTACATTACAATAACATCAGGCAAACTAAAATCAGAAGACTTTAAATGGGAAACTGTCACTCCCCCAACCTCACCTTCCACAATTGTTAAAACATACTCATTCTTATCCTACTTACTCCTTTGGTCCATCCATCTATAAGGTATATTGATGGCTTATAATATTTCATTAATTCATTCATGGGACATTTACTAATGCACCAACTCCATCCTTTGGGTATGCAATGATGACTGTGTTAGTTATGACTCTTGGTTGTAGATAGCAGAAAAAAAAAGAATATTCTGGAAGAAACAGATGGGAAGCAGGAGAAGTGGGCTTGTAAAATGGACAAGAGAAGGAGCAACTATAGAGAACCAGTAAGCAGGAAGACAACCACCATTTTTTAGCAGAAACCACTTGGTTAGAATGCTACCATTGCCACCACAGGTCACTGCTGGATGCCACCAACACCATGAGCAAGACCTTCTCATCTCATTGTCTTCTGTGTCATTAGTTCAATATTCTGGATGGGAGAAGTGATTGGCCAAGCCAGATCCCATGTCCATGCCCTGGTGGCTGGAGACAAAGAGTGTTTCTTGTCCTTTTTTGCTGCCATAGTGGGAAGCAAACTATACAATGCCAGGAAAAGGAGGGAGCTCAAACAGTGGAAAGAGCCTTGGCAAATAAAAACAACGATAAATTTAAAAAAAAAAAAAGAGAGAGAGAGAGAGAGAAGGCATTGACTTTCCCCTTAAGACATTCCAAGTCTTGAAAGGAGAGACAGACAGCAAATAGAGTAAACCCAATTCAGCACATGATACCAGAGACACAATCAAGAAAAAGTACAGGGGCACCTGGGTGGCTCAGTGGGTTAAGCGTCTGCCTTCAGCTCCAGTCATGATCTCAGGGGCCTGGGATCGAGCCCCACATCAGGTTCTCTGCTCAGCAGAGAGCCTGCTTCCCCCTCTCTCTCTGCCTGCTTCTCTACCTTCTTGTGATATCTCTCTCTCTCTGTGTCAAATAAATAAATAAATCTTTAAAAAAAAAAAAAGAAAAGAAAAAGTACAATGTCAAAGTTCTGAGCACGAACTTTCAGTACTTTCTGTCAGTTGAGCTAGGGTTAAATCTTGGATCCACTAGATGTGGATCAAGGTCACTGTGTGACCTTGAAGAGCCATCTAGCCTCTAGTTGCCTCCTCACTTGTTAGGAGAGATGAATAAGAGTAATCTCTTCAGGGGATGGTTACAAAATAAAGTATGCAAGTGGTGGGCATAGTGCGTGGTCCCCGTAACACCTCAATAAATGTTAGCAATGAATATTATTACAGAGGGCCATGGGAGCCCTACCAGAATAGGCCAGAAAGTTCATTGTTCACACACACAAAACTCAGACCTACAGGTTTGATCCACTCACATCTTTCCAGAAAATAGAATCATTTTTAACTTTGTCTTTGGGAGCAGGTAAGTGACTCTGCCTAAATCAGGGGCATAAGCTACCAGCATATCTTTTCCCCGGTTTCTCATTTAATTCATAGAAAAATGGGTGGAGATAGGTCAAAAGACTTGCTTCAGATTCACCGAAGGTTTAGCAACTTCAGGGAGCAAGTTGGGAGCCTTCACCCTAGAAGGAACCCGTGTAGAAAGAGGTTATGAGAATCTTCATGTTGGGAGAGGAACTGGAATTTTATGCACGTACCCAAGTAAGGATGTCCAGGGAGGCCAGCTGAAGTTTTAAAACATTACCCGCCTTCCCTGCCCTTCTATCATCCTACCATATTGAATATTCTGGGATTATTTCAGAGAAGAGCGTTTCTCCTTGTGGTTCCACTTTCTTATCCTGTGATTTCTATAAAACCAGATGATCATTTCATTTCTTTCATCCTCCGAAGCTCCCCTGTCCACTAGAATTTTCCACAATGATGGAAACATTCTCTATCTGCACTGTCCAACACGGTAGCCACTGGTTATTAAGTATAGTTATTAAGAGTATGAAATATGGCTAGCATGACTGAGAAGCTGAATTTTTTCTTCTAATTAATTTAAATTTAAATAACTATGTATAGCTAACAGTTACTATGTGGGATGGTTAATTTTATGTGTCAACTTGTCTGCTCAGATGGCTGGCCAAACATTATTTCTGGCTGTCTGCGAGTGGGTTTCTGGAAGTAATTAGCACTTGGATCAGTACACTGAGTCAAGAAGAAAACCCTTACCAATGTGGGTGAGCATTATCTAAACTGTTGAAGGCCCAAATATAACAAGACGGAGGAGGAAGGGTGAATCAGAGCACAGTCTTTAAGATTTTGGAGCAAGACCCTGCCATTATCTACAGATAACTATTCTGCCTTTGAGAAAAGCTCTTGGCCTCCAGCTAGGCCCTAGTAGAGACTGAACACTTGACAATGGGCCATTAGGTTACCATACCACCTGAGCTGCCTGTACTGGGGGTATACTATGCCACACCAAGCCATAAAGGTTGGTGTGCCTGGCAACACTCCATCACCAAATGGAAGTGGTATATATGTGATCAGGTGGGAGCAGGTTCTGAAGGCCCAGAAAAGCTATGCAATTGGATGGCCCAAATGCCCACGGTCCCTACTCCTACTACACTGCCTTCTCTCTCCCAGGCTTCACCTATGGCCTCATAGGGAGTTCCCTATAATTAGGTGACAGGGAAAACAAACACTCAGGCCTAGTTTACAGACTGTTGTGTATGATATACAGGCCGTACCCCAAAGTGGAGAGCTACAGCTCTACAACTTCTCTCTGGGACACCCCTGAAAGGTAATGTTCAGGGCAATTTTCTCAGTGGGTAGGACTTTGGGCAGAACACCTAACTATGCACTTCGCTTGGAAGGAGAAATGGCCATATGTGCAATTACGTACCAATTCATGGTCTGTGGCCATGGATGGTTAGGGATGTGGAAGGACCATGGTTGGAAAAGTAGTGACAAAGAAATGTAGAGAAAGAGGTACGTGGATAAACCTCCCTGAATGGCCCAAAAATGTGAAGATATTTGTGTCTCGTGTGAATGTTCACCAGAGAGTGACCTCAGCAGAGGAAGATTTTAATAATCAAGTGGACAAGATACCTTGTTCTCTGGATACCCCTTGGCTTCTTTCTCATCCCACTCTTGTCATCACCCCATGGGCTCAAGAACAAAGTGTCTGTGGTGGCTGGGATGGAGGTTACCCACGCATTCAGCAACGTGGGCTTCTGCTCAACAAGGCCGACCTGGCTACAGCCATCACAGAGCACCTGCTCAGCCAGCTGCTGAGTCCAACCCTGGCCCTTGATAGGGAACCGTTCTTGGGAGTGCTGCACCAGCCACCTGGGGATGGATTGATTACACTGGACCTCCGACATCATGGAAGGGACAGCGTTTTGTCTTTCCTGCAACAGACACCTACTCCGGATACAGATTTGCCTTCCCTGCATGCAATGCTTCTGCCAAAACTACCATCCATGGACTTCCAGAATGTCCTATCCCCTGCCATGGTATTCCACATGGCATTACTTCTGATCAAGAAACTCACTTCCCAACAAAAGAAGTGTACAAGGACCCATGCTCATTGGTCTTAGAATGTTCCCCACTGTCCTGAAGCAGCTGGCTTGCCAGAATGACAAGGTAGTACTACATGGTGGGGCTCTAGTAAGGTTCTCCAGAGCCTTTATTTGCTCCAAGACTGTGTCCAATAGACAGTGTTTCTATCCAGTAGCCTGGATGCACTAGTCCAGGGATCATGAGGTGGAAAGGGGAGTGGCACCACTCACTATTACCTCTACTGACCCACTAGCAAAATTTTTGCTTCCTATGCCCACATCTTTATACTCCACTAGCTAGAGGTCTGTTCCAGAGGGAGGACTGCTTCCACCAGGGGACACAACAATGACTCCACTGAACCCAGAGTTAACCCCACCACCCAACCACTTTGGGCTCCTCATGAGTCAACAGGCAAAGAAGACTCATCCCCACCACTAGGTGCAAACTGAGAAGCTATTCAACAATGAAGAAAAGAAGGAGAACGTCTGGAATACAAGAGATCCGCAACGGTGTCTCTTAGTATTACCATGCCTTGTGATGAAAGTCAATGGAAAATGACCACCATCCAGTCCAGGAAGGACTACTAATGGCCCAGACCCCTCAGATATGAAGGTCTGAAACTCTCCAAGTAAAGAACCACGATCAGCTGAAATGCTTGCTGAAGACAAAAGGAATATAGAATGAATAGCAGAAGGGAAGTTATAAATATCAGCCATGACCTTGTAAAAAGCTACAGAAACAAGGACTGCGGTTATCATGAGTATTTCCTCCTTGTTTTGTGATGAATAGGTCTGTGTGTATATATATGTACATATCAGGCAAATATTTTAATATATATTATAGAATATATGAAATATATTATATAAATATACTATATAATATATACATACATATATGTATTATATAAGTATATATTATACATAACACATATATATTCTATATATATACACATATACATACATATACATATATATTTTATATGCAATTATTATTTATATTAAATATATATTTAAATTATTTATATATTTTTAAACAGTTTTTTTTTAAGATTTTATCACAAGTAGGCAGAGAGGCAGATGGAGAGAGAGGAGGAAGGGCTCCCCGCTGAGCAGAGAGCCCAATGTGGGGCTTGATCCCAGGACCCTGAGATCATGACCTGAGCTGAAGGCAGAGGCTTTAACCCACTGAGCCACCAGGTGCCCCTTATAATATATATTTTATCTTTATTATAAATTATATATATTTTTATATATTATATATACATATATCTTATATAGAGAAATACAGGTGTAGGTACAGATATAAAGATACAGATTTCTCCATCCTATTGGTTCTGTTTCTCTGGAGAACGCAGACTAATACAAGAACCAAGATTCACAAGCCAGGATCCTAAAAAAAAAAAAACCCTTAAAAAGGACAGTGTATGGCTTCAGTAATGGGAGAACAGATTCTAATAAGCTCAGGGGAGACACACATTCTGATTATTACAACAATAACAGCTAACATTTATGATGTGTAGACACTGTTCAAAGCATTTTATGTGACTTCTTTATCTCTCTTTTTTTTTTTATGTGACTCCTTTTTTTAAATAACAGCTTTATGGAGAGATCATTCCCACACCACACAACTGGCCCGTTTAAAGTTTACATACAACTGAGTGGTTTTTAGTATATTCACAGAGTTGTACAACTATCACGACCAACTGTAGAACATCTCATGATGTAGAACATCACCCTTGCTCTACTGTTGTCTCTATGTTCGCCTATTCCAGACATTATGTAACTCATTTCAATTTTCACAAGCACCTTATGAAGCAGGTACTGTGAATGTCCCCCTCTTACGCCTAAGGAAGAGAAACACAGGTCACGTAGGCGGACAGTGGTGGAGCTGGGGTCTGAACCCAAATAGTTTGTCTCCGCAGTCCACGTGATATCCCTGAGTTCTCATCGGCATGGGCAGCCCTTTTGAGCTATGTTTGAGCAAACCTCTCTCTGCATCCCAGGGAGCTTGGAGGTAATGCCCCATGTAAATCTGATAACCCATGAAAAGAATTAACAGCCAACATGCCTGGCATGAACACGGCCAGCCAAGCACTCAGAGTCCGAAACAATGCTGTGAAGAAAAAGACCACAGGGCACCAAGAGGGTTGCTTCTGTCTTCCTTCCTAACAAGGGCAGCCTACAGCAAAATCAAAATGCATCTCTGATCCCAAACATACTGTGCTAGCTGGGAAGAGAGGGATGGCCAGCTTGAGTCTAAATTTTGTTCACTGCTGAGATTCACCTCTCAGGCCCATCTTGGAAGCATCAGGGGAAGAGAAGGGCTGGCGGCCGCAACTCCAGGCAGCTGTGTGCAGGGGCTGAGTGTAGGGGGGAGGCTACCTCTCAGGGAGGAGAAGCAAGAGCTGCTTTCTTTCCTACAAGCAAAGCCTTAGTGGCAGAAGTCAATCATCCCTAGGACTGCAAACCGCCTTGCCTTCAAATGTGCCCCTGATCCTATCTCGAGGCCCACATCTATCTCCTAGGGGAGGGAATTAGTCATCTGGTTGATTTATTTTTTTTAAAGAGTTTATTTATTTGAGAGAGAGAAATCCAGAGACAGAGCAGGAGCAGAGCGGGAGTGGGAAGCTTGCTCCCCACTAAGCAGGGAACCCGAGGTGGGACTCAATCCCAGGACCCTGAGATCATGACCTGAGCTGAAGGCAGACACTTAACCAACTGAGCCACCCAGGTGACCCACCTGGTTGGTTTAAGCAGCGCCATCTGCCACAGGGAGCTAGCATCCTTGCTTCAGGCTCTCCGGGAAAGCAGCAAGAGAGAAAGTGAGCACTCAACTCTACCTTGCCTCAGGCCAGGACTCTGCCAGGAGCTGCTGAGAGCGGTGGTGGGACTGCTCCTTTTCCCAAGCACAGCTGTTAGGTGCAGGACGGGGCTGGGGGGGGGGGGCACTGATGAATGCTGTTTTGTTTTGTTTTAAAGGTTTTATTTATTTATTTGACAGAGACAAGATAGCGCAAGTAGGCAGAGCGGCAGGCAGAGGGAGAAAGAGAAACAGGCTCCCCACTGAGCAGAAGCCCAACATGGGGCTCAATCCCAGGATGCAGGGATCATGACCTGAGCTGAAAGCAGACCCCCAACTGACTGAGACACCCAGGCACCCAGGACGGATGAGTGTTAAGGAGGTTGCCTGCGCCCAGCTCCAGAGTTCACCAACTGTAAAGCTTTGGTGAGGAGGCAGCAACAGGACTGCCTCCGCGTGTGTGGCCTGCGCACTCGGAAGAGCTGCCCCTGGAAGCCCTTAGAAATACTTGGCGCCAAGAACCAGTGGATTTTGGTTTCTTGCTGCTCATAATGACCCCCTGAAACTCGGTGTCCAGCCTCTGATTAGGTTTTAAGAAGCACAAAACTGATCCTAACATTTGTCAAAGAGCCTACCACGTGCTTGGGGTTCTACCAGGCCTGAAGACATGGAGCTGGATAAAAGTGGTCCTTGTCCTGGGGGATCTTACGGGCTAGAGAGAGAAGCAGAGGCAATATGGGCAGGACCAGGCTAGGAGTGAGGAGAGCATAGGGAGCGACTGGAGGGTAAGGAGGCACCTTGTCTTGCGGGGAGAAGGAAAACCAACACTTTCACAGTCTCTCCTCTTTTGACTTTGGAATGACAGTTTCCCCCAGAAACTCTTCCCTGAAGAGCTTAAGAAAACCCCTCACCATGGCCCAATTCCATTGCTACATTCTGTGGTCACCACCCATGACCTTCCACATTCTAGCAGAATAAAAACAGAAAGACGATACATTATCTTCCTTATCTTACCCACAAAAACTACATTTGATCGCCTTTACCCTTTACCCATTTTACCCACCTCTCAAAAGTTTATACTTTTTTTTTAAAAAAGGTTTTATTATTTTGACAGACAGAGATCACAAGTAAGCAAAGAGGCAGACAGAGAGAGAGGGGGAAGCAGGCTCTCCACTAAGCAGAGAGTCCAAAGCGGGGCTCGATCCCAGGACCCTGGGATCATGACCTGAGCCGAAGGCAGAGGCTTAACCCACTGAGCCACCCAGGTGCCCCTGTACTTTTTGAAGTTGGTTAAAAGGCACAAACTTCCATTGTAAGTCTCGGGTAAGGAATGGACAGCCTCGTGACTATAGTTTACAAGGCTGTACCATGTATCTGAAGGTTGCTAAGAGACTCCATCTTAAAAGTTCTCACCATAAGGAAAAAGTGTAACTGTGTGGGTGACGGCTGTTCACTGAACTCATTGTGGTGATCATTTCACAGTATTATCAAATCATTATGTGTGCCCCTGAAACTGTGTCATTGTTACTTCTATCTCAATTTTTAAAAACTGAAGAAAGGGAAAAATACATTATTAGTATTTACTCTTCCATTAGACAAGATTGGGTATTGCTTGCAAAACATGGTAGTAGAGTTGTGTGATGAGTATAAAGCAAACAAAAATTTATGCCTTAGAATAAATCAGAGAAAAGGAGAGACAGAGTTAAGAACCAGTTTCCTACTAATAACAATGTTTATTCTATTAATAATACCATATTCATAATTATCTTCTTAATTACCTACTAGTAGTCATTACACTATTGCCAATAACAATGTTGCTAATTATCAACAATAAATACCCAATAGATGGACCCTCCTACAACCCAGATATTCATGAGCTACTCACACATTCAACCAACCTTCATTTCATGGGATCTTTAGAACTTGAGCAGTTCAAGAGAATAAGGCATTTTTCTTTCTTTTTTTTTTTTTAAATATTCTATTTATTTATTTGACAGACACCGTGAGAGAGGGAACATAGGTGGGAGTGGGGGAGAGAGAAGAGTCTTACCGATGAGCACAGAGCCTGATATGAGGCTCGATCCCAGAACCCTGGGATCATGACCTGAGCCGAAGGCAGACACCCAACAAATGAGCCACCCAGGCCCCCCAGAAGGCATTTTGCTATACTCTTTTCCTAATTACTCTTTTGGAAAAGCATTTTTAGCTAGAACTAATAGTCTAACAAATTGGTGACCCATGTTACTTCTTACAGAGAAGTAATAGTCCAGGATTTGTCCTTACTTGCCTTCAGTTATTAAAATGCAATTTGTGGGGCACCTGGGTGGCTCAGTGGGTTAAGGCCTCTGCCTTCGGCTTGGGTCATGATCCCAGGGCCCTGGGATCGAGCCCCGCATTGGGCTCTCTGCTCAGCAGGGAGCCTGCTTCCCTTCCTCTCTCTCTCTGCCTGCCTCTCTGCCTACTTGTAATCTATGTCTGTCAAATAAATAAATAAAAATCTTAAAAATAAAATAAAATAAAATGCAATTTGTTTTATGACCACTTATAGTAGATTTATTATTATTATCATCATTATTATTAATTGCTTTTCATAGATTTATTTAAAACTTCTTGTGTTTAGGTCAAGTACTGACTAGAAAAGCTCTGGAGGACACCATCAAGGGCGAGAGAGAAAGAATCACTGAGAACTTACTCTACTCTCAGGAAAATACATCTTGAGTAATAGTGTAGTCATTCTCCAAGGTGGCAAGAATCACTTTCTAGAAGAGGTCCTGAGAGCCCCCTTGCTCCTTCTGCAGTGAAGGACACAGTGAAAAGATAGTCGTCTATGAGCCAGGAATCAAATTCTCAGCAGACCCTGAATCCACCAGCACCTTGATCTTGGACTTCCCAGCCTCCAGAACTGTGAGAAATACATCTCTGTTGTTTATGGACCCCCTAGTCCATGGTAGTTTGTTTCAGTGCCCAAACAGACTAAGACACCATGGAGGAGAACACATTCACAGGTTTTGGAATTAGGATGGGTGTGGGGGGGGGCATTATTCAGCCTGCCACAGGGAGATTTTAAGCTGCGAGCTGCCTACAATCCTACTTTTATAAATGAATCAAAAAATGGAATTTTAGTTCCAGTCTTGATTTTATTAGCTCAGCTGTTGTTACCCTACTTGCAATATGGTAGCTGGACTTAAAAAGCCATGAGAACCTCTGAGAGCTGGCAGAATCCCTCTAGGGTTGAGCTGCATAAGAATCACTTGGAAAGGCTTCAGGCACTGGGTGTTTTTGGTCTCTCTGTTCTGTGAACTGGCCAAGATCTGTCCGTGGCTGGTTTACTCCTTTGGGAAATGTCCAACTCTACTTCCAATATTCACACAATGTTCCCAATGACAAAGTCTTTAAAAAAAAAATCAGAGTCCATGAGGAAAAGAAAATTACTGCCATCAGAGAGATAAATGAAAGCCCATTTACTTGTCACCCTTATGAAAATAATAATGCCTCAAGCTAGAATGCCTTAATGTAGATTCTATCTTGCATTCTGTTTTTATTTATTTATTTCAAGTTTTTACTTAAGTTCTAATTAGGTAATATAGCATAGTATTGGCTTCAGGAGTAGCATTCTACTTCTAAAGAACTACATAGAATTTTTAAAGTTACTGTATAGAATTAGATGAGGATATAATTTTTTTTTAACATTTAGGAGTTTCTAGAATAGATTGTTATTTCACATGTCATAGAAATTGCAAATGTTTCTATAAGACAATGACAGATCAGCAAGGAACATGGACTAAGTAACTACAAGGTAGCAATAAGCTCTACATTTAGATTGGAAATGTGGGGACACCTGGGTGGCTCAGTTGGTTACGTGTCTGCCTTTGGCTCAGGTCATGATCCCGGGGTCTTGGGATCCAGTCCTGCATCGAGCTCCCTGCTCAGCAGGGAGTCTGCTTCTCCCTCTGCCTGCTACCCACTCTCCTGCTTGTGCTCCCTCTCTCTTTCTGACAAATACATAAATAAATAACATCTTTAAAAAAAAAGTAAAGACTGGAAAGGCGTTGCTTAACAGTCAAGGGAATAATACAGGTTACTTTAAATAATACCTTTACCTGAAAGCCCCAAGGTCCATTTCAACAAATCAGCACCTGCCATTATTTTATACAACCGAGTGAACAATGACATTAAAGATATTTTTGTGTTCAAGGAAAACAGATGGCACAATTTGTTGCACCATGTTATTTTTGCCTGCAGCTCATTCTTTTTCAATGATCTCTCACCTATCGGTATGAGGAAATGGAAGAGCAGAGGTAAGAAGCTGAAGGGCACAGGGCATCCACCTGAGCTAACAAGATGAACACCCAAGATAGAATCCAGGTCACATCCTGCCCACTCATGACCTAGTAATCATGGGAAAGTTGTCCTGAGTGACAGCCCTGGCTTTTCCACTGAAAACTTGTCGTGAGCGACACTTGCTTCATTTCTTAGTGGCTATGTCTTTACCCAAAATATACCAGTGAGAATGAGAAACCTGGGCAGGGGACACTCTTCATGTTCGGAGTTCTAAGCTCCGTTGGTCTACAAACAGCTGTGGAATGGGGTTGACAATAGACGCAGAAACACAGCCCAGAGGAGAGACTCCAGGGAGCTCCTAATGGGACGATTAGCTACAGCCCACGTTGGGGCTACAGAAGGTTCACCACATTCCATCTATTTAGGAAACAAAGACTGGTACAGAGGAAATGTCAAAGATGACCAGAATGTGGGCACCTGGGTGGCTCAGTCAGTGAAGCCGCTACCTTTGGCTCGGGTCATGATCCCAAGGTCCTGGGATCAAGCCCCACCTTGGGCTCCCTGCTGAGCAGGGAGCCTGCTTCTCCCTCTGCCTCTACTCCTCCTCCCTGCTTGTGCTTGCTCTCTTTCAAATAAATAAATAAAATCTTAAAAAAAAAAAAAAAAGTAAAAAAATAAACTTATCCACCTGGTGTGAAAAGTTGTATACATTTTGCTTCTTTTTATAGGCTTTATTCACTTTTCAATGGTTTGAAACATTTCAAACAATCTGATATACTAGAGAATTTAACATGTAATTTTAATTATAATCCTAAGGAAGATCTAACTAAAGGTGCAGTCAATGTTTAAGTCTGGCTTTCTAAATGTGTTAAGTTTCATTTTGAAAATATAGAAGTGTTTTAAGATTTTTGTCTTGGGTGTCTGAGTGGCTCAATCAGTTAAGCGTCTGACTCTCAAATTGGCTCAGGTCACAACCTCAGGATCCTGGGATCAAGCTCCTGCATTGGGCCTCCTGCTTAGTGCGGAGTCTGCTTGTCTCCTTCTCCCTCTGCCTCTCCCGCCTCAAATAAATAAATAAATCTTCAAAAAATATTTTTATCTTACTAAAATTCTTTTATTTATTGGATAAAAGTCATCCAAAAAGCCTTAGCAAAATTTTATTATTAGATTTGTAAGGCTTTTTTCTTAGGTGTCTGCAAAGTTTAGACTTAAGGAAAAGAAAGACCTTAACTTTCCTACATAAACCGTACAGGAGAATAAGTTTTTTATAGAAGCGCCTAATGAATTCAGAAGGAATGATAGGCTTGGAAAGGCATCTATCTTTCTGCAAACTTTAATAAAGCAATGATTCTGAGCAATGACCATCACCCACCAAATTCACCAGTAAAAAGCTGAGGAGTCACATTAACAACAGATAAATCTGGTAAAATCTAAATCCGGGAATCCTTCTTCACATCACAAAAAGAGAAACAACCAGTTATTATGTGTCTCCTGATGGAAGAACACAACACAGTATTGAATGTATTTTTGCCAAAAAAAAAAATGAATGCAATCAAATCTCTAAATTATGGTTGCAAATTTAGCCCATAAAAATACAAGATGACCAAATATTGCACAAAGCATTCTTACCCTAAAGAAAAAAAAATTATTCACCCTTAAGTTGAAACTCAAATTTTACTGAGAGTCCTGTATTTTCTCTGGAAACCCTACTCTAGGTCTACCTGTCCACTCACAGGAAATACATGCAATCAGCAAAATGTACAATGTAGAAAGTTCTATAGGACAAATGTCCTTCAACAAATAAAATGTGAAGAAACAATAGGGTTTTGTTCTTGTTTTTGTTGGTTGGTTTTTTGCTAACTAGAAGAGAAAAATGATTTTTTCCTTGACAGGTAAATTGCAAGAATGGAAAAGAGTGGAAACCTATAGATCCTTTAGATTCAAAGAAATTAAAAAGCATAGCAACTAATTTAATATATGGATTCTGGTTACTGGTTTGAAGAAACGTTTGTGGCACAGTTTAGGAAACTTGAATGCTAACTAAATATTTAAGAATTATTGCTGGGGGCACGTGGGTGGCTCAGTGGGTTAAAGCCTCTGCCTTCAGCTCAGGTCATGATCTCGGGATCAAGAGCCTGCTTCCCTTCCTCTCTCTCTGCCTGCCTCTCTGCCTACTTGTGATCTGTCTGTCAAATGAATAAATAAAATCTTAAAAAAAAAAAAAAAAAGCTCTAAGTGTCATGGCTCTGTTTCACAGAATATTGGCCTCCTGATGATACATAATTAAGTGTTATGGATGAAATGATACAATGTCCCAGATTTGCTTCAAAATAATCCTAGAACAAAGATGGGATGGGAAAGGGGCCAGGCTAGACATGAAATGAGATGAACAGGGCTGACAGGTGTTGAAGATGGGTGGGAAATGCGTGCGGGTTCTTTATACCGTATACTCTTTGTGTATATTTGGAATTTTTAAATATATGTTTAGGATTTTTTAAAAAGCTTTTTAAAAGGGGTATTTAAGGAAAACTAAAGCTTAAACGTACAACTTAAATGGAATGTTAAGGTGTGATCAAGTATAAATGTGCATGCCTTCGTAATAATTGAAAGGAATGACACATTTCAAGTATAGCTTAGTGAAAATAAATACGCTATTGTTTCCTCATGTGTTTACAGACTCCTTGAATCGACCCAGAGACTCCTCTGGAACCCTCGGGGTCTCTCTCCATCCATCTCTGATTAGGAACTCTTAATTAGCATAACAAAAAATGTTTTGGAGGTTCCCAGCAGCGGATTTGAAATGTAGATGGAGAGGGTCAGCCTGAAGGTGGAGGACAAAGTGGAAGAAACATTATGGAAACAGAAAAATTTATGCCTCACACTTTTAAAATTCCACAATGGCTTGAAAATACAGCTAAAGGGAGAAGCCTCAGTAGGCAATCAGTACTTAGAAAACTTGAAAATAGAACATGGTTGCTGTACTATCACACCTGGTTAGAATGATTTAGCAAATATTTACCAACCATTTCCCACAGTACTGAAGTTATGATACCGTAACTTCTGTAGGATTACCATTCTCCAAACCCCCAGAATGCAGGACAGAAGAGTGGCCCTGAGCACGGGCTTTGGGTGAGGACCGTGTCTCAGTGAGGTCCCTCAGTTGTAACAGACGAGCCACTATGGTAGGGGATGTTGGGAATGGGAAGGCTGTGCGTGCGTATGTAGACACAGGGGGTATGTGGGAAACCTCAGTACTTTCCATTCAACTCTGCTATGAACCTAAAAACTAAAAATAAAGATTTTCTTTTTTTAAAGTGAGGTATTGGGGCACCTGGGTGGCTCAGTTGGTTGAGCATCCAACCCTTGGTTTTGGTTCAGGTCATGATGTTAGGGTCGTGAGATCAAGCCCTGCATTGGGCTCTGCACTCAGTGTGGAGGCTGCTTGGGATTCTTCCTCTCCCTCCTCCCTCCCTGCTCGTGCTCACACTCTCTCTCAAAAGGAAAAAAAAAAAAAAGTGAGGTATCACTGCCTGTTTTGGTCTGTCTCCCACTCCGGGGAACCACACCGATCTGTTTAACATGTGTATTTCCAGAATCTCGTCGTAGTTGTTGTTTTAGAATTTATGTATTCATTTGAGACAGCACAAGCAGGGGGAGAGGGAGAGAGAGAAGGAGAAGCAGACAACCCCTCCTCCCCCGCTGAGCAGAAAGCCCGATAGGCGACTCGATCCCAGGACCCCAGGATCATGACCTGAACCAAAGGCAGACGCTTAACCGACTGAGCCTCCTAGGCACCCCCAGAAAGTTTTCAATATAGACACACACACGCCCCACAGAAAATGCACGGCATCATACCGTGTGTTTTTGTTCACCTGAGGAACTTTCTTGCCGCATCTGACAGGTAAATGACCCTGAATTAAGGTGAGGAAATCAAGATTCTGACTGATAAACACCGTGATAACATTCTTGTATAATTTGTTTAAAACAAACATAAAACAACTCCTTGAGGCTCTCAAACTACCAAGAAGCTAAGGACTTGGTTAGTAGATAAGAACTTACTGTTACTCCAACCGTGGCTTCAGCCTGCGATTTGCTGTCATCCTGCCTGAGGCAGGAAAGCTCCATCCCCCACCCCACCCCACTGGCCCCCCTCACTGGCCCCCCTCACTGGCCCCCTCTCATCTAGGTCCTGCTGTCCTGCTCCCCAGCATCCACAGCGGACAGGACCACGCTGAGACCAGGCCAGAGCCAGACCAAACCCGAACCCCGGGGGCCTCATGCCCCATAACAGACAGAACCTGAACTCCATCAAGCCACAAAGTACCACCAAGGAACCACCCCCCCAGCCAAGGGGGCACCCCCAGCTGCTGCTTTACCAGTACCAGCTGTAACCCCTCCCTGCTCCCCTTCCTATAACCTTCATTAACGTTTCCAGTCACAGAACAAGCCTTGCCTCTCACAGAAAGGTAACATCCAAGCCGGAGCCAAGGCTTGTTTCCATGGCCCCACATGAGATCAGCTCCCGCCCGTGCAGATCCTGCAGTCAGGTCCCTCCCACCATGGAGCGAGCAAGCCAGGGGCCCTGGGGGGTGCTCGGCCCCTCTCCAAGGAGGCAGCAAGCCCTCCTCTTTACCTACAGGGGTGCTCGTCGGGATCCTAGCCTACAAGCTTTTTTTCTTGAAATGGATAAAAACAGCGGACCCTGCCCTCAAATGCTCTTAGATCAACCCTCAGTGACGATCGCTTCCCACGGGGGAGGTAGTGATCACCTTCCCGTCACCCAGCTTGCCTGTCTCTGGGTAACCACTCCCCGCCCAGCCTACCTGTTCCACTCTGGGCTTCCAGGCGCCCCAGAGACGTGCATCCTCGAGAAGGCCAGTGTAGACCTCCTCTCCCAGGGCCCAGGGAGCCACCGGGACCACCGTGCAGGACCCTTCCAGCTTCATGCCAAGCACCTTTCCCCGGGGCTGGGCGGGCCGGGGCCTCACTTTATCCAGCGGCCTCGGGGCCACAGCTGCTCCTCCGGGGAGGAGGGGCTGTAAACTGGACTGGGAAACGATTCTTATTACATGTTTTTTTCCCCCTTATTCCATGTTTAAATATGTCCGTGTGCAGGTTGTTTGTTTGATAAAGTTGGAATTCTAACATAAATAAAAGTTCTTCCCTGTATCTTTTTTCCTTAATATTATCATCCTTTGCTCCCAATTGCTCCCAATTTCTTGAATTCGAAGGTCTTAGAACAGACCTTATCCGTCTGAGGTAACATTCCGTCTTTTTTTTTAACTCCTTCTAGTCAACTTCTGAGACTCTTTTACAACAGTCACTGGAGCGCTTGGGTGGCTCAGGCGGTTAAATGCTGGGCTTGATCTTGGCTCAGGTCTTCATCTCAGGGTTGGGAGTTCAAGCCTTGCAATGGGCTCCATGCTGGGTGCGGGTCCTACTTCCAATTTTTTTTTAAGATTTTATTTATTTATTTGACAGACAGATCACAAGTAGGCAGAGAGGCAGGCAGAGAGAGAGGAAGGGAAGCAGGCTCCCCACTGAGCAGAGAGCCTGATACGGGGCTTGATCCCAGGACCCTGAGATCATGACCTGAGCCGAAGGCAAAGGCTTTAACCCACTGAGCCACCCAGGCGCCCTCTATTTTTATTTTTTAAGATTTCTTTTATTTTTGCGAGAGAGAGAGAGCGCAAGCACAAGCTGGGGGAAGGTGCAGAGGGAGAAGCAGCTCCGCTCAGAGCAGAGAGCCTGATGTGGGACTCAGTCTGAGGACCCTGGGATCATGACCTGCGTGGAAGGCAGATGCTTAACCGACTGAGCCAGCCGGGCCCCCCACCCCCGAGCCTACTTATAAATCAATAAGAAGGAGTTACATTTTCTTGGGCACCACTGTTATCCCAAGGACCTTGTAATATACAAAAATGCCAGCACTTTTCATAGGGAAGGACATTTAAAATAGGGTTTGTCACCACCTATTAACTAAGCTATGAACCTTAAGGTGATGAGGACAGTCCGCTTACTTGAGAGCAAAGTGATGTTGCATCTGAAATGGAAAACACACCCGTGGAATTTATTTAGTGATAATCCTGTTCAATAGAGCCCTAAATCACGAGCACATATTCTCCAGGTGTGGGCTTTTCCGGCCCATAGAAACATGTTGCCTCAGGTACAGCTGTCCCACTCAAAGCTATATTGAGGGGCTCACGTGCTTTAAGCCTAGCTGTCTCCAGCAACACAAAATTGTTCTCAGTCAGGCACTAAGCAGCCAGGAAAAACTTCTCTTTTTATATTTAAAGAAAGTTGCTTGTTTGCTTTTGGCAAGGAAGACTTATAATATTTAACTAGTTTTTTTTCTTTTTTACACTAAAGAGTCCAAGCAACATAGCAAAAAAAAATAATAATAATAATAAAATAAAAATAAAAATAAAAATCAAGCAGTTCAAAAAATTAAAAATAAAACGTAAAAATCTTTTTTCACCCCAAACCCTTCCAGGACAATTCTTGAGAAAACATTCCTATGACTGGTGTATGCTTGCATTTATAAATGTATCTGCATTTATTATTCTTTTAAAAAAGCAGGAATAGGGGGTTCTTGGATGGCTCAGTGGTTTAAGCCTCTGCCTTCGGCTCAGGTCATGATCTCGGGGTCCTGGAGTCGAGCCCCGCATTGGGCTCTCTGCTCAGTGGGGAGCCTGCTTCCCCATCTCTCTCTGCCTGCCTCTCTGCCTACTTGTGATCTCTCTCTCTCAAATTAAAAAAAAAAAAAAAAAAAGCAGGAATAGGACCACAACTTACACACAGTTTGGGTGTCCTTTCAGTGAGTGGAAGGCAGAGGCAGAGGGAGAAGCAGGCTCCCTGCTGAGCAAGGAGCCCAATGTGGAACTCGATCCCAGGACACTGGGATCATGACGTGAGCCGAAGGCAGCTGCTTAACCAACTGAGCCACCCAGGCGTCCCTCATACTAACATTTTTTTAAAAGATTTTGTTTATTTGGGGGGGGGGGCACAAGCAGGGAGAGCAGCAGCAGGAGAGGGAGAAGAAGACGCCTCCTCCCCCTTGAGCAGTGAGCCCAACAAGGGACTCGATCCCAGGACCCTGGAATCATGACCTGAGCCGAAGGCAGATGCTTAAGCAACTGAGTCACCCAGGCGTCCCCTAACCCTTTTCATTTTATTTATTTATTTTTTAAGATTTTATTTATTTATTTATTTGACAGACAGAGATCACAAGTAGGCAGAGAGGCAGGCAGAGAGAGAGGAGGAAGCAGGCTCCCCACTGAGCAGAGAGCCCAATGCGGGGCTTGATCCCGGGACCCTGAGATCACGACCTGAGCTGAAGGCAGAGGCTTTAACCCACTGAGCCACCCAGGCGCCCCACCCTTTTTATTTTAGAAGCATTTTAGATTTACCAGAAAATTGCAAAGACGTAAGAGACAGTCCCCACATGCCTCACACTCAGTCTCCCTCCTTAGTAACAGTTGACAATCGTCGTTCCCGCCGATCACTTTTCTGTTCCAGGATCCTATTCAGGATCCCACATTGCATTGTAGCTGTCATGCCTCCTGTGGTTCCGCTTGGCTGTGATAGTTCTTCAGACTTCCCTTGTTTTTGATGACCTTGACACTTTTGTGTACTGCCCAGGTGTTTTGTAGAATGTCTGTCAGTTGGGATTTGTCTGATGTTTTTCTTGTGATTCGACTGGGCTTATGGATTAGAGGTGGGGGGGAAGACCCCAGAGGTAGAGTGCCCTGTTGGTCACAACCTATCCACTATCATATCACACTGTCAACATGACTAATCACTGTTGCTTTTGACCTTGATCACCTGGCTGAGTGAAATACGTTTATAGGGGCACCTGGGTGGCTCAGTGGGTTGATACTCTGCCTTCAGCTCGGGTCATGGTCCCTGGGACTTGGGATCAAGCCCCGCATTGGGCTCTCTGCTCAGCGGGGAGCCTGCTTCCTCCTCTCTCTCCGCCTGCCTCCCTGCCTACTTGTGATTTCTGTCAAATAAGTAAATAAAATCTTAAAAAAAAAATAAATACGTTTATAAACTTCCTGTGTTGACATAAAGAAAGGTTAAGGTGATGAATTGAGTCTTGAGGGTTTCCAAAGTAAATTGTGGTAGCAAGGCTGAGGATTAGGGGCAAGAGACCCCTAATTCCCTAAGAGACCCTACCAGGGGACTGGAGAGAACTCTATGCTACAGTAAAATGAACTCTGAGGCAATATTGGAACTATAGAAATACATTGCTCAGAATAACCCCAGTGGGGTAAGTACAGTAGTCTTCCCTTATTGCCAGGGGTATGTTCCAAGACCCCCAGTGAATGCCTGAAACTGCAGATAGAAATAAACCTTATATTGTGTTTATCCCCATGCACACATACCTATGATAATGTGGGATTTATAGATTATTAAATTATATATAAATTATAAATGTAGTCTCTTTCAAAATGACTTCTCTGTACTGAACTTGGCCCTCATGTAAGGGTGTGAGATGGTAAAGTGCCTACATGATGACCTGAAGTGAGGTGACTAGCATGGGTGTTGACCTTCAGGCTACTGTTGACCTGGCCACATGTCAGAAAGAGGATCACTGGCTTCCAGATTAGGGTTGACTGTGGGTAGTTCCACGGTAGTGAGCTGCAGGTAAGGGGAACTACTGTCGTGTTACTTAAACTTTGCAGAGGCGGAAACTGAGGCACCATGCCAAGGACACCAGTGAGCTGAGAGGCAGTCCATGCAGTCTGGACACCGGGTTCCAGGCTCCTACCCCTGTGAGCACCGTCTCACCGATGCTATCTCCTTAGTCTTAACTTGCATTTCCATAAGACCGGTTATCTGGCCTTTGGTTTGTAGGCTAATGGAAGTCTTTTCAAGACCTCAGGGTGGTACGCTGTTGGAGCCAGCAGCTGGGATCATCCCAAGGTATAATTTCGGCATGACCCTGGGCTAGGGTTGCTGATTTAGCAATTAAAAATACAAGATACCCACTTAAATTTGAACTTCAGATTAACCGCAAGCAAGCATGTTCCAGCTGAACTGCAAATTGCCTAGGCATCCTGTACCCGGCCTGGAACCCTTTTCTCGGGCTAAAGGGCCCCCAGACCTGATTTCTGAGGCCACCTCAAGTTTCTCTGACTTACTTCTCTTTCATAAATCTCTTCCGTGCTTCAAAAAGCTGTGGTAAAGTCTGTTGTGTGCCCCTAAGATCTCTTACACCAGGACTCTATCAGTGTGGGAAGATACGTGGAAAGACCTGGAAGACTGAGGGTGTCAAGAAAAGAATGTCATTGGTTTCCAAAAAGGAAAATGCATTTTTTTTTATTTTTTAAAGATTTTGTTTATTTATTTGACAGAGAGAGATCACAAGCAGGCAGAGAGAGAGGAGGAAGCAGGCTCCCCGCCGAGCAGAGAGCCCGATGCGGGGCTCGATCCCAGGACCCTGGGACCATGACCTGAGCCGAAGGCAGAGGCTTTAACCCACTGAGCCACCCAGGCGCCCCGGAAAATGCATTTTGAATGTCTGTGTTCCCACAGTTAGGTGACAGCTCCTTGCTGATGCTGCTTTGCCTGATGTAAATCCAGTGAATCTCAATCTTTGGGATACGTTGAATCTCAAATCTTTGAGCACTAAGTCGGGATGTTGCTGTGTTTAACAAAGAGCTAGTCGAATTAACTATGTGATGTTAACTATTAATACATTTTAACATTTTTCAAAATAAAAAAAAGAATGGGAGACAACACAATGACTCATGGAAGCACAGTGTGCTTACTATGCAAAGAGCCTTTCCAGAGAATTCTACTATGGTATCATTATGAAACAAATCATAATATCTGCTTGCCTCATGTTACTTATGTTACATGCAGGAACGCCACAGGCTTTGGAGTTGGTGACACCTGGAATAGTTTTGCACCTTTGCTTTATAGAGTGATGATTAGAGATTTACAGGAGTCCCGTCCTTGCTCTGCCCACACCCAGCAAAGCTGGGGTGAGAACAAAGGTCTCCGATTTGTCAGCGCCCTTCCCACCGCCCCAGATCGAGAACCCAGAAAGCCCTCCTTATAACCAGCGCTGTGCAAGCCAAAACGCAATATCATAGAAGAGCAGGGATGGTGTCCAAGTAACAAGTGTGCCTTACAAACGTTTCAGAGTGCCTGAAACCCAACAGATACTTGTTAAGCGAAGGGATGGAAAAGTGGCATCAGAATGAGTGGAACATCCGTTAAGAAATAATTCCTTGGGGCGCCTGGGTGGCTCAGTGGGTTAAGCCGCTGCCTTCGGCTCAGGTCATGATCCCAGCATCCTGGGATCGAGTCCCACATCGGGCTCCTTGCTCCGCAGGGAGCCTGCTTCTCCCTCTCCCTCTGACTCTGCCTTCCACTCTGTCTGCCTGTGCTCGCTCTCTCTCTGACAAATAAATAAATAAAATCTTAAAAAAAAGAAAAGAAAAGAAAAGAAATAATCCCTTGAGAGCAAATGAAACAAGATAGGATTGGGAGGGAGACAAACCATAAGAGACTCTTAATCTCACAAAACAAACTGAGGGTTGCTGGGGGGAAGGGGAGTAGGGGGAGGGTGGTTGGGTTATGGACACTGGGGAGGGTATGTGCTATGGTGAGTGCTGTGAAGTGTGTAAACCTGGTGATTCACAGACCTGTACCCCTGGGGCTAATAATACATTATATGTTAATAATTTTTTTTTAAATAAAAAATAAAAAGAAATAATTCCTTGAGGAACGCTGGGTGGTTCAGTCGGTGGAGCGGCTGCCTTTGGCTCAGTTCATGATCCCAGCATCCTGGGACTGAGTCCCACATCTGGCTCCTTGCTCAGTGGGGATCCTGCTTCTCCCTCTGCCTCTGCCTGCCACTCTGCCTGGCTGTGCTCTCTCTGTCTCTGATAAATAAATAAAATCTTAAAAAAGAAAGAAAGAGGGGCGCCTGGGTAGCTCAGTGGGTTAAGCCTCTGCCTTCATCTCAGGTCATGATCTCAGGGTCCTGGCATGGAGCCCCACATAAGGCTCTCTGCTCAGCGTGGAGCCTGCTTCCCTTCCTCTCTCTCTGCCTGCCTCTCTGCCTGCTTGTGATCTCTGTCAAATAAATAAATAAAATCTTTAAAAAAAGAAAGAAAGAAAGAAAGAATCCCTCGAGCGTCAGTGCACTGAGGCACATTACATTTCTGTAAACCCGCAGGTTGATCTTTGCGTGAAACGGTATCAGGAAGTAGGTAGAGGGAAAGGCAGTGATTTTCTCTCATGGAGATACTTGCGGAGCCTCCTAATCAAAGCAAGAACGCCCCCTATGATCCTCTGGATAGATGCTACTAGGAGAACTCTTCAGTGACCGGGAGCTCACTGCCTTTTGCTAAACAATTCAAAGTTGAAGTCTCCTCTGATGTAATCAGATACACCGCCCCCGCCCCCACTCCTCCATCTCACTGATGTCACTTTTCTCTTTAACCCACTGAGCCACCCAAGCACCCCGACTTTTCTCCTTAATATCTTAGCAAGGCAGGCTATGGGCTGCCTTCCCTACAGCTCTCACTGATTTCCTGGAGCCCGATGTGAATCCAGACCGTCTGGGCTGCAACCTATTTGCTTGCAACGTGGGGACGAGATTCAATGCCACCTTTAACCCATCACTCCATCCTGACCCTTACTCCTCTGCTTTCCTTTCCCCAAAACCAGCGACACAAAGATACTGAGTGTGGCCGACTTGGATGGAAGGATTGGTTGTAGTTGAGCACAGAACAGGGAATGATCCGAAAGGGAATGTTAAGTATCACTACTCTGAGAAACTTTTCAGCCATTTCCCCATGTCAGCAAATTTCTCAGCATGTCCCTCTGTGGGGCTAGACCTTCTGCCAGGTGTCTCTCTCCTCCCCATAGCTCCCCGGGAGTGTGAAATTCCTCTTGCCTTATTAGACAGGAAAACAAAGTTTTATTTTTTGGCATCTTTTTTTGATGGCATCAGAGGCAGCCCACCTCTCATACCCAAAGGGGCTCATCAAGTTTATTTCCCTAAATGAGAGTACTGTGAGACTCTGAGAGTCACATTATACCCATAATAACGTGACACCTGACTTCAGCTTTACTTAACTATTTTACTTTCTCCGTACTTCAGTTTCTGCCTTTCTCATTCACTTCCAGAATTGATACTGGTAGAATCTTCTGAACCACCTCGCCCACCACCTGTATTTTAAACTAGGTTTCTCATTTAAAAATACAATTTTTAAAATCAATGTTAATAGCTCAGATTTTAAGGGTACCTGGGTGACCAAGGTGGTACCTGGGTTAAGCGTCTATCTTCGGTTCAGGTCATGATCTCGGAGTCATAGGATCGAATCCCATGTCCGGCCCCCTTGCTCAGCAGGAAGCCTGCTTCCCCCTCTGCCTGCCGCTCCTCCTGCTTGTGATCTCTCTCCCTCTCTGACAAATAAAAAAATAAAATAAAATAAAATTTTAAAAAAGCTCAGGTTTTAGCAGTGCATGAGACACGTTCATACTCAAGAAGGTGCGGGACAGGATTTCAAACGGCTTTTCTTTTCAGGGGATACTGTTCAATCCCTGGATCAATGAAACTAGGGCACATTATAGATAAGGCAGAGTTTTCCATTTCACAAGTAGAGAAACAGGTACAGTCTAGTCTGGATTAACCTTTATCCTCAACCTCGGCTCAGACCTGGGAATTGGTCAGATTCTCTGAACAAGGTCTCTGCTGCCACCTGGTGGTAATAATTTCTCAGCTTCAAAGATGTGAATGTTCTGGAAGTCCTGGGCTCTTAAAAATTACACCTTGAGCTATTTCCACCCTCTCTACTTCAGATATTCCAAATCTATCAGAGGCTTTTGTGGAGAAAACAAGAAGCAGTATATCTTCTATTTGTACTGCACAAACTTTACACTCTGTTGTATCAAATGTGTCCAAAATATTCAAAAAGTTTTGATTCCTCTAAAGTTACAGATTGACCCAAGTCTTTTAAAGCCAGCAAAAACATTAGTTAGTGGGATGCTTTCCAGATGGGAAAGAAAACTCACCTTTGTTGCATTTTCTTTCTTTCTTTCTTCCTTCCTCCTTCCTTCCTTCCTTTCTCTTTCTTTTTTCTTTTTTAATATCTTTTCTCCATTTCTGATTTCCATTATGAAAAGTAGAAAAAACACAATATTGCGGGGTTCTCTAAATTAAGAAAGTAACAGAAGAGGGTAATGTTGGCCTGGCCCTGGCCTTTAAGACAGAGTCCCTCCCAGTTTGGACCTGTGTGTGCTGGCAAACTTGCAACCTTCCGAAAGCCCCAGAGGGTGAGACAGAATGTCTTCCTGAATGGCAATGCAGAGAGCCTGACAGCCAAGAGCTGAGTTCAATGACAAAACAAAGGTCATTTTAACCTAATCATTTTCTCTTCCTTTATATTATATCTGGACTTAACGTAGCAAAATAAAGGTAGGAATGAAAGATTGTTTCCAGATTTATGCTACTGGAATAAGTATTTTTATGATACAAGAAATGTCCTTTTCTCACTGGTTTTCTATTAGTCCAGTCTCAAAGAGTTGATTGATGGGCCTTCCTATACATGGACAGTCAGTGTCCCTGGCGGCAGCGCTGGGGATTTCTGAAGTCTGATCTGGGAGGTAATAACCAGTCTCCTAGGATGAGTCGTCTATTTTCAAAACGGTGGCAGACGCCACATGTGTCATCGACTCCCGGGAGTTTTAACTGCTTTTCAGACCACAGGTGTGGCTTGAAAATAATTACAACCACCATAAGGGAACAGATGAGAACTAAAATCCAGATGAGACTCTAGACCCTAAGATGGGGGAAGGAATTAATTTTTCCTCTCCTCCGCTGGGCTGGACAGAGCAAGTCCACAAGACTCTGTGTGACTGGTTACAAGATCTGCTGATCGTTACTCAAGAAGGTCTTCAATTAGGTCCAGAGCTGGTCCAGCACATCCCAGGTGATGCCCAAAGTTCATACTTGTTTCTCAGAACCAATTGTGGTGCATCACAGTGTCTCACTTTTCCTTTTTCTTTTTCGTTTTTTTTAGCAATTAAACTTTGAGATAATTATAGATTCACATGCAGTTTTAAGAAATAATACAGGGGTGCCTGGGTGGCTCAGTGGGTTGGGCCACTGCCTTCGGCTCAGGTCACGGTCTCAGGGTCCTGGGATTAAGTTGCGCATTGGGCTCTCTGCCCGGCAGGGAGCCTGCTTCTCTCTCTCTTTCTCTCTCTCTCTCTCTCTGCCTGCCTCTCTGTCTACTTGTGATCTCTGTCAAATAAATAAATAAAATCTTAAAAAAAAATAATACAGACACCATGTACCTTTTGTCTAATTTCCTCCAAAGGCAACATCCTGCAAGACTGCAGTACAATATCATACCCAAAATTTTTTTCTCCCCTTTTTATAGCTTTACTGAGCTGTAATTCGTATTTTAAAAATTGCACACATTTAATGTATACATTTTGATGGGTTTGGACATATGTATAAACTTGTGATACCATCACCACAATCAAGGTAATAAATACATCCACATCTCTGCAAGTCTGGTCTCACCCAGGATCTTGACATGGATGCAATTCACTGATTATTCACATTTCTGCAATTTTACCTGTACTTATTCGTGTGTAATTCTGTGCAACTTAACACCTGTGTAGGGATGTATTCACCACAATCAATATACACAACTGCTCCATTGTCACAAGGATCTCCTGTGCCCTTAGACAGCCTTATGCCCACCTGCCCCTCCTCCATCCCCTGACAATCAGTAATCTTTTCTCTAGGCTGATAATGTTGTCATTTCAAGAGTCTTATGTAATGAGAATCATACTAATGTGACCTTTTGGGATTGTCTTTTTCTACTCAGCATAATTCCTGTTAGACTCATCCAGGTAGTTACGGGTATCACTGGCTCATTCCTTGTTATTGCTAAGTAGTGTTCCTGGTACAGATGTGCTCTCATTAACCAGTCACTTATTGTAGGACATTTAGGCTAATGCCATTTGGGGGCTATCACAAATCTTGGCCATTGTGGTAAGATTTTATCTGTTTCCTTTTTTTTTTTTTTTTTAATTTTATTTTTAAGTAATCTCTATCACCCAAACAGGGCTTGAACTCACAGCCCCGAGACCAAGAGTCACATGCTCCACCGACTCAGCCAGCCAGGTGCCCCAGTTTCCTCTGTTTCTCATGTCATGCCTTCCTGTGGTTACTTGAACATTTTTAGAATCTCATCTTGATTTATGTATATATTATTTTCTCCTTTCAAATTTTTCCATTGGGACCAAACACACAAAATGTAAAATTTATTATTTTAACCATTTTTAGGTGTATATTTACATTGTTGCATAGGCATCACCCCATCCATCTCCATAAATCTGTTCATCTTGAAATTGAAAACTCTACATTCATTAAGTAACAACTCCTCATTCCCTCCTGCCCCTAGCCACCAGCAACCACCATTCCACTTTCTGTCTATGATTTTGATGACTCTGAAAACCTTATGTAAGTGGAACCATACGGTCTTATGACTGGCTGATTTCCCTTAGCATAACATCCTCCAGGTTCACCCATTTTGTAGCACATTGCGGAATTCCTTCTTTTATTAAGGCTGAATAATATTCCACTGCATAAATACACTGCATTCACTTACCCATTCAACTGACGATGAACTCTTGGGTTCTTGCTTCCATGTTTTAGCTGTTGTGACCAATGCTGCTATGAACATGGTTGTACAGATTACTCTTTGGGCCTTTGCTTTCTGTTCATTCGGGTACATACCCAGAAGTGAAATTGCCATTAATTCCACATAGAACTGTGTGGTAATTCTGTTTTTAACTTTCTGAGGAACCGCCATACTGTTTTCCACAGCAACTATACCATTTTACATTCAGAGTGTTTTTGAGTGTACCACACCATGTAGTTTGGTTAGTGGTGGTTCAATGGGTATTACAACATTTGGTGTGACATCACAGCCTACTGGTATCAACGTTTTACCTCTTTGGGTGAAGTGTGGAAACCTTCCTTCCATTTAAGTCCCTCTACTTCCCCACTTTTAAATATCATTGTCTTGAGTACCAAATGATGTTATAATTTTTTTATTGTTAAACATGATTTATAAAACTCATGAGGGTAATTATTGCATGGACTCATATTTCTGGTATTGCCATGGTTCCTTCCTCCTTTCGGATGCTCCAACATCCCTTCTTCTAACATTTGTTTCTAGCTGAAAACTTCCTTTGGCTATCCTTTCAAGGTATGGCCACAATTGCAAATTCTTTTCATTTTCCTGCATTCCGCAGGATAGTTTTGCTGGACATGTAATTCTGGGTTGATAGCTCCTCTTTTTCGGTTCTTGAAAAATGTCCACTTCTTTTCTTATTTTTTTAATTGTGTTAAGTTGGTCATCATATAATACATCATTAGTTTTTGATGTAGTGTTCCTTCTTTCAAGCCTCCAGAGAGAGTATCAGATGAGAACTTAGTTGTTATTTGAATTGGTGTTCTCTTGGAGATAACATGTGGTTTCTCTCTGGTGCTTTCAAGATTTTTTCTTTGTCCTTTGTTCTCAGAAGTTTAATTATGATGTGCTTTGATATGGATTTCTTTGGGTTTATCCTGTTTTTTTTTTTTTAAGATTTTATTTATTTATTTGACAGAGAGAGAGAGATCACAAGTAGTCAGAGAGGCAGGCAGAGAGAGGGTGGGAAGCAGGCTCCCTGCTGAGGAGAGAGCCTGATGAGGGGCTTGATCGCAAGACCCTGAGATCATGACCTGAGCCGAAGGCAGAGGCTTTAACCCACTGAGCCACCCAGGTGCCCCGGGTTTATCCTGTTTTGATAAATCAGTAAATTAAAAATTTTTTAGACAAATAAATAAATCCCAAGTAGATGAACAGTAGTTCTATGTTTTTCACTAAATTTGGGAAGTTTCTGGCCATTATTTCTTTGAATGTTATTTTTAAAAAAATTTTTAAAGATTTTATTTATTTATTTGACAGATAGAGAGTACTAGTAGGCAGAGCAGCAGGCAGAGGGAGAGGGAGAAGCAGACTCCCCACTGAGCAGGGAGCCCAATGCGGGGCTCTATCCCAGGACCCCGGGATCACAACCCAAGCCGAAGGCAGCTGCTCAACCCACTGAGCCACCCAGGCGCCCCTGACTGCAATTTTTTAAAAGCTTTTAGTCCCTTCTGAGATTCTGATGGTCCAAATATACCTTTTCCTATTGTTCCTAAGATTCTGATCTCTTTTTTTTTTTTTTTCCCAGTCAACTGTTCTCTGTTCAGGTTGGGTAAATTCTAGCCTCAAATTCATTAATTCTGTTTTCTGCCATCTCCATTCTACTCTTGACTTCATCCAGCAAGTTTTAAAAATTTGTTATTGTATTTTCAGTTCCATAATTTCCATTTAGCTATTTTTTTATAACTTCTCTTCCTTTGATAAGACTTGTCTATATTTTTATTTCGCGAGAAATTGTAATTGGTTGTAGAAGCTTTTTTATGATGACAGCTTTAAATCCTCATCAACAGGACACCTGGGTGGCTCAGTATGTTAAGTGTCATGGTCCCAGGGTCCTGGGGTCGAGTCCTGCTTCGGGCTCCCTGCTCAGTGGGGAGCCCCCTTCTCCCTCTGCCTGCTGCAGAGAGCTTGTGCTCTCTGACAGATAAAAAAGTAAAATCTTAGGAAAAAAATCCTTGTCAAGAGATTCTAACATCTAACACCGCAGTGTTGCATCAGTCAATTATTTTTTCTATTCAAGTTGTGTCGGCCTGGTTCTTGGTGAGACAGGTGATTTTCTATTGTATCCTGAACATTTCGGCTATTATGTTAGGAGGCGCTGGGTCCTATTTAAATCTTATATTTGAGCAAGCAGTCACCTTGTTCAGGTTTAATGTTTATAAGTGGGCCTGGCCTACTTTTCTGGGCTGCAGTTCCAATGACAATTTAATTTTCAGAGCTTTTGTGATGTTATTTTGGGATGCTTAATTTATCTGGAGCCACTGGGGCTCCTCTGGTTCCTGCTAATGCTGTCTGAGGGGGCTAAAGGAGTTTTCCAGGCCGGCTGCCTGGTCCCTCTGGGACGGTAGGACTAAAGAGGCTTCCTGGGCCAGGTGCTGACTATGTTGAGATTCCTCTTGCCAGTGTCTCTGGCCACCTAGTGTCTTAGGGTGAGAGTGCTCACTGGTCACCATGTGTCTTTCAGTAGGGAAGAGGGTCTCAGACCCAGACAGGAGGGAGAACATCTCCGTAGTTGCTAGGCATAAATGGGACTGCCCCCTTCTTGGTGTCAGCAGGTCCCCAATCAATCTTTTGCTGGGGCTGCATGACTCAGCTGGCCTTGGTGGAGCTCTCTTCTACTGTCTTCTACTGCTGTCTTCTACTGTTAGGCTGGGGGTTGGAAAATGCTGGGAGCAGGTTACTTTCTTCAGCTGGTGGGGGAGGTGGTTGTAAAATGTTCTCCCTCTATGTTGTTCCTCCAGCCCTGGCATCCCAAGCAATTCACTTTTCTTTTTACACCTTGCAAAGTTCTCTGGTTGTCACCTGTACTGTTTCCAGAGTTAACAGCTGCACTTTGCAGGGAGGAGCAGGGAGAGGCAAGCCTACCCTGTCCTACCCAGACCAGAGGTCCTGGTCCACTACTGTACCCATTTTGGTATTTTCTAGGTGTACTGCTGCAAAAGGAAAGTTCTTCTTTGACATCTATTACTGGAGGGATGTCATAAAGTATTACCAAGTAAGGCTAATTGTGGTGTAAAGCATATAATACAAACACATTATTCTACAAACAAAAAATACCTTCTAGTATTTGTTTGCACATTTGTATGTGAGAAAAGTGTGTAAGGATAAGCACAAGGCTGTTAACAGTGATTGCTGGGGAGGCAGGAGGAAGATTATTAATTTTGTTTCCACGTATTCTTTCACCGATTACAGTGAAAACTTTTTGTTTTTGAAGAACAAATTAAAATAATTTAAAAAAATCAATTCTGAAGACTGGAAACAACACAAATGTCCTTTAATAGGTGAACAGTTAAGCACACTGTGGTCCATCCAGACCATGGAATATACTCAGGAATAAAAAGGGACAAAGCTATTTGGCTGGATCTCAAAGGAATTACAATGACTGAAAAGAGCCAATCTCTAGAGATTATACACTGTATGATTCCATTTATAGAACGTTCTGGAAACTACACAATCTCAGATCTGGAAAACAGATTGGTGGCTGCCAGGAGCTTAGGAGGTGGTGTGTGTGTGTGTGTGTGTGTGTGTTGGGGGGACCGTGATAGTGGCTATCACAGGGCAGCATGAGGGACCACTACTCTATATGCTGACTGTGGTTGTGGTGGATACATGAATCTAGATGTGATAAAATTGCAGAAAGCTAAACACACACGCATACACAAGTGCATCTAAAATTGGTGGATAAGGTTGATGGACAGTACCAAAGTCAACTTCCTGGTTGTGATATTTATTACAATTACCCAAGATGTTCCCCTAGGGAGAAATTGAGTGAAGAAGACACCAGATTACTTTGTATTATTTCTTAGAACCATATGTGAATCTACAATGACCTAAAAATAAAAAGATTAAAAGAACAAATTCTACCAGAGGGGAGGTGGGTGGGGAGATGGGTGAAATAGAGGAAGGAGATTAGGGCTACAAACTTTCAGTTATAAAATAAGTAAGTCACAAAGGTGAAAAGTATAGCAGAGGGAACTCAGTCAATAATACTGCAATAACACTTTGTGGTGACAGATGGTAACTACACTTACCAGGGCAAGCACTGAATAATGTACAGAATTGTCAGATCACTATGCTGTGCATGTGAAACTAATACAACATTGCATGCCAACTACACTTTAATAATAAATAACAAGAAATGAAATCTAAAAAAGAAAAATGAAAAACTAAAAAAAGTCATGAAATGCAATGATAATAATAATAATAATAATAATTCTGGCACCATAAAACAGCGGTTCAGGGAAGTATAAGCTCCCTGTGCTTGTTCTTAGCGACAGCTGCTCTCTCATCCTGGGAAGTAGTACCAAGGCTGACCACACATTTTTCCCAAAGAGATGGTTTTCATCTCCTTTTGCCTTAGAGTCTGTATTCCCACTGTTGCTGTCCTAATTAAGACACAGAAATAGACTTCTAACCAATGTCCCTTTCCACCATCTCTTCACCTCTAATTTGCACATGGTCAAACTAAGACCTGACCTGTCGGTCTCCCGTTTAACCTCCCTCGAAGGCTCCCCATCATCTACAGCAGTTATTTCTCAAGTAAGATCCTCAAATCACGGGTGTTCCTAATTGGTCTGCAAGTCAAGCCCTCCAGGGGAAAAAGATAATTTGGTATGTGTATATGTTTCCTCAAATTTGACACATAACATTAACTACAATTTTAATAAACATCTCATTTTTTAATTAGTATGTTCTTAATGATATTCCCAAAGACTGCATATGTGCATATAAAATTGTGTTGGCCATTTCATTTTGTCTATCAAATGAGTGTGATGTCTATTAAATTTGCATTTTCACTATTTACTGGTATGTATAGCATATCTCTGTTTTTCAAAAATGGATCAACAGCTTAAAAAGATTAACTGAAAAATAAAAATAGTTATAAAAGTGGACTGATTAACTTTCTTACATACACACACACACAAATAAACTCAAAATGGATTACAGACCTAAATGTAGGACATGAAACTATAAAACTCCTAGAAGAAAACATTGGAAATAATTTATTTGATATTGACTGTCACAACATTTTTCTAGATATGTCTCATAAGGCAAGGAAAACAAAAGCAAAAGTAAACTATTGGGACTACATCAAATAAAAAGCTTTTGTGCAGCAAGGAAATTATCAATAAAATGAAATGGCATATGGAATGGGAGAAAATATACGCAAATAGTATATCTGATCAGGGGTTCCTATCCAAAATATACAAAGACATATACAACTCAACATCAAAAATACAAATCATCCAAATAAAAAGGGGCAGAGTACCTGAATAGGCATCTTTCCAAAGACATACAGATAGCCAGCAGACACATGAAAAGATGTTCAACATCACTAATCATCAGAGAAATACAAATCAAAACTACAATGAGATATCCCCTTACACCTGTTAGAATGGCTAGAATAAAAAAGACAAAAAATAACAAGTGTTGGCAAGGGTGTGGCAGAAAAGGAAGTCTCATGCACTGTTGGTGGGAATGTAAATTGGTACAGCCACTGTGGACAACAGTAGATTCCCCCCAAAAATTAAAAATAGAAATACCATATGAATACCATATTATCTGGTAATTCCACTACTCAGTATTTACCCAAAGAAAACAAAAATGCTAACCTGAAAAGATACATGTTTATGTAGCATTATTTACAATATCCAAGACATGGAAGATGTTATACACAAATCCAAGTGCCCATCCATAGATGAATGGATAAAGAAGATGTAATAAAACCACATGAGATGAGGAATTTAGAAAATCAAACATAAGAACAACAACAACAAAAAAGCAGAAACAGACCCATAATTACAGAGAACATGTTGATTGTTACCAGAAGTGGAGGAGTGGAGACTTGGGCAACATGGGTGAAGGGGAGTGGGAGGTACAGGTTTTCAGTTATGCAATGAGTAAGTCATGGAGATAAAGGCACAGCCTTGGGAATATAGTCACTGGTATTGTAATAGCCTATAGGATGACAGATAGCAGCTATAATTGTGGGAAGGATCTGAGCATAGCATAACCTATCGAGTTGTTGAATCACTATGTTGTACAACTGAAACTAATGTAATACTGTGTGTCAACTCTACTTCAATTTTTTTTTTCTTAAAAGAGTTCAAGTCTACTTCATTTTTTTTTTTTATTCAACACTTTAATATATCACCCAGTGCTCATCATAACAAGTGCATTCCTTAATCCCCACCACCTATTTAACTTATCCCCCAACCCACCTCACTTCTGGTAACCATCAATTTGTTCTCTATACTTAAAAGTTTGTTTCTTGATGTGCAGTCTATCTCCCTCTTTCTCTTCCTCTCTCATTTTTTTACCTTTGCTTTTTGGTTTTGTTTCTTAAATTCCACATATGAATGAGATCATATGGCATTTATTTTTCTCTCACTGACTTATTTTGCTCAGTGTAATACTCTCTAGCTCCATCCATGTCATTGCAAATGGCAAGATTTCATTCTTTTTTATGGCTGAGTAATAGTCCATTTATATACACACACACACGTATATATATCTCACATCATCTTTATCCATTCATCAATCAGTGGATACTTGGGTTGTTTCCATAATTTGGCTATTGTGGATAATGCTGCTATAAACACTGAGGTGCATGTATCCCTCTGAATAAATATTTTGTATTCTTTGGGTAAATACCTAGTAGTGAAATTGCTGCATTGTAGGGTAGTTCTATGTTTAGTGTTCTGAGGAACCCCCATATTGTTTCCATGGTGGCTGCACCAGTTTGCATTCCCACCAACAGTGCAAGAGAGTTCCTCTTCCTCCACATCCTCCAACACCTGTTGATTCTTCTGTTGTGGATTTCAGCCATTCTGACAAATGTAAGGTGATATATCATTGCAGCTTTGATTTGCATTTCCCTGATAAGAGGTGTTGAGCATCTTTTCATGTGTCTTTTGACCAACTGTATGTCAAATGTCTGTTCATGTCTTCTGACCATTTTAAATTGAATTATTCATTTTGGGGGCGTTTTGTTTTCTTTTGGTTCTTTAGTAGACTCCATGCTGGGCATGGAGCCCAATGAGGGGCTTGAACTCACAACCCTGAAATTAAGACCTGAGCTGAGATCAAAATTTCGACACTTAACTGAGCTACCCAGAGGTCCCTGGGGAGTGAGTTTTATAAGATCTTCATGTATTTTGGATACTAACCCTTTATCAGATATGTCATTTACAAATATCTTCTCCCATTCCATAGGTTGACTTCTAGTTTTTTTGATGGCTTCATTCACTGTGCAGAAGCTTTTAATTTTGATGTAATCTTAACAGTTTATTTTTTTTAAGATTTTATTTATTTATTTGACATACAGAGATGACAAGTAGACAGAGAGGCAGGCAGAGAGAGAGAAAGGAGGAAGCAGGCTTCCTGCTGAACAGAGAGCTCAATTCGGGGCTTGATCCCAGGACCCTGGGATCATGACCTGAGCCAAAGACAGAGGCTTTAACCCACTGAGCCACCCAGGTGTCCCTCAATAGTTTATTATTGCTTTTGTTTCCCTTGCCTCAGGAGACATATTTGGAAAGAAGTTTTGATAGCCAATGTCAAAGAGGTTACTCTCTTTCAGGTCTCATATTTAGGTCTTTAATCCATTTTGTATGGTGTTAGAAAGTGTCCCAGGTGAGCCTGGGTGGCTCAGTGTTGGAGGACACATAGAATAACAAGATGCTGAATCCTGAGCACATTTGTTCAGGGGCTTCCTCAAAACATACTGGTGGTCATCATCTTCTTTAGAGAGACTGAAAAGTTTGAGATTCTGCTAGCTCTTTTGGGTCCTGGGCAACGAGACACAGTAGTATCAGTGAGTCCAGGATTATCCTTCTTCCCTTTTTTTTTTTCTTTTTTTTGAACAATGACCAAATTGAAAACACTGAGATTGGCACTTTCTTTCTCCAGTCCTCCTTGGCCTGTAGCAGGAATGCTCCTTACTCAGCAGCACGCAGACACAGCCTTGGGTCAAGACATGCTGTTTCTTGGGGAAGTGTTGTTTGACATTGCCACCACTGATCTGGAACATATACCCTTCCATTCTTCACCCAGGACATCAGCAGCAACATCTTTGGCCACACGCTTCTCATAACACGTATGAAATTTCCATTCATCATCCACTTCAATGAGTTCCTCACAGCCAGTAGCTGGGAAAGAGATGTTCAGCTTCACCTGACCACCTCTGAGGTGCCACGACAAACAGTGTCTTGAATCTCTTCATCAGCACTTTGTAGTCTTCAGAGTATAGATATTTCACCTCTTTTGTTGGGGATATTCCTAGGCATCTTTTTGTTTGGGGTGTAACTATAAACGGGACTGATTCCTTAATTTCTCTTTCTGCTACTTCACTGTTGGTGTAGAGAAAAGCAACAGATTTCTATATGTTGATTTTTTATCCTGAGACTTTACTGAATTTGTTTATCGGTTCTAGCAGGTTTTTTGGTGGAGTCTTTAGGGTATCTATATAGAGCATCATGTCATCTGTGAACAGTGAAAATTTTACTTCTTTCTTATTGATTTGGTTGCCTTTTATGTTTTTTTGTTGTCTGATTGCTGTCACTAGGACTTCTAGTACTATGTTGAATAAAAGTGGTGAGAATGGACAATCCTGTCTTGTTTCTGACCATAAAGTTCTCGGTTCCCCCCTGCCATTTAGGATATTAGTTGTGGGTTTTTCATATGTGGCCTTTATATGTTGAGGTATGATCCCCCTAAATTTACTTTATTGAGGGTTTTTTTTTTTTATCATGAATGGATGTTGTACTTCGTCAAATTTTTTTCTGCATCTACTGAAGTGATCATCACATGGTTCTTACCCTTTCTTTTATTAGTGTGGTATATCACATTGATTTGCATATACAACTACCTTTGCAAGCCACAAATAAATCCCACTTGATTGTGGTGGAAGATTTTTAAAAATGTATTCTTGGATTTGGTTTGCTAGTATTTTATTGAGAATTTTTGCATCTATATTCATCAGGATGTAGTTCTCTTTTTTAGGGGCGTCTTTATCTAGTTCTGAGATCAGGATAATGCTGTCCTCATTGAATGAATTTGGAAGTTTTCCTTCCTTTTCTATTTTTTGGAATAGCTTGAGGAGTCGGTATTAACTCTTCTTTAAATGTTTGGTAGAATTTGCCTGTGAAGCCACTTGGTCCTGGACTTTTATTTGCTGGAGTTTCTTGATTATTGATTCAGTTCCTTTGCTGGTAATCAGTCAGTTTCCTATTTCTTCCTGTTTCAGTTTTGGTAATTTATATGACTCTAGGTATTTACCCATTTCTTCTTGGTTGTCCAATTTGTTGGCATATAGCTTTTCATAATATTCTGTTGTAATTGTATTTCTGTTCTATTCGTTATTTCTCCTAATTTGTGATTTATTTGGGTACTTTTTGTTTCTTTTTAATAAATCTCACTAAAGGCATATCAGTTTTATTAATTTTTTCAAAGAACCAGCTTCTGGTTTCACTGATCTGTTCTATTTTTTTTTCCTTTTCTTGGTTTCTGTATCATTTCTTTAAAGATTTTATTTGACAGAGAGAGACACAGTGAGAGAGAGAATACAAGCAGGGGGAATGGGAGAGGAAGAAGCAGGCTTCCCACCTAGCAGGGAGCCCGATCTGGGCTCTATCCCATGAGCCTGGGATCATGACCTGAACGGAAGGCAGATGCTTAACAAATGAGCCACCCAGGCGCCCCGGTATCATTTATTTCTGCTCTGATCTTTATTTCCTTCCTTCTGCTAGCTTTAGGCTTTGTTTGTAGCTCTTTTCTAGCTCCTTTAGTTGAAGGTTGTGTTGTTTATTTAAGATTTTTCTTGCTCGAGATAGGCCTGTATTACTATCTATTTCCTCTTAAGACCACTTTTGCAGTACCCCAAAGGTTTTGGACAAGTGTGTTTTCATTTTCATGTATTTTTAAAAATTTCTTCTTTTATTGCCAGGTGGACCCATCCATTGTTTAGTAGCATCTTATTTAACCTCCATGTATTTTTGGTATTTCCAGATATTTTCTTGTGGTTGACTTCTGGTTTCACAGCTCTGTGGCCAAAAAAGGTGCATGGGATGACTTCAATCTTCTTGTATTTGTTGAGACCTGTTTTGTGGCCTCATATGTGATCTATTCTGGATAATGTTCCATATGCACTTGAAAAGTATGTATATTCTGTTGTTTTAGGATGAAATGTTCTGAATATATCTGCCAAGTCCATCTGGACCAGTGTGTTATTCAAAGCCAGTGTTTCCTTGTTGGTTTTCTGTTTAGGTGACCTGTCTCCATTGATATAATAGGGAGGTTAAAGTCCCCTACTATTAATGTATTATAATCATAGACTAGTTCCTTTATGTTTGTTAGTATTGTTTTATGTATCTGAGTACTCCCATGTTGGATGTACACATATTTACAATTGTTATACCTTCCTGTTGGATTATCCCCTTTATTATTATATAGTGCCCTTTTTTTTTTTTTTTAAGATTTATTTATTTATTTGAGAGAAAGAGAGCAGAGGGACGGGCAGAAGAAGATGGAGAGAGAATCTCAAGCAGACTCCATGCTCAGTGTGGAGCCCAATGCAGGGCTTGACCTTTAGGTCTAAAATGAGTCACTTGTAGGTAACATATGAATGGATCTTCGCCTCAAAATTCTCAGTAAGAAATGAGTTTACACTGTAATCCATTATACATATATGTGAATGTGTACATATACACTCATAAACAGGTCACACAAAATGGTATTTATCCTTTTTATGGTACATGCTCATCATTTCTCCTCTACTCTATTTCATTTTTTTAATGCTTTTTTTTTTAAGATTTTATTTATGTATTTGACAGACAGAGACCACAAGCAGGTGGAGAGGCAGACAGAGAGAGAGGAGGAAGCAGGCTCCCTGCTGATCAGAGAGCCCAATGCGGGGCTCGATCCCAGGACCCTGGGATCATGTCCTCAGCGAAAGCAGAGGCTTTAACCCACTGAGCCACTGAGGCGCCCCTAGTGCTGGTTTTTATATACTAAATTGATTTCACAATCCATTACTGGGTCCTGATCTATAGTTTAAAACAGGGATGTACAACACATTTTGAGACACATACTTATATTTCTTAAGTTAATCCACTTGGAACTGTAAAATTCTAAGAAACAAATACATATTCCAGTAGAAATATGAAAAATATTTCTCTTTCCTGGCACATATAATATGTGAAGAGTTGGAAATCATTCTGAAGAATAAAACAGGTGGACATCTGAGTCACAGCCACTTGGAATGCAGATAAACAAAAAACAGAAAGTCTGTGAGGGAGCCCAAATGAAGAGTGGTAGGAACTTAGGAGAATTCAGCCAACCTGCCCAGTGGCAATAAGAGACTGGAGTATCAATGCCGTGAAGCCAGCTCATTTTCCTTTTGCTAAATGAAATGATTAAAAGACTTCCGGGATTGGGCTCCTGGTGGGGTGTAGCCATTTGAGCATCCAACTCTTTGTTTTGGCTCAGGTCATGACCTCAGGGTTATGGGATCAAGCCCCACATCAGGCTTTGTGCTCAATGCAGAGTCTGCTGAAGATTCTCTCTCCCTTTTCCTCCTCCTCACCCCTCCACACCAGCCCTGTGCTCTCTCTCTAAAATAAATGAATAAATCTTAAAAAACAAAAAACTCTTGGAATTGGAAACTTAAAATATCAAATTCTATTTTATCCCAACCAATGACAAGAGTAAATCAGCATTCCTTTGAAAATCTGAGCACTGACTTTGGTCCTATCCCAAGGAGTTAACTTCATTAGAAAAAAAATTAAAAACAATTTCATTAAAACACTGTTCAATCATCTCCTTTTTTTAATTCCCCAAACAATGACCTGACTTTTATTAGCCAAGGGAGAGCAGCTTGAAGAGAAATAACAAACATAAGATACATCTTTACGGTCCTTTACATCATGTATTTATAATTTAAGTGTCACTTTTAAAAGGCTACTATCCATCAATTCATTGAAACGTACCAACTTGTATCACAGACTCCCTTATCAACTGAGTTAATGTACACTGTCCTTTGGCTCAGGAGACCATTCTTTGTATCCAACCTTGGTCTGAAATGACTTCAGAAAGGATGCTGTTCAGTGGTTTAAGGTTCACACCTTGAAGGTAAACACGGCTCTGGAGGCAGGTGCTTTTCTTCAGGAAGATTTCCACCTGGCTCCATGGCTCTGCACATCTGTCCCCTCCTTCCCGGTGACCTCTATGCCACCAACAGCCAAACGGAAAAGAAGCAAAAGCTCGTGTACTTTTCTATTGCAGTGGTGGTGCGGTGGCAGTCTTTGAGGGGTACGTGCTCCAGTCTGGTTGGGAATGGCTTGCTGGAGCCTCCCTTCTGGTGAAGAGCTTGTCATCCAACATTCATGGAGTCCTCTGGGATTGGCGACAACTTCCCTGGTCCATAAATTCAGAATGTGCTTTCAAGCAGGCAGTGACATCCACACCCGGTGGGACACACCTCCTGGGTCCGAAACCACTCCATCATGTGGCTGGTGTGCCCACCATGCCCGCAGGTCAGGCAGAAATTGGATGATCCTCGTACCGCCACGTGGCAGATGGCACACTGGAATGTGAAGCCTTTGCAGATGGCACACTGTGTGCCGCGGACCTCGCTCCGGCAGTGGCTGCAGTACACACCGAACTCTGCAGATGGGTGGAGGTGGCCAAAACAAGACACGCGGAAGGTTAGTTCTGCGAAACGCAACTGGGCACGGTCAGTAAGAATGTCTTCATGTGAGGAGTCTGCAAGGATTCTATTACAACAAAGATTCTTTTTTTTTTTTTTAAACAGCAGATGCCCTTCTTCCACAATCTTGCTAAGTCTTACAAAGACACGCTGCTGTCACTGCAGGCTGGGTGCAGGTGGACAGTGCAGGAGATGCCTGGCTGCTGGGAGGCCCAGGGTGAAAAGGCCAGGTGATGGCTACCCTTCATCCTCTCCTATGCTGATGACTGCATGGGCCTGGCTCATAGAGGTGGTCACCAACTGTTGGCTGACAGAACTGACGGACTCAGTGACACCCAGCAACACCTGATCACTGTCACTAGTCCTCCCTATTTGAACACCAAAGACCAGGTGGCACAGATGTGCCATGTCAGGATCCTGCAGTCAGGACCGCCGGGTCCCCAGCAACCTGGAAGAGACCCCGAGGGCTAAGTCCACCATCTGCATGTCCTAGTGCACCCTGGGCATGACCCTGAGCCCAGGTGGCCCATGCGGACCCCTGTCTCCCCTACCCAGCTTCCAGTGTGCTACCCCAGGAACAGACCACGGCCACACACTCTCCTCCGACGGCGCCCTCTGTCTGGCCCTGCCTAGAGCCTGCTGCCTGCCGCCTCTGCGGGCCTCTGCAGGAAAGGCTGCTTCCGTCTGGGGTCCCAAGGAGCGCTGAGGTGGCGCAGCAGACCGCGCCCCATTACTGCCTCAAGACCATCGCCTCTCCCCTGGAGGAAATGCCACCTGGCTTCGCCACCCTTGCCTCTTCGCTGCCCTCACCGACGGCACTCTGGACACACATTCCCACACCCCGTTCTCTCAGGACTTTGTCCTTGGTTTTCTTTCTTCTCTTGACCCCAGTTCTTGGCACCATCCCTGGTGCCTTCAAAACCCACGCCCTGAACCTCTGCTCACCCGACCTCCCCATGCTGCCTTCACCCTTTCTGGCGACAGTTTCCCTTGAGGTCAGACCGAATGACATGGACCAACATTATCATCACATTTTTGCAAGTCTCCCCAACTCTCCCTCCACGGCCCGAACCAGAACCCCCAGGCCAAGGAGCGCTACCAGCTGCTTATCCCACATCTGCCCCCAGCTTTCCTGAGGGAAGGTGCGCCGGCAAGATACACTTCTCACTAAATACACAACAACCGACCAGCAGACTCCCAGGGCTGCCCCGTGGCAGTGCTGCCATTTTCCCGGGGGTGCTTCTTGCCTCCACCACAGCCCGTGTGGCCCTGCCCAAGCAGCGCTCCCCTCCCTCACCTGCTGGCCTCCCCTCTTCCCTCAGAGAAGCCTTCATCTCTAGCCACCAAACCTTCACATTTTCCGACTTCCTACTTTCCTCTTCCCCGTCCACCTCCTACAACAGAGGAAGGCTTGTTTCTTGAACCTGAGCCAATTTCTCTGACTCAGGACAAGTGGCAGTCACAAAAAATGTACCAGTAAAGACTTTTAAAATACATGGTAACCAAGGAAAAATTTTATGATGGTCCCAGTTCAGGTAAATCCTGAGATTAATTAGGCTGGTTTGATAAGTTTGGTGAAAAACAGCCATGTCTTATCCCTCTATGCACAACCTCTAGGTAAGAGTTTGGTTTATGTTCCTGTGAAAAGCCTAATTAGTTTATTTTTTTTTTAAATTTTATTTATTTATCAGAGAGAGAGAGGGGGAGAGAGCAAGCACAGGCAGACAGAATGGCAGGCAGAGGCAGAGGGAGAAGCAGGCTCCCTGCGGAGCAAGGAGCCCGATGTGGGACTCGATCCCAGGACGCTGGGATCATGACCTGAGCCGAAGGCAGCTGCTTAACCAACTGAGCCACCCAGGCGTCCCAGCCTAATTAGTGTAAATCCTTAAATTTCCTTTACTGGTTTTATTGGTTGGGCAAGATTCAACCTTTAAAATTATGAGAACGTGAAAGTTGTGTATTCAATAAATTGAATTTTATCTTTAAAAGGGGGTTGTTATTTGACATTTGAGATAACTGTAAATGAAAACCCAATTATTCTCCAGATCTCTCTGGGTAAAATTATTAAAATGTCATCTCCCTGAAAAACTCAGTATGTCATTAGTAACTATGTTTCTCCATACTATGTCAGCTTAAATGTGATCTCTAAAATCGTTATTAACTTTAAGACCTGAACTAATATTTCATTTAGTTAATTAATGAGTCATTTGGGGAGATGTAGCCAATTTCTAAGTGGATATAAATTCACAAAGATAGGGAATACAAAAACACTAAGTCACTACGTGTGATTTTAATATTTTTCTCTTGCCTCTTATTGTTCTACATAATGGAATGGCCATTAGTTGAGAAGGACTGGCACGCACCTGGGCCACGCAGATGTACAGACTCACTTCCTGCCAGAAGTGGAGATACAAAGGGATACAGAGTTTGTATGAAATCACAAGCTGTCAAGGTGTCTTTTCCAGAATCTCAGGGAAGGAAGCATATGAGGTACAAGCTTTGCACGGGAAAGCTGGCAGAGGCAAAACAAAGCATTCCTGGTTCTCAATGGGCAAACTAATAAGGACAATAAAAAACGTCTGGCACATAAATGATCAAATTATGACTCCTAAGGCTTTATGAAACCCGCAAGCAGAAGCCAGCTCCCAAGGCTTAACACCACATGACCCTACATACAGAAGAGCTATGTGTATTAATTACCAGCAATTACACAAATGTAAATAAAACCAGCAAGATGAATAAGATGTTAAATTAACAGACATAGACGCAGAAAGGGCTGAGAACAAAATTTAGGTGAGCAGACACACGCCTCTGGGGCAGGATTTGGGGGGCGTCCCAAACACCTCACCTGTGCCGCCATAATTACCAAGCACCACATACCACAAAGGAAAAAAAAAAAAAAACCTAAAATCAAAACAAAACAAAACAAAAAAACCCCCACAAAATCAAAAATCATCTTGTAGAGGAGAAGCAAGATAGCAGAGGAGCAGAAGACCTGAATCAGGGCCTAGGAGTTCAGCCAGAAAGTTATGAAACCATTCTGAACACCTACAAACTCAACAGGAGATTGAAGAGAAGAAAAGCAGCAATTCTAGGAACAGAAAATCGACCACTTTCTGGAATGTAGGACGTGCAGAGAAGTGAATCTGAAGCCACTGGAAGATAGACTGCGGGAGGAGGGGACGGCTCCCAGCACGTGATAGAGCAGAGCACAAAATCAGAACTTTTGGAAGTCTGCTCCACTGAAGTCTGCTCCAGAGGCTAAGTGGGGGCGGAGCCCTGAGACACTGTGGTCTCAGGACCCTCGGGGTCACAGGAAGACGGGGGTGTCTGAGTGTGGCAAAGCTGCCAGGTATCACACCTGGGAAGCCCACATCAGAGCTGGAGCCAAGGTCAGGGTTCTCAGCTCAGGATTATCTTAAACCAGGATGAGCCGGCAGGGGACGCACAGGTGGTGGATCCCTGGATCCAGGCAGACCCTTTCTCTTCCGGGAGAAGCGGCATGCGAGCACGCTGAGACTCCAAATGGGGCCAAGTGCCAGAGATAGAAACACTGGATCACAGGCCAGGTGAGCATGCACCACCGCCAGAGAACAGGGAGATGGGAGAGACTAATGGCTTTTCTCTGAGGGAGCACTGAGAAGTGGGGTCCCAGCTCTCGGCTCTTCTGGCCAGCGATTGGGGGGCCGCCATCTTCATTCCTGTTCTCCAGAGCTCTACGGAAAGCGTTCAGGGAACAAAAGCTCGGGAGAGCGAACCTGAGCAGATTACTTAGCCGACCCCTGGCAAAGGCGGTGCAATTCGGCCTCAGGCGAAGACATTTGAGAATCACGGAATAGACAGAAACAGACCCTACTCGGCAAGAACTTCCAGCCAAGACCAAGCTCACTGATCACTGAGAACTGTGAAACTCCAGAGCTAGAGGAAAGACATACACAGAATTTATCGCTTATTTCCCATGATTCTTTAGTCTTTCAAAGTTAAATTTTTTGAAGTTTACTTATTTTCTTATTCTATTTAATTTTTCCTCTTTCCTGTTTTAACATTTTAAACTATTTTATTAAAAAATCTTTTAATTTTATCTGTTTAAAAATCTTTTTAAATTTTAAATTTACCCCTTCCTTATATTTAACCTTATTTTTTATATACATATAGGTTTTTCTTTCTTTAAAATATTGGGATACAGTTTCTTCTAATAGATCAAAATATACTCTAAATCTAGTGCATGGCTTTGTTCTAGTCTCCAGCCGGGTCACATTCTTCCATCTTTTTTTTTTCTATTTTTAGCCAACTTCTTACCTTATCAATTCCTTTTTTAGAATCTTTTTAAATTTTCATCTTTACAGTCATATTCCATCCCTTCATCATGTTTCTTCTAATAGACCAAAATACAGCCAAAATCAAATGTGTGATTTAATGCAATCCCTATCAAAATACCATCTTTTTTTTTTTTTTTTCAAAGAAATGGAACAAATAATCCTAAAATTTATATGGAACCAGAAAAGACCCCAAATAGCCAGAGGAGTGTTGAAAAAGAAAACCAAAGCTGGTGGCATCACAATTCCAGACTTCAATCTCTATTACAAAGCTGTGATCATCAAAACAGTATGGTACCAGCACAAAAACAGACACACAGATCAATGGAACAGAACAGAGAGCCCAGAAATGGACCCTCAACTCTATGGTCAACCCATCTTCAACAAAGCAAGAAAGAATGTCCAATGAAGGAGCGCCTGGGTGGCTCAGTGGGTTAAATCCTCTGCCTTCAGCTCGGGTCACGATCCCAAAGTCCTAGGATGGAGCCCCACATCAAGCCCCACATCAGGCTCTCTGCTCAGCGGGGACCCTGCTTCATCCTCTCTCTCTGCCTGCCTCTCTGCCTACTTGTGATCTCTGTCAAATAAATAAATAAAATATTAAAAAAAAAAAAAGAATGTCCAATGAAAAAAGTCTCTTCAACAAATGGTGTTGGGAAAATTGGAGAGCCTCATGCAGAAGAATGAAACTGGACCATTTCCTTATACCACACACAAAAAGATAGATTAAAAATGGATGAAAGGCCTCAATGTGAGACAAGAATCCATCAAAATCCTTGAGGAGAACACAGGCAGCAACCTCTTCGATCTCAGCTGCAGCAACTTCTTCCTAGACACACCACCAAAGGCAAGGGAAGCAAAAGCAAAAATGGACTATTGAGGCTTCATCAAGATAAAAAGCTTTTGCACAGGAAAGAAAACTGTCAACAAAACCAAAAGACAATGGACAGAATGGGAGAAGATACTTGCAAATGACATATCAGATAAAGAGCTAGTATCCAAAATCTATAAAGAATTTGTCAAACAACACCCAAAGAACAAATAACCCAGTAAAGAAATGGGCAGGAGACATGAACAGACATTTCTGCAAAGAAGACATACAAATGGCCAATAGACACATGAAAAAGAGCTCAACATCACTTAGCATCAGGGAAATACAAATCGAAACCACAATGAGATACCACCTCACACCAGTCAGAATGACTAAAATTAACAAGTTAGGAAATGACAGATGTTGGCAAGGATGCAGAGAAAGGGGAACCCTCCTAAACTGTTGGTGGGAACGCAAGCGGGTGTAGCCACTCTGGAAAACAGTATGGAGGTTCCTCAAAAAAGTTGAAAATAGAGCTACGCTATGACCCAGCAAACGCACTACTGGGTATTTACTCTAAAGATACAAATGTGGTGATCCAAATGGGCATCTGCACCCCAATGTTTATAGCAGCAATGTCCACAAGAGTCAAAGTATGAAAAGAGCCCAGATGTCCATCAAAAGATGAATGGATAAAGAAGATGTGGTATATATGCAATGGAATACTATGCAGCCATAAAAAAATTGCAGCGACATGGATGAAACTAGAGGGTATTATGCTAAGCGAAGTCAATCAGAGAAAGACAATTATCTTATTATCTCTCTGACATAAAGAATTTGAGAGGCAGGGCAGGGGGTCATTGGGGCAGGGAAGGAAAAAATAACACAAGATCAAAGCAGAGAGGGAGACAAACCATAAGAGACTCTTAATCTAAGGGAACAAACTGAGGGTTGCTTAGGGGTGGGGAGGGCAGGAATAGAGTGGCTGGGTTATGGATACTGGGGAGGCTATGTGCTATGGGCAGTGCTGTGAATTGTGTAAGACTGATGATTCATACACCTGTAATGCTGAAACAAATAATACATTATATGTTAATTTTTAAAAATGAAAAAAAAAATCATCTTGTAATGGAGATGGTTTATTAAAAAAGTCTTCTGTCTAGGACTATCCCTTCAAGATAAATGAACCTCAAGCCCTTTCTATAAATATAACCCCTCACACGAAACCAATTTTATCCCTAAAATTTGCTGCTGATATGCGATGACCCTTGCAGATGTGATGAGCCCAAGAGGAAACTGCTGGTTTCCAGCAATTTCTAGACTAACTGCAGCCGTGGTAACCCTGGAGAATTTCTCTTTCAATATCTGCTGTTTGCTAGATTTGAGCAGTCCAATTCTTCCAAAGTAATAACTAATAAAGACAAAAATACGTAATGCTTTTGTCTGTGAGTCTCTCTACTAGAATCCCTCCCCTTTGAAATCTTGCAATACCATTTGCAATGGTATTAGGATTCACTATTCATGCTTCAGGATCACTGAAATCTCCATGAGTTCCTGTTTTGCTTCACTGATTGGAGACATTTTGACAGTAACACCCAAACCACGCCTCATGTTCCCTTGTATGGCCAACAGAACCTGGCATGACACTAATAATAATAGATGTCATAAGGGTGCAATGTATCCATTACCTATCTCTGGGATTCATATATTTTCCTGAAAACTAATTCTTTTTTTTTTTTTAAGATTTTATTTATTTATTCAACAGAGAGAGATCACAAGTAGGCAGAGAAGCAGGCAAAGAGAGAGAGGAGGAAGCAGGCTTCCAACCAAGGAGAGAGCCCAATATGGGGCTCGATCCCAGGACCCTGGGATCATGACCTGAGCCGAAGGCAGAGGCTTTAACCCTCTGAACCACCCAGGCACCCCTGAAAACTAATTCTAAATGACAAATTGTTCCAGGCCTTCGTGACTCTCTCTGATAAACTTCCATGCACTTAGATTCTCTGAAAAATACAATGTCCACATAGCATTTTGCATCTTTGCATTCCCTCAAGTACAGACACCAAAATAATCCATATTAAAACAAAACTTGTTTTTCGATACCTAAATCTCCATATTACTCTGGCTTGGTTTTGGGGTTTTTTTTGTTTTTGTTTTTTTAAGATTTTAAGTCATCTCTACACCTAACATGGGGCTCGAACTCACAACCCCAAGATCCAGAGTCACACGCTCTATCGATGAGCCAGCCAGGCACCTTGTTTGGGTTGTTTTGTTTTGTTTTTTAGATTTTATTTATTTATTTGACACAGAGAGAGAGATCACAAGCAGGCTCAGAGGTAGGCAGGGAGAGAGGGGGAAGCAGACTTCCTGCTGAGCAGAGAGCCCGATACAGGGCTCAATCCCAGGATCCTGCAATCATGACCCGAACCGAAAGCAGAGGCTCAACCCACTGAGCCACCCAGGCGTCCCTTGTTTGGGTTTTTTAACTGAAACCACATACATACAGCTTAAAGAGTCAAATAATACTATACGTTTGATTAACAAAACCGACATTCCCCTCCACCCCCTCGCCCATCACTCCCGGGAGGAAATCCTTCCAACTCATTTAACTTTTTATTTCTACCTTTTATCTCCAAACACCCCTTTATGAAGCTAATTTTTAGTTTCCACATTTAAGCATTCTCTACTTTCCCATGGAAGCTTCTTTCACTCCCCAAATGCCCTCTAACCACACACACACCCCGTCCCTCATCTTCCCCACACAGTTTCATTATTACTTGGTTAGATCAGCCTTCTGTTTTCACATGATCTACCTAGGTGAGCGTTACTCAAGCCAAGCCATGCACCACGACCCCTTTTCCCTTCTTGCACACTTGGCTTTTCTAACCGTCTTATTGTTGTTTGCTTAGTTTGCTTACCGTAATTCATTTGCAAACACTCTCTCAAATGCATGAATCTCTAAAAACAGAGCAGACACTGAAATCCACTAGCTATTTTTCTAACTTTCTCTTCTTGGAGACGATGCTCCTCAGCACCAGCCTGGAGGGGGTCTGCCTCCAGGTCTGCCTCCAGGTCTGCCGGGTGGGTCTCCCTTCATCACCATCCCGACTCCCTGCCTTCCCGGATAGGCAGAAGGTTTACTTTCACACGGGGACTAATCATCTGGGGCAGGATTCTAGGGTAGAAATAATTTTCTGGAGAATTCTAAAGGCAATGCCACCTCATCCTCTCCTTCCCCGTTCGCCACTCCTGCGAGGTGCGGTGCTGCCCATGTTCCTTATCCTCTGTGTGGGACCTGTGCTCGCTGGAAGCCCCTGGGTCTTTCTTTATCCCGGGTCTTTCTTCATTGACTATACTAGGTGCTTGGTGCGCCCTTTCAATCTGGAAAGCTGTCTGCCTTCTCTGGAGAACAAAAATTCCTGAGTTTCTTTTGTGACAGAGGAAGGCTCATAACCTGCTCTGCAAACTGGGAGCAGGGACCTGGGGACCCTAAAAAAAGCCACCCAACAATACTCCTGTGTTTAGTCTCACCTTCGTGCCACTTCCTGAGGTGCCAAGCATCACTAAATTCTGAGCCATCACGGTGGGGGGAGCGCAGAGAGGGATGGGCGTTCTGTTGCGTGTCATACTGTTTTTCTGCCTGTCTGTTCAGGCCCCATAAAATCAGTAACCACTAAGCTGTCTCCCTGGTCCCAAATGCTATCAACAACATGATTCTCTTTGCATGGTGATACCTTTTCAGGAAAGCTCTGGATAGATGCTTGTCAGGATGGGGGGCCTCTGGGGGAGAGGACATCGACGTGTGTTCAGACCACCCTCTCCAGTGATCTCCCACGTCACCCTTTAAAACTCATCTCTTGGGGCGCCTGGGTGGCTCAGTGGGTTAAAGCCTCTGCCTTCGGCTCAGGTCATGATCCCAGGGTCCATGGACTGAGCCCCGCATCAGTCTCTCTGCTCAGCAGGGAGCCTGCTTCCCTTCCTCTCTCTCCACCTGCCTCTTTGCCTGCTTGTGATCTCTGTCTGTCAAATAAATAAATAAAATCTTAAAACAAAACAAAACAAAACAAAAAACTCATCTCTTAGCTCCTTTCAGATCACACTCTTGCTTTTCCTCAAAAACTGGTCTCTCCTTCTGAGTCTGTCTCTGGCCATTCCTCTAGACTTAAGTTGCAGGTACCGGCTTCTCTCAAGGCCCAGAGTGGGTGGGCTCTTCTCTCCCTGTACTCTTCCTCCCTGCCCCCCAGGTCCCAGGTCAATGTACCCATTCTCACAGCTCCAGGACCACCTACATGCTGAGAATGCCCCAAACTGCTAGTTCTTGCCCCAGGCTCCCCTTTGAGCTCGACTCCCATCTGGCCACCAGGTGACATTCCAGTCTGACAGCTCGCCCACATCTCCAGCGGTCCCAAACACACCTCTTAACTTTCTTCCAGCCTCTTCTATCTTAGACTGTGGCACCATGACCTACCCAGTTGCCCAAACTGGGAACCTAGGAATCATCTAAGCTTTGCCCCTTCCCCTCAATCCCACATCCAGTTTGTCAGCATATCATGCGGAGTCTACCTCTAGAAAGTATTTCTGATCTACCCCACTCTCCACCTCCGTTGACATCGCCCAAGACCAGGCCGTTGAGCTCCCTCAACTACCCCAAAGGTCTTCCAACTTCTACCCCACCCTCTTCCAATCCTTTCTTCGTTTAACAGTCAGTGATTCTCTCAAAATAGAAACCAAAGCATGTCACTTACTTCTTAATACCCTTTGAAGCCTACCATTGGACTCGAAATATAATCCCAATTCTGTACCATGACTTGCAAGTCCCTAATTATCCTACAATTTAATTTGGTACCCCTCTCGCTCACTGTGTTCTAGCCCTGGGCTTTCTCTCCTAATTCAATGTCTGCTGCTCTCCTCAGATGGCTTCTCATCCCTCCACTGCAGCCCCTCAGAAAGGCCTTCCTCGCGCACGGCCAGACATCACCTGAAATTCCCCCTCCCTGCTCTACCTGTGCCAACATCCTTTTTGTTTGCTCATCAACAGTGACCACAACCTATAGTTATTTCATTTTTCTCCCCCACTAGTCTGTGAGTTCCAGGAGGGGAAGGAATGTGCTAGCACTGTGCCTCACAAGAGCTCGGTATGTATTAGTTGAGTAGGTGAATGATTACCCTTCCTTCAAATCAGCATCTGAGTACCATATGTAAAATTACTTCCCCTTAGAAGAGAAACATACTCTGATCATGAAATGCAAGGGTTTTTGGAAGGTTAGAGAAGACTGAAAATCCCTTAGAAATCTGTTTCTAAGTGAGAAGCTAGAACACTTTTCACTCCAAGTCTTATGTTTAAGGACAAATTAAATTATAGGACCTTTCAGACAGTGACGGGAAAAGAAAGAAGTTCATATTCACCAATGCCTTTGTGAGGATCAGGAGGACAAGAGACAAACTTCAGCACTTCAGCTCGTTTCTCTCTCAGACCCCAGCGATAGAGGATTTCCCCATAGCATTTCTTAAAGTCATCAAATTGCTGGGTATTGGCGGGGTCCAGAAGCCTGGATAAAACTCAAAAGATTTCCTGTCAGTTTCTTTAAGGAAAAACAAGCTCGATCCCTAATGATCTTAACATACCTTTCTTACAGCAAGAGTCTTGATTTTGGGGACTCTAAGCATTATGAAACTGCAGCTCTTGCCAGGGAAGGTTGTTACCTTTTATTTTTATCATGCTGATCACGTTCTCGTTCACGGGGGTCACTGTAGGTAAGACTCCCAAAGCGGATTTCTTCTGGAGAAGACTCTCCCCAAGGTGAGGAGACATGTTCTGCCTCTCTTCCCGCTGAAGCAAATCGAACAGGAAGGGAAGAGAGAAATCAGAGAAGGTGTAGAAATTGTCTGGAAACTCTCATAATGCAGAGTGTGCTCAAGTTAGCTGCCAGAAGAAAAATAAGCTAAGGGGAAGATGCTGAGAAATGTACCTAAGGCTCTTCCATAGCCTTGCCTTTTTATTTACATATTTACTGTTAAGGTAACCTAAGAACGAAGTACACACAACAATTAAGCAGCAGGTTATGGTACAGTGATATAGGATATTAGATAAAGCAGTCATTATTGATAAAGACTTTTTAAATGATGTGAGAAAATTCTCATGATAAAATTAAAAACAGAACACAAAATCATATATATATAGAATGACCCTTCACACACACACACACACACACACACACACACAAACACACACACACGCAAATTGGGAAAAGTGTTTTGGAATGTTAATAGACAATATTTCTAGGTGAAGGTTCAGTGATGATTATTTTCATCTTTAAAACTTCTTTAATAGTGGGCATGTATTATTTTTTTTAAAGATGTATTTACTTATTTGAGAGAGAGAGAGAAAACATGTGTGTCTATGTGCACATGCAGGGGAGAGGGGCAGACAGAGGGAGAGAATCTCTAGCAAACTCACATCCTTGATATCATGACCTGAGCTGAAACCAAGAGTTGGACACTCAGCCGACTGGGCCACGGAGGTGCCCCCATGTAATTACTTTTATCATCAAGAAAATCAAAGGAACAAGGTTTCTGTCTTCCCTGCCTCACCTCCCTGAATGGGTTTTCCAGGAAAGAGAAACTTCACTTTGTTGAAACATTTTAAAATTGCAAAACATTTTAAAGTTTCATAGCTTTTTTTAAAAGATTTTATTTATTTATTTGACAGAGGGAGATCACAAGTAGGCAGAGAGGCAGGCAGAGAGAGAGAGGAGGAAGCAGGCTCCCTGCTGAGCAGAGAGCCCGATGCGGGGCTCGATCCCAGGACCCTGAGATCATGACCTGAGCCGAAGGCAGAGGCTTAGCCCACTGAGCCACTCAGATGTCCTAAGTTTCATAGTTTTAAAACTATTTTAAATAAAATGAATTTTCCTGACTTCTTGTGCAAAGAGTACTGGTAAAATGTTTTTCTGCATGGCCCAGATTGGCAAGACAGTGATATTCTCTCAGGAAATTATTTGACACTGTACTTACTGAGCACAAACTGCTGATTTTTGTTTGGGTCTTTTTTTTCTTAATACTTTTTATCTCTTCTTATCAAATTACTGTAACTATGTCTTCTTCGCTTGCCCTGCCTCTAACGGGCTCCACCTTTTATTTCCAAGTCTCTGTATCTGTGGCTTCTCTTCTATAGACTAGGAAACTAAATCACTAAGCTCATGCAAGTTCTACATAAGAGAAGAATAAATTCTGAGTAAGAAAAAAAAAAAAAAAGGAAGGAAGAAAAGAAAATTAAGATGATTTTTAAAAAATTTCAAAAATCCAGAAGCCACAAATACACTTGTTAAATAGACCTTTATGGCCAGCTGGAATCAGGCTCATCTTTATTTCTCTACCTTGAAAGGTGGCACGTGGGAAGAGACAGCTAACAAATGGCCCTACCCCATCTGGGTGGGGCGGGGGAGGGGTGCACATGAGGGAGGAAGGATGAGGGTCGGGTTTACCGGGTGAACACTGCAGTCCCACTGCCAGTCTTTCAAGGTTACAAGTTGAAAAGCCACCCAGTCGGGCACAAAGACATCCCAGAAACTGGCCGGTTCAAGTCCAGGCCTTGCTAACGTCAGCATCCCCATCACATTAAATTGGAAGAGAAATGAGGAACAAGGAAAACACAGAGTGCATTTACCAACCGAAGCTGACACAGTAACAATTCACACACAGTGTTCAGGGCGCCAGAAATCAGCGTGCCCAAGGCAGCGCCATACCAACCTATGTTCCAGCCACCGGTGTTGAGCCCTGGGTCTGACATGCTTGAGCAGGAGCCCGAGGACGTGAAGCTGGGCTGCAGGACAAACAGAAGCGGCGTCAGAACAGGCTTCCCTTTAGGAGCGGTCGGACATCACGCACGAGGCCGCAGGCTTACGTATCGGCTGTGGGACACCACAAGGTTAGACGACCGGCCGGGAAAGGGTCCGAAGGGGTTTGGTATTCCCTGAGGCCGAGACTGGGCTTCGAACACGCTGCAGAGCATGGCCAATGTCTGGACGTCCCGGAGTCGGCAGTAGTGAGCCAACCTGGCGGAAGAGATAAGAGGAGAAAAAGTCAAGAGAAGAGACAGAGGAAGGATAACCGTCACCGTTGTGGTGGGCTGCGGACCGAGGGTAGAAGGGAGGATTCTTAATTCTGCCTCACAAAATCGTCAGGATCCAGGGCTTTCTACAGATCCAGCAGCTTGTACTTTGAGTCTGGCTAAATTTGTTTTGGAAAAGAATGTATCCAAGTACTACAAATAAGCTGGATAACCCAAGTGAAAGATTCTAGTTGGCGTCCAGGCACGGCTCAGACTCGAGTGTAGCCTCTCCAAGAACTAAGAGGACTAAACTAGCATCTGAATGGGGCCATGCATGTGCTCGGTCTCCCAGTCTTCACTCATAACCTAATGCTACATAAAGGTGCTCAGAACACTGTACCATCACCATGGTGTGGAGAGTTGACAAAAGACACGAAGGTGGAATTATGAATATGAGCTATTACATATGAATAACAAGGGATTTTTTACCTTTTACCCACATCCTCGTTGCCCCTTTTAGGACCACTACGCTAGGATGTGAGACAGGGATCAGAGCAACATGGCCTCTGTGATAGAATGATACTGATACTTTCCTGCCAAGCAATGTATGGTGGGTTTTTACATTTTTTTAATTTTTTTTAAAGATTTCATTTATCTGACAGAGAGAGAGGGGAGCACAAGCAGGTAGAGCAGCAGGCAGATGCCCAACCAACTAAGCCACTCAGGCACCCCAATGCATGGTGTTTCTTAAAAGTGTTTTCACACCATCATATTTGAGCCTTATGTGATGTGGCTAGAACCATTATCATCCCTGCATCACCATGAGGCGACTGAAGCTTCAGCACAGGGCCCAGGTCCAGCCTCAACAAGTAAGTCCAGCAATTCTCCACCTGAGGGCATCAGAGCTTCTCTGTCTCTCTGTCAGGCTCTGAGCCTCACAGTTATGAAGGTTCAAGTGGTTGGACCTGGTGGCAAACCATTTTCACATTGTATTTCCAGCCTGCCACATTTCAGAGCAATAAATCTAACCTTCATAGACTGCCAAGTAGAGTGAAAACATCATCGCCCTTAGGAAACATGTAAGTCAACATAGAGTTAGAGAATCTGCTCTTGGGGCCAAAACTCTATAGCACCCCAGAAATTTACCATTTCAAGAGCTCATTCTCCTGTGTTTCAGACTAGTGTGACTTATGGGCTAAGGCATAAATCTCTAAAGGACACATGAAACTCAAATCCTTGTTGTAAATAAAAAATACTGTATACTTCCTTCTGCTATAAGAATTCAGTTCTGCACAGAAATTACTAAAGCACTAATGGGAAAGAGCTCATATTTTCCCATTTCTCAGACTTCCTCGATGAAAACACTGGAAAGGTTTACAGACCTAAAATTTACATCACTTGTTTTCCTCACTTTTAGCTCTCAAAACCTACAGAGACTCCAGCAGCTGTCGCCCAAATGGATGTCGAGCCCAGGGTGTTTCCAAATCTGGGTCAGACTTGGGACCAAGGCAAAGATCCGTAGCGACTGTAGCCAGCGACCAAACCTGGAACAGATCGAAGACAAACACTCGAAGTCAGACTGGTGAGGACAGGACCAGGAAGCATGAAAGAACCCTACCTCTCCTCCACACACAGCCTACAGCCTTGCTGCTCTGAGGGCAACACAAACTGGGAATATCAGGGCCCCTTCCAGACACACTGAAGCAAAATATGCATTTTAACAAGATTCTCTGGGGACTGTAATGCTCAAGAAACCCTAGTCTTAAAAACTTTTATTAAGCAAACATCAAAGAAATGACACCACATGTTAATCTCAATGGGTTGTCTCAAATGACTTCGTTTGTTGCTTCATTAGTGAACAGGCAGGGAAAGGTGGGGATAAAAGCATTCCTTATCACATTTCAGATCTGTCCTTTGCCCCAGTAATGGGAAACTTTGTCACTTTCATCACAGAAGTTTCAGCATACTCTTAAAGCTAAAGAAAAATAGGCCAGGACAAAATAGACTTGACTTTCTTTTTGTTGACATCGAATCTGAGGAATATCTTCAAACCTGAACTCTCACGGGGCTTGGGGTCATCAAGCAGAAACTAATATCCATTAGGTATCTATTAAATCCAAGATTTAGCACACACTATATTAAATACATCACGCCGTCAACAGAGGCTCCTTCCCTCCACACTTTTAAAAATGGAGTACTACTGGGAAATCTTTCTTAGTGGCAATACATCATTGCATGCCCACTAACTGAAAAACACTAGACTAGACTCTGTGAGAAACTTGAAAGGAAGAAAATACAGAGTTTAATCAAGGAGTCAATAATATAAGAAAAAAGAACAAACAAAAATTCTGAAAAATGGGTAGAGAAACACCTCAAATACACAGTAAAAACCTATTAAATTAGGTGGCACTAATATACTCAAACACGCAAGTATCGATTAAGACAAGAATCACAAGGTTTCTTTTCATCTCTCTAACCAGTGACCTGCCTGAATGGTTGCTGGGAGAAGTTAATGTCTTTCTGGGATGGGAGAGGATGTTTACTACCCTGACAATTTAGGGATGTTACTTCCTCGGATTAGAAAAAGAGAGAGAGGGGCACCTGGGTGGCTCAGTGGGTTAAAGCCTCTGCCTTCGGCTCAGGTCATGATCCCAGGGTCCTGGGATCGAGCCCTGCATCGGGCTCTCTGCTCAGCGGGGGAGCCTGCTTCCCCCTCTCTCTCTGCCTGACTCTCTGCCTACTTGTGATCTCTGTCAAATAAATAAAAATAAAATCTTAAAAAAAGAGAGAGAGAGAGAGAGAGAGATTTCTTTCGTTTGAGAGAGAGACAGAACACGGGAGGGGCAGAGGAGAAGGAGAGAGAATCTCAAGCAGACATCCCCGCCCAACATGCACCGCTGAGCGTGGAGCCTGGCACAGGGCTCAACCTCACAACCCTGAGATCATGACCTAAACCAGAACCAAGAGTCGGAAGCTTAACCCATCAAGCCACCAGGCGCCCCCTTACGTCCTCACTTTTAATACACATTTTTAAAATGGCTCTAATAGGAATAGTGGACACTTGGGTTTATTTCTACAACATTTTACATTACAGTAGACACATCATCATCAACATATGCATAAAAAAGAACCAGAAAATATTCTTTTTTTTTTTAAAGATTTTATTTATTCATTTGACAGAGAGAAATCACAAGTAGATGGAGAGGCAGGCAGAGAGAGAGAGAGGGAAGCAGGCTCCCTGCTGAGCAGAGAGCCCGATGCGGGCCTCAATCCCAGGACCCTGAGATCATGACCTGAGCCGAAGGCAGCAGCTTAACCCACTGAGCCACCCAGGCGCCCCAGAAAATATTCTTCAAGCATTTGCACCGATGCCACTTCTGTCCCTTTACAAGTACCATGCCACTAATGACCACGATGATTACAGGAACAGAGTGGCGACTCTCCCATACGTGGGCTATTTGCCATCTAGCAGATACAGATAGGGGAGTTTCACATATATGACCTTATTTCTTCCTCACTGGTACTAGAATCAGGACTATTTCATATTCGAGGAAACTGAGGTTCAGAAAGATTAAGTGTTGCCCAGGATCACAAAACATTTTTTTTTTTAAAGTAGGCTTCACACCCAGCATGGAGCCCAACGTGGGGCTTAAAATCATGACTCAGAGATTAAGACCTGAACTGAGATCAAAAGTTGGATGCTTAACCGACTGAGCTGGCCAGGAGCCCCTTAAAGATTTTATTTTTAAATAATCTTTACACCCAACATGAGGATTAAACTTAACAACCCCACGGTCAAGAGTCATATGCTCTACTGACTGAGTCAGCCAGGCCCCTCCTTGAAATAAAACATTTAAAAAAAAAATTGATTGATTTGAGAAATAGAGAGAGAGAAAGCACCAGCAGGAGAGGCAGAGGAAGAGGAGGAAGAAAATCTGAAGCAGATTCCAAGTTGAACTCAGAGCCCAAAAGGGGGCTTGATCTCATGACCCTGAGATCACAACCTGAGCCGAAACCAAAAGTTAGATGCCCAACTGACTGTACCACCCAGGCACCCCTGAAACAAAGCATCTTTAAAAGCATGAAAACCCCAGCAAAACAGAATTGACAGTGCAAATGGCACAGGCACAGATACCCACATTTACGTGTATAATAATCACCATGGTACCAGAGTAAATGAGAAATGTAATAAAAAAATTATCAGAATGTGCTTTAGGATCTTCTCAACTAAGCTCTAATAAGAAAAAGACCCAGAGTGGGGTGCTTGGCTGGCTCAGTTGGAAGAGCATGCAACTCTTAATCTCGGGGTCATGAGTTCAAGCCCCATACTGGGGGTAAGATTACTTAAATAAAAAAATTTTTTTTTTTTAAACATTTTTTTTTTTTTAAGATTTTATTTATTTATTTGACAGAGAGAAATCACAAGTAGATAGAGAAGCAGGCAGAGAGAGAGAGGGGGAAGCAGGCTCCCTGCTGAGCAGAGAGCCCGATGCGGGACTCGATCCCAGGACCCTGAGATCATGACCCGAGCCGAAGGCAGCGGCTTAACCCACTGAGCCACCCAGGCGCCCTAAATAAAAATTTTTTTAAGAAAGAGAGAAAACCCAAAGGATTTAGATAGAAAGCTACTCCAGCCCTGTAGTTGGGCAAAGAATATGGTAGAGAAATTGCAAAATAGGAAGCACTCCTTGAAAGGTCACTAAACCAAAATTATGAAGTGAAAATGATCAGCTCAAAAAGAGAACTCCAGATGGGCATGAGAAGGGATGTGCAAACCTGGACAAGGTCCTTCCTTCCAACAAGCAAGGCAGAAGTGGCATTCTTCTGGCATGTTTCTTGAATATCATTCACATTTAATCTGAAATGTAAAAAGAATTTAAAAGTTTCTTTCTGGTCTCACCTCCTAAATCAGTGACCCCTGATTTAACAAACTAAAAGTTGTCCCTTTCATTGTCACCCAAAACGTTTTGTCTCCTTTAGCCTTAAGCTTCACCCTTCAAGTCACATAATGGAGAAAAAGCTTACCTACAGTCCAGGCTGCAGGTTCGCGCCTGGGGAAGATGAAATTGTTCACCTCTCTAAAGTCAGGACGGGAAGCCAGCCCCGAACGATAATTTAGCAACGAGCTTTTCTGTGGATTTCCCCACACTTAAGGGTTGAATAAAAAGGAATTTAAATATGTGCAACACTGTGGTTTCTAACACAAAGAGTGGAGTGCTGTGTACATATTACAAAATAAACACTTTCTGTTATGTGTTCAGTTCAAGAACAAGGGTGACCACGGGGCAGCCTCTATGCGCCTGGCACTGGCCTCCCAACTCCCTTCAACCAAAGTGGCTCTGCTTTTAACTGTTTTACATATCGGTATGGAAAGCAGAATTCTGAGGCTGTTCGCAAGATTTCTGTGCCTCCCCCCACCACACATCTAATATAATCCCCTTCCTTTAATTACGGGTGATACCAGTGAATATTGATGGGCTATCACACCCAAGATTAGATTATTAATCCGTCCACTCTGAATGTGTCGAGAGATTATTTTAGGTGGGCCAGACCTAATCAGATGAGACCTTAGAAAGAAAGTGAAGCATCAGAGAGAAACTCCTACTGGTCTCGAAGACGAAAATCACCGAGTTCTTCAAGGAAGTAAATTCCAGTAACAACCTGAATGAGCTTGGAAGAGGACTGTAAGCTTTAGATAAGGCCACTACATGGCCACCTCTACAGTTTCAGTCTGGTGAGACATAGGCAAGGACCCAGCTAAAGCCATGCCTGGACCCTGACCCATGGAAACCTGAGACAGCAAATATATGTTAATTTAAGTTGCTAAGTTTGTGGTACCTTGTTATGTAGCAATAGAAAGCTCATATACTGGTCTACTCCTAAAACTTCTGAAGAAAAGTTTCCAACCCTTACCTTTTTTTTTTTTTTTTTTTTAATTTAAGAGAAAGAGAGAGACACAGAGAGTGTGCGTGGTGGGGTGCGGGAAGGCAGGGGCGGGGAGAGGGAGACAGAAAATCTCAGGGAGGCTCCATGTCCAGCACGGAGCCTGACACAAGGCTTGAACTCACAACCCTGAAATCACAACCTGAACAGAAATCAAGAGCCGATCGCCTAACTGACTGAGCCACCCAAGCGCCCCGAAAGGTTTCCAAAACTTCAAGAAAAATAGAAAGGAAGCCACGTAGACTATGATGTGCGATAAGCACGGCAGACTTACATGTACAGTTCCCCCAGTGATTTGTGAACTGGAAGAAGGCATGCAGTGTCCTGGATGATAACTTTCCCGGCAGCCTTGATCGGTCGATTGCCAGAGTCTGACCCCTCACGCTTGCTTTTCCACCTCCTGGATTTCTGGGGGAGATGACGAGATATAACTAATGGGGACTCTGATGAATGGAAATCTACAGTTGCAGAGCACATCAGAGTTGGGTCATTGGTTATTTGCAGAGACTTTGCATTACATCATGCCCACAATTACATGAATCAGCATCTGTAGGAAATAAAAGGATGGCAGAGGGCATTGAGTTGTTGGTTCCAAAATCCTAACAGGAAAATATGCACCTAGTGCAGGGCTACATACATTGTGCAGGTGCCCAAAAATAGATACCTTGGATCTAGAATTTAAAAAAAGAAAAGAAAAGAAAAGAAAAAGAACGAACAGCAGGTAAATAAGTTAGTAAAGACCACAAAATTGTGGAAGAAGAGCAACTTTTAAGGTTGGGATTAGCCTTAGGGTCAAAGTTCTTGCTTGAAACTAATCAAAGTCTTTTTTTTCTTCTCAGACGGCTTTAATAGGGTTTGTGGAAAATTTAATTCAGCAGTGTGGGCTCTGCAAACCTTAATCTGTGGCAGGCAGACCGAGAAACAGAGCAGCTCAAGGAGAATTACCCGGTTTTTCCTGGCAGACTTGAATTACTTCTAAAAGGGATCGTTTTAGAATGTCAAAAATACTTGAGCGGAGGTACCTGGGTAATGGACATGGAAGACCATAAGCAACTGGCCTATTTCCCCAGGGCACCCCCTACAAAGGAGCCCTGTGTGTGGGAAATGAGAGATGTCCTGGAAAGGGGGCATTATCAGGATAGCCCCATCTGGTATCCTCAAAATGACAAGCAGCTGAGGAAACAATATTTTACTTTATTTTATTGCTGGAAGTTAAAAGGGAGCCCACCAAAGTGACTCAACTCAGGGGGGAGGTGACATACTTATTAACAAAGTGGCTAGGGAAGGGGTCTGCAATCAGGAGTCAGAAAACCAAGGTGTGTGGGTCTTATTACCACCTGTGCTGGTTCAGTGTGACCCTGGGCGAGCTCCTTATTTGCTATGAACTTAGTCTCATGTCATCCTCTTTGCTCGCTGAGAACTATGCCTCACGATGAGCTCCATTCTGATCTTGCAAGTTTAATAAGGCCACAGTGGAAAGGTGAGAGTGCAGACCGAAAACGTGCAATTAAAAAATCTGTAATGATTATAAAAGTATTATAAGCCTTCAGGAATTTAGATTAGACCATTCTTAGGTTACTCACAAATAATTGATTTTTTGCAAGTGATTTTTATACAACTGCTCTTCCATTCATGAGTCATGGTCTGTATTTAGTCGTTTCTGACCAGCGATGTCCGGTCTAATCCCCAAAGATGCCCAATGCATGTAGCTTCCTATGGGCTCCGTAAGTGTTATGGAACCGACTAGATCCAGGACACCTGGACTTGGATCGTGGTGGGTAAAGGTTGGCTGAGGATATAAACTGTTTATCTTAATTTGTAAATACATGTGCTACGTTATCCATTTGGAACTCTGACCCAGTTGATCTTTGGCAGCAACTGAGTTTTTCTGTGATCTTGATTCATACACATCATTACTATCAATCTAAGAGAAGCCTCAGCTACTACGTCGAGCAGCCCTTTGATTCTCGATTTGTGCGGGCTAGTTTCTAAAGAATTATGTACCCACTCACAAAAATACTAGCTTTGGAGCCACAGATATCCTGACAAGGACGCAATACAGGGAGAATGGGCTGAAGAGTAAACCGCCTGTCAGAACGGGCTGGAGCCAGATGGCGTTAACCGACCCAAGACAGATGTCACTCATGTGCGTGAGATCATTTGACGTGACTGGCTGGAGGCAGGGTACTTTTGTGGGCATCTACTGGGCAGTGACAGGAACAGCACAGTGTGGTGAACTGAAACAGGGAGGGTGTTAGGTACACAAACTTTTTTTATCCAGGTTTCAGGAGTTTAAAAATTCCAGGAAACAACACCCATAGGTCCCACATAATTGAATACCTCAAATGAGATTTAGGGTACTGGATTAAAAAAGTAAGAAAGAAACAAGAGGAAAAGATGGACACTAAAAAGATTCCACCTGGAATGGAGTATGATCCATCTCGTTGGTTTTCTGTGCTGGGTGGAAGGCGTCTAAAACACTGTTCCAGGCAGACACTCTGGCTCGTTGTTTATAAGAGAAAATGAGCGGCGTCCGAAGAACCGGCCACTTCACCACAGCTCCACATAACTCTCCGTGGAAATAAATGGAGGCCTCATGAGGGATGGGGTCTGCTACCTTTCAGGCCACACAGAAAACCACCACAATTTCCTGTCTTTTTAAGCAAACTTAATGAAAACAGAATATTAAGGCCCATGTGCCAAAAGTGGTCCCTTCGCCTATAGACTAGCTCATTTAAAAATGTTTTTCCTAGCAGACGTGTGTTATTTCTGAAAGTGATCACTTCAGAAGGCCAAATGGACTTGAGCAGAAGGACCTGGGTAACACAGACCATGGAAGATCGTGAGCAACAGTCCCATCTCCCCACAGCCTCACCTTCAAATGGCCACAGAGGGTCCTCTGCGCAGGAAATGAGGGATGTCCTGGACGCAAGCCCAAGAGCATATATGTTTGACTTAGGCTTTACAGATGTGTCTGTTATTATGAACAACATGAGCTCCCGCTCTGGGATGTTCCCTCACTGCGAGTGTGGCCATCACCACAGCTCCCTTTGACAAATGACGATGTGAGTCTTACTTGAGGCCACACTCCTAAGAGCTGAAATTTGAACACGGGCTGTCAGGCTGCTAAGCCCATCCTTATTAACCTGCTCTTGAGTGCATGATTTTGGATTATAAAGAAAAAAAAGAAGCCCTAAGACTAAGCTACTTGTTACTATGTGAACTGTTTGGCCCACCTTTAAATGCATCCATCTCTGCATAGGAGATGAACGTCTGATGGGAGTGAGGCCTGTCCGACACCCCAGGCCCTCCAGTTACTGCTCATTTCACTTCTCTGCCAAGTACCCCGAGCACCCTGAGCCGAGCCAGAGCCGCAGGCCAGCAGAGACAAGAGGCGGCCATGGCTACTGGCTTCACATGGGGGCTCCCCGGGCTCAGCCCCAGATGCTATATTACAGGCCAGGCTCAGACCCTCACTCTGTTTCATCCCCTTTCTGGGAGTGGGAGGGGTAGGCACGTTCAGAGGGAAGAGAACAGAGTCCAAAGAGATGCCTTAGGACTCTTCCCTCTGCCCATCTGGGGTCCTTGGTTACAGAGATGGGGAGGAAAAAAACCCGCGTGAGTCAACAGGTACTTGATGAAAACGTCGACAGTGGTCTTGGACAACCTTCTGTGATCGCCCTTCACTGAACTATAGAAATCGTAGTCCGGATTTCCTGGGACTTGCCTGGCAACTTCTTGAGATGGCAGGCTTCTAGCTGGTTCCCCTGATCCGTTCTGATGTGCAGGTGATGTGTGGTGGGAACTCACTCAGTTGCCTCTGAGCCTGTAACAGGACATCTGCTGGCACTGGGTGGGTCTAAGTACAGCTGCCGCCAGGCCTCAAACTATAAGAGCAATTACGGGACCACACTGCACATTCACCTAATCCAGTAAGGAGCGAGTGCAAAATGTTATCAAAAATCTGTAAGGGGCCATAAAAAAGAGTCTCGTTTTTTCTATTTAGTGGTTGGTGGTTTTTAAATAGGAAGTGCCACCCCTGCAGACTAGGGGAGTCACCCAGTATGCCAGGCTAGTGACCGTGTATCCTGGGGACGCAGATATAGCCAGTCTGCCTATGTACGTAAAGACATGCTCAGTCTCTGAGCAGATGTCAGAGCCTTAGGTCCTTGCTGCTCCCAAAGGAGCACAGGTAAATTCCTTGCAGCAAAAAGGGTTCATATTCCATCCACACTTCCCCAAGACTTCTTCTTCCCTTACATCTTGCTGGTGATTGGAGGAATCCCTCATCTGTGCCACTGTCAGGTGACAACATGCAGAGAACAGCGACACACCAGGCTGAGGTGTGGTTGAGCGTTCCAGGTGAGGGGAGGGCACTCTGGCCTGACAGCCCCCGAAACCTCCCCCATGGCTCTAGTCCCACTCTGACGGGCTTCGACGGGGGCGCTTTCCTGGGCAGTAGGCTCGGTCCTTCTGGGAGGCAACGGGCCCGCGTTTCTCTTAGGTCTTCTCAATGCCCCCATCCCAGAAAACACCCCTGCCCCACAGATTTCATAAGCAGGGATTGAGGAAGAGAGACAAAACGAGACAGACAATTATCACATGATGAGCACCAGAATACTCCTCTGAACATACCAAGAAGGCGTTCATGGACTCATAGGAAGGAGGACAGGGAGGAAAGGACTGGGAGAGGTGGGGGCGGGGGGAGGCATTGGTGCGAATAGCACTGAATGACAACCAATATAGCCAGCTTGCGACTGTACCACCAGTGTTACTGCTACAATCGGAGGCAACATCAATGCCAATAAATGGGTTAAATGTAAAACAGCCCAAGAATAAGCCACCAACTGCTTCGCAGCAACCCCACCAACAATGCATAATCAGCAGAGTGGGCAGTGAGTCAACGTGAGCTCCTATTTCAATAGCAGCAGGAGGAGAGACTTCTGGAAATCACTGGAAATCCAGCAGTCAGGTTGGCTGGGACAGGCTTTTGGAGGGATGGCGGCCACGATGGCCGCTCCACCTGCAAGCTGTCAGCAGCAGTGGTACGTGCTAGTCAGGGCTCCTGATTTCAACTGGTTTCGATATGAAAAGGCTATAAGGACTCTTCCCCCACCAAATTTTTTACACCGAATGAAATTTACACAAAAGGCGCAAGGCTGCCTTTCACAGCCCGAGGCCACCTTGGCACTAGTGAAACATGAAGGGGTTGGGAGAGGAAGACAGAAGAGGGGGGATGGCCCACGGGAATGAGGAAGAGAGAAAGAAAAGGAAGCGAGGAAGTCCACAGCAGAGGTTTCATTGCAGTGCAAAATACTGTTGGTAAGGGGAAAAAAAAATTGTTCCAGAAAGTTCCCGAAGGATTAAAGACTAGCTTATGCATCATGCCAATGAAGCAGGTGAGCACTTCCCTCTTTAAACTAGACCAAGACGATAAAAACAGAGAGACAAAATGGTGGAAGCCTCTTCTATCTTCCTCTGCTTCACCCCATGCCAAAGGTAGGCTTTTGAAAGCTCCAGGAAATGATACAAATACTCCAAATGAAATCAGGTGAGCAAAAGGCTTACAGTTGGGGTTCTTTGCAAGAAACCCAGTGTCTGGCTTCGTTTTCAAAGAAGCCCGTTCAGGATCCTTAACGGTCTCAGTCTTCGCCCAGTGGAAACTGGATAAAACGAGGAGGAAGTCCTTGGGGCCTGACTCCCAGGAACGAAAAATTTATTGTGCTGGTCCTGAAAACCAGCCAGCCTGTCTCTCAGGTTCCTCAAAGCCAGGCAGGTGGCATTTTATTCTTGGGCCTTTGGGCAGACAGGATTAGTCAAGGAGAGCATTTGCACAGCGCACAGTACCGGGAAGTCGTTAATTGCTTGTATGGACCAACGTCGCCGGGCAGAGCGAGGAGACATCTGTGCGTGAAAACGTTACACCCAGGAGGAGGGAAGAAAAACACCAAGAAAATTAAAAGGGAAAAATATAGAATAAAATGAAAGCTTCCCACACATCTGATGGATTAAAAGGTACCACAATACACTGCAAAACTGGGTTTGTATGACTACCCATCCGAACTTAAACACAGCAGTATCTCAACGCCCTCACCGCCCTCCCGACCCATCGCACTCTGAACCCAGCTTCAGTGTCCTCGTTCTTCAGCTCAAAATGCATTTCAAGATATAAGGAGGCTGAGCTCAAGCTTGGGATTCTCTAGGGAGGATGCCAGGGCAAGTCGAGAGATGGGTGGAGGGTCTCCCCTTTCCATCAAGAGCATACGTATGTGTGAAAAGATTCTCATTCCTAAAAAGGTAGAAACTGTTTCTGGTGTGTGGTTTGGGGGGCACAGGGGAAACTGGGAGCCTTGACCTCAGGGCCACAGGTCTATTTTCGGAGTGATGGGTGAGCAAGCACACACGGGAAATGGAGAGAAAGAGGGAGCAAGGCTGAAGAGCTGCCCTCCCGAGGGCGCTCACTAATGGCATGAGTGCGAAACTGGGGCGGAAAAGCACTGCCGATGGAAATCAGAAATTATTCTATTAACTTCAAGACCGCCTCAGTTATTTACATTAGCTCTATTTTAGCGACATAAACTGAAGCATGGGTGGAGGTTGCAGAATTTTAGAAATGTTTATAGGCCAAGGCCTAATGTTTATCACAAGTTCTGGGTCCTCTGATTTGCCCTAAGACTAAACAATATTTCATCAACTATTAATAGTTGGTCCAGTTACCAGATGAATGTTAGCATCTCTCTGGGCTTTCTAACTTCCTGTGAAATTTGACAGTTGGCTTTGGTTGTTGATTTTTTTTTAGGTCTCTCCCATTTTTTTAATATTTAGGAATGAATCTTGGAATTCCATCCAGAGAACATTTGGGTGAATATAATAATATGACCTAAGTAGGGCAGGTTAAAAACACATAAAAACAAGAGAAACAAACAGTAAAATCCCCAGTGGGTCCATAAAGCTTCTTATAATCTCCAAAACACTCTATAATTACTTCATGCTTTACTTTACATGCTATACTTTAATGCAGTTATATTCTTTTTCCTTTACTCTTACTCATTTAATGATCTCAAGGGTAGAGATCTGAAAGAGAATAAAGATATGTAGGGGGAAAACGGGGGCTGAAAATAAAGACTTAAGCACAAAGAAATGTAGTAATCTAGAATCATTTTGAGAACAAAAGTAATGAAAGTGGTATTATTTGACATGTCAAACTAGATACCTGAGGATAAAAAAATACTCCTCGAGGGATAAAACTATATCGACCTCTAAAAGGAAGGAAGATCGTCTCTGTAAGATATCACGGCCATACTTCATTTCCCTCACTCCCCCAGTCCCCGCCTTTGGCCCCATGTAATGGGACGGACATGAACAAGGCTCAAGGAGAGATGAATTTAATTTCAGATTCATCACAAAATGACTCACTCGTTTAACTGCTTATGAGGTTGAACCACATGAAACTTTCTGAGGTTAAAAACAGTCAAGTATCAGTAATTTCATAGGATTTCACCGAATTACTATATGTTACCCACTGAGATGTGCTTCCCTCCCCCAGAGCTTCTAGGGTTCTTACGATGTTCTATTTCTTTGCCCTTGTGACTGTTAATTCACTGAATTATATGCTTATGATCTGTGAACTTTTCTGTATGTATATCACACAGAAATACAAACGTTTCATATAAAATTACCATTAGTGACTACCCGTATTTTATATGGTCAGTCTCTGAAATACAACGTCAAGATCACTTACTATACTAGGTCATCCTAAGGGACTATCATAGCCTGTGGAGAAGCTATATACTGGGAGTCATCCCAAAGTGAAGTATCACAGTCTTTCCCCTCCTCCCCAACAGATCCTGTCTGGTAAAAGGTAACTATCTATGTGCTTTTGGTCCCTCTTTATAATTATGGTGTTTATGGCAGACCATGAAAAACATGAATATAAGGCTATACAAATGTTTTGGCATTAGGAGAGGTCCCACCATGGAACGGGAGTTATTTTGACTAAGGCGTGGCCTTTCTGCACTGTCAGAGTCAAAATGCTAGTCTACCTCTTTTCCCAATCCAAACCCAAGCACGAGTAACACATGACATGACTCAGAGGAGGATTCAGACCTAGCTCTTGGCTAAAAGACCTCCTCAGCCTGGCCTTGATGCTGAAGAAAATTCCCCCATTTACCCAACCATGAGTTTGTTTTGACTGTTAGTCAATAAAATGCCTGCTAGCTTGCTTAGAGGGAAGAAAACCTAAGAATTTTTAATGTAAAGGACTTGGGAAGATATAGGTGTTCCAGTAAGGTCAGGGACAGCCAGAGGGGCACAATTCCACCAGAGAGGTGAAGGGGCCTACAGAACGGCAATAATCACTGTCTCCATTCAACAGAGTGGTCTTGTCCAAGGTTGGTCCACCTCAATCAGCTCCTGCTGTCCATTTCAGTCGCATACAAACTCTAAGACTCGACAAGTCAGAGGTGGCCACCTACCAGTGTGGACCAAGGCCAGACAATACATTGCAATCAAAGTGCAGGCACCTCTGACACTAGCTGGAAATTGGGTTTTTATTTAAAATAACTCAACTTTTTAAAAAACACATTCCATCTATAGTCAATCCATCATTTCCCAATTAGTTGGGGACAGAAACAAAGAATTCCTAAGGACTGAGCTGGTTAATAACTCAGCGGTAGCTCTGTTTAAAACATCATTGTCAGTTAAAAGCCAGTTTAAACCAGCCTCTCAGTCTGACAACACAGAGAGAGTTCTTAGCATTCCTACGCTCTGCCAACCTTCTCTACATTATCGTCACCAAAGGCTTCTGACAGCTAAATAGCTACATTAGGGATGACGAGTTCTTGAAGAACCCAGGAACACAAGGATGGGCTCAGGGGATTTTCATATAAACTTATCCGTTCAGATGGGCACTCTGGTGCAGACAGTAAAACCATAAGACCCCTCACAGATCAACTTTAAAACTTCTCACCGCTGTGACGTTCTAAATATCTTGAGATCGCAAGCCTTCAGAAGCTTCCCTTAATTTGCGGACAAACATAAGAACACTAAGGAAGATCTGCAGGTTAATAATTCTACTTGAGGGCGCCTGGGTGGCTCAGTGGGTTAAGCCGCTGCCTTCGGCTCAGGTCATGATCCCAGGGTCCTGGGATCGAGTCCTACATCGGGTTCTCTGCTCAGCAGGGAGCCTGCTTCCCTCTCTCTCTCTCTCTGCCTGCCTCTCTGTCTACTTGTAATCTCTGTCTGTCAAATAAACAAATAAAATCTTTTAAAAAAATAATAATAATAATTCTACTTGAAACAATGGGAATCACCTTAACAAATGGGGTAACGGGATAGGGTTAGATGGGGAGTGAAGAATATGGATTATAACAGAACCAACTCACCCCTCCACACACAATTCACAATAGTTAAAATCAACTGTAAGGAACAAAGCAAAGGTCCTTCTTGAACAAACCAATTTTGGAAGTTGAAGACTAAGGTGGATTACTAACTTTGCTGTGCATAGCAGGTAGGGAGACAAAAAACAAGAATCCAGTCGGAATTAGAATCATAGACCATGGCCTGCTGCTTACCCGCTCCTTGTAGTAGAAGGAGCTGATGGAGACCTGCTCCTTCTCACTGCGAGTGGGGCTCCCACTGTATAAACGAAGGTTCCCAGGGGCTTCTGTGCGGATCTTCATGGGCGCAATCAAGCCAGTATGATAAGCAGACAAGGCTGACAGAGACCTGTGGTTGAAAATGCAGAATTATCCATACTGGCTACAGTCTTCCCATATTTCCAAGTAGTGTTGCTCTTAAGCACATGATGAAACCAAGAGAAAAGATGGGTAAAATGGGGAAAAAAAAAAAAGAAAAAGACCAAAATGAACTTATAAAACAAAACAAAACAAAAACGCTTTGTCTGTTAAAACAGAGAATACTTCCAATTGTATACATAGACAATTCAAGAAAATTAGCAAATTAGTAGAGCAAATAAGTGAATTTAAATAGGAGGCCAATCTATAAAAATCTACTTATTTCTATACATTAGAAACAAACATTTGGAAATAAACATTAAAAATTTTTCATTTACAATAGCATCAAATACCTAGAAACAAATTTAATTTAAAAATGTGCATTGAAAATATAAAATATTGCTGAGAAATTAAAGAAAACCCAAACCAATAGAGACATATATGATGTTAGTGGATTGGAAGTTTCCATTATTATTGTTAAGGTGTCCATTTTCTCCAAATTGATCTACAGAGTCAACACATTTCCAATTAAAATATGAATAGGCTTTTTTCTGTAGAAACCAATAAGCCATTTCATATTTTTATAAGACTACAAAAGACTTGGAGTAAGCAAGCAATCCTGAAGAAACAAGTTGGAGGACACACCTTTGCAAACACGAAGACTTACTGTATAAAAACTACATTAAGAGTATAATGTTAGGGGTGCCTGGGTGGCTCAGTGGGTTAAGCCTATGCCTTCGGCTCAGGTCATGATCCCGAGGTCCTGGGATCGAGCCCCGCATCGGGCTCTCTGCTCAGCAGGGAGCCTGCTTTCCTCTCTCTCTCTGCCTGACTCTCTGCCTACTTGTGATCTCGGTCAAATAAATAAATAAAATCTTTAAAAAAAAAAAAAAAAAAAAGAGAGAGAGAGTATTAATGTTAGGGGCACCTGGGCGGCTCAGTCATCAAGCGTCTGCCTTCAGCTCAGGTAATGATCCCAGGGTCCTGGGATCAAGCCCTTCATCAAGCTCCTTGTTTGGCGGGAAGCCTGCTTTCCCTCTCCCACTCCCCCTGCTTGTGTTCATGTTCTTGCTGTGTCTCTCTCTCTCTGTCAAATAAATAAATTAAATCTTTTAAAAAAAACTTTTTTTTAAAGTATAGTGTTAGATAGCATCCAACAGTACATTGAAAAGATTATTCACCACAACCAAGTGGAATTTATTCATGGGAGGCAAAGTTGGTTCAACACTCCCAAATCAACCAATGTTAATCAATGCATTAATAAAAGAAAGGACAAGAACCATATGATCCTCTCAGTAGATGCAGAAAAAGCATTTGACAAAGTACAGCATTCTTTCTTGATTAAAACCCTTCCCAGAGTAAGGACAGAGGGTACATACCTCAGTATCATAAAAGCCATCTATGAAAAAACCACAGCAAGTATCATTCTCAATGGTAAAAAGCTAAGAGCTTTCCCCTAAGGTCAGAACATGGCAGGGATGTCCACTCTCACCACTGCTATTCAACATAGTACTAGAAGTCCTAGCCTCAGCAATCAGACAACAAAAAGAAATAAAAGGCATCTGAATCAGCAAAGAAGTCAAACTCTTACTCTTTGCAGATGATATGATACTTTATGTGGAAAACCCAAGACTCCACCCCAAAACTGCTAGAACTCATACAGTTATTCAGCAAAGTGGCAGGATATGAAATCGATGCACAGACACCAGTTGCATTTCTATACACCAACAATGAGACAGAAGAAGGAAAAATTAAGGAGTCGATCCCATTTACAACTGCACCAAATATTTTAAGATACCTAGGAATAAACCTAACCGAAGGGGCAAAGGACCTGTACTCAGAAAACTATAAAGTACTTAGGAAAGAAATTGAGGAAGATACAAAGAAATGGGAAAATGTTCCCATACTTGTGGATTAGAAGCATAAATATTGTTAAAATGTCCATCCTACCTAGAGCAATCTACACATTCAAAGCTATCCCTATCAAAATACTATCAACTTTTTTCACAGAGCAGGAACAAACCATCCTAAAATTTGTATGAAACCAGGAAAGACCCCAAATAGCCAGAGCAATGTTGAAAAAAAAAAACAAAACTGGTGGCATCACAATGCCAGACCCCAAGATCTATTTCAAAGCTGTAATCGAAAGAGTACGGTACTGGCACAAAAACATAGGTCAATGGAACAGAAGAGAGAGACCAGAAATGGACCTTCAACTCTATGGTCAACTCATCTTCAACAAAGCAGGAAAGAATGTCCAATGAAAAAAGTCTCTTCAACAAAAGGTGTTGGGAAAATTGGAGAGCCTCATACAGAAGAATGAAACTGGACCATTTCCTTATACCACACACACAATAGACTAAAAATGGATGAAAGGCCTCAATGTGAGATAGGAATCCTTCTCAAACCCTTGAGAAGAACACAGGCAGCAACCTCTTCGACCTCAGCTGCAGCAACTTCTTCCTAGACACACCGCCAAAGGCAAGGGAAGCAAAGGCAAAAATGGAATATTGAGGCTTCATCAAGATAAAAAGCTTTCGCACAGCAAAGAAAACTGTCAACAAGACCAAAAGACAAGAGACAGAATGGGAGAAGATACTTGCAAATGACATATCAGATAAAGGGCTAGTATCCAAAATCTATAAAGAATTTGTCAAACTCAACACCCAAAACACCTTGATTTAATCCAGTCAAGAAATGGGCAGGAGACATGAACAGAACATTATGCAAAGAAGACATACAAATGGCCAACAGACACATGCAAAAGGGCTCAACGTCACTCAGCATGAGGGAAATACAAATCAAAACCACAATGAGATACTACCTCACACGAGTCAGAATGGCTAAAATTAACTGTTCAGGAAACAACAAATGTTGGCAAGGATGCAGAGAAAGGGGAACCCTCCTACACTGTTGGTGGGAATGCTAGCTGGTACAGCCACTCTGGAAAACAGTATGGAGGTTCCTTGAAAAGTTGAAAATAGAGCTACCCTAGGACCCAGCAATTGCACTACTGGGAATTTACCTGAAAGATACAAATGTAGGGATATGAAAGGGGCACCTGCACCACAATGTTTACAATAGCAATGTCCACAACAGTCAAACTATGGAAAGAGCCCAGATGTCCATCAACAGATGAATGGATAAAGAAGATTGTATATACACAATGGAATATTATGCAGCCATCACTAAAATGAAATCTTGCCATTTGCAACAACGTGGATGAACTAGAGAGTATTATGCTAAGCGAAGTAACTCAATCAGGGAAAGAAAATTATATGATCTCACTGATGGAATCTGAGAAACAAGGCAGAGGATCACAGGGGAAGAGAGGAAAAAAATGAAACAAGAAGAAATGAGAGAGGGACACAAACCTATATTAAGAGACTCCTAAACTCAGGATGCCTGGGTGGCTTAGTTGGCTGGGCATCTGCTTTCAGCTCAGGTCACAATCCAGAGACCTGGGATCAAGTCCTGCATCAGGCTCCCTGCTCGGTGGGAAGCCTGCTTCTCCCTCTGCCTGCTCGACCTGCCTTCCTCCTGCTTGTGCTTTCTCTCTCTCTCTCTCTCTGTGACAAATAAATAAAAATCTTTATGAAAAAAAGAAGAGAGAGAGAGAGACTCCTAATCTCAGGAAACAAACTGAGGGTTACTGGAGTGGAGGGCGATGGGAGGGATCGGGTAGCCGGCAGATGGACACTGGGGAGGGTATGTGCTATGGTGAGCGCTGGGAATTGTGTAAGACTGATGAATCACAGACCTGTACTCCTGAAACAAATAATACATTATATGTTAATTTAAAAAAGGGGGGGACAGTGTTGGCATACAGAAAAACCTATAGATCAAAGGGGGAAAAATAACAAACTCCAGAAACAGATCCACAAACAGGGTCAACTGATTTTCAACAATGATATCAAATGCAATTTTATTTAAAAGATTTTATGGACTTATTTGAGAGAGAGAAAGTACAAGTGAGGGAAAGGGCAAAAGGGGAGGGAAAAGCAGATTCCCCACCAAGCAGGGAGCTCAACACAGGGCTTAATCCTGGGACCCCAGGATCGTAACCTGAACAAAAGGCGGAGGCTTAAGCAACTGAGCCACCAGGCATCCTAATGCAATTTTTTTTTTAATCAATGCAAATTCAATAAGAAAATTCCATTTTTTTCCTTAAATGGTGCTGGAATAATTATATATCTCAATTGAAAAAAGTGAACTTTGGCCCCTACTCACATCATAGACAAAAATTAATTTGAGATAGACTATAGCCTTTAAATAAGGGATCTAAAACTATAAATTTTTAAAAGAAATTGGAAGAATATTTTTGTGACCTTGGGTAGGCTAAGTTTTTTTTTCTAGAACACAAAGGCACTAATCATAGAATTTTTTAGGTGACAGACAGGACTTCATCAAAACTAAAAACTTCTCGGGGCACCTGGGTGGCTCAGTGGGTTAAGCCGCTGCCTTCAGCTCAGGTCATGATCTCAGGGCCCTGGGATCGAGTCCCACATCGGGCTCTCTGCTCAGCAGGGAGCCTGCTTCCTCCTTCTCTCTGCCTGCCTCTCTGCCTACTTGTGATCTCTCTCTGTCAAATAAATAAATAAAATCTTTAAAAAAAAAAAAAAAAGTATTACCACAATAGGGCACCTGGGTGGCTCAGTGGGTTAAGCCTCTGCCTTCAGCTCAGATAATGGTCTCAGGGTCCTGGGATCGATCCTGCATTGAGCTCTCTACTCAGCACGTAGCCTGCTTCCCTGTCTCTCTCTGCCTGCCTCTCTGCCTACTTGAGAATTCTCTGTCAAATAAATAATTCTTTAAAAAAAAATTAACACAAATAAGTAATAAGAAAAATAGACCTAAAGAAATGGGCAAAATACTTGAACAGGCATATCACAAAAGAAACCCAAATGTTCAATGAGCACACAAAAGCTGCGCAACATCACTAGCCATCACCTTGATGAGATACCGCGCACCTACCACAATGGCTAAAGTTGAAAAGACTGAAAACACCAAATTTTTGAGAGAATGTAGAGCAACCATGTGGTAATTTTTATTTTATCAGGCCCCAAACTGGAAATAACCCAGATATCCCTCAAGAAGAGAATGATAAATAAAATGCATTATTTCATACAATGGAACCACTAACATATATAGCTATATGGATCCATTTCAAAAACATTAAGTTGGGGGCACCTGGGTGTCTCAGTTGGTTAAGCAGCTGCCTTCAGCTCAGTCACTTTGATCTCAGAGTCCTAGGACTGAGCCCCACATCAGGGCTCCCTGCTCAGCGGGGAGTCTGCTCCTCCCTCTCCCTCTCCAATTGCCCCCGCCCCCCACTCATTCTCTCTCTCTCAAATAAATACATAAAATCTTTAAGAAATTTTAAAAAAACAGGGATGCCTGGGTGGCTCAGTCGGTTGGGTGGCTGCCTTTGGCTCAGGTCACAATCCTGGCATTCTGGGATTGAGTCCCGAATCGGGCTCCTTGCTTCGCAGGGAATCTGTTTCTCCCTCTGCCTCTGCCTGCCACTCTGCCTGCCTGTGCTCTCTCTATCTCTCTGACAAATAAATAAATTAAAAATCTTTAAAAAAATTTTTTTTTTAAAAACAAAAACAGTAAGTTGAACAAAATAGGTGAGATAAAAAATAGCACATGCTGCATGACATTCTGCTTAGATGAAGTTCAAGCACAGGCAAAACTAGAACTACAGTGATGGACGTCACAAGACAGGTTTCCTCTGCGTGGAAGGACAGGGGAAACTTGGCTCTGTATCCTGGTCTGGGTGCTGGTCATCAAGGCATGCAATTCCCATTCGTGTACTGTAAATTAGACCTCAGTAAAATGCTGTTCCAAAGTCCAGATACTCATCTTCTGGTTTCCCTTTGAGAGTAGGTGGCTGATTTTTAGTACAATGTTTAAAATAAGAAACCCAAAGCAATTACAGGGTCTCTGACATGTAACTCCTCAGTCCTGTCCACCAAGGTCTCGTCTGCCTGGGTTACTGCAGAGAATGGCAGACTCTCAGGAAAGCAGGAGGTGAATCTTCTCTCTTTCCTATAAATATGCTGATTCTATTCCAACCAGCACACCCAGATGTTTGCACCGGGAGGGCTTCCGTGTTATCCTGGTTGCTACACTGCAGAACCAGAAGTCTACATATGCAACTGGTAATATTTAAGCTTAAAAAACCAGTGGTAGGGGCGCCTGGGTGGCTAGGTGGGTTAAAGCCTCTGCCTTCGGCTTGGGTCATAGTCCCGGGATCCTGGGATCGGGCCCGCATCGGGCTCTCTGCTCAGCGGGGAGCCTGCTTCCTCCTCTCTCTCTGCCTGCCTCTCTGCCTACTTGTAATCTCTGTCTGTCAGATAGATAAATAAAATCTCTTAAAAAATAAAAAAATAAAAACCAAAAAAATAATAAAATAAAATAAAAAACTAGTGGTATGGGCAGGGGGGCTGCGCGTGTGTGGAGACAAGGGTATATACCCAAACTTCCCACTCAATTTTGCTACACATTTAAAACTGTTCTAAAACATAAAGTTGATTAATGAAGAAAAAACACCCTTTACAATATGCCCCAGCAATTCCTCTCCTAGATATGTACCTGAGAAAAATGAAAATCTAGGCCCTCACAAAAATTTGCATACAAATGCTCCTAGCAGCATCATTCATAATCACGAGGACGTGGAAATAACCCAAATGGCTATCGACTGATGAATAAAGAAAGAAAAGGTGGCATATATGTATGATAGAATATTATATGGCAATAAAAAGAAAGGAGGTTCTGATACGTGCTACATGTATGAGCCCTGAAAACAAAACACCAAGTGAAAGAAGCCTGTCACAAAGGGCCACGTAACTATATGATTCTATTTATATAAAATGCCCAGAATAGGCAAATTTACGTGCAGCCATCACTAGAGTCAATTTTACAACATTTTTAATGACCCCTAAAGGAAGCTGTATCCCCCAACCTGGCAACACTCCCAGGTACCCTAGAGGCAGGGTTGGGCAAACACTATCTACCTTCTGTCTCTGTGAATATACAACAATTATTTTAAATGGGTCAGCTATATCCTGTGTGAATTATATCTCAATAAAACAGTATAAACATAAACAAATACATGAACACATACACACACACACACACACACACACACACACCAACAACCAGTACTAATAATAGGAAACACAGAGCAACATGCCAGCCATTGTTCTAAATGCTTCTCAGGGATTTACACATTTAATCTTCCCAACAACTGAAGGAGGCAGGTGCCAGGATCATCCCCAAGTTATTGCTGAGGAAACTCAAGCCCAGTTTAGTAATTTGCCTAAGGTTACAGAGCAGCAGGGCCAACATGAGGCCCCAGGGGCTTGGCTCCAAAGTCCACATTCCCATTTGCTACTTAGATTGCATCTTAAAAAGAGACCAAAACAAATAAACCAAAAACCCACACACAGAAAAATAACGGAGACCAGACAGAAAGCATGTTGAAATGCTAACAGTGACTCGCCAAGGAAAAGGAGAGCTTTCAAATTTTAATTTAAAACTTCCATATTGTGAGTTTTTCCAACCACTTAATGTCATTTTTAAAATAATTTAACATGTTTCAGTAATGTTAGGAGTGCCATATTGGTGCTGTGGACCAGCAGATGATCTTTTTCATTACTTTTTTATTTTTATTCAATGTTCAAGTGATACTTTAGCAATAGGGGAAAAGCACATTAAAGAAGAATTTGCCTTGTGTTGACAACAGCTTTTTTTTTTTTTTAAGATTTTATTTATTCATTTGACAGACAGAGATCACAAGTAGACAGAGAGGCAGGCCGAGAGAGAGGGGAAGGGAAGCAGGCTTCCTCCTCAGCAGAGAGCCCGATGCAGGACTCGATCCCAGCACCCTGGGATCATGACCTGAGCTGAAGGCAGAGGCTTTAACCCACTAAGCCACCCAGGTGCCCTAACAACAGCTTTCATCAAACTACTTCTGATGGTTTGGTAGTAACTGGACCTCCCAAATCTTAGCTTAGTGGCAATTTCACGAACCTCATCTTTCTTGAATAAATCTTATAGTGGGTATTTACTGAAGAACTAAAAGCACCTGTCCAAAGACAAACTCAGTGCACATTCTCAGACGTCTGCCCACTTACGGCCCCGTGAACACAATGGACATCTGAATCTCTCAGGCTCACCTCGGAGTAGGTTCTGTTGGAGACACTGCTCGATGCATCGTCATTGGCCTTGTGAAATACACCAGATACCCTGACAAAGGAGACACCACATGTGCACATCAAGGTCAATTAGCTGCACGTGGGAAATCCGAAGCCGCCCTGGTCAGCCCTGACTGTAGCCATACATAACAAGGACGAGGGTCAGAATCGCTAGAATCCAGGAGGGATGGATTGTGTGTGGCATGGAAAAAATCTTCCCAGATACTTTATATCTGTATATAAACACAGGACAGGGTCCTGTCCTGTGTTGAGAATCAGGGATCTGAATAAGACTCAAGTTCATGCTCATGAGAATGCAAAAAATTAAAACTGTAATTCGGTTGAACACTCTTATGATGTGTCTGCAGAAGTTAATTTGGCATTAGACCATTTAACACTACAGCAGAGTTCCCAGGAAACAAAACCAAATGACAATTTCCTGATTTTTCTGAGATTTCTTTATAGACTACAGGACACTCTGGGCTTCTTGCTCTCAAAATCTAGAATCAGAGAACCAAAAAAAGAGACCCACCTGCTCCGCAGAACCTGGCCCCCGAGGTCCTAGGGAAGGGAATATTGGCATCCTGGTACGACCCGTAGGCAGTGGTCACCCGGGCAAACGTTGGTAAGGGTGGAGGGACGGAGTTTGGGAGTGCAAAGGGGTTGCTGGAAGTGCTGTCTTCTTGGTTCTGAAATTTAAAAATTAACAGACTAAAACCCACAAGCTGTCTTAAAGCTGACTTACAAAATACGGATACATTAGTTTGGGGAGGAAGAAACAAAACAGAAGATCAAAGCAGAGGTTGGTAGGAGAATCCCACCACAAAAGACTCCAGGCAGGAGACGAGCTGGCGCAGGCAGGGCTCCAAACAACTCTGGTTTCGTTTCACTTTTTGCAGAGAAGTGTCTTTCAGGATCTAGAAAAGGCACGAAACACAGTCAAGAATAGCAACGTTCCTTCTCCTGATTCACTTTTATTCTTCAAAGCAGTGGGAAGTCGTGAAGATGCAGGGAGACGGGAGCGTGGCTGTGTCTGAGGCTTCCAATGAAGCATCCTCCCTCCCACCTCCTCTAGAGGCTCACAGAGCAGATTCGAGAAGCTCTCTCCTTAGCCAGGGCAGGCAAGGCTTGAGTGAACACATTCTTTTTTTTTTTTTTTTTTTAAGAAAACACATTCTTGGGTGCCTGAGTGGCTCAGTGGGTTAAGCCGCTGCCTTCGGCTCAGGTCATGATCTCAGGGTCCTGGGATCGAGGCCCGCATCGGGCTCTCTGCTCAGCAGGGAGCCTGCTTCCTTCTCTCTCTCTCTCTGCCTGCCTCTCAGCCTACTTGTGATCTCTCTCTGTCAAATAAATAAATAAAATCTTTAAAAAGAAAAAAAAAAAAGAAAACACATTCTTTCCTGTGAATTCTACTCCTTTCCTCTCCTTCCAGCTGAACCCCCACCCCCTCATGAAAATCTCAGGATCCTAGAAGTAATACCCAATACAAGCCAGGGTGAACAGATTTCACTTCAGTGGAAATCACAACGTATCTTTTTTTTTTTTTTTTTGCTTCTTTAAAAACACAAATCCTAACATTTTAAAGCACATGCTATAGACATAAACTAACATACATACTGAAGACAGGCGTGTTAACTGGGCTTGTGGGTTGCACTACAGAAGTCATTACCCACGGGGGCTACACAGCATGTGAAGAGAGGTTAAGTCTGAACTGAGATGTGCCGGGGGGTCTGGGTGGCTCAGTCAGTTAAGCGTCTGGCATCAGCCCAAGTCATGATCTCGAGGTCCTGGAACTAAGCTCAGCTTCAGGCTCCCTCTGCTGCCCTCTCTGCTTGTTCTCTCTCTCTCAAATAAATAAAATCTTTAAAAAAAAAAAAAAAAGGAAAGGCCCAATGTCAGCTGCTAGGCATGCTGAATTAAGATGTGTTGTAAGTGTAAAATTCATACCAAGTGTTGAAGATTTAGTACCAAAAAAACAATGATGCAAACTCTTGCAATAATTTTTATATGGATTACATGTTGAGATGAGAATACTTTGCATATATTGGATTAACTAAAAATATTACTGAAATTAATTTACCTGCTTTCAATTTTTTCTTTTTTTAGTGTGGATACTAGAAAATTTTAAATTATGTGTAGCCTGCATTCTATTTTTATTGGATGGCACTGAATTAGACCTTTAAAGATACCTCTTAATCCTATCATTTTTATAACAATAGCAACATCTATGTTTTTTGTATGTGCAAATAAGACAATGAAATATTCAAATTCTGAATAGACAAACAAAAAAACTCATAACTCCAGAGTCATAACTCTAGAGAACAAACAGATGATTACCAGAGGGGAGGGGGGTGGGGATAACAGGTGAAACAGGTACTAGGGATTAAGGGGTGCCCTTGTGATGAGCCCTGAGTAATGTACAGAATTGCTGAGTCACTATATTGTATACCTGACACTAATCTAACACTACATGTTAATTATACTTGGATAAAAAAAAAATTTCCAAGCACAAAATGTACCTATATAACAAAATCAAAGTAGCATTTGAGAGATCCTTACACCCCTTGAAAAATTTCTTGGTCACGTATCTCCCTCCAGGAAGATGGGTCAAGTGTCTATGATAGAAACGAGGCAAAGGCTGAATAGCGTTTGGGTCATCTTGGTTTGTCAGGACATTTCAGTTACTTCACTCATGATGCTGCTCAAACTGAAAAAGGTGTACCATGCCCAGCTCGTGGGGCATTTTTTTTTTACGATTTTATTTATTTATTTGATAGAGATCACAAGTAGGCAGAGGCAGGCAGAGAGAAGAGGGGGGAAGCAGGCTCCCTGCTGAGCAGGGAGCCCGATGTGGGGCTCGATCCCAGGACCCTGGGATCATGACCTGAGCCAAAGGCAAAGGCTTTAATCCACTGAGCCACCCAGGTGCCCCTTGTGGGGCATTTTTAATAGAGATTCTGCCTTATCAGCTCTGCAGGAAAAGCAACTTTCTGAGTCCACAGGAGCAAGGACCAGATGCCAGGCTATCCTATCACCATTCAGGCACTGCCATCCCTTTAGACACTTCACCTGGAGAGCTAGCCAGCCTCACCTGAGCAGGGCACCACCTTCTTCCGTGAAATGAATTATTTTTTATTTTTTTTATTTTTTAATTTTAATGTTCTCAGAATTATTATTATTTTTTAAAGATTTATTTATTTGTCAGAGAGAGAGAGAGCACAAGCAGGGGGAGTGGTAGGCAGAAGGAGAAGTGGTAGGAAAAGCAGGCTCCCCGCTGAGCAAGGAGCCCAATTTGGGGCTCAATCCCAGTACCCTGGGATTATGACCTAAACTGAAGGCAGACGCCTAACCGACTGAGCCACTCAGGCATCCTGGAACGGATTTAAAAGAAAAAAAAAAAAAAAACCAGAGAAAAAAAGACCTAAGCTGAGATCAAGAGTTGGACACTTAACTGACTGAGCCACTCAGGCATCCCTTGTTTTCCAATTATAAAATACCTTTTAGCTTCAGAATACACCTAGCCTACTGTTCCCAGATAAATGAAAATGTACTGCAGGGTTCTTAACCTGGGATTCATGCAGAGTTTTAATGAGATCTATGAGCAGATTATATACAACGACAGAACTACAACTATTTACACGCAATATTTCTAAGATTATATAAGGCATCTGTACAAATTTCTCTGGGGAAGGGTTCATTGTTTTCATTTAATGTTTGAAGGGGCTCCACGATCCAAAAAGGTTAAGAACCACGGCCCTGATGTTTTCTATAGACAATAAAGTTAACAGAGAAGCACATCCGCACAGATGGACTTTCAAATCTCATCTACTGGAGCTTTCATTCAACTTGACCATGCAGCTTAAGATGCTGATGCCCATGAACAGACGTTTCCTCTTACGACACTACGGAGAACGTGTGAACAGAGAGCCCACCTTTAGCAGCTTCGCTTTCATCGTGGATGTGATGGTTGTAGGGTTGATAAACTGGAAGGAAGGGGCAGCGTTGTTGGGGTACTGTGCGGGGAATTTCACCAGCATCTTGACACGGTGGCTGCTGCAGTGCACAGACACCGTGCAGCTCCTGTCCGCCGCATCCATCTACAGGCAACAAAGGAGCAACAGCTTAGGAGAGGAACCATCGGGCATCTCCGGACACTAATACATTTAAACAAGCTGACTGCAAGCTCGAGGTTCCCGGGACCGGGGTGAAGGGAGACTTTCCAGAGACAAACCAATTTGGAAGACTGAGACAACTTGTGTTGAAGACAGATTTTTAATTTTGGCACTGATTTAATAAGTTCAAAGTATTGTGACTTAAAAAAGCTTCAGCCTGAAGCTGTGAGGTAGACTGAAACTTGTTATATTTATTTTGAGATGAGAAAAGAGAGCAGGAAGAAGTGAAATACCGGTCTGAGTTAAAAAAGTACTCCTGGGAAAATCCACGGAGACAGCGGATTAGTGGTGCCCAGGTGGGGGTGGGGTGGGCCCCCCCAGCAATGGGCCGTGAATGGGTATAGGACTTTTTAGGGATGATGAAATGATGAAAATGCTGTGGAATTAGTGGTGATAATGGCAGAGCTCTGTGACTATTCTATGAACCACCAAATTATACACTTTAGAAGGGCAAACTTCATAGTTACGTGAATTACATCTCAGTACTTTTTAAAAAAGCACTCCTGGAAAAGGAATCAAGACCTCCTTCTTAAACTAGAATCACTTGGCTATCCACACCAGTCTTACCTGTTCTCAACAGAGGGGTATGATCTGAATTGATACAGATAATCAATTAATCAAAGAATCCTTTCTCTCTCTTGATTTCTCACACTGCCATCCGGAGAAGGCAGCTGGAGTAGAGCAAAGAAAGGCGCATACATGGGAAATCTGGAGACAGATTCAAATAGCTGTTGACTTCCTACAAGTCATGACATCTCTTAGTGTCAGCTTCTCCTCTGTGAAGTAGGGATAAAAGCATGTATTGCAGAGTTGTTTTAAAGGCCAAAACAGGGGCCCCTGGGTGGTTCAACAGGTTAAGCATCCAATTCTTGACTGCAGCTCAGGTCATAAGCTCAGGGGTGTGAGATGGAGCCCCGTCTTGGATTACATCCTGGGCATGGAGCCTGCTTGGGATTCTCTCTGTCCCTCTGCCGCACGCCCACCCCCAAAAAGGCCAAAGGAGATAATTATGCATACACACATATCCATACCTGTTAGTTGAATCTGGGCAAAAAAAGAACAAATCAAGCTTCAAAACTCAGACTCAGTTTTCTGAAGGAAAGCATTTCAGTATCTCCCCAAAAGGAAGAGAGTAAACGTTTTCATGTGTTAAATGAACAAAGAGGTTTGACGACCTTCTTACTATGAATCTAAGTCATTAAGAAAATGGCCAGTTTTAAGGGAGGGCAGTACAGCAGAGCACAAAGAACCTGGGGGCTGGGGGGTGGAGGGCTGGGGGTCAGGATATCTGGCTTTCAAACTCAGCTCTGCCACTAACTCTACCAGTAACCTTTGCCAAAGCACTAAGCCTTCCTGGCTCTAAGTAACTTGACACAAAGTGGTAAAACGAGGTGTTGGGAGCAGCTAGGAGGATTTCAACACACATGAGCATCAGCTTACTCCTCGGTTCATCTGACGAGAAAATACTACGGTGAGGCTATAATTTGCATTTGCAAAACATCTATTTCTCTAGAAAACCTAGGAAATAAAAAAGCCAGCAGAGGGGCACCTGGGTGGCTCAGTGGGTTAAAGCCTCTGCCTTTGGCTCAGGTCATGATCCCAGGGTCCTGGGATCGAGCCCCGCATCGGGCTCTCTGCTCATCAGGGAGCCTGCTTCTTCCTCTCTCTCTGCCTGCCTCTCCACCTACTTGTGATCTCTGCCTGTCAAATAAATAAATAAAAATCTTAAAAAAAAAAAAAAAAGCCAGCAGAGAGGTTCACTTGTTGGAGCAGCAAAGCTCTCTGCTAGCCGAAATGAGAGCTGGAGGAGTCCCTTGGCCCACCAACGGCCACCCGCCAGCAGGGGAGCGAGGTGGTGAGCCAGTGAGCACCTCCACATTGACGTTCCGGATCTGCACGTTGATCAGGGAGAACTCCTGCTGCAGAGTCTGCGGGAGCCCCGGCTGCTCCGATTTCTTCTCTTCCAGGATACTGCTCGGGGGGTCTTCCTTTAAGACTGGCAAGGGAGAGAGGTTCTTCAGTTTTTGGCAGACACTTTTGAAAACGGGTCCGAGGGCCGTTCTAGGTATGTGCTGAAACTCTGAGATGCACAGGGGGTACGTCACCTGAAACACCCATCTGGCCAATTACCTTCCTCCTCCCCGTGGCTCAGGTTGTGCTGGTGATCTGTATCTTGAACGTGCAGGGTCTTCTCTGGTTCCGGCAGAAGAGAAATGCTCTCAATGAACTCATCGACACCATCTAGTATGTCATTTGCACAAAGCTGCAACAAAGGGTAGAAGATCTAGGTCCACAGAAATCAATGGAAACGATCTCCATGTCTGGTTAGGGTTCTGACTTAAAAATGGGAAGCACAAAGGCTAAAGGTGTCAGCCAAAAACTGATCAAAATAGGCTTTACCCATTACCAAATCTCCCTTGTTAAATACACAGGAGATGAGAGTTTCAGCTACCCTGGAAATTTTTCTTCCTGTTCCGAGTTTATGCAAGCCTCAGAAAACATTATTTTAAATTCCAAGCCTTTATTGAGTTGTTCGGCTAACCCAAGACCAAAAATGAACAAATGGTACTTTCTAGAAAAAATATATTTGAAAGGCAGTAAGGTGAGGATATTGGACCCAAACACGCAAGAGTGACTTTGTACTGAGCAGTGCTGCAGATTTTATTTTTAAGATTGAAGGACTGATGGATCGGCTGATTTTTAAGTAATTACTACAGCTCACGTGAGGCTCGAACTCACAATCCTGAAATCAAGAGCTGCATGTGTTCTGGGGTGCCTGGGTGGCTCAGTCGGTTGGGTGTCTGACTCTTGGTTTTAGCTCAGGTCATGATCTCGGGATCATGGGATCGAGGCCCACATCAGGCTCCACACTCAGCCAGGAGTTGGCGTGTCCCTCTCCTTCCCCCTCTGCTCTTCCCCAGACAGGTGATCTCTCTAATTAATTAATTAATTAATTTTTTAAAATCTTAAAAAAAACAAAAAACAAAAACAAAGAGAGAGAGAGTTGCATGTTCTCGTTCCCAGGTTTTGGCACCAAAAAAAGGAGCTGCCTCTTCTACCAACTGAGCCAGCCAGGCACCCCCACGCGGGAGGCCACATGAGGATACACAGTTCCTGCCTGTAAGGCACGTCGCTACGGAATGGAAAAACCGTGTTGAGGCACAGCACAGCCAGGGCCACGGCAGTTCACACCAGGTACCAACCACTGTGCTTCACGTAAGAAACAGGTATCATTTAATAGGGGCAAAAATTGAAAAGGGCTTCACAGGACAGGTGCTGCAGGTGGACGTTAAGGGCTCTGAACACTGCAGGTGAGGTCAGACATCCCAGTTCAGTTAGAAGAAGAGAAAGAAATGAAGCCCACAGGCCGTCTGCTCGGTAGGCTGCCCACACTCTCATGCCGGGACCAGAGAAAAGGCGGTCAGAGGCTCTTGACGCTTAAAAGTGCCCAACGCTGGAGTTGGCTCTTGAAGCCCTGAAAGCCTCAGTGTGGCCTCCATACACCACTCGGCCAACAGCAAGTGTTAGTGAATGTCTCTCACACGTCCTCTGACTCCAAGGACTCAGGCCTGTACTTTCTGTAAGTTGTAAGCACACCCAGGCGCGCTCCTCCATAACAGCGCGGAGTACGTACCCTCTGCATCTGGGAATCCACCCGCCACATCCTCAAGGTCTGATCCCGTGACCACGTAACCAGCTGGTAGTCCTTGGACCCTAGAAATCACCAAGTAAGAATCCTGCAATTTTTTTTTTTTAATTCGACATCACTTTTGCTACAGGTTCCGATGGGGTGAGACTCCTTCACCCACCCAGTCAACAAAGACTTGCTGACCCTCTTCTACATGCCGGGCACTGCTCCAAGTGCTAGAACAAGCAGGACTGTTCCAGTGTCTGTCTTTACAGATCTCACAATCCAGCGGTGGCAAGAGAAGAATGGATAAATACATAATAAAATGTGTGGTAGGGACAGTGTTATTAAAAAAAAAGAAGAAGAAGAAGAAGAAGAAACAACAACCAGGATAAGAGAACTGATGGCGAAGCTATTTTTAGACAGGCCTCCCTGAGGAAGTCACATTTGAGCAGAAACTTAAATGAAGTGAAATGATATCTGGCAGCCCAGCAGGTGAAGAGGGACGCTGGGATTTAACGTCACATTGAACTTTCGCCTCCACAAATGTTCCTCCTTTTATACGCTCCAGAGGAGCTGAGCGTGAATATGATTTTTTGTGAAATGAATTGCTTTAAATGCATAATGGAATCTTACCACTGAAAAGAATTCTTTGGTAAAGAGAAGCACCTCTTTATGAAATGGATAATCGATCTTGAGTGTTCTTAACTGACTGAGTTATATTTTCACATGTCACATCTGGTCAGAGGGAAATTATTCCAAAATCGTTTAGGGAGCTTCATGAAAAGATCGGGGCACTTCGGAGTAATTAGGTCATATCTAGAATCTCCTTTATGGCCATCCTTAGAGAGCAAAGAATTTAGAAGAGTTTAGAATTGAATTTCATCCAATTCCTTCATTTTACAGGTGGGAAAATGGAGGTCACAGAGAACATGACGGGTCCGAGCTAAAAGGGGAGGTAAGCGACAGAAGTTCCTTCTCTGTGTCACTGCCCTCAATCGGGCTTCACTCCCTCAGCGTGTTACCGTATCCTTGTGTGTGCCTAACAGGACACAAGTCTTCTGAACAGCTGCCTGCCAGGAGTCCCCCGGCCGTGCAGACTCAGGTTTACATCAGCAATCGTCTGCCTCCACATCTGGCTCCTTTTCGTGTCCCTGATTGTGGAGAAAAGTTATTCCTAATTCCGTTCTAATCCCGACCCCTCTACCAGTGCCTCCACCCCCATTCCCTCTCACCCTCACAAGGCCCTAGCTTTCCCACATACCCACTCTCTTGCATCCTCTCCTCACCCTCAGAGGGAGAAGGCAGAGGCTCTAAGATCAATTCAGTCTGCTTCTTGCCTGTGAAGGGAACTTCAATCACAAAACCAGTTCCTGCTGCCTCTGTCCACGCTGCCTTACAATTTGGCCTCTATCTTCAGTCTGCTTCTGGAACTCGTCTCCTAATGATCGCATCGCTTCCTAGTTGTACAATTAAGGGCTTTTCTCTTATTCTACAAGGTGATTCTTCAGCAACATCTGAAACAGTGACTGGTGCTTCCTTCGTGGAGCACCCTTGCCCCTTGGCCAGGACACCCCGCTTCTCCTGATAGCTCTCTAGGAGCTCCTGCACCACAGTGAAAACCCAAGTCAAAGCTTGAGATAACCCAGTAAAAACTAAGACATGGCAGTAAAATAAAACGAAGTGGCAACGGTTGAAAAAGAAGTAAAATACAAGAAACGTGTGGGGGGATTACATTTACGAAAGGTCCAACAAGTGAGCTGAAGCCATTTCAGGGGCTGCGTAAACGGGTGGTAAACAATAAAAATAAGAACAGCAATCACTCTCATAAATAGAAGGACAGTGTTTCCTTCCCGGGAAGGGACAGGACTGTGGTCCGAGGCTTGAGCAATGTTCGCTTTCTAGACCATGTTGGTAGTTACACAGCTTTTCTCTTCCAAATTTGTAAGACTGTACAGGTTTTATGCAACTTTCTAGACAGATGATATACTTTGCAAGAAAAAGGAGTTTGAAGAAATACCTGTAACTTGCACTCAGAATCTCACTACTGACTAGATAGTCTCAATTTACACAATTCACCTTGCCAGCTTACAGATGATAGATAACTGAAAGCGGGTTGCTAGAAACTTTTCATTTCAAGCCAAAACTACAGGCCAACCTCTCCCTGCCAGACCACAAGAAACGACATCATCTCTTTACTACGGCAAAAAGCAAGAGACGAAGATGAAAGCCAAAGTTATGCATGCAAATTGATGGGATTAAGACCAAGCAGCCTCATGTTTCTAGAAGCAGGGATATTCGGGAAATAAAGATAAGAAAATTAAGAGGATGACCAAAAGAGTCTCTTCAAAAACTATCCTGGAAGAGAGGCTCATGAAGGTCAAGAAGCCGGGATAAGCTGAGTGCTCTAATCCCAGGTCTACCCAAGACCCTTCCTGGGACTCTGGAGAGGTCACATCACTCCACTGCTTGGTTTTCCTTCTTTAATACAGAAAGACCAAGAAATATGCTTCTGTTCCCTAAAACCTTTAGATATCGTGACAATAAGATCTCAGGAGAAGAGAAGCTGCTACTAAGTTTGCATGAATTGGTGGAGAAGTGAAGGCCAAGGGCTTCTGACTCCATTACACTTGACCTTGCACTGGTCAGGGCTGGCTAGACGAAGCTGCAATAACGAACAATGCCCAAATCTCAGGGGCTTAAAGCAAGGACACCTTGCTCACGGATGCAGCTCCAGCTGGAGTTCTGCCAGCTGTGGTGGCCGCAGCAAAGACAGCGTATAATTGTACAATGGCTGCTAATGCTTCAACCCAGAAGAGATCGCATCCCTCTCTTTATGTCTCATGATCAAAGCAAGCCATGTGGCCAAACCCATCTTCAAGGAGATGCAAGATAAAACACCACTATGTGTTGTGAAGGGAACTAGGAACACGTGGTAGGCGGGGTCCTGATGGCGACCTCAGGTCTCCTTCCTCCCCAGAGTGGCAAGGAGCGAACATCAGACTTCTGAGGACTGTGACCCCAGAGTTTTTCAGCCCTAGAGATGATCCAAAAGCAAGTCTATCCATCTCTTACAGATCTCTTCCGTGCAGGTGAGAGACGGCACTGAACCTACAAGAAGCGGCACTAGCTTGGGACAGAAGCCACAGGCACACCCCTTTTCTCATCTACAGTGAATGGTGGCAGTCCCCCTGACTCTCCCATTCCTCAAGCCCAGTGCTGAGGGGTCTACGTCCTCCACACTGGCCCACACAGCCAATCCCACTGGAGCTGCTGTAGAACAGGGCTCAGAAGGAAATCAGGCCCCCACTCACCCTCCTTCTGCTTCCTCCACTGGAACTCCAGCACCACGTCATCGTGCCCCACAAAGGTATGGACGGGGGTGTTCAAGTCAAAGACGTTCCACAAAAGAAGGCTGTTTTCCCTCCGAAGCTGAGGGACCATCACAGTCACCAATCCATTGCTGAAAGGCTATGGCAGGAAAGGGAAAAGCAGGGAATTATTCCAGGGAGAGTCAGCTGAATCTTGAATTACCAAGGCTGGAATGCTTTCCTAACTAACATAAATGAGATGACGGAGGGCCCCAACCCATCTGGGGAAACGTTTTCCAAATACCGTAAGTTAACCATCCTTCCACTTTTCTTTTGCATTTATTCTACTTTTTCCTGTGCATGGAAGGGACCGCAGCGAGTAAAAAAATAAAGCTAAGCCAAATACTTGGAGAACTTGAAATTCTAAAATAAGCAAACGGCTCTGACTGCTGCACACCAGAACACACTGTTTCACATCCAGAGTGAGTATGCAAGACACGCTGGGGAAAACCCCAGAGCAGCGGGCAGGATTCTTGCCATGTGGAAACGCACCAGCAGCACGACAGCCACACAAAGCATCACCTTCCCACGCCCCGCCCCCCAAACCACAGCTATTCAGAGGGAAACACTCCAATCTCAGGACTGGCATGCTTTACCTATCGACACCTCATCAGCTAAGTAGCAAAGGGGCCCACTGGGTAAATAATCAGACTCTGTTCTTGAAGGAATAAACTACAGTCACCTAAAAGCACATTTATCTTCACTTTCCCTCCTGGCAGTACTCCTGGACTTCTCTGTTTATTTTTTAAAGTAAACATATTAATCCAGAGAACTATTTCAATTCATAAGAACAATGTCTGGTTTCTTGACAAGCACTCCCAGATGCAAAAGCCACTTAATACCTAAATTATCTTCTATGTTCCACAGCGCGTCGGAGTGACAGCCTAACACATAAAGGCAGCTTTATTCATCTCTGTGCGCTCCCTTTGAAGTTGACAATGAAGAAAATATATTATCTCTGATCAGAAGCTATCAATGTGGCAATGGAAAAACTGCTGAAAGACTAATAGCTTTATTCTGCAGCATTTTATGGTTTATAAAGCATTTTCACATACCATTTCTCAAAAGGAAAGGCATATTGTACATGTGCTAAATGCCACTGAATTGCATACTTTAAAATGGTAAATTTTATCACAATAATAAAAAGGAAGGCCTGGTAAAAATTATTATTCAGATGCTACAGAAAAGGAAACTATCGCTCAAAAGCATCCAGCAGCTTGCCCAAGGCCACACAAAGATTAAATGGCTCACTGCAAATACAGAAACAATCTAAGTGATCTAAGTGCCCATCAATGGATGAATAAAGGGGCGCCTGGGTGGCTCAGTCACTTCCAGTTCGAAGATGAGCAAGTTCAGGGGATCGAATACACAGCCTGGGGATGACTGTTAATAACACTCTATTATATTCTTGGAAGTTGCTAAGAGAGTATATGTTAAATGTTCTCAATACAAAAAAGAAATGGCAATTATGTGATGTGACAGAGGTATTAGCCAACCCTCGGGTACTAACAGTCTTGCAATATCAAATCCATGGGGGTATACCTTGAACTTGTGCAATGCTACAGGTCAATTACATCTCAATAAATGTTGGGAAAAAATTAAAAGGCACCAATGGGCCCAAAACTCAGGTCTTCTGAATCTAAGCCAGATTTCTTTCTACCATGGTCCACTGACTGCAAGCCCCAAACCCTGTGGCCCCGTCTTCCCCGCTTTCCCTGCCAGTAGTGACGACCTTCACGTGGCCTGGGCTCCCAGGCTATGGTCAGCAACTCTTGCACAGGTTCTTCCCCAACATTTCAAGGACAAGTTTTTAAATACATACCAGCTTTTATGCCGCCATTACTGCCTTTGTCCCACCCCCCAGCCAAGACAGAAAGAGAAACTGCCTCACAAAGAAAATAAGAGAAAAGGGTCCTTGACCCCCATGTCTAGACACTAAGGGGAAGCTCCCCAGCAGGATGTGGGGTGTCCCACTCACAGTGTATCTGGCCTTCCAGACAGGCACCTGGCAAGGGAGAATACTGAGGTATTTCCGAGGCTGGCGGTAATCCCAGAACTAGAAGAAAGAAAACAGGGTAATTTGTTAAACAAATGCCATTAAAAAACCCAACAACTGGGGTGCCTGGGTGGCTCAGTGGGTTAAGCCTCTGCCTTCGGCTCAGGTCGTGATCCCAGGGTCCTGGGATCGAGCCCCATATCGGGCTCTCTGCTCAGCAGAGAGCCTGCTTCCCCATCTCTCTCTGCCTGCTTCTCTACCTATTTGTGACCTCTGTCTGTCAAATAAATAAATAAAAATCTTACAAAAAAAAAACAACCAACAATTGAAATAAGCACAGCCTGCAGACGCTCCACTCTCTGTCCTCGGTGTGTTCCCAGCAGCACTGCCAGCCAAGAGAGCAGGGCAGACAGACAAACCTTTCCCATATATCAACATTACAGGAGAATTTCCCAACATCACCAGGACCAGCCCTCGGGGCCGATCATCAGCTTCCGTCTGCCTATTAAACAGGCCTAGAGGTGAAAGGTCAGAGTGACAAGCTTTCCCCTATGTCACTTTTATACCATGCAGGGCAAAGTAAGAACTAATGACAGGCAATGTGCTAACTACTTACTGCATTCCAGACCAAGCTGAGAGCTTTAGGTTTTGTTATCCCATTTAATCTTTGCAACAACCAAATTAAGGGTGTCATTCAGTTCTTTCTCAAGTGTAGAAGCTAAATGATGAAACAATCCAGCTTGCCCAAGGTCCCACAGGGAAGAGGTGGCTGTTTGGACACCAACGCACTCACATACACTATCACCCACTCCGCCACTGACCATGCAGAACTCGAGACTGCGAAATGCACAGAGGTGAGCCAGACACACTCCACCTTAGGGATGCCTGCGCTTTCAATGAAGGGACACAACTATACTTGGAGCCTGAGCCTCGGTTGTGAAGCAGGAAACCGTAGAGGCAGGAGAACCAAGACTGCAACTCTGCGCTATTCCAGTATTAAGAAATTATTATCAAAAATAGATGACAGTTTGGCAGCTTCTTAAAAAGTTAAACACGCATATGCCATTGACCCATTGACCCATAGGCCATTGATCCCAACTCCTAACTATTTGTCCTGGAAAAGTGAAAAGTTCCATTCGCAGGAAAATCTATCTGTGAATGTTTACAGCAGCTCTATTCACAATCATCAAAAACTGCTGACAGCCCAGTCAATGTTCTTCAATGGGGCAACAGATGATCAACGTAGTATGTCCATACAGTGGATTACCACTCGCCAACTAAAAATATATGATCTATCGATTCTTAAAGTACCTTGGATGAATCTTGAAGGTGATATCCTGAATGGAAGAAACCAACCCAAATAGTACATACTGAATCATTCCATTTAAATGATCTTCTCAAAACGACAAAACTACAGTGATGGGATTGCCTGGGTGGCTCAGTGGGTTAAGCCTCTGCCTTCAGCTCAGGTCATGATCTCAGGGTCCTGGGATCGAGCCCCGCACTGGGCTCTCTGCTCAGCGGGGAGCCTGCTTCCCCCTCTCTCTCTGCCTGCTGCTCTGCCTACTTGTGATCTCTCTCTGTCAAATAAATAAATAAAATCTTAAAAAAAAAAAAAAAGGACGTTTCCAGATTTAAATATGCTCGACTAGTGAGCATTATAACATATAATAACAACATATAATGATGGACAAGTTAGAGGACCCTGGGGATTGAACCGAGTCCTCACTCATTTCATAACCTGATCTTACTCTCAAAAGAACCACTGTCAGTCTTACGAAATGATGATATGCTGCATGTGAATGGCTTCAGTCTATTTCATCTGACAGACTGGTTAGTAAAAGTACCAGAGCAGCCATGCCGTCCTCTTGCCCATAGGTGATTTTTGCTTTTTTCTTACTTGCCAGGAGGCCCTTGCTACAAGTTACAGATCAGAAAGGAAGGCTTCTGAAGAAATATCAGAAGAGCCTCAGGCAAGAAAGAACCAGGTTTCTCAACAGCCTTGTGGGTACAGGACTCTCAGTAAGGCTGACCTTGTTGACCCAGAGGCAGACACACATCTGTCAGGATGGACCAAGGATCTGTGTCTGGATTTCCAGGGCTGCTCCTCTAGAAGAAGGGAATATCACAAATTTGACAGCTTAGCCCAGGATCGGGACAAAAATAATCATTAAACTGGTATGAAGTCATCTCATTGTGGTTAATGTTCTATTTTTAACAGCCAGATAAGAAAAATCCTTTTCTTTCTTCTCGATCTAGCTCTAACCCTCAATTCAACAGTTTCACAGTTTAACAATTTATAAACTCAGGTGAAACATTCAGTGGTATCTTGTTCTGGTGTACCCCTTCAATTCAGAAAACAAAAATATAATAAAAATGTGTTACTACAGGGGCGCTTGGGTGGCTCAGTGGGTTAAAGCTTCTGCCTTCAGCTCAGGTCATGATCCCAGGGTCCTGGGATCGAGCCCCGAATCAGGCTTTCTGCTCAGCAGGGAGCCTGCTTCCTCCTCTCTCTCTCTCTGCCTGCCTCTCTGCCTACTTGTTTGACAGATAGAGATATCTGTCTCATATCTAGACTTATTTGACAGATAGAGATATCTGTCAAATAAATAAATAAAATCTTAAAAAAAAGATTATGTAGGAAAAAATGACATATTGATACTAACATACAAATTACTAATAAATATGGTTGAATATTATGCAAGTAGCTCTGATACGGCTTCAATTACAATTATGCTATTTATATACATTCAACAGAAACGCCTCCCTTCCACCAGGATATGGTGAAATGAATTAAATATGTCAAAAGTCTCATTTAATTCCTAAGCTCTGCCTACAAGTAAGGAACAAGGACTGAGTCTCACATGTGGAAACTGACCTGTTGCCTGCTTCAATACCCACGGAATCCAGCCTACAGGTAGTAAAGATGTCGCTGAACAGGACAAACTTGAGGAAAGAGGAGGAGGGAAATTGGATGGTTTCTGGGTTCTGAACTTGGGTGACAAGGTGCCAAAAATCCAAGCCCCAAATAAACAAACAAAAAAACCCATTCCAGCACATAAAAGTAAATGACAACCCTAAGGGATTTACAAACCTCAAGACAGAAGTTAACTTTTCAGGCCTCGGTGTTATGGTTCTAGTTTTGCTCACCATACCATAAAATGACATTGTCTGTGTGCCCATGTAAACAAATCATTATGTTAATGATGCTGAATCAGAAAATTGCTAAGCCAACTAGTGTGGTCAAATCTCTGTCCTTCCAGACAGAGACCTGACCACAAGGAGGGCCTGTGGAATAAGGCTGGCCCTGTGCCCTGCATCCTTCTAAACACATCAGTCGAGATAGGAAAAACAAACAAGAAATGCTGCACTCTGAGATGAACCAAAAATAATAGGGTTACAGAAACACATAAAAACCCTAGAGCATTTCCTGTAAGTGAGAGAGACTCTCTGTCAACTCTGTCCCTGACTTTTTTTTTTAAGATTTTTATTTCTTTATTTGACAGAGAGAGATCACAAGTAGGCAGAAAGGCAGGCAGAGAGGGGGAAGCAGGCTCCCAGCCGAGTGGAGAGTCCAGATGTGGGGCTCAATCCCAGGACCCTGACATCATGACTTGAGCTGAAGGCAGAGGCTTAACCCACTGAGCCAGGTGCCCCTGTCCCTGACTTTTGCAGTGCTGCTGGCTGAAGATGTCCTAACTTTTGTGGATGGGATAATCATATTCGAAGAGTGCTGGTTTTTCATCCCAGGGAAACTAGTCAGAAACTTGGTAACCTTAACAAATTTGTTAACCTTAACCTTATCAGCTTTTCTCCTTTATGATGTATCTGGTTTGGTTTAGTGTGGTGGTGGTGGGTTTTTTTTTCCCCTGAAATCTGATTTCCTGGCAACTTCTTGGCAAATAAACTTCTCCTTTCTAAGTGGTTTAGTCTCCGACTTCCTTTCACAAAGGGAAAGAAGAAAACGTTCCAAGCAGATCCCAGAAACCCTATCAGAGATATGCTACTCTCCGTTCCTACTGGCCCACACGACCAGGCTTACCCGCCCAGAACCCCTACAGCACACACACACTGTGCTTGGTGTAGCTTTCCTTCCAAACCAGGTGCTGCTTCAAAATCTAATGCTTCCTGCACGCAGCACCCCTAGCTGTCCCCAAGGGTCACTCACCTTGACAGAGTTGTCCTGACTGGAGGTAGCAAGAATGTGCTCAATGTCTGGGTGCCAGTCCAGGCCATGGATCTTGGAGAGGTGTGCTGCGAGATACTCCACTGCCGTGCTGGGTTTCTACGACAGGATGGGCACAGAGTGTTGTCAATTTATAAAGAGCTCCCTGAGTGTCTACCATAAAATGGTCTGCTGGGGGCTGGGTGGGGACACAGAAACACTACCCAATACTGTCTCTATCCTTAAGAAACTCCACTTTATTTTGTTTAAAACAAACAAAACAGAAAAAGCCTTCTCCAACCCTCCTTCATACATGCTCTGTATTCAGGCCTGTGAACCTCATTTCTTTCCGCTCCAGCCCCAGTCACGGCTTTCATGAAGGATACCAGGTAGTGGGAGCTCTTTCGCTGACTGGTGGAGTCTGCAATCACCGCTCCCTTCCTCGCTATCACCCAAGGAGAGGGGCTGTGATGTCCAGACAGACTCAACCTCGCGACCGGAGGGAAAACCACCAATCTTAAAGTAATCGCGCACCAAGACCCCTCAAAGAGAATGAACACACATCACAGAAGATAACTCTTTATGATTAATAAGCTTATATAAAATAAGCAAACTCAGGAGGAAACCTCAGAAATACATGTTAAAGTCAGATTTTATTAAACTATCAAATTAGAAGATACTTGTAAATAATACTCGACGCTGGCAAGGCTCCCTTTGTCACTGCTGGTGTTTATACAAAATAGTACAACCTTTCGGCAAAAACCTTTGACAATTTTTACCAAGCAACTTAAGATTTTCCTTTCCTAGGAGAATATTCCAATTTCACAAAAAGCTTTAGATAACTAAAGATGTTCATCTTGGTGATACTGGGAATACCAGAAAGCTAGAAGCAACACAAACAGTACATGAGGAATAATTAAATTTTAGATCAACTACGGTACAGCTATCCAACATAGTATGGCAGAGAGACTAAATGTTAGACACAGGGATTATAGGACAGGGAAAATGCTATTAAATGGAAAAAGTAAGTATGACCATGTATGTAACAGGATAAACCATGTTTTTTAAAAAGCACAAAAAAACACACCAAAATGCTAGCATTTGTTTTTGGGGAATGGGCCTATGAATGTTTTTTATTTTCTCTTCTACAGTTTCTACAAAGAGCATGTATTACTTCTATAATCAGTGCTGGTCTGTGAGGTTAAGAGCAGTCTTCAGAGCCAGCCTCCCTGAGTTCAAATCCCAACAACAAACAGGCCTCAGTTTACTCATCTATAGAATGGGGATAAAGACAGTACTTACTTTAAAGGCTAGTTATAAAGCAAGTTCTTAGGACAATGCCTGTGCATAAAAAACATGCAGTAAATGTTACGACTATTCATCTTTGGGGTTTTTGAATGAAATCCAACATTGCCACCGATACTGTACTTTTTTAAGCCTCTGACGCCTGGTGCCAAGAGTGCTACTTCGATACTGGGAAGTGCCAGAGAAGTAAAAATATGACCTACGAGTTTTACAACCCATCTGAGCAAAAGTCCCAAGTATTAATTATGGGTGGCAGGGGGAGTTAAAATCCTTTAAACAAAACAGATAAAACTGCTGAGGGAAGTCAGGATTCTCAGTAGATCGACAGGAACAGTCTGGCCGTCTCTTTCTGGAAGATCAGGAACACTACTAGTTTCTCAACTTCTAGTTCAGAAGACAAATACTGACAGGGATTCCAAGGGCAAACTACCAAATGGTTCATATTGCGGATGGCCTGAAAACAGTCTAAAGCAAGTCTGTACGCACTGCAAACCAACCAAATGTTTTATTTAAACCATTTACATATTTAAACACTATACTAGTGATGAAAGGAACAAAACCAATCAACACTTTAGGGAATCAAGAGAGGGGAGAATGGCTAATACGAGACCGCACTAAGGGACAGGGACAAAAACTAACACACAGAAGACGTACCCAACCAACCCTTATGTACAAAATCACCTTCTCACCCAGGAGCCATGGAAGGCAGAGGGCTTCGGCCAGCACAAGCTTCCCTACCAAGCTGTAGCACCCACTTCACCCGACCCCCCATCTGCTTCATTTCCTTCTCCTCTGCCCAACCGTCTGACCAACTCCCTGCCACAAGGGAAAGGACAGGGCTGCCAGAAGCCATGCTGGGATGAGACCGCATCCCGGCTGACAGTTTCGGGAAACTACAAGTGGCTGCTTCCCACAGGAGCTGAGAAGCTCTAGCCCCCACTGTCGGAAAGCAGGAAGTGGCATGACACCCACGTCTTACAAAGTCAACTGCCCCGTGCATTATGACCCCATCATCTGGGAGTCGGACACGGGGGAGCATTTTCCCGCATCTCTGTCCTCACTGATGCCAACAAACCAAACTCTCAATAGACTCTCCATGGCGGCAGCCACCCGGGAGCCTGTCCCTCTCCCGTGCCCATCAGTTACATGGGTTGTGCAGGGAGAATATATGCTCTGCGAGCTTCTGTGAGGCTAAGAGGACAGCTGGATGTCTAAGGAAGGATTTGAGCACCCTAAGTCCCTCGCCTTGGTGATTTCTACCAGAAACATCCAGGGTGGAATATGTCCTAGAACAACCAGTTTGCCCTCTGCAATATGGAGCAGGCTGACCTTCTAGAACAGTGTCTGGTCCCCGGGCTTGACCTCCTCAGTGACACACAATCAGTATCTTCATTTTGAAGATCAGGTAACCAAGGCTTGGAGAAGTGTAGTGGCTCAGCTGATAATGTAATTAGGAGGCAGCAAAATGGGGCTCTAACGTAGCAGGCCCAGTTCATTTTCTTAACCACTGATCCTAATACTCTCTATCTTCCTTCAACATGAGTTTTGATCAGGAAGCAAATGTCTTCCAGGACTATGATCTTAAAATGGCAATTTGCCACAGTCCACGGGGCACCCTGGCCTTTCTAGATGAGTCCTGCTACTCACAGCACCATCCTCACACCCCTAGGGAGGGACTAAGGACCAACTGGGGTGGGCGACAAGAGATTACTCACCCGCTTGTCCCATATCCGCACATCCCCGTCATGACTGGTGGCGAGGCAATTAGCATTTTTTTTATTCCATTTGACCTGTGAGGCACCGGCTGCAAAGGAAAATCAGGGGAAGAAAGCGGCTACCCTCAACCCCCCTGGCACCAGAGTAGCGAGCGCTTCCAAGGCGGCTGGATAATGAGGTCCCGCTGAAGGAGAACAGAACCCGTCAAGTGTCTGTGACTGCACCAGCCCCACATTAAAGAGAAAATGAAGCCAAAAAATTAATGAATTAACTCGTCGGAACAGAATCAGAGTCACCTAATTGAGGAAATAATCGCACTCAGGAAAAAACCCTACTGGTGACCTCCGCGCAGAATCAGCAGGGAAGCACGTTTTCTAATGAGCAGCAGCCCAACATGGCGCCATGGCGGGTGGGGGTGGGGGTGGGGGCAAATGACTACTCCTCACACGGTCTGGTCTGTCTCTTCCTCATCCCCATCACCGGGGCCAGCCCAGCTCTCCCACTCAGAAGAGCCTCAGCTCAATGCTGGCTCCCACCTTCTCCCTCCCTCACTCACTCCCCTATTTTGGAGGGCAACCTTGGAGAAACAAAGGTTCCCGAAGCTCAGCTGAAGAATAAGGCCCGGAGTTGCTCAATTCTGCCCTCAGAAGGGTGTGTGCACCTGCCCCCTCCTGCGCTTCCCTTTCCATCAGCGGCTGCACATGACCCCCGGCCCTGGATTCAGTCAGAGAACGGGAATACCCCCCCACACTGTGAACTGAGTCCTTTCCCCACTCTACCAACACAAAGAGGTAACAACAGTAAGAAGGGAGCTATCTGAGAGGAGGCATTAGCGTAAGATGCCAGACGGGCTGAGACCTGTGAAAATTTAGGACGTATCAGCACTGGTAGTCGGCTCTGAAAAATAACCAAGTTCATTCAGTTACACCAGAACAACACAATGGCTCTCCTTCCCATCTCTTCTTGTCCTTGCTCAGGCCACAAGCATTTCCCCCTTTGGGTGGGGTGTTTATTACTGGGGACACTATGGTGCCTGATCCAAGAAGAGTGGGAATGACACAACAAGGACTTAGAATCTAACAGGAAATGGAGTTAAGACCCAGAAGTTATCCTTGCTTGGCTTTGGTTTTTTGTGTTTTTTTGCTTGAGACACAAGGCATCTTAAGTCACCTAGGAATGAACAGTGGAGACCCTTAAAGGAGGAAGCTAGCGTAGGATACCCAGTTTCTTTGCAAGAAAGGGTATCAATTGCAGGAGAAAGTGAGTAGGAAGAGTCTGCCCCATTTCCTCAAGACAGATTACTCGAAGACTTCCAAAAGAAATATACTTTCCCCAGTGTGGAGGGCCATCAGACCATGAGGATTGCCAAAGGGTTCTGGGAACCCCCTGATTCAATCTGTTCTACTAGAGTTGCGACAACAGGGTCAAACAGTTCCCAGACCTTGGGTATTCTCGAACAGAGAATAATCTGGAGTACACACGGGCTCTTACTTACTCCCTACCCCAAAGGCATAAGAAACGCGCTCATGGAGAGATAAAGGACCACGGACTCCAGGGAGCAAAACTGGCCAAGTTTCACCTTCAGGGAATGGTAGATCAAGCAGCTCACCAAATCCACAGCCTCTCATTTGCCTCTTTTCTCCCAAAGCAGCTTTGCTACCACTGAGAAATCTCACTGAGGGGCGCCTGGGTGGCTCAGTGGGTTAAGCCTCTGCCTCCAGCTCAGGTCATGATCCCGGGATCCAGGTATCGATCCCTGCATCGGGCTCTCCGCTCAGTGGCGAGCCTGCTTCTCTCTCTCCCTCTACCACTCCCCCTGCTTGTGCTTTCTCACTCTTGCTCTCTGTGTTGCTTGCTATTGCTCTATTGGAAATAAATAAATGAAATCTTTAAAAAAAAAAAAAAAGTACCAAAAAAATACAAAGGAGCAGGATTTAAGAGACAGATAATGTATATTTTTAATGTATATATTTTAACAAAGATGTCAAAATACAATACTGATGGGACACCTGTGTGGTGCAGTCAATTAAGCCACCAACTCTTGGTTTCGGCTCAGGCCATGATCTTGGGGTTTTGAGATCAAGCCCTGCTTTGGGGTCTGGGCTCAGTGCAGATGTCTGCTTAGATTCTCTCCCTCTTCCCTGTCCCTGCCCCACTCTTTCTCTCTTTCCAAAAATAGATGAATAAATCTTCAAAACACAATGCTGATGACTGGGCTTCATCACTGTAAGATACACTATTTCTGTGCCCAAATTCTACTCTCTGTAAATACCCCACAACAGCCCCAAAGCAGAATTCCAAAAACAATCAGTTCCAACTGATAAAACAGGGGGACCGGGAAGTAATTTCAAAGTTTCAGTACATCCACATTAAATGACAACATGCGAGACACAATCAGCCTCATCTAGATTATGGGGGAACCATAAGACAAACAACCTGGTTTCCTCAATAAATAAACCTTAGGAAAAGAAAAATAAACCAAAAAAGGAGAGGAGGAAGAAACCTACCAATTGCAAAAGATGAGAAATAGATCAACCACTTATAAGTACATTTTTTATTTGGATTCTGACTTAAATAATTTGTAAAATAACAACAACTGAGATTAGGGAAATCTCATACTGCTTAAATATCTGATATTAAAGAGCCACTGTTAACCTTTTTAGGTCTGCTATGATCATATTTTCTTACAGGGTTCTTCTCTTGCATAAATATCACCTACTGAAATATTCATTGAGAAATAATATTACACCCAGGAAATGCTTCAAAAAATTCTTTTTTTTTTTTTTAAAGCAGGCTTCATGCCCAACGTGAGGCTTGAGCTCACAACACTGAGATCAAGACTTAGCTGAGATCAAGAGTCAGACCCTTAACCAAATGAGCCACCCCACCCAGGCACCCCTTCAAAATAACTCCAAAAGAGATGGGAGTTGGGGCTGAGACAGTGGGTAGAGGCAAAGATGAAATAAATAAGACTGGCCCGCCAGTGACCGTTGTTGAAGCTGGATCATAAACATAGAGCAATTTCATCTTCTATTTTCATACGTGTTTGAAATTTTCCACAATAAAAAGTTTAAAAACAAACCATTTTGGCTCCTGTCCTTGAATCCTGAAATGAGGTCTTGACCATGCTTAGCACTCTTGACTCTAACTTCCGAAAGCAACCTAAAACAAGCCCTTTGCCAGGAGGAACCTAAAATCCCACCCGTCTGAGCTGGAGACTGGTGCAGGGGCAGTCCCATGCGAGGAGGGATGGAAGGAATGATCTAAGCCGGGGGAGCATACACTCACCTACAGCAGACAGTGCAACCGTGGGCTTCCTTGTGTCTCTGGAATAGAAAAGTCAGAGATGAAATGCCCAAACCGTATGCTACCACCCTGGTACTTTCTGCCCTCTGCACACAGTTCGCCCTCCCCTTTCAGTGGGAGCTTAGAGTTCAGAGGGAACATGAGGGCCTTAAAAACAAAGGTAAAGGGGCGCCTGGGTGGCTCAGTGGGTTAAAGCCTCTGCCTTTGGTTCAGGTCATGATCCCAGGGTCCTGGGATCAAGCCCCACAACGGGCTCTCTACTCGGCAGGAAGCCTGCTTCCTCCTCTCTCTTTGCCTGCCTTTCTGCCTACTTGTTATCTCTGTCTGTCAAATAAATAAATAAAAATATTTTTTAAAAAACAAAAAACAGGGGCGCCTGGGTGGCTCAGTGGGTTAAGCCGCTGCCTTCGGCTCAGGTCATGATCTCAGGGTCCTGGGATCGAGTCCTGCATCGGGCTCTCTGCTCAGCAGGGAGCCTGTTTCCCTTCCTCTCTCTCTGCCTGCCTCTCTGTCTACTTGTGATCTCTGTCTGTCAAATAAATAAATAAAACATCTTTAAAAAAAAAAAAAAAAAAAAACAAAGGTAAAGAGAGCCCTATCTCCCTTCAGGGACAAACTTTCTCAGCTCCTTCAAATGAGGCTGAAGGTGAATTTCAAATCACATAGTTGGAGCCATAGAAAGCGAACTACATGATTCAGCATGGCCTGCCTGACCCTGACGTAGGGATGGAAGAAGCCAAAAGAATCCCTTCCCGAGGCCATTTCTCCTAGTGGCAACCAAGTGACAGTCATGGAGGCTTAACTCTGCAAGGACCTTCCCGGCAGGACTTCAGAGGTGAAGTAAAAGGTGACTCTCAAATTCCCAGCTGCTAAGAGGAAGCAGCCCAAGGGTCCACCAACAGAGAAATGGATAAACACAATGTGGTCTATACGTACAATGGAATATTATTCAGCCTGAAGACGGAAGGAAGTCCTGTCACAAGCTACAATAGGGACAGCCCTTGAGGACATTAGGTTAAGTGAGATAAGTCCGTCACAAAAAGACAAACACCAAATGATTTCATTTCCACTTACATGAAGTATCTCAAGTAGTCAAAGCCACAGAAACAGAAAGTGGGAAGGTATGGGATGAGTAGTTTTAGCTTTGTAAGATGAGAAGTTCTGGGGATGTGCTGGGCATATACTTTACTGAACCGCACACTTAAAAATGGCAAGGATCTGGGGCGCCTGGGTGGTTCAGTGGGTTAAGCCTCTGCCTTCAGCTCGGGCCATGATCCCAGGGTCCTGGAATCGAGCCCCATGTCGGGCTCTCTGCTCAGCGGGGAGCCTGCTTCCTCCTCTCTCTCTCTCTGCCTGCCTCTCTGCCTACTTGTGATCTTTATCTGTCATATAAATAAATAAAATCTTAAAAAAAAAAAATGGCGAGGATCGGGGCGCCTGGGTGGCTCCATTGGCTGAGCGACTGACCAACTGTTGATTTCAGCTCAGGTCATGATCTCAGGGTCCCAATACAGAGCCTTTCATCAGGCTCTCAGCTGGGTGTGGAGCCTGCTTGAGATTTTCTCTCTTCCTTTTCCCCTCCCCTTGCTCTCTAAATAAATAAGTAAATAAATAAATAAAATCTTTTTTTTTTAAATAATGAAGATGGTAAATTTTATGTTTTGGGTTTTTTGACCACAATTAAAAACCAAACCAACAAAACCAAACCAAACAAAACAAAAACCTACTCCTGGATAGAACGGGAGACTCTCAGAGAGAGACTCCTGGGTTCACTGTAAAGCCAGAGGGCAACTTTACCTCCAAATGGTAACGTGACATGATTGGGCGTCAATCTAGACCTTGGGCATGGATGGCCAATCTGCAGCTGAGGCTTACAATCCAGAAAATCTGAGAAGGAATCATCTGTTCAGTGTCCCTAATCTTTAAATTATGAAAACAAGGGACGCCTGGGTGGCTCAGTTGGTTGGACGACTGCCCTCGGCTCAGGTCATGATCCTGGAGTCCCGGGATCGAGTCCCACATCGGACTCCCAGCTCCATGGGGAGTCTGCTTCTCTCTCTGACCTTCTCCTCATTCATGCTCTCTCTCACTGTCTCTCTCTCAAGTAAATAAATAAAATCTTTTAAATAAATAAATAAATAAATAAATTATGAAAACAAATTATTTCACGTCAGTGAGGAATACACTAACCTTGCCCCGTAGTTCCTAGGGGTTTTGTTTTGGTGTTTGTTTGTTTGTTTATTTTAAAGATTTTATTTATTTATTCGTCAGAGAGAGAGAGAAAGAGCTAGCACAAGCAGGGGGGAGGCAGAGGGAAAGGAGACTTCCCGCTGAGCAGGGAGCCCGATGCAGGACTCGACTCCAGCCCCCTGGGACCATGACCTGAGCTGAAGGCAGAGGCTTAACCGACTGAGCCATCTAGGTGCCCCCTGGGGTTTTGTGTATTTAAGAGCAGCCTCCTTCCATCACTCCCGGATTTTGTGCCCTTCCCCACTCGGTGCTGCCATTAGACCAACTGCTGCTGAGGCACTAACGAGAGAGGGTTACGGGTGAAGTCCGCCACGCACATCCTGAGTCGTGGCTCCCTTTCCCTGGTCTGTCCACCTCTTAGAGTAAATCATCCCAAAGTCCCTGCCAATTGGGAGCAGAGCAGGGGGGTTCCGTCCGGGGGACTCTACGGACTACACCCTCTGGTTAGTCGCAGCTGCTATGGCAAAGGGAACTTTGTTCTACGAAGGGAGAAGAAAAGACGTTTACTAAGAACTTCTGACACGCCAGGCCCCGAGCCGGGTGCTCCTTCACTTGTCACCTCATGAAGAGTAACCCTGAGAGGTGGCTCTCAGTGGCACTTACAGGTGGGCAATGGAAGTTTCGCCAAGAGCAAAGCAGACGTGCCTTAGAGCACTGCCTGCCGTAGCACATGTGTGTCTGTACCCACCAAGCCCCCCCACCGTCACCTGTCACTTCAGTTAAACTTCCACTGGACTTCCAGACACCAGCACCTAATTCCCCGCCAGAGGGATTTCCCTGCTTGCTGAGGCCTGCTTTGCAAATCTCCATGACGGGCCTGAAGTGCCAGGGAAGGGGGGCCCCAGAGTGCAGGCTTCAACCAATGACTGCCAATGGGTAGCACCCCCACTTCCTTAGCTCTTGAGGGCGGGACACCTCCAAGGAGGGAGTTCTGCACTAGCACCTAGCAGCCCCCAGTAGGAGTAAATGCCACCTGTTCACAGGGGTACCTGAAGGATAACACGCCCCTGCCTGGAGCCTTCCTGGTCCTGTCTCTCTTCTCTGTCCCCCACCGGCATTTCTGTCACCTCCTAAACAATGTGCCGGCCACGTGTCCTCATCTCAGGGTCTGCATCCCAGAGAAACCAAACTAAGACCCCTGATCTCTAAAACAAAGATCCCAGATCGTCCCAAAGCCTGGTGGTTTGGCATTTTAATTGTTCTTACTTGATATCCCAAATGTAGATGTAGGTGTCCACGGAGCTGGTAACCAGGAGATCCGGCTCAAACACGGCCCAATCCAAGTCACTGGGAATATGAAATATAAACAGAACAATTCAGAGTCCAGTTCCAAAGTGCCAGCAGACTCAGTTTCTAGTAGTTTCCGAGAGTCACCACTCATGGTCTTCCCTAACATGACTTAAGGCAGCAATCTCCAAACTTCTCCAAACAAGACTTAAGTGAGCTCCAGGGGAAACTTCCAGGCCCTCCCCCCTTGTCATCCTCAGCTATACTATCACCTGCTCCCAAAAAAGAAATGGAGGATTTCAATTTCAAGTGCATGTGCGCGTGCACACACAGCAAAAACACAAAGTAATTTTTGACTTATCATTCTCTAAATCAGGTTCAACCACAGGTACCTTGAGTAAAACCAACACCTCTTAGAGCAGTGGCAAACTGCCACGTTGCCACATAGCTTTCAAGAAGGGCAAGGCCACCCTAACCATGTCCTCCCTCCTAGAAAGGCGGTTCCTGTGCAATTAACACAGGCCAGGGATCCAGCCTTTCCCAGCATTTCCTGGACCAGCTGCCCCACTCCTGTACTCTCTGCTTGCTACCTCCCAGAAGGAGTATTCCCCACCCAGAAATAGTGACCTAAGGATAGGATAGATCAAGGAACACTCCAGAGGCCAAGGCCACAGGCAGGAGGCGGCCATGCAGCTGGGTAATGAACTCTGCTGCAGGAGATCTGTGCCCCAAGCTGCTGAAGAAAGAGCAAAGGGCTGCATCGTGCCTTCTGTACTCCTGGGCACTGTTGGTTGTCAGCAGAGTAATTCTGCTAGCTCCCTCCCATGGCAAAAGATCAGCTCTAATCCTTTACTCCAGACTGGGCTGTATCTGTCTTGAGTGTCTCCTGGAATCGGGGTTAGCGGTTACACCAAAGCTGGTTGATCTTGCTTGGCTATGAGGGCCATCACTACCATGAACGCTAAGGACCCAACAGCCACCCACGGCCAACGCAACACAGAGGGTCAGGCCACGCAAGGAGGACGGTGTCTTCATTTTAGTTCCCACGAGACTACAACAAAGGGAGACAGGCCAGGAGCTGCAGAGGGCTGGTACCTACCTGATGACACGAGTGTGGCCTTGTAGGGTGGTGCCGACTTCCCCGCTGCCATCTTTCCACTTATAAAGGTCGACCCGCTGGTTACTCTGAAAAGAAACAAGGGAAAGAAGGCAGGCAGGAGCACATCAGAACATATGCTCTCACCGCAATCTGCCGAGGGCTGAGAAGGGGAAGCCATGCAGAAACCAACTCGCATGGCAGAGATTTACAGACTGACTTCCTTATGAAGCCAAGAGAAATGAATACACTTAACATCTGAGCCACCCTTAGCTCAGTCCACAGCACTAAAGGGCAGTGCTATCTTCAGAGTGAAGATACCCTGAACAGGTACAGCTGAACGGAAGCTACAGAAGCAGTACTGAGCGTATGAGCAATGGCTTATGGAGATGTTCCTGGCCGCTAGAGGGACTGCCTCCCAACTCGGAAGGTCACACACCCATCTCTCCAGCTGCTGTCACACTAGAAATGTTTTTAGTTCGCCCTTCCCACTTATCAAATGCCTGGAGTCCTTCCACCACGCTTTAAAAACACATATGCAGAGAAAGAAAACAGAACTAACACCAAAGGCATGTCCTAGGAGGCAAAATTATACAGATTCCTTGAAATATGCCTATACTTTCTTAAAAGATTAAGTAAAAAGATACGGGGAAAAAACTGGCCAGAAGAAACCACACTACAATAGGGAAAGGAGAAAAGAAAAAGCCATGTTTCAACCAGCCAGCAAAATACTTAAATATTAAGAGTTTAAGAAACACACCAAAAGTGAATAAAGATTATAATAGTCTGATTACTAATAGGTATCTAATAATTTCTGAACAAATACAGAAGATGCAGGTTCATTAATATCTATATATTACCAGACTGATTTTCATTTTAGGCTCAGAGATAGACAGATGTACAAAGTTCTAAGATTTTAATCCAGAAATGCCAGTTTCCAATTCTAAATAGATAAGGTTCCCGGTCTAAAGCTTAGGATTCAAAACAGCTTCCAACGGGAACAGGAATGAGAAGTTAAGTTCCCCTCATCTTACAACACTATCCCATCTCCGCTGCGCGGCTCTGCGAGTCTACGTCCCAGGAATCTTAAGAGCCCTGCTTCCTGCTCTCCCGTGCCACGCTGCACACTGGCTGCCATCACCCACCTTACAAGGGAGGCAGCTGAGGCTTGGAGAGATGGGAGAGCGCTAGAGATAAAACAGTGTCAAAACTAGGCCTTGACCTCAGATGTCCGTGATTCCAAAGCTCTTTCTTCTGAAAAACGCTGTCTTCCAACCAATAGCAATAAAACGAAACAAAAAAAAAATCAATAAATTAAACTTCATCAAAATCAAAGGACATTATCAATAAAGTAAAAAGACAAGCTACAGAATTAGAGACATATTTGAAAATCATATCTCTGGGGCCTGGATAGCTCACTCGTTAAGCGTCTGCCTTTGGGTCAAGTCGTGATTCCAGGGTCCTGGAATCGAGCCCCAAGTCAGGCTCTCTGCTGGGGGGGAGCCTGCATTTCCCTCTTCCACTCCCCCTGCTTGTGCTCCCTCTCTCACTGTGTCTCTCTTGGTCAAATAAATAAATAAATAAATAAAATCTTAAAAAACAAAAAACAAAAAAAGACCAACTTTAATAAAAAAAGAAAATAAATGAAAAGAAAATTATATGTCTGAGGCATCTCAGTAGCTCAGTGGGATAAGTCGACTCCTGGCTTTGGCTCAGGTCATGAGCTCAGGGTCATGAGACTGAGCCCTGAGTTGGGCTCTGTGCTCAGCAGGGAATTTGCTTGTCCTTCTCCCTCTGTTCCTCTCCCTGCTCTCTGTCTAAAATAAATAAATAAAACCTTTTTTAAAAATCTTATCTTGGTGAGCCTGGGTGGCTCAGATGGTTAAGGGTCTGCCTTTGGCTCAGGTCATGATCTCAGGGTCCTGGGACTGAGCCCCAAGTCAGACTCCCAGCTCAGCAGGGAGTCTGCTCTGCCTCTCCCCCTGCTCATGCTCTCTCTCTGTGTATCTGTCTCAAATGAATAAATAAACAATCTTTAAAAAAAAAAACTGTATCTCTGAGAAAGTCTAGTATCAAGAATATATAAATAACTTTGACAACTCGGCAGCAAAAAGACATACAGTCCAATTTCAAAATAAGCAAAGGACTTCAACAGACATTTCTCCAAAAAAGATGTACAAGCGGCCAACGGGCACACGAAAAGATGCTCAAAGCATTAGTCATTAAGGAAATGCAGATCAAAACCATAGTGAAATACTACTTTATACCCACTAGGATGGCTATAACTTAAAAATTAAAGAAAAAAGGGGCGCCTAGACTAAGTCAGTTGAGCATCTGCCTTCAGTTTGGATCATAATCCTCCAGTCCTAGGATCAGTCCCTGCGTCAGGCTCCCTACTCAGCAGGGAGTCCGTTTCTCCCTCTCCCTCGACTCCTCTCCCTTGCTTGTGCTCTCCTGCATGCCCTCTCTCTCAAATAAATAAGCAGAATATTTTTAAAAATAAAAAAATTAAAATTAAAGAAGAAAAACAACAGAAAACAACAATTTTGTTGAGGATATAGAGTAACCAGAACCTTCACCCATTGTTGGTAGGACTAAAAAATGATTCAGCTACCACAGAAAAAAGTCTGATGGTTCCTCAAAAAGTGAAACACAGACTTACCATATGACCCTGCAATTCCACTCCTAAGTATATACCCAAAGGAACGGAAAACAAGTACTCAAAAGAAGCACATGTACACCCATGTTCATTTCTGCTTTATTCACAGGAGCCAGCCCAAATGTCCACTGGTAAAAGAACCATTAAACAAAATGCATTACAGCCGTACAATGGAAGAGTATTTGGCCATAAAAAGGAGGAAAGCACTGATTCATGCTACGACAGAGATAAAGAAGGTAGAGACAAAAGGCACATAGTGTGTGGTTTTGTTTATGTGGAATATCCAGAACAGATAAATCTACAGAGACAGAGCACAGGCCGGTGGTTGCCAGGGGAGTGGGAAGGGGGAATTCAGAGAGATGGCTGAATGGTAAGGGGTTTTACTTCGGAGTGATGGAAATGTTTGGGAACTAGAGAGGAGTGTGGTTGTATATATCGTGAATGTCGTAACTGACATTAAACAGTCCACTTTAAAATGACTGTCAAAAGAAATTAAGAAGAAAAAAGAAAAGAAAACAACTGTTTCCCCCCTACCCCCCCCCAAAAAAAAGACTATCTCACCACTCGTAAACAAATGCAGGGCTAATCCACTCAGGCCAAGTACTGACTGGTTGGCCTCAATCAGTGGTTTCTCATCACAGCAATTTTACTTGCCAGGGACATTTAACAATGTCTGGAAGCATTTCCGGTTGTCACGATGAGGGGGAAGACGAGGAGGCCACTGGGAATTCGGATGGGAGCCAGGGATGCTGCTGGAGCTCTCACAATGCAGGGGACACCCCCCACCACAAAGAACTATCTGGCCTGAGATGTCACTAGTATCCAGGTTGAGGACCCCTGGACCAAATGAACAGGGGCTGCGGGTGAGAGGGGACAGAGAGTCCTAAAGGTAGAAGCCAACAAAAAGAGCACTTTCCTAACACACGGGAAAGGGGTCAGGAATGGGAAAGCAGGAGACCGGCCCCCGTTTCTCCTTCGGAACAGTCCCTAAACCAGCTCCACCTCAGATGTCTATGGTGAGAATGAGACAGTCAGATTCTATTTTGGAAATGACGGGGAAGAGCAGCTTTTTGTTCCTCCTGAAGCTGACAACACTGCTCTTCTTTCTCTTTCCTCAGATGCTTTCCTCTCACAGACTGTCATTTCTGATAAGAAAAGACCCAGACAGCCCCGGAATGGCTGCATCTCCTGGATGATAAGAAGGGTTTCCTTTAAATACTGTCCTCCAGGTCCCATGCAAAAGAGGCAAAGGTTTAGATTTCGAATTGTTCTAAGAGAATAGAAATGCTAATAGAGAATCTGGCGAAAGATTCCAGAGATGGATCTAGCCCAGATCTTTTTTCAGCCATGAATCCCTTGAAAAACCTAGTAAAACGTGTGCACATTTTCCATGGAAAAATTCACAGATAAAGAGGCACATAAAAATCTCAGGGGCTTAGCTGATCTAATAAAATCCCAATCGAGACTGAATCCCTCCCTTCGAGTGGAAGGGTGTGTGGAGTCTTCTGATCCTTCCGAAAAGCAAGCAATGAAGGTCAGAGTCACTAGCCAGTTACCTTCCTGCCAGTGAAAACAGGTTCCTATCACACAGAGGAACAGAGGCATCTACTCATTTCCCTTTCAAAATCTGGAGCCTCAGAAACACAAGATCCTGCACCACGGGTGCCAGCAAATCTGCTCCCATTTACAAACACACGCACGTGTACATATATGTCAGCAATTTGCCTCAATCTTCCTTTTAGAACCATCCATACTTCTTTTCCGCCTGACAAGTGAGGGTTACATTCTCTTCTCTACATAGAACACAGACCTACCGGCCCCAGCTCATACTTATAAAAAGCCTTTTCCTTGTACCCCTTAAATGACCTCACCGAGGCTGCAAAGTAGTGTGCGAAGCTGTCATGAGGGTTCCACTGCACGGCTCCAATGTCCCATTTGCTCTGGCGAGAGATCTTTCGGTGACCTTCGAAAGGGGCATCTAGATTAACGATGTATAAGAATCGGCGGCTAGGAAAACAACATCAACATTATAACGAGAGAACAGCATTAGCATTAAGACAGAAAAGCACATTTGGAATTACATATGGTTTGCAAACAGAGTTCAAAAATATCCCTGGATGTGTACGACCTTTACCTCGTCTGAAAGGCATCTGAGGGACAAGAGGACGTCAAGGTGACTATTCAGTGAGTGGGAGCCACATCCCTGGGAGAGCCTGTCTCTAGACATGACCTTCCCCACCCCAGATCTTTGGGAGTCTGACATCTGCCCACCGGATTCAGGTCCAAGCCTCTGTGGTCTTTCCTAATCATCCTGCTAGGATAGGTCCCCTGCTTCTGCACTATGCCCACCGAGCAGTTTGCATTGTGACGGTAGCATTCATCTGTGCAGGACAACTACTGATGGTAAGACTTCGGTCCTGAACTGAGTGAGTGGAGTAGGGACTGTGTCTTCCATCTCTGCAGGTCCCCCCTCACCAGGCACAGTGCTCTGCATTCGAAAACAGGCACTACACACATCACTCATCCCTTAGCCAACTACTCTGGAGAAAATCTCAAATTCCCTTGCAAGTCGGTAACCTGGTGAAAGCAACTAAATTAAGTCCACCGGGAAGGAAATAATAACCAATAAAGTAATAATGAAAATAACGTATTAAGCGCTGATACTGTTCAAGGTAAAATACAGAAACCCCCAAAGACAAAGACAGAGAGAGGAAGTGGAGAGCGCAAGGACAAATGGTAACTGATGGAGAGAAAGCAAACCGCAGAGGGGCCGGGAACGACAGGCAAGCTGACTGACGCTGACTGACGCTGACTGACGCTGACTGACGCTGACTGACGCTGCAGAGCCCAGGCCGGCCGGGGAGCTGGAAGCTTCAGCCTCCGGGCAAGGGGAACACAGAGGGCTGGAGAACCGAACACTGAACAGAAGAAACAGAGTTCGAAAGAGCACTAAGGAGAGCAGTTTATGTGCACCCCAAGAGAGCCAGATGACCACCTCTCCTTCACCCGGCGGAACAGGGGGGGATGTGCTTCGGAGAAACTACTTGAGGGGAGCCCCGGGCATGGGACAACAGGCACGGGGCGGGTGAGAATGAAGAGCTGTGCTCAAAACAGGGCATGAGGTAGAGTATGAGGCCCCCCGGCTTCTTCCCTCCTCAACACTCACAACACTGAGCTTTTGTCTTCAGATAACATGTGACAAGAGGATTCTTCTCAGGGGAAAATGACCAGCCCAAGAAAGAAACAAAAGCAAACAAGTTAACAACACAGAACCCAAGAGATAACGACATCTGGGCACCCTCTGAGAAAAGGGGGTCTGGTTCCCACCTGATCTCCCTCCAATGAACCCCACTGTCACACATGTAAACTGATCACTCTTTGACAGCAACAGAGAGCCCGTGAGTATCAGTCACCAGAGGAAACATGAAAGGCCGGCACCAACTCAGTCGAAAGAACTAGAAGGAAATAGCAAAGAGAAACGAAGAAACCTAGAATGAACACCTTCAGAGAGGTAAAAGAAGACAAGGTGAATAACAGAGAACAAGAGAGAGCTCCTGGAAATGAAAAGCATAACTGAAATAAAGAAATCTGATCGAAAAGTGGGAAGTTAAAGCCGAAGGAAATGCCCAGAATGCAAAACAAAATGGACCAAAAGAGATTTCACATAGGATGGATATCCAACATAGACTAAGAGCAGCTCCAGAAAGAATGAGAGCAGGAAGTTGTGGGGTGGGGGGTGTGGAATTGAGACTCAGTGCAGGAAAACTTCTCTGGAAGACACAGACTTCCAGACTGAAAGAGCCTTCCAACACTGCTAAAAATTACTCTGGACCTCAATCTGACTAGGGATCACACGGGTGTATACATCTATAAATTTACTTGAGCTGTTCACTTAAATATATAAATATATAACATATATTTATATATTAAGTGTTATATATATTATATATGTATACATTTTCAAGTTTATATATTATATATAAACTTTATATAATAAAGTTATTATATTATCTATTGTATATATTTTTCATATATTTATATGAATATAAATATTCATTTATATATTTTCAAGTTCAAACTAAGAATATGAAATGGTGAACTTTCAAGATCTTGTTGAAAAATAAGATGAATATGGGGCGCCTGGGTGGCTCAGTGGATTAAGCCGCTGCCTTCGGCTCAGGTCATGATCTCAGGGTCCTGGGATCAAGTCCCGCATCGGGCTCTCTGCTCAGCGGGGAGCCTGCTTCCTCCTCTTTCTCTCTCTGCCTACTTGTGATCTCTCTCTGTCAAATAAATAAATAAAATCTTTAAAAAAAAAAAAAGAAAAGAAAAAGAAGACGAATATATCTGTATGTTAGAGCACACCAAAGCAGGAATGCCGGCCTGCTCTCCAGTGACATGATCCTATCCCCTCCTACGATGCTACAAATGACAAGAGTCACATCAGTGAATGCAGAAAAGTCTAACATTTGACATACAGTTATTCCTGAGCACCTCAGTATTTTATGGGTTGTTAATGTAGCTACATGATGCCAGGTATATGCTATGTTTCATCTGTTTAGATAAAACAAGGCAAGATGGAAAAAAAAAGAGGGGCCCTCCAAGTGCCCAGCGCAAGAAATGAAAAAAAGACATACACCAAGACAGTGGCGGTAACAATTTCACACATCTAGAGGTAAAAGTAACACTAGAGACGAAGATAGCATTTTAAAGCTTCCAAAGACAAAAAAAATAGGTCACTTACAAAGTCCAGAATCAGAATGGTATAGGACCTCTCACAATTACTCTGAGAAAAGAACCCCAAATACCAATTCAACCCAAAAATTGTTATATAACTATACTGGAAGGAGGGGGAAGGTCCTGTAAGGGACTCACAGAGGAAAATAAAAGTTCTAACTCCTCACCTGTTTTTAGAAGTCAATTTGTTAGATCTTTGATGGATAAATCAAGATACCGAGTATAGGTATACTATTTGGAAAAATGGGAGGCAACCCCGAAGAAATAGCTAAAAGAGTCTCAATTAGTTGCTTCCAGTAAGTGGGATCAGGGGTAGGGAAAACGTAGGATTCTGCTGTCTGACAATATAATCCTTGTAATGCTACACTGCCTTTTTCAACTATATATATGTATTTCCTTGATTTTCAAAAAACAAGGCTTAAAAACTGAGTAGTTAATGAATACTATATCCCAAAACCTCTGACTTGTATGCTTAAAATGGGTAAACTGCATGGTCTGTGAATTATATCTCAATAAAGCTGTTTTTTCTGTTTTTTCTGAGTGAGAAGGCGGCAGTGAAGAGACATACCAATCGTTCCTCATCTATGCATCCAGTATGACAGAAGAAAATGGTAATGGTAACTGTCCCTGGGGAAGGGGGCCAAAGGGAGGAGGAAATCTTGCTTTTCAACCTATAGCCTTTTTAATTATTTAAATGTTTGCTACATTTTTTAAAGTAAGTTAAAATATTATTTCAAGGGACGCCTGGGTGGCTCAGTTGGTTAAGCAGCTGCCTTCGGCTCAGGTCATGATCCCAGCGTCCTGGGATCGAGTCCCACATCGGGCTCCTTGCTCCGCAGGGAGCCTGCTTCTCCCTCTGACTCTGTCTGCCTCTCTGTCTGCCTGTGCTCGCTCTCGCTCGCTGTCTCTCTGACAAATAAATAAATAAAATCTTAAAAAAAAAAAAAATTATTTCAAAATAAAACAATGAAGTAGAAAATAATTCATTGGGTGCCTGGCTGGCTCAGTTCGTTGAACAACTGCCTTTGGCTCAGGCCATGATCCTAGAGTCCCCGGATCAAGTCCTGCATCAGGCTCCCTGCACAGCAGGGGGTCTGCTTTTCCCTCTGCCCTTCCCCCTCTCCTGCTTGCTCTCTCTCATTCTCTCTCTCTCTCAAATAAATATTTTTTTTAAAAAAAGAAAGAAAATAATTCATTAATTTTAAGTGGGTTCAGGGACACCTGACTGGCCCAGTCAGTAAAGCATGTGACTCTTCATCTCCTGGTTGTGAGTTCAAGCCCCACATTGGGTGTGGAGATTACTTAAAAATCAAATCTTAAAAAAAAAAATTTATAAATGGGTTCATAAACAACTAAGTTAATGAAAATACAGCAAACTTGGAGAGATAGTGATTATGAGAGGGGAGGTGAGATTCTGGCCATTAAGTGGCCTCACTCTGGTACTGTGATGGAGTAACTAGCAATGCTGGGGTAGTGCTTACTTGCCAAAATCTTACATATGCTGGGGCCAGAAGACACCACAGAAATTATGCTGATTTCTTCATAATGAAATCAAATTCCTTCACAGGAAAACTGAAGTCCAGGGAGGCCGACTGGATAAATGTCCCAGGCCTTGTCATTAATGGCAGTGCCAAACTAGGACCCAGATGCCCTCCATCCCGGTAACTACCTGTGAGACCACAACAGAGAGCATCCTTCTACAGAGTCTGTGCAAGGAACAAAAAACTGTAATTCCAAGACCAAAGTCCCAGTCACTAAAATTTCAAAGGAATTTTATTGCTTGCACGTTAGGGCAGAGACAAAAATAAACTGCTAACAATCCCTCTAAGTGCCCCAGAGGTCACTAGGAGAGAACTAAGCCCTAGGGCCACAATCCTTAAAGAGAAGGAGTATTTTCCGACTTCCCAGAAACCCCCTTCCTGATTTGCCATTTGTTCCCAGAAATCGCAGCAGAGGAACACTGCACGCTCACTTACCCGGAAAGCACAGCATGCTGTCCCAGACAGTCCACAGACATCGCCGTTGCCTGCGAGAGAGAACACACATTCAGTTCTGCCAGCAAAGCGAGCTCAGGAGAGAGAAGACACGCCTGTTGTCACCTCGGCGGTTGTCACCTCGGAGTCTTCTCTTCCTCTGGCCTGGGGGAAGTCCCCAGCGGGCAGGAAGGATTCACTGTTTGCAGTGGACGCTTTTACCCACTTCAAATCCTCATCCACACCTCATACTCACCTGCCACAAAAGGGTGATGCTATCTGTTCCCCAACACCAGGATTACCCACAAGCAAGCTGGCATATTCTAAATTGAGAAGACATCGTCCTAGGACCCTTAGAGGATCTAAGTACCTCGGAGCTAACAGAGCAACTAAGAGCCCCTCCCCTTCTGAGCGAAACCTAACCTGGCACATCACACATGCATACACACACACACACACACACACACACACCCCTCATCCCAGACCACACCACCCCCATCCCTTTCCCAAAGGGCCTCGACTCCTCCTCCAAGCCAAATGGCAAGAAGTAATATTCAAACACCACCCATGCTGAATCCATGGCCACAGTCTTGTTATTGAGATGCTCAGCTCCCATTTAATCTGAGATTTCTAGCACATTCTAATGATTTCCATTTCCCAAGTATCCCAGGTCCTAGGGAGCACCATCTTTTCAGGATCCAATGTCCAATTCCCAGAAGACCAGAACGAGTCAAATGAATTTGCATTCAGGCTGAAGCATGAGGCCAACTCTAATCATGACAATTATAGCCCTAAATTCTCTTAATTTGGACAAGTTCAAATCCTGCTACATTCTCAGGACATTACTGCACAATCTCCTATATCCTCAAGAAGTATGTCACAGGTAATATCGGGGAAGAGAAGCCAGAGCACTCAGTGGAGGCTGAAGTCATTGTTATGCATTCTTCGTCCAACCAGAGTTGTGAGCAGAGAAAAGCCCAGCTGGAAAGGGAGGCAGTGAAATGAGATGTGATTTCCACACTCTTCTGAACAATTCATAGACAAAGGTATGAAAGAAGGCAAGATGGTACCTCCAGTCTTTCTAGAAGGTGTGTGGTAGGCAGAATCCAAAGATGGGGGCGCCTGGGTGGCTCAGTGGGTTAATAAGCCTCTGCCTTTGGCTCAGGTCAAGATCTCAGGGTCCTGGGATAGAGCCCAGCATCGGGCTCTCTGCTCAGCAGGGAGCCTGCTTCTCCCACTCTCTCTGGCTGCCTCTCTGTCTACTTGTGATCTCTCTTTCTGTCAAATAAATCAATAAAATCTTTAAAAGAAAAAGAAAAAGAATCCGAAAATGGCTCCAACATTCTGGGCCCTTGGTACATATCCACTCTCTCCCCATTATTCAAACACTAATCTAAGGACTGCTGAGAAGGGATTTAGCAGACATGATTAAGTACCCAAATCGGCTGACCTTAAGATAAAGAGACCCGAAACAACCCAAATGGCTACCAGCAAAGGAATAGATAAGCGAAACGTGGTATACACATACAATGGCCCACATACCACGATAGGGATGAAACTTGAAAATACTACACTAAGTGAAACAAGCCAGGCACAAAAGAACAAATACTGCATGAGTCCACTTCCATGAGGTACCTAAGATAGGTCTATCCATTAAACCACAAAGTCGAATAGAGGTGGAGGGGGCAGGGAGTAGGGAATGAGGAGTTACTATTTAATGAATACAGTTTGTGTTTGAATTTTTTAAAGATGATATTTATTTATTTAACAGAGAGAGAGCACAAGCAGGGGAGCGGCAGGGGGCGAGGGAGAGGGAGAAGCAGGCTCCCTGTTTGAGCTGGACCCAGGGCTCAATCCCAGGACTGAGCCAAAGGCAGACGCTTAGCCGAATGAGCCATCCAGGTGCCCTCAGAGTTTCTGTTGAGATGATGAGAAGTTCTTGAGGGTTGTGGGGAGACAGAGAAACCCCATCCCGTCAGCCCTTTAAATCTAGGGCCAGAGGTTAGAGACAGAGGCAGTCAGAGATTCTAAAGGTGAGGCATTTAACGGGAGGAAGATGGTTGCTGGCTGTGAAAGGAAAGCCCTGAAAGTGGCCTCCAGAAGCTGACAATGAACCCTATATAACCATCAGCAAGAAAACAGGGACCTCGGGACACCTGGGTGGCTCAGTCAGTTGGGTGTCTGACTCTTGATTTCCACTCGAGTCAAGATCTCACAGTCGTGGGATCCATGCTGAGTGGATCCCTCCAGCCCCCTTGGTCCTGCTCTCCGTGCTCTCTCTCCCTCCCTTTCTCTCTTTCTCTCAATTAAACAAATAAAGTAAATCTTAAAAAGGGCACCTGGGCCCCGCATTGGGCTCCCTGCTCGGCAAGGAGCCTGCTTCTCCCTCTCCCTCTGCCTGCTGCTCCCCCTGCTTGCTCTCTTTCTCTCTCCCTCTCCCGCTCTCTGTTAGATACATTTTTAAAAATTTAAAAAGAAAAGAAAAAAAGAAAAGGGTTGGGGTGCTTGTCTGGCTCAGTGGAAAGAGCACGCAGCTCTTGATCTTGGGGTCATGAGTTCGAGCCCTGCGCTGAGTGTAGAGATTACTGAAAAATAAATAAATAAATCTTTAAAAATAATAAAATAAAAGACATCAAGCCTATTTTAAATAATTTTTTTAAAAAGGAGTGCCTGGCTCTGACTCGGCTGGTAGAGCATGTGACTCTTGATCTCAGGCGTCATGAGTTCAAGCCCCATGTTGAGAGTACAGGTTAATTAAAAAAATGAAAGAAAGTAAGGAAGAAAGGAGGGGAGGAAGGGAAAGGAAGGAAAAAAGAGAAAGAAAACAGGGATGGACCGCAATCCTAAAACCCCCAGGAAGTGAATTCGGCCAAAAACCTGAATGAGCCCGTTCGATTCTTCCTTAGCCAACAGAGGCTCCAGAGGACAGCCCAGCAACTGATACCTGTACTTCAGCTTGGGAGACTCAGAACGGAAAACAAGCAACACCTGGACTTCTGACCTACAGAACTGGGATCTAAAAAATGGGTATTGTTTCAAGCCACTAAGTTTGCGGTGATAACAGAGAGTGGCCCGGTAGTAATAATAATAATAATAATAATCATGATGATAAAAGTTATGCCTTTGACTCAAAAATTCCACCTCCAGAATCCACCCAAAACACCGAAAAACTTCTATACACAGAGCGGCTTATTTCATGTTATCTACCAGTAAATGATGCATATTTTATACCAACATTCTCAAAGTGTTTAAAAATGACACTGAAAAACACAGGATCCAAAACTGCAAAGAGAGCATATCACCTCATCAGAGGAAGCTATTTTTAAAAAGACACAAAAACACACCGAATTGATGTGTCCCTGCTCCTACCCCAGAAAAAAGGGGCTAACATCATGTTCGTAGCACACTAAGGAACGTCATGCCAGGCTGTCACAAAGAGAGAATGGAGAGGAGGAGAAAGGGACCTCATCAGAGTAAAGCTGGCGCTTCAGGGGGGGGCGGGGATAGGAGTCCCCCTGGAGGCCTCCCCACCTCAGGGCACCGGGCAGGGAGCAGCTGAGAGATGCTAAGTCTGGGAGTCACGGAGTTAAAAATCCCGGGAACCACAAGATCCCACTGCAAGAGAGGGAGCGCAGCCCCAATGATGACTGACACACACAAAGAGAGAGAGAGAGAGAGATAGGGAGAGAGAACTTCCCACTAGCCCGCAGGAAGGGGCTTGGGACAGATTACAGACAGCTTACAGGAGTGAAGAAAGCGTAATTTTATACTGTGCTATGAACTGAAATTTCAAGCAGCTACTTATGCCTAAAAAACCCTGAAGAAAGCCCATCAGAATGCTCAGATGGTAGTTACTCCTATGGGGTTTTTGTTTCATTCCTCCACATGAGCCTACGTTTTTGTATTACTTACAAATTCACATGATTTTATAATAAAAAATACTATTTTTCCAAGGCATCCCAAGCCTCTGCCGTTTCCATGCCTCTCATCCTGGCCTGGGCCATCCAGGCCTGCCCCCCCCACCCCCACAGCCTACAGCAACTCCCTCCCAACAGCGTACCTTCCCCTCTCCATTTTCCATTCCCGCCCCACACTGAAATTTCTGAAAGCATACTTCTGATTACATCAATCCACTGCTCTAAAACCTTGCAGGTTTTCCACTGAAGATAATCAAGTGGCAACTCCTCAGCCTTCAGATCCTTCCAAATAAGATGCTTATAGAACCTTCCAATCTAACCTTCCCTCTTCTACCTGCCCAGGCCACACCCATTCGAAGCATTCACCTTTCTGGAAGGTCAGCAAAGTTCCCAGTTCTAAGATGCTTAAGCTCGTCTTTCCACCTGGAAAGTCCTTGTCTCCTACTCTGCTGTGGAAATTCTGCTCATGTTTTAGGTCCTAAGACACACCTCCTCTAAGAAACTCACCCAGAGTCCACGACGGGGATTCTACCTTCTCGCAAAGCACCTCCTAACCCCGACACAGAAATGGCTGTCACCTGCTATGTGGTAGTTGTTACTGAACACATTTATCTTCTCCCACTAGCTGGGGATCCCCTACAGGGCAGGATCTATCTTATTTCTCCCAGAGCACCCAAAGAGGGGCTCTGTGAACATGTGCTGTTTGGAAAGCAGATCAGAAGCAGGTCAAAATCTGGATTCCTCCAGCCCATAATGAGCCAAGGAGGTGTTCCTTGACATCTCAAAGAATTTTTTTCAGTAGTTTCCCTTGATAATTTACCATGCATGAATTTATCTTAGTTCCTTTTCTTCTGTAATACCTTCTAGAATAATAAACTTCAGTAGCTCACTGCCTGCTGTGTGAAGCCTTCAACTAGAATAGAGAAACCCAAGGAACAAAATGTGTGCATCTTAGCCACGCTTTATAATGTAAAATTCCAATCATACCTTCTTTCAACCCTTGTTTTTAGATACTGAAAAGTCCTCTCCCGCCTGCAGGAAAATAGACTTACTGTTCAGAACTGTTTCCTATCGAAAGCAGTATCTTTAAACCAAAGAGAATAAAGATCTTCCTAGCCCTTGTTCCTCCAAATGCAGGATGGTGGCTTTGGTGACACACTTCAGGAGTCATACGACCTTTATGAAATAAGACTACCATAGCATTGACAGTGGTGCTTGATTCTTGCTGGCCTGGAAAATATGTAACTAATAGATGTGGAAAGGCAGGCTGATGGCAAATAAAAAGGTATCAACTCCGTGAGACTGTGTAAGCCTCCACACAAAAAAGGCAGTATCAGAACTAATGAGGGGCGCCTCAGTGGCTCAGTCGGTTAAGCCTTTGCCTTCGGCTCAGGTCATGATCCCAGGGTCCTGGGATCGAGCCCCACATCAGGCTCCCTGCTCAGCCTCTCTCTCTGACAAATAAATAAATAAAATAATAAATGAATGAATGAATAAAATTTTAAAAACAAATGATCACTCCCTCCTGAAAACCTATGGCTACCATGACATGACTGACCTTCTTCTGAGCTCCCCCCTGACTCTGGATGTCCCCTTCTGGTCTGTTCCTCATCAATCCATTTCTCCCAATCTCTGCCTCGGTCAGACCTGTGTCAGTCCTCACCGGGTCAGACACCTGTGCAGCAAGATACCTGCCTTGCTCCTCCCCATTCAGGGCTTCTGCTGCATCCAGGGTATGTCACGGGGCTTACTCCAGCACCTCTTTTAGTGGTTCCCACACCCCACACAATGAAGGACAGCACCGTTAGCATGATAGTAAAGATCACTTAAGGCCTCTCTTGGGCTCAATTCTACAGCCCAGCTCACATCGCTCACCTTCCAACCCCATCCCAACACTCCGGCCACGATGAATTCTTTACTATGAATCCCCGCCAGCCCTCCAAACTCAAGCAAGCACCACCCTCCCCCTCACCTCTGGATCCCCACACCTGCTGCTTCCTATGCCTGGATGACATTTTTTTCCCTTCTTCACCTGGCCAATCCCTTCTTGTCCTTCACAGTTCAGGGCATGCTTGTCCCAGAAAGTTCTGACCCACCCCCTCCTGCAGACACCCAGTGGCTCACAAGTGCTTCCCTCCTGCTTCCGTAGTACGCCAGGGTTATCTGTACACAGTACTTGTGATATTTTATAATAACTCTCTACTTACTGATACATTCCCTCCATTTGACTGCAATTGCTTAAGGGTAAAAACTGACTCACTAGTACAATGCCTGGCACAGCCCATGGTATGTGCTGCATAAATGTGAGCTACCATAGACCACAGGGGTCTTAAAAGTTTATGCGGCATCAAAACTTCTACACAAACACTCATGGCAGCATAGGTCCTAACAGCCAAGATAGAGAAACCACCCAAATGTTCAACGGTTGATGAATGGATAAACAAAATGTGACATAGCCCTACAATGAAATATTACTTGACCATAACAAAGATGAACCTTAAAAAGAACTAAGTGAGGGCACCTGGGTGGCTCAGTGGGTTAAGCCACTGCCTTCAGCTCGGGTCGTGATCTCAGGGTCCTGGGATCGAGTCCCGCATCGGGCTCTCTGCTCAGTGGGGAGCCTGCTTCCTCCTCTCTCTCTCTCTCTGCCTGCCTCTCTGCCTACTTGTGATCTCTCTCTGTCGAATAAATAATAAAATCTTATTAAAAAAAAAAAAAAAGAACTAAGTGAGGGGTGCCTGGGTGGCTTAGTTGGTTGTGTGCCAGGCTCTTGGTTTTGGCTCAGGTCCTGATCTCAGGGTCATGAGATGGAGCCCATCCTCGGGCTCCTCACTCAGCGGGGAATCTGCTTGAGATTCTCTCTCCCTCTCCCTATGGCCCTCCCCCCACTCCCTGACGCACATGCTCTCTCTAAAAAAAAAAAACAACAACAAAACACAAAAACTAAGCAAAACAAGTTAATCACAAAGACCACATACTATGTGATTCATTTTTTTCTTTTTATTTTTAGTTGTATTTATATGAGAATATATATTTTTTACATTTGTTTTTTCCTCACCATAGCACATCCCCTCCCCAATGCCCATCACACAGCTACCCCATCCCTCTCATCCCCCTACCCTCCAGCAACCCTCAGCTTTTTTCCTGATATTAAGAGTCTCTCACGGTTTGTCTACCTCTCTGGTTTCATCTTGTTTCATTTTTCCCTCCCTTCCCCTATGTCCTCTGTCTTTTTTCTCAAATTCCTCATATCAGTGAGATCATATGATAATTGTCTTTCTCTGATTGCCTTACTTGGCTTAACATCATACCCTCTAGTTTCAGCCACGTCGTTGCATATGTGCTTCCGTATCTATGAAACATCCATAAAGGCATATCTATAGAGAAGACACCAGATCAGTGATTGCTTAAGGCTGGGGGAGTTGGAGGACTGAGGGGTGATGGCTAAAGGGTACAAGGTTTCTTCTGGGGGTGAGGAAAATGTTCTACAAATGATGGTGGCACTGGTCTCAGTTGGTGAATATAATGAAACCCACTAAATCGTGTACACTTCAAGGAAGTGAATTATATGATGTGTCAACGATATTTCAATAAAACTACCACTGAAAAAGGCTTACACTATAATATTCTCATCTTTTAGATAACAACAGGGATGATACTTCACAATAGTCAGGAGACAATGAATTTGGAGATAGACTGCATTTCCAATCCATGTTGGATTTACTGTTAAATTTTGGTACAGGGGCACCTGGGTGGCTCAGTGGTTAAAGCCTCTGCCTTCTGCTCGGATCATGATCCCAGGGTCCTGGGATCGAGCCTCACATCGGGCTCTCTGCTCAGCAGGGAGCCTGCCTCCTCCTCCTCTCTCTCTCTGCCTGCCTCTCTGCCTACTTGTGATCTGTCTGTCAAATAAATAAAAATCTTAAAAAATAATAATTTTGGTACAAACACAATGCTTCTCTCAGAAAGTTTATCTCTCTAGGAAGAATCTGTAATATATAACTTCGTAAGACTACCTTTCTACCCTGATTCAACACAGAAGAAAGCCCCTCTACAGAGACCACTGCCGTCTGTAGAACAAAATCTCGGTTTACTTGAAGGAACTAGGAAAGAAATCAACTCTTCCTCTCTCAACCTCAGCTGAATTAGAAAGAGCTGTTCAAAAATACAAAAACACTTTGCCCGTTCATCCTTCGAAATGATGCAGAGTAGAAACATCCAATCAACACAAGTCAGAGCTAGGTCAGGTCCCCGAAACCCTGTCTGTTACGTGCCCGAGTAACGACGGTAATGTACATACTCTTGGATTTCACAGAATAAAACCACGAACTAAAACTGATGGACATAAAAAGGATCAGAACATTTCAAATGACGAGATCCAGTCTCTAAATCGGAGACACTGCTGCTAGGGCTGCTTTTGAACCATCTTCATATAATACCTTCTAGAGGTTTCTATCTGAGTGTTCACACACTCAGCACAGTGGGTGTTTTCTGGGAAGTGTCACTCTTTATTTTTTTTTAAGATGTTATTTATTTATTTGACAGAGTGAGAGAGAGCACAAGCAGGCGGAGTGGCAGAAGGAGAGGGAGAAGCAGGCTCCCTGCTGAGGACCCTGAGATCATGGCCTGAGCTGAAGGCAGATGCTTAACTGACTTGAGCCACCCAGGCACTTCCGGGAAGTCTCCCTCTTTAAAATGAGAACATCCTTGCGTTCTCACAAGCTGAATGGCTCACACTGGGTATGACTAGGAAAATCACCTCTCCTTCCTAAGTCCCTGGTTCCCCATCTATAAAATAAGAAAGTGGATGAGCTGTCTTCCAAAGGTTCCCTCAGCTCCATAAGGCTCTTTTGTCAGGCTATTTGTTGCTTCCTTACCAAGTTTTCTGATATAACCATAATAATTAATATGTATCAGGTACTTAAAATAAGCTGGTCACTGTGCCAAGTGCTAGGTGGGAACTATCTCATCTAATCCTCGCAGTCACTGTCACGTAGTGGTGCAGAAAAGAGCGTAGCAGGCACAAGACTGCTCACCTCAGAAAGGCCTGCTTGCAAGGCTGGCTCTTGGCTGGTGCCTGGGAACTTGGGATCTGGAATGTTCCCACCATTCCCCAACTGATAAGAGTGGCTCACTCTACCCACACCTCGAGTACAATGTGGTTTATGCTGAGCACTTGCTGCCCTTCTGGGGTGTGGTTCACTTAGCTGGACGATGCTTCCGTGACCAGCCCCAAATAAAAACTCGGCCACTGAGACTCTGATGGGCTTCCCTGGTCACATTTCCTAGGTATCGCTAGAATTTGATGCTGGAGGAATTAAGCATGTCCTGAGGGACTCCACGGTGAAAGCTCCCTCGCACCTAGCTTCCTCCATACTTCACACCATGTGCTTTCTAGCTCTGATTTTGCTTTGTATCCTTTCCCTGCAAAAAATCCTAACTGCAAATACGAATGTGAATCCTCCTAGTGAAACTAGGCAAGGTACGGGGACTCCTGGACACAAGCAGATACTATTCTTCTTGTTTTATAGATAAAGGAACTGAGGCTAAAAAGGAACTAACTTGTTCAAGATCACATGGCAGTGAGATGATAGAACCTGGGTCCTAACACTGGCACTCCCTGGCGGTACCCTACTCCTCCCCCATTCTTCACTGCATTTTGCTATCAAATTTTCTAGAAAACAAATAATTTGCAGCTTTTACAACCTAATAGTCACTTCCACCCAAAACAGCCCTCTGTGCCCTTCCATCCCCATAGTTTCCAAAATGAACTTGAAGAGAAACTAGAAAAGCAGGGACCAAAGCTGGATGGCCCCAGGAAACGTCTGGACTATCAACTATTCACAACATTCCTCTTAGCTAAAAAATTTGCCAAGTTGTGCTTTGTTTTTTATTTTATTTAGAGCAGAAAACAAAGCAAGGCCTCAATTTTTATCTGTCTGGAAAAGTAGCAGTAATGTTGAGACTAGTAAGTCACCCAATATTAGGGTACCTAAGTAGGGTAGCTCTCTAAAATAAATAAATATATCTTTAAAAAAAAGAAAGAAAGAAAGAAAAAGAAAAGAGAAGGTAATGCTTCATAAAGATTATACGACAGGGGCACCTGGCTGGCTCAGTCGGTGAAGCATGGGACAGCTGACCTTGGGGTTGTGAGTTCAAGCTCCAAGTTTGGTGTAGAGACTTCTTGGAAATAAAATCTTAAGGGGCATCTGGGTGGCTCAGTCAGTTGAGCTCCCGACTGACTCTTGGTTTCAGCTAGGTCACGATCTTGGGGTCATGGGATCAAAACCAGTGTCTGGCTCCATGCTTAGTGCAGAGTCTGCTTAAGATTCTCTCTCTCTGCCTTCCCCTCGCTACCCTGCTTGAGCACACACAAGTGCACTCTCTCTAAATAAATAAAATCTTTAAAAACTAAATAAAGTAAAATCTTAGGGAGGGGGAAAAAAACAGGGAATGCCTGGATGGCTCAGCTAGTTGAGCATCTGCCTTTGGATGGGGTCACGATCCCAGGAGCCTGGACTCAAGCCCCAAGACAGGCTCCCAATTCAGCAGGGAACCTGCTTCTCTCTCTCCCTCTGCCCCTTCACACTGTTTGTGCTCTCTATCTCAAAAAAATAAATTAAATTAAATTAAATTAAAGAAAGAAACGACTGGACCACAGTGTGGAGAATTGAAAAAGGCTGCTTAAAAATGATGAAAACCGGGCACCTGGGTGGCTCAGTGGGTTAAGCCACTGCCTTCGGCTCAGGTCATGATCTTGGGGTCCTGGGATCGAGTCCCGCATCGGGCTCTCTGCTCAGTGGGGAGCCTGCTTCCCTCTCTCTCTCTCTCTCTCTGCCTGCCTCTCTGCCTACTTGTGATCTCTACCTGTCAAATAAATAAATAAATAAAATCTTTTTTAAAAAAAATTGCTGAAAACCAGGCGCCTGGGTGGCTCAGTGGGTTAAGCCACTGCCTTCGGCTCAGGTCATGATCTCAGGGTCCTGGGATCGAGTCCCACATCAGGCTCTCTGCTCAGCAGAGGGTCTGCTTCCCTTCCTCTCTCTCTACCTGCCTCTCTGCCTACTTGTGATCTCTCTCTGTCAAATAAATAAATAAAATCTTTAAAAAAAAAATATGAAAACCTTAGTGAAATCTGTAAGACTAACAGGGAAAAGAACTGTACATAAGCACTGTGCTCGAGTATATAAAGTCCCTGCTATACAGGTGAACAATTCTGAAGCCACTGTACAAGGCTTTTGGAATGAACAAGTACGTAAATGCATGGAGGATGGCAGGGGAGGCCCTGCTTCTCACAGTAAGAGTGGGAGGTTACTAGTAGGCAAAGGGTGCCACAATGACACTTGTGATAATGGATTAGAGTAGAAGATGCTAAGTATGAACTCATGTTCAGCTTAATATACAGATGATTACATATGGAGATATATATACACACACACACACACACTCGAATTAGTATGCACATACATTTCCTGTTTTGTCAGATGAGAGTTCCTACAGGCAATAACACCCCAAGAGCAGTGAGCACATCTAGCACCAGATCTTGGTTTCTGATGTCATTCTCCAATAAAAGAAACCAGGGATCCTTAGAGAAATGGCTAGTGTGGGGACTACAGCAGGAAATATACATGATAAGAGTTAAGCATCTTGAGGGCACCTGGGTGGCTCAGTTGGTTAAACAACTGTCTTCGGCTCAGGTCTTGATTCTGGAATCCCAGGATGGAGGCCCACATGGGGCTCTCTGCTCAGCGGGGAGTCTGCTTCTCCCTCTCACCCTCCCTCCCATGCTCTCTCTCTCATTCTCTCTCCCTCAAATAAATAAAATAAAATAAAATAAAATAAAAAGAGTTTAGCAACTTGCAGTGCCAAAAAATAAGAAAGTACTGTATATTTAAAAGACAAACAGGGGCACCTGGGTAGCTCAGTGACTTAAGTGTCTGCCTTGGGCTCAGGTCATGATCCAAGGGTCCTGGGATGGAGCCCCACATGGGACTACCTGCTCAACAGGGAACCTGCTCCTCTCTCTCCTCCCTGCTTGTGCTCTCTCTCGCTCTCACTCTCAAATAAATGTTTTTAAAAATAATAATAAATAATAAAAAAGTAAAAGACATACGAACAAATGAAAACAACGATGGGGGTATGTCACAAGAACACATGAACCACCTGAAGAGCTCCCAAAGGTGAAGGCTGGGACAATCTGAGAAACAAAGTAAAAATAATAAAAATAAAGTAGTACTGGATTATAATCCAAAGTATAAGTAAGTATCTAAGAATTCACACTGATATAAGCAACTAATTGGAGAGAAAGAAAGATAGGAAGGAAGGAAGGAAGGAAAGAAGGGTAAGGAAGGAAGAAAGCAGTCCCCACTCTTTACTTTGGGCTGCATCTACTGACTCTTTTCCAAAGAGTACAGAACAGACAGAAAGCAAAAAGAGTCAAGTTTACAGTAGGGAAACCTGACAAGCACTACCTCAGCCAGGTCAACATCAACAGTGATCTGTCATGTTCACAGCAAGTAGCCTTGATATGATGGGATGAGAATGACACCTTATCTCTGAGGTCTTCCTCCCCAAAACCCATAATCCCAGGCTAATCACGAGAAAGACATCAGACAAATCCCAACCGAGGGACATTCTATAAAATACCTGACTGGTACTCCTCAAGGTTGTCAAAGTCATCAAAGACAGTCTGAGAAACTGTCATAGCCAAGGAGTCTGAAGAGACATGATGACCACACAGCATGTGGTAGTTTGAATGGAATCCCAGAACAGAACAAGAACATTAGGTAAAAACAAAGGAAATATGAGGAAAGTACGGATTTGCATTAATAATATCAATACTGATTCGTTAATCGTGGAAAATGTACCATACTAGTACAAGATGTTTTTAGTAGGGACAACCCGGTGCGGGGTATATGGGAACCCTCTGTACTATCTTCCCATTGTTTCTGTAGGTCTAAAATTATTCTAAAATCTATTTTAAAAAACCATGATAACCTAAACACTTTTTCCTAATTCCTGTTAATACTACTAATCAACATAATTCATTTTTTAAAATTTATTCATTCAACAAATACTTGCTGGGTGCTACTGTATACCAACCACTATTCAAGGCACCAGGGAGACAGCAGGAGTCAACAAGACAAAATCTCTACGCTCAGGGAGCTCACACTGGAACAGATGAAGAAAGATGAAAACAAACAGGGACAGAGGGGGAAAGTAGGTGTAAGATGTGATCCGAGAAGTAGGCTGAGACCAGCCCATGAAACAGTCCAAAATAAGGAATTTATATTCTACACTCAGTCCAACAGGAAGTCACTGAAGCATTTCCATTGAAGGAGGGATGTTAGGAGTTTTTTTTTGTTGTTGTTTGTTTGTTTTAAGGATTTTATTTATTTATTTGACAGAGAGAGATCACAAGGAGGCAGAGAGGCAGGAAGAGAGGGAGGGGGGAGGCTCCCTGCTGAGCAGAGAGCCTGATGCGGGACTGGATCCCATGATCCCAGGACCCTGAGACCATGACCTGAGCCAAAGGCAGAGGCTTAAGCCACTGAGCCACCCAGGCATCCCAAGTTAAGGGTTTTTTTAAAAAAGATATTTATTTATTTGAGAGAGAATAAGAGAGAGAGAGAGAGCACAAGTAGGGGGAGTGGCAAAGAGAGAGGGAGAAGCTTATTCCCCACTGAGCAGGGAGCCGGATGTGGGGCTTAATCCCAGAACCCTGGGATCATGACCTGAGCTGAAGTCAGATACGTAACTGACTAAGCCACCCAGGTTCCCCTAAGGTTTTAAAGTTAGGTTTTAAAAAATCACCGTGATATTTTATCACAGCTTTATATTTTTTAAGATTTTATATTATTTATTTGTGAGAAAGAGCGAACTCCCCACGAAGCAGGAAGCCCCACATGGGACTTGATCCTGGGACCCCAGGATCATGACCTAAGCCAAGGGCAGCCGCTTAACTGACTGAGCCACCCAGGCACCCCTTATCACAGCTTTAATCATAATCGCCAAAAAGTGGTAACAACCTGTATATCCACAAACAGGTGAACAGATACAGACTGTGGTCTCTCCATACACTGGAGTACTACCTGTGGGCAATAAAAAAGAACAGACTAGGGGCACCTGGGTGGCTCAGTGGGTTAAGCCTCTGCCTTCGGCTCAGGTCACAGTCTCAGGGTCCTGGGATCAAGTCCCGCATCGGGCTCTTTGCTCAGCGGGGAGCCTACTTCCCTCTCGCTCTCTGCCTGCCTCTCTGCCTACTTGTGATCTCTCTCTCTCTGTCAAATAAATAAATAAAATCTTAAAAAAAAAAAAAAAAAAAAAAAAAAAGAACAGACTAACTGATGCTCAGCAACATGGATCAATCTCAAAGGCACTCAGTTAAGGGTGAGAGGCCAAGTTCAGAGATTTCCACACTGTCCATTCCTTTTCTTACAGCAATCACTTCAGCAGCTGCCAGAGGGAGGCACTACAACTGGCTACACAGAGACACCAAGGAATTCTGGAGCGTTACTCTTGAGTGTAACACTGGTTACAGGACTACATACACGGGCAAAACTCAACAAACTGTCCACATTAAAAGGGGAATTTTACTGTATATTAATTATACTTCAATAAACCTGGTTGGTTTTTTTTAAAGATTTTATTTACTCGACAGGGAGAGAGCAAGAGAGGGAATACAAGCAGGGGGAGTGGGAGAGGGAGAAGCAGGCTCCATGCTAGCAGGAAGCCCAATGTGGGGCTCGATCCCAGGATCCTGGGATCATGTGAGCTGAAGGCTGACGCCCAACGACTGAGCCACCCAGGCGCCCCAATAAACCTGGTTTTAAAGGAAAAACAAAACAAAAAACCCGCTCTGACTCTGTGGAGGATGAACTGGAAAGCAGCGAAAAGCTAGGGTACAGGGAGAGTGGCCCCCGAGTATGGCTGGCTACTTTGGAAAACTGAGTTTGAAACATCTCACTATGCCAAAGCAGAGACATTAAGCAAACTGTTGCTATGAGCCATGAGTTCAAATTCCTGTCTTCTTCCCATCATTTTCTGAACTGTTTCTTCTCTTTCTGTTGTTTTAGAGGCTTGTGAACTACGTGTTCTGCCATCCGACCACTTTGCCAGGGGTAATGATCTCATCTCCCATGCACTTTGGAAAAGCACAGCCACTCGATACAAGTGGCTATTTACATGGCAATTAATTCAATTTTAATTAAATTAAAAATACAATTTTTCGGTTGCACTAGCCCCATTTCAACTGTTCAATGCCACATTTCCATCATCGCAGAAAATTCTACTGAATTTTCTAGAAAGTTACCTCTACATTTTCTTAACACTCATCCATTCCAGGGATCACTTCAGAGTAGTTGTTAAGTACCACAATTTCTTCGCTGTTAATCGGGGATGGTAACATCTGAAGGCATGGTTTCATAAAGTGAATGGCACTTGTAGAAACTGAAGAAAAAGGGACACCTGGGTGGCTCAGTTGGGTAGGCCGCTGCCTTCAGCTCAGGTCATGATCCTGGGGTCCTGGAATCGAGTCCTGCATTGGGCTCCTTGCTCAGCAGGGAGCTTGCTTCTCTCTCTCTGTCTCTGCCTGCCACTCTGCCTGCTTGTCCACTCGTGTTCTCGCTCTCTCTCTCTGACAAATAAATAAATAAACTCTTAAAAAAAAAAAAAGAAAGAAACTGAAGAAAAAGAATTTCACCTTTCAGGCTGGGCTTTTTCCTCTGAAAAAACAAAATATTTTAATTAGAGGCAAGGGGTTTTGACAAGTTTATCGGTCTGTCCTCCCTTGTGAGAAAAACAGTATGAAGAGCTTTGATTTTTTTTCTTTCCACATGAATAAATAAAGTTAATAAAGTGGGTCTAGATCCCTTCCAGTTGCCACCAGAAACAACCACAAAACCATGCTAATTCAAACTAAGTCGTACCCTTCCAACTGAATAGAAAAATCAAAAAGAAAAAACAGAAATCCCCGCAAGGCAGTGAAATTACCCAATTTACTTTGTTCTCTTACTATGACCACTGCTGTTCAGGTTTAATTACTTGATATTACTTCATACATCCTAATATATGTGTCAGCACCCTCTCTGCAGGTCTCTCCAATTACAGCTCTATACAGAAGGGGTGAGACTACCTGAGCTTCCCTGAGAATTAAAGCATTTGCAGATTAGTAGCTTCCAAATTAATAGGCTCAGAGGTAACTATACATGACTGTTCCCAGTCTCCAGGGAAAGCAATTAACAAGAAGGGTAACAAGAATACAGTTCTTTTTCCCTAGGGGTCTGGCGCCTCCCATGGGACAGCAGGCCTCCCAGAGACACCGTGCTGACAGTGCAAAGTACCTTAGAATGCTTTAATCTGTATGTTGCTGCTCACATTCTCCATGGGGGCTATGTGTCGAGGGAACCACAGAGCAAATCAGTGGGGGGCTCCTCCACTTGTAAATCTTTATGGCAAAAAAAGGGATGGAGTTTTAGAAAGAAGAAACCACATCACCCCTTGTTGTAATCCAGATTTGCCTTCAGTATAAATCATCTGAGTCCTGATACACGGTGCAGTGTTCACCTAGCAAGGGCTCAGTAAATTCTTGTTGAATGAATCTGTGGATGAAAGCCTGGCACACAGAAGGTAGTCAATAAATATTTCTTGAGTCAATGGAGAGAATCACCAAGACACTGTCCTAGGTGATGGGGAAGAGGAAATGGGTTAGTTGTTGTGAAAGGACTGGACCCAGATTGCTAAAACATGAAGCAAAGTAACAAGAGCCCTGAGGTCAGATACCTGCCTTCAAAGCCCAAATGCGCCACATAATGGGAGACCTTGGCCAAGTCACCTGAGATCAGCTATACACGGATCCATCCCACCCCCAATTTGGATAAAAGGGCTAATAACTATTTATCTTGGTTCTCTCATGAATTAGAGAAAGTAAATGCAGATAAATCCCTTAGCACAAGGGCTAGCATTAGGAAGGCACGAGATTAAAAAATGGTAAAAACAAAAAAGAAAACTAGTAAATGCTAAAGTCCCTTGAGGCTAACACGTGCCCGTCACTGTACCACATATCCTAAATATAATAATACATCATACAATTCTCACGCCAGCCCTGTGAGGCAGGCACGACTCTCAGCTTCACACAGGTGAGAAAGGTGATGAGCTGAGAGGGGATGACAGGCTAGGGCTCGGCTGGGATTTCCAACCAGGTATTTGAACCTGGGCAATACGTACATCGCACACTCCTATTCCCTATAAGGTATTTTCCACTATTCTAGCATCAGCAGCCACTTCAAAGCTTAGCTGCCGAAACAGGCACTTTATAGTTTTGTGTTTCTTTTAATCGAATCCATTCCAAAGTCCTGTGAGGCAAGGATACCTCCACGCAGCTGAAGCTCAGAGAAGTTCTGCGACTTATCCAAAGTCACTAAGCCTCGAGTCCCCCGACTTATCCAAAGTCACTAAGCCTCGAGTCCCCCAGCCTTGCAGAGCAGACCCACTCGCTCACCCCCCCGGCGTTGGGAAGCCTCCCCTCAACACTCACTCTCGCGCAGTCTGCGCTTCGGTGTCCCAAGGCAGACCCTATTCCCCGGACCCCCGCGGGGAACCCATACCCCGTCCGCGCCCGCCCCAACCGCCCCCAACGGTCATCAAGGCTCCCCTCGCTCGCTCGGGTCTGACAGCTCCGGGTCACCCCCTTAACCATCTCCCCAGCCCAGGATGGAGGGTCGCTCAGCCACCCGGGAGACGGACCCGGCAGCGTGGGGGAGGGGAACCAGAGAGGGCGCATGCCCAGAAGGCTCCATTTGGCCCCCGACTCACCTGGGAGTCACGGAACTCCACCACCACGTTCTCGCTGCTCCATCGCGCCGCCATCTCTTGCACCCGACCGCCCCCACCCCAGGATTTCGCGTTCCACACCCCGCAAACTCGCGTTCCTGGGCTCGGTGAGCCCCAGGCAGCCCGCGAGTAAGCCCTGCCACGCCCCGTCCCCCTCTTCCTCCAGACCTCAAACCATTGGCTGACCCAAATACAGGCTCCGCCCCTCCTCCCGGATCCTCCAATTGAGACACAGCACCGACCCAAAACAGGCACGCCCCCTCCACTTCCGTCACTCGGCCTGAGTGACGCACGCTCCCTGTCGCTGTGGTACACGCCCCCTTGCCGCAAGCTCTACCGGGAGTCGTAGTCCAAGGGTGAGCAGCGCGTGGGTAACTCGCCGAGAGCTCGCGAGTGCGGGTTTGGCGAGGGGAGGTGCACGCTGTCCTCCCTATCTCGTCGCTCGTGTCCCCCGCGAGGCCCAGATGGCCTACAAACCAAAGCCCAGCATTCGCGCAAACCAAAGGTTTACTCCATCCCCGGAGGCCTGCCGTAAAGGCATTGATAAGTCTGAAGGCACGATTTATTCTTACAGTACAGCAGCGCCTACCAAAGTGACCAGGGACCCCAGAGGGTCTCCAAAGGCGAAACTTCCCATAATTCTACTAAGGCCATTATTTACCTTCTACAGTTTCTTTTTTTCACCAGTGTAAAATACAGTGGTTTTCCAGAGGCTATGTAGTATATAGTGACAAGCTGAACGTCAGAAGCAGATAGGAGAATCCAGCGGTTTTCTATTAAGCCAGACATTGAAAAGATTTGCCACTCTTCCCACTAAATTTTTTTCATTTTATGAAACACAGATATTTTTACTTACAAAATGTATTATTAATATTAATGTGCATTGATATTAAAGTGAAATCATGAAAAAATATTTTTAAAATTCTCAGTTTTAATTTCTTTTTTTTAAGATTTTATTTATTTATTTGACAGAGATCACAAGCAGGTGGAGAGAGAGGAGAAAGCAGGCTCCCCGCTGAGCAGAGAGCCCGATGTGGGGCTCGATCCCAGGACCCCAGGATCATGACCCCAGCTGAAGGCAGAGGCTTTAACCCACAGAGCCACCCAGCCACCCCTGAATTGGGCTTTATAAAAGACTGGCAAGCAATGTACTTGGAAAGGACACCCTAAATATGAAACCCGACATGGCATCCCATGCAAGGTGACATTTAAGGTTCTCAGTATAATATCAGCATTTTCATAGAAGATACTATATAAAAAAAAAAGCACTTCAGCATTGAAAGTGAACAAAGACCCTTAAGTGTGAAGACAGGGGATGCGTTCCAAAGATAAAGCAGTTCCCCCCAAAACAGTCACAGAGCCGTGCTGCTTTCTTTTCCTTCGGAAGACACATCACAATTTGTAATTCAATATCTGTTTGTTTATTTAATATTTTCAAGCTTCGGGAGGCTAGGGACCAGATCTGTTTTGTTCAGCCTTGCTTTGTAACTACGCATCAAGACCTTCCATATTGGTCCAATTAATGAATGGGAAAAGCATATAGAGTCAGAGTACTGTCTAGGCCAAAAGGATGTCTTCTGTGAAACCGAAAGTAATTTCTAAAACCATTCAAGGTCTTCACTTGTAACTCTTTTTTTTTTTTAAGATTTTATTTATTTATTTGACAGACAGAGACCACAAGTAGGCAGAGAGGCAGAGAGAGAGGAGGAAGCAGGCTCCCCACTGAGCAGAGAGCCCGATGTGGGGCTGGATCCCAGGACCCCGAGATCATGACCTGAGCTGAAGGCAGAGGTTTAACCCACTGAGCCACCCAGGCACCCCTTTACTTGTAACTCTTTACACCCATAAGGCCATTCAGAACCACACCACCTTCTCTTCAAAACACTTCACTTCTTAGTTATTCTCACTCGCCGCAGCCCTTCAAAAACCCCTCCAGCCCTGGCCTTCACCCTTCTGTAGTGGCCTTTCTTCTTGCCTCTCAAGTTTCCTCCCAGTTCTCTATCACAAAGGGCCAAAGACTGCTCTGGAGAGAAGAGCCTCAGCTCACCAGGCCAGAAAGCAAAAGAAACAAAACAAAACAAAAATCCCAAGGCAGGTTCAAGGCCGGAGAAAAGAAAAGATAAAGAATATTTTCTATGAGCGTTCACACTGTCACAGGGGAATAAATGAGTCCGTTCATCTAACATGTCATATTCTTGTTTATTTGCTTACAGCCTTGGATATAGTAGGTGCTCAATAAATATCCACTAAGTGACTAGCAAATAATCAGGTATGGCTATAACTTAGGGTATGTGACAGGACGTAGCGAGAAGTACAGCTAAAAATGTTGGAAAGGGCTAGTGAGGAAGGGCCCTGCTTAGGCCTTTGAGTTTTATTTTGGAGATGGAGAAAGAGATACAGGTATTTCAAAGCTCTCTGTCTATATATAGCTTGGTAATCTGTTTCCCACTGGAACTGGTAGGTTTGCCCTCGCCTGAGCATTTCTGCAACCCTCCCCCACTCCCACCTCTTTGCTTCGTATTTGTCTAGTTCTCCAAATCTGCTTGTCATGGTTCGTAGGCACAGAAAGTACTTCGGGTTTCAAGTCCTTGGTGCTCTCTGTTCTCTCAATATTTTCTCTGTTAGATGTGGAAAGGGCCCCAGTAGAATTTTTGAGAGAAGGAGCATGAGCACCACTCACACTGCCCCCTGGGGCCCTTCCTTTTTCTGTCTCCTACCCACACTGTCATCACAAAAGAGTGGGGACTCTGGAGCTAAATCTAGAGCTCTGTGGCTGCTTCCTGATTGCTGTGTGCCTCTGAGACCCACCGATGAATGTCCTGCCTCAATCAGAGACTGGGAACTATTGGTGGGAGGCGGGGAAGGAGGGGTTCCCTTGTCAAGTAGATTTCAGCTTGCTAACCTGGCCACAGGGCTCTGATCACCAAGCAAACTCTTTTCAGAAGGTCACCTGCCAGCCATCCCAGAGGAAAGCAGGGGATATGGTCAACCCAGAAATCCAGGGCTTTTGCTGGATGTTATCAGCAACTGCCCTTGCAAAGTTTTAACTCAGATCTTTTATCTTTCTAGTCCTTCGTTTCCTCTTCCGTAGAATGCGGAGTTAGCCCACCCCTCAGTCTCTCTACATCTGGGAATCTTGGAATCCTGCCCTGAGCCCCACTAGTAATTTTCCTCTCCATCAATCAACAAATATTTGTGAACGTGCACACAAGCTCGTGCTCCTGGCTTTGTGCATTTGGTTGCCCATTGGCCTGGTTTCTCTAAGTTTTCTCTTTTCAAGCAAAATAATACAAATGTAATGAGCTCTGAGAAATCTGGGGGGAAGTTTCTTACTGGGAGAAACTTATCTACCCTAGAGGGACTGCTGAGGACTTCCCCCAAAGACGTGGTTCATGGAGACAGAGAGGAAGGAGGCCACAGGTTTCCCAAGGATTCTCAGGAGTTGGCCCCAGCAAGCTGTTTCCCTCATTTTCCAAACCTTTCAGGAATCTCCCAGACTTACATTTTCCCAGAGATGTTTGAAACTGGGGCTTTGTAACATTGTTATGTTCTGGTATTTGCAGGGTTTGGCAACACCAGTCTCATCAGCCTTTTCTCCTATCAGTTCTGGTAGGTGGGTCCGTGGTTTATTAACCCTGTTTCACAGCCGAAGAACAGCCAGGAAGCAGCTCACCCAGGGTCAGAGAGAGCAGGAAGATAAAAAATAATAAAACAGAATCCTCAGTCTAGCTGGGGCCCTTTCTGCATCTGACTGCCTTGCATTGAGAGCATCCAAAATGACTCAAAACCTCCCCAGACCCATTAACTTCCGACCAAGAATCCACAGGAGAAACTTGCAGCCCCCCTACTGGACTCTGAATGCAACAAATGACAAAATGAAACTAATCAACTAATTGGAGCTTGCAAGTCTCTGTGCATGCCTGTTGCTATGCCCTGAGACACTCTCCCTAAGATGTAAAGGGTAGAGCCAAGCTACTGAATGAGGAACTTGCCCTGTTCTGCATTTGAATATTTTAATTTCAAAGGAAATTTGCTCTTTACTAAGTGCACAAGGAGATAACAAGGGCATTGCCTGAGAGAGGCTGCTAGTCAGAATCGCACAGGGCACCTGAGCCTGGTGTCATCATACTGGGGAGAGTAGAGGCTTCACCCCCAGCTCAGGCTCTCAACTGTTCCGTGGTGCCAGAGGTGACAGAGGCTGGCCTCTTCTAATCAGTAGACAGGACTATAAATCCTAATGGCAAATTCTTAAGTAAAAGAAAGAAGTAGAGCTGTTAAGCAGATCTACTCTTTTGCACTCCATTGACGAGCATGCAGAGAAAATGAACTTGGCGTCCAAAGAGTCCTGGATGATCCAGTTTGCTGGGAAGCTTAGAAGTCTGGCTCTACCCCTACTAGCAGAGTGACTTGAATGCCTGGGTGTAGACTTTATCTCTCTGTCTCTCTCCATTTACATGGCTCCAATATTAAAATACCGAAAAAGTACATGATGAGGGGTGCCTGGGTGGCTCAGTGGGTTAAGGCTCTGCCTTTGGCTCAGGTCATGATCTTAGGGTCCTAGGATCAAGCCCCACATTGTGCTCTCTGCTCAGCGGGAAACCAACCTGTTTCCCCCTCTTTCTCTGCCTGCTGCTCTGCCTGCTTGTGATCTCTCTCTCTCTCTCTCTGTTCAAATAAAATCTTAAAAAAAAAAAGTACATGATGAAACAAAATCTTTGTCATCCACCCTGTCATCCCACTGTTCAGTGCTGATGATGGCCCATCCCCACGGGGGCTACATCATATTGTTTCATGTCTCTGTCTAGTACCTTTATGAATCTAGAAGCTAAGAAAAATATAGATCTTTAGGTGGGGAGGGGGCAAGTTTCTTAATTTTTCAAGTCTTGACATCCTCACTGCTCATTAGTCATTGGCCATTCTTATGTGTACTGCTAATGATTTTGGTAAATCTTCCCAGAGCTCTGTACAACCTCAGGATATGGTCTGTGCTCTCTGTTGTGGCTCCTAGGACCCTCAGGCTTGCCCCCTGAGGACCAGCTTCATCTTTGGTTTCCACATCCTCTCCTATCAGCTCCACTGCTGCTTTCAGTCCCTTGAAGATGCAGTGTTCTCTGGGCCTTCGAACATGCTAGGATCATGCTTGGAACATGCTAGTCTTCCTTCAGTGCAGTTCTACCCCCGCGACCTCATTGCCAGGCTCATCACTGGCTCAACTTTTAGGCCTTGGCTTAAGATCACTGCTGGTGCCTGTCTCCTTCCATCAGCACCAGAATCTTTCACTCTCATGGCACTTCCTCATTCACTCAATCATTCACATGAGGGGCTAACCACATGCCAGGCACTGCGCTAGGCGTATCTGTCACCCTGTACTGTCACCGCTTACTTCAGTATTTTGTATGACCTTGCATTGTCATTCACATACCATCAAATTCGCCCTTTTAAATGTGTAATCAAGCAGTGTTTAGTATGTTCACAAGATTGTGCAAACATCACCACTATTCTTTAAAAAAAACATTTATTTTTTTTAGAGAGAGAGAGCACGAGCAGCGGGAGGGGCGGAGGGAGAGGGAGAGGCAGACTTCCCACTGAGCGGGGAGCCCAGCAACGCAGGGCTCAATCCCAAGACCCCAGGACCACAACCCAAGCCAAAGGCAGACGCTCAACTGACTGAACCACTCAGGCACCCCTCCTTTTTTTTTTTTTTTAAGTAGACTTTATACCCAACATGGAGCCCAATGCAGGGCTTAAACTCACAACCCTGAGATCAAGACCTGAGCTGAGATCAAGAGTCAGACACTTAACTGACTGAGCTACCCAGGTGCCCCAAACATCACCATTATTTAATACAGAACAATTTCATCACTCGAAAAGGAAACTAACCCTTTAGTGGTCATTCTCTATTCTTGCCAGTCCTTCGGCTCCGACAACCAGTAACCTTTCTGTCCTAGGGGATTTGTCTATTCTGGAAATTTCATATAAGTGAAATTACACAATATATGGTCTTTTGTGATAAGCTTCTTTCACTTGGTGTAATGTTTTCAAGGTTCATCCATGATGTTACACATATCAGTACTTTATTTCTTTTTGTGGCTGAATAATAGTCCACTGTATAGTCACAACACATTGCCTTTATCCATTCATAAATGGATACACAGTTGGGTTGCTTCCACTTTTTAGCTATTTTGAATAATACCGTTACGAGCATTCACATACATGTTTATCTGTGCATATAGGTTTACATTTCTCTTGGAATTAGACATAGGAGTGGAATTGCTGGGTCATATGATAGCTGTTTAAACTTTTTGAGGAATCACCAGACTGTTTTCCAAAGCAGTTCTACTATTTTCCATTCCCACCAGCAAGGTCTGAGCGTCCCAATGTCTGCACATCTCACCTACACTTGTATTTATCACCTTTGATTATAACCATTTTAGTGGGCATGAAATGGTTCTTCTGAAACTTTGTGAGAACCCAGACTCCATCTGTCTTGCTCGCCAGACAAATCCCAGAACCTAGTGCTGTGCCTGGCACTTACTAGACATTCATATTTTGTTCTATGTGATAAAAAAAAGTGTTGAATGGATAGGTAAATCAAAAGTTACTTAGATGGTTACAATAATGCTTACTGATTGTGGATTCTTCTCCCTAGTAGAGCTCTGTCAAGGGATCCAGTATCCTTTCTCCTGCACAGAACTGTACCACACCTTTTCTGTTACCATACTTTTTCTTCAGGGAGAAAGGAGGGTTAAACGTAAGCTTTCTTATTTTCCTTCAGACCACTCATTTGGATCTTAGGTGTGCACAAATTCCTTATTTAGCCACTTAACAGATAATTTCTTGGGTATTGGAACATTTTGTTTTTTTCTATGTTGATTTCTCAAGCGGCATTTCTGCTCACCTCTAAGCACTAAACGCTTGCAAATAAATATCCTTCCTCCTGTTTCTTTCCAAGCTGCTCACCCTGGGACAGTCAATACCTGTGACAGACCAGCTCTGCTATTGGGGGGATGGGTTCTTTTAATATCTCTCTACCCCCTGTTTTGGCTCCTTGATGTGGAAGTATCTGAGGGACGTTTAGAGCAAGGAAGATGGACTAGGGACTGGGTGATGTTCATAGCCAGCACTCAGCACTTGAAAAATGGTTCTTGAATGAATGGATGGATGGATGGATGGATGGATGTCAATATGTAAGAGAGACATATTGCAAAATGCAGACTCGGTGGACAAATACTTATTGAGTACCCACTGTGCATCCCACTATGGTGCATGTTGGAATAAAAGGTAAACAAAACCAGGGACTCGCCTTGGACTAGGAAGTTTCTAAAATTACCAGTTCTGGCTGTGTCTCACTTTCTATGTCACACCTAATCATCTTCAGGATCGCATTTTAGATAAGGAATCCGTCCACTGCTTAAGCCTCAAGTAGGAAGTTCCGATCTACTCTCAGCAAAATTCGGAGTCACAAGTGCCCCAGTGCCAAACAGCTAAAAATTCCCCAAATGCTAGGCTTCCTGATATGATCTTAGGGGTTCCTGGTTGGGAAACCTCCGCAAGAATGGACAGCACGTCCACCAGAGGGTGCTGTGGGGGCAAATTTGTGCCGGGAGGGAGGCTTGACCAGTGACCCTCAGAGCCAGGTAGGCGTCTCGAGTAATTTTCATTCTTCCTGGCGTTTCCTTCCCAGCCCCTTGAACCGTCGCCGCCCCTCCTCCCATAGGTGGTTCCCCCTCAATAATTAGCCATTTTCAGGACCTCTAAAGAGCGCTGGCTTTGAAAAGACGCCCGACTTCTGTTCCTGACGCCCCGTGGCTCGGGCCACTCGGGTCACAGGCCGGGTCGCGCTGGGTGGGTGGGTGGGGACCTCCTGGGCGTCAGCGGCCGGGCGCCGCAGGGGCCGCGAAGGGGTTAACCCGGCGGGGGGGAGGGGAGGGGGCGCGGGCCGCGCCTGCGCTCTGCCGCCCTCCATTGTCTCCACGGCGGCGAGGAGCGCCGGCGAGCGCAGCCCGGGACCGAGCGGGGCGGAGCGGCTGGCGGGGCCGGCGGCGGCTGGAGCGAGAGCGCGACGCGACGCGACCGCGGCTTCCCGAGCTCCGCCTGGCCGCCCAGCGCCGCAGCCCGCCCGAGGCCTGGAGGGGTCCGGGCCGGCGTCCATGGTCGCGGCGTCCTGAGGCGGGGGACGCGCCCGGTGCCCCCAGCCCTCCTCCGCCTCCTCCTGTCCGGCGGGCGGCCTCCTCCGCCGCCTCCCTGCGCCCGCCCGCCGCCTCCCTCCCTCCTTCCCTGCGGCTCCCCCGGCTTTCGGGAGCCCGGGGGCGGCCTGTGGCGCGCCGAGCCCGCGCCGGACTGCGCTTCTTTGGACCTTGAGGGGAAACATGCGTTTGGCTTGGATCGTTTTAAATTCTTAGTTTTGGATCCCCGCCCGCCTGCCTCTTCCGCCCCGCGGGTTTTCTTTCCTTTTTTCTTTTTCTTTTTTTTTTTTTTCCCCTTTTTTTCCTCCCGGTCTCCTTTTTGACTCCCTCCCCCTTTATGCTCGCCCAACCCTCCCCCCGCTGCTGAGAAGTGGGGGAGGGTCTCGGCCTCCAGGTTCCCGCCCCACCGGGGCCCGGGCGAGCATGGGGGGCAAGCAGAGCACGGCGGCCCGTTCTCGGGGCCCCTTTCCGGGGGTCTCCACCGATGACAGCGCCGTGCCCCCGCCGGGAGGGGCGCCCCACTTTGGGCACTACCGGGCGGGCGGCGGGGCCATGGGGCTGCGCAGCCGCTCAGTCAGCTCGGTGGCGGGCATGGGCATGGACCCCAGCACGGCCGGGGGGGTGCCCTTTGGCCTCTACACCCCCGCCTCCCGGGGGACCGGCGACTCGGAGAGGGCGCCCGGCGGCGGAGGGTCTGCGTCCGACTCCACCTATGCCCATGGCAATGGTTACCAGGAGACCGGCGGCGGTCACCATAGAGACGGGATGCTGTACCTGGGCTCCCGAGCCTCGCTGGCGGATGCTCTACCTCTGCACATCGCACCCAGGTGGTTCAGCTCGCACAGTGGTGAGTCCGCGGGCGGTGGAGGCCTCGGAGGGTGGAGTGCAAGGGAGGGCGCGCCGGGGCGCCCCAAACCTTCGCGCGCGCTTGCGAAGATTGGGATGTGGAGTGCGCGACCTGGATCTGTCCGCCTTCCCTTTGGTTCCTGGGGATGAATGGGCTATCTACCCTTTAGAAAAGAGGCTTCCTGCGAGGCTGCGGAGCTGGGCGTTTTAGGACTTCAGGCGTTGGTTCACTTGTGGATGAGCAGAGTGAAACCTGCCCATTGAAGTCCCATGTATCGGCATCACCGTCCTCAGAGAGGAGATCTTGTCTGGCTTATAGCAAGTCGGCCTCGATGCTTCCTTTCTGTCACTGCAGCATTGTGCCTACCTTCCCGTTAACAGGGAGAGGGATCCGGTTTGACCAAGCGGTGTCTCCCAAACAAAGAGTGTGAAAAGAAAGAAAATTGGGGGCAAGTGTTGTTTGGATTAGGGCTCCCACTCTTGCTGAGAGAAGAGGGTGCCCAATTTTGCCACCCCGCTGGAGAGCTGTCTGAATTGTTTAAAATGGAGCAGCCGGAAGGCTGCTGCCATAGACAGGTGTGGCCTGCTGAATGGAGGGCCTAGCCAGGGAGCCTCCCTCTGAGGCTTTGCAGGACCAGGGCTCTGGTGGCGGGTGCTGTATGCATGCAGTAGGCTTGGCTGGGTGACTCTCACATCCCTCCATCTTTTTTCTTCCCTCCATGCCAAGTGCTAGGTCTTCCTGGTAATCTCTACCTTTTTGTCATGGGAGGTTGGACTTCATTGCCTGGATGTTGCTGGTGTGTTACCGGGGGAAGAGGGGGATTCAGAAAATCTGGATGAATTCATTTTGTGAACTTCTGGTGACAGGCCAGCAAAAGGCTGGAGGAGGATTTCCCAGGCCCTGACTGGCAGGGCAGAAAAGGCACTGGCAAGAACTTCTGGAGGAAAACAGGTCTGTCTGCTCAGCTAACCTGAGAAGCCAGGTTAGGCTGCTAGAAAATTGGTCAAAAGGGGTGTGGGGCCGCTATTTGCTAATTGGCAAGTCAGTGTGAAGAAGTTAACATTTTCAGACTCTTTGGGAGAGTTAAACAAATCTAGATATTGTGTAGAAAGAAGGAAGATTGCCTTATGGAGGGTGTATCTATTGGAACACTGTTCTAGCTATTGTGGAATAGGGTAGACTTTTTAAATCTTTCTTATTTCTGGAAGTAGTCTGGCTTTTGTTTTGATTCTATGAACTTTACTTTGTGAAATAATTTTTGAAGGGGAATTAGTGACTAATTTAGAGTAACACTGGAAAGTGGCTTTTGAATTGCTAAAATGATATTTTAATTCTTTTTTTTCTTAAGGTTTTATTTATTGGGGCACGTGGGTGGCTCAGTGGGTTAAAGTCTCTGCCTTCGGCTCAGGTCATGATCCCAGGGTCCTGGGATTGAGCCCTCTCATCAGGCTCTCTGCTCCGCAGGGAGCCTGCTTCCTCCTCTCTCTCTCTCTGCCTGCCTCTCTGCCTACTTGTGGTCTCTGTCTGTCAAATAAATAAATAAAATCTTAAAAAAAAAAAAGATTTTATTTATTTATTTGACACAGAGAGAAATCACAAGTAGGCAGAGAGGCAGGCAGAGGGAGGGGAAAGCAGGCTCCCCACTGAGCAGAGAGCCCAACTCGGGGCTCCATCCCAAGATCCTGAGATCATGACCTGAGCCAAAGGCAGAGGCTTAACCCACTGAGCCACCCAGGCGCCCCAGGATTTTAATTCTTAAACGGACCTCTAGATACCATCTGAGCTTCCTTGATCTATATCAATCTCTGTCCTGAATAAGATGCAAGGTGTGACTGCTTTGGGCACTTTTAGACATTTGATCATTTTTAGACATCTTTTTTTTAAATGATTTTTTTTTAAAAAGATTTTATTTATTTATTTGTCAGAGAGAGAGAGGGAGAGAGAGAGCGAGTACAGGCGAACAGAATGGTAGGCAGAGGGAGAAGCAGGCTCCCTGCTGAGCAAGGAGCCCGATGCGGGACTCGATCCCAGGACGCTGGGATCATGACCTGAGCCGAAGGCAGCTGCTTAACCAACTGAGCCACCCAGGCGTCCCATTTTTTTAGACATCTTGAAATTAAAATTTTTTCTTATAAAATTAGGTCCAGAAAAAGGAAGCTCTATTTGTGAGATGACTGTGATTAACTTTTTAAAAGAACTGTCATTAGTATCCGATTTTAAACTGAAAAGCAGTGCATGATCGTTCTCTAAAATCACAGAATTTGTGTGTTGCAAAACACATGTAATCTTATGGATGCTTATCTGGGGAAGGAGTTCCCGTTTTGAAAATTTCTTAACTGTTTCTTACTAGACGCTTCTTTTTCCTTATTCCACCTGGTACCAGGTTCCATAATGGAGTTAGGAGCTTACAGTTGAATTCCAAAATTTCAGACTCCTCAACTGCGAAACCTGAGTTTAATTTTTTTCATCTAGCTGTGGTGAGGGTAGGAAGAGCCACAGAACCATGAGAATATAGGAAAAGCCGGGGCATAGTAATCCTTCTGGGATCAATATGAAAGTGTGTGTGAGGCTGCTCCTAATATTTTGGGTAATACATTCATTTTCCAAATTTTATATAGATATACATACACACTTTTTGAAAAGTAATCTTTATACCCAGTGTGGGGCTTCAACTCACGACCCCAAGATCGAGGCTCATGCTGTACTGACTGAGCTAGACAGGCCCCCTGGGTAATACATTTTTTTTATAGGACTGTCCTTTTCTAACATTTTGAGCATACCTGGCCCTGCCCACTACATGCCTCCACAAAATTCCCAAATGCTCTTGGTGCAGGAGCGGGACACCATCCTGACTGACAACCACTTGTTCAGGGATTCATTCTTTTATTCAAATAAAATAATTAGTTTTTCCTTTGCAGTTCATTTACCATGAACCTTCACATTTCCAGTCTTCTGCACTGGTAGTTCTGTCTCACTTTCCGGAACAGGCCACAGGACCTTCCTTCCAGGACATCCCTTTCCTCTCTTGTTTATTGCTGTAAGAAGAGAAACTTGTTTCTATTTTGGAGCCTTTGAGTAAAGCCAAGCAGTTTTTGCTCCTGTGTCGTAAGAGTGAAGGATAAGGACTTTGGTGCACAATTGACTAGATGCCTAGAAGTTGATGGTATGTTGTTGCTTGTGTTTTTAAGGTGCTTTTGTAAATCTTCATGGGCACCGACAACAGTTGTCAGTGAAATAAGCAGGGGAGTTCAGGGTACACGAAGCTTCCTCAGAGGGAGAGAGCTGATGTTGTGTCTGGAGGTAAAATACTAGGGTCTCTGGCCCTCCTCAGAGTAGCTGTGACCTTGGGGAAGACACATCACCTCTCTTGAGCCTCGTCTTTGTTATTTTAAAAATAGACGTGTTAGTCTTTGGCAGCCAGCCTGGAAAGGTTATTCCCCAGGTCCCGTGAGGATACATAGCCATCACATTTGTCTTCTCTTCGTTCCTACGCTTCCCCAGGTTGTGAACCTTACATGCCCTGCTCCCTGTAATTGGCTTGCTTTCCCTTCCATTCTGTTTTTGGGTAGTTCTTTCTGATCCCTCATGACTCAGACTTAAATGCCTCCTTAGAGACCGCTCTTAAAATTTGCCTCCCTTCTCTGGATCTTTCCAGCCACTCACCTGTTACCTTAACAGCACTTCACACACTTTATAAGTATTTTATTTTATCTGTTTGCCTTTTCTATTTAGTTTGACTGATTTTTAAGTGCCATGAGAATAGGATTGGGCCTCTTGCTCACTACTGTATCGCTTGCACTGTGTGTGCCTGGCACAAATATTTGTCGAGGGAATGAATCTGAGTGCCTCCTGTCCATCATCTCATTTAATCAACCCTATAACTGTGAGGTAGGCGGTTTCGTCCCCATTTTACAGGTGAGGAAACAGAGATGTAGGGCAAGGTCAGGAGCAGACACAAGGTCAGATAGTGAAGAGGTGGCAGAGCTGGGGTTGGAATATAGGTCTGCTGATGTTAGAACCTGGGCTCGTAACCATTACACTGCACTGCCTCCCATCCCAGAACACCAGGAAGCTGGCTAGTGTCCTGGAAATCATGCTGGCCAGCGAGCCAGAGCACTAGGCTCATCTGCTGGTTGGGCTATCAAATAACGGCCTGACTTGTGACCATGGGCACGTGACTCATTTAACCTCAGAGGCGCTGTTTTCTCACCTGGAACATGGTCGTAATGCCTGTCCTGCTTACCTCTCAGAGTCGTCGGGGGTGGAGGGGTCTCATGAGCTAGTGTTTACAAAAGCCAAATAGCAGACGTAAGCAAAGTGGGGGGGGGGGTTCCTGTAGGGGCACTTCTACAGTTCTCTGCCTTCTTTCCTCCGAGCAGAAGGTGCTAGGCAGGGAGATTGAGAACTGTGTGAACTGTTTCCCCAAAATGGAAGCTACTGCTCTCTGCTGAAACCTGACCTACATTGGCGGGCCGTTGATAATAATGAAGACTGTCGAGAAGAGCTGTTTTAGAAGATGAGAGTTAGTGTCTCTTCCTTTCCACTTTAAAGTGTCAATTTTGCTATAAGGTGTTTAACCTCCAGATGGTCTTCTGCGTGATGTTCTGGAGATCTGGTTCTCAGAACATGGATTTCTGGGGCGTCTGGGTGGCTCAGTTGGTTAAGTGTCTGCCTTCGGCTCAGGTCCTGGGATCAAAAAAATCTAAACTGTTCTCTGTTGTCCCCAAGTCATCAGCGGGGCTGATAGAAGGTAACTTTTGCTAAGTCTTGGACCAAGCTGGCAGGACATCTCCTGGATTCTATTTGCTGCCATTCTAGGATTCTCAGGTGATTTAATTGTCTCCTCTTAAATAATTTAAACAGTTGCTAATTCCATTGGAGGGGATCAGAAAGCCTCTCTGTGCTTCACCATGGGTGTGCTAGAGGTAATGGTCCTTTACATGGCTTCTGGGGAAGGAAAAGCATTCTGTGGTCTTCAGAGAGCAAAATGGGTCTCCTACCCTGCAAAAGTTCTATTCTTAATGAAAATCTTTCTGTACAGCGGAGTTTATAGTTCTCTGTTACTATGAGGGCTTATTTTCTACAAAATAAAAATTTAAAAAGTTCCCTTGAGAAGCTGATAATTCCTTGAAGGTCACAGTTCACTCTTCCTCATTGGGGTTTGAAAGGTGTTGCAAGAAACAGTGGCTTGGCTCTTAAAGTGTTTGTTTTATGGAATGTGTGCATTTAGCTACTAAATAAAGACACACCCCAAATATGTCATAAGGAGTACTCTGAGCCAGGCCGTGCTGCACCAAGGAAATGCAATTCTAGTTCCTTTTGAGAAAAGAAACCTGCTTTGTATTGTACAAATGTGATACTCAACACAAGCTTCTAGGGCACTCATATTTTAGTAAATCTGATTATAAAACTAAACATCAATTTCAACAGTTCCAAAATTAGAAGAAACTTCATAGAGAAGTGGTTGTAACAGACAGACTAGTCTTGTGCCTGCTAACCCTTAAGTAGGGTGCTTCTAGTGATCGTGGGTCATTGAAGCTATAGTTCTAGAATCCTAAAGATAGCTCCAAGCCTAAATCCTAATCCCAGTCAGGGATTTAGAATGCTGGAGGAATTTAAATTACCATCTCTTTCTTTTCTAAGCGTTGTCATGGCCTAATCTGTATCAGATCATCCCTAGTGATTATTAGTGTACAGAAGGCATTTGTCATAGAACCAGCAGTTTTCACTTCTGAATCTTATTTTCTCATAAGGTCAGAGGTTTATCCTTGAATGCAACACATGGGTTCCTGGTTTTGGTAGTTGAGTAAGTTTTGGGTATGAATGAATAACCTGAAAACCAGTTACAACCCTCAAGTGTGAAGCAGATAAGGAGCTAAGTTTAATCTTAAAGCAGCAGCTAGGGGTAGCTTCTGGACCGAAGAGACTGTTTACCCCGAAATCTCCCTGGAGTTGTTAGAACTGAGAGTGCAGCCTTCCTCTGCTGGAATTAAAAAGGAAGGGGGAATTCACCGGCTCTCTATAAACACCACGTTAAAGGAGGGCATGATAAGAATTTACAGCGCACTCTTTGGATCTATAACAAGGAGGCAGAAGCAAGAGCTCTCTTGATTTCTGTGAATGGTTCAAGGGGTTTTCAATCTTGACGGCCCCCATATTCTCTGGGGGGCTTGTTAACAATGCAGATGACTGGACCTCACTCCCAGAATTCAGTAGAGCTAAGGAGACACTGAAGAAGCTGAACTTGGAACAAATGATTCTGAAAATTCTCATCCCAAACAAAAAAAAGAAGTCTGAATGCTTTTCAGTGCACTCATTAGTGTTATTTTCAGTATTACTAAACGAATCAAGTGTCTCCAAAGCAGGATCCATACAGATCTTCCTTTCAGCTGCTCCAGAGGCTGGATTCACCCAGCAAGAGCATTGCTCATGGTTTGATGTTTTTCTTTTACATGGAACTGAGCATTTTTCTCCCAGAGATAGGCCTGAGCCCATCTGCCTTGGTCCTGAGAATTGAAGTTGCTCAGAACAGAAGGTAATTGTGGCAGTGTCCCTTCTCCTTCTGTGCTTGCCTTCCCCCTGATTTTTCTCCAAAGGCACAGCTGCCTTTGGCTGCTTGTGCTACAGAAGGGCTTGCTGAGCTAGATCCTCTTTTATGTGGCCCCAGCCAGCAGCTAGAGAAGATCCTCGAATGAATCCAGACTTTAAATGGACAAAATACCTACTTTTCCTTTTTTCCTGGAGACCCAAAACTCTGAGACCTTTTGAGTGTGTGTATGGAAATCTGTTGAGCCAAGACATTCATTTATTCAGCTGCCAGTCACTGAGTGTCTCCAGTATCCTAGGACTTGTGTGAGGTGCGGGGAATATATTTTTAATATAAGGGTGATTAACATTACTTTGTTCTTTCTAAGAATTTTGCTTCCTTACTCCTTAAGAGAGAGTCGGAATCTTGCAGCTTAAGGGGAGATTTTTACCTTCTCCATCAGTTCTTCTGTTGAACAAACAAATTCAAGGTTTCGTCTCTGAGGCTGCTCTGTGGATGGTGTTTGCTCCCTGCTCTTCACGGACAGTCTTCATTCTTTCCTTAACCCTGTTTCTGGGCTGGAGCAGGTGATTTTTCTTTGTGGTTGCAGCCCAGTGCGTGTTAAGAAATTCCTCATGTAGCCTCATACAAGTGGTCCTGTATCTTCTCAGTGAGAACATCTAAAGGAAAAACTGTTTTTGCAAACTCTTCGTGTGTACCTCTGGCTTTGGTGTCTTTGTCATCCCTAGAGCCACATTTCTTTTTGGTCATTGAACACGGTTTTCTAGAAGCGTGATCCACCACTTTAGTAATCTTGTCTCTGTAAAATTTATCCCAAGCCACAAATACCCATAAGGAAATATGAGGAACGGTTTTTCCCCTTGGTCTTGTATGTCTCTGAGCTCCACAACGTTGACACTTAGTGCTGTTTTCGGTGATTTTTATTTTTATTTTTAAAGATTTTATTTATTCCTTTGAGAGAGAGAAAGTGAAACAGAGTGAGAGAGCATGAGAGGGGAGGTCAGAGAAGAGGCAGACTCCCCATGGAGCTGGGATCTCCGTGTGGGACCTGATCCCTGAACTCCAGGATCAAGACCTGAGCTCAAGGCAGTCACTTAACCAACTGAGCCACCCAGGTGCCCTTTAAGTGATTTTTAAAGCTTTGCTTATGATATGATGGCCATCGTTGGTGCCGGAAACGTCCTCCCTGCCTCCCCCGAATAATTATTAAATGTGTGTTATTTTTGAGTTTGGGGGTGTTTTTTTTTTTTTTCTGAAAATAAAGGGTTTGAAAGAATGTTCCCTGCTCAGAGATTTAATATGGGCTTTGGCTGTAGGATGATACCTTCATTTTTGGAGAAACCTCACTTTATATTTAGGAATATGTAGTCATCTTGATCTTAGTGAATCAGGTTTGTCATAGCTTGGCTCCAGCTTTCTTGTTGGTAGTACCCTTTAGCCCCCTAAAAAGTATGATTAAAGAAGCCATTGCTTCACATGGAGTCGTTCTGAAATTGGTCCGCTTTGCCGTACAGTATCTCTTAAGGTCAAAATTTATTTGTTAGCATGTGGGAAAAACTTACATCTGGAGTCTTCCAGATGATCTGGGCAGAGGGAGGAGAACCCAAGACCCTAGACCCCAGCTGTTTTGGTCACTTTGCCCATATTTCTCAACTCTTTGAAGATGTTTTCATTTGATTCCTCTCCAGTAACCCTTTTTTTTTTCCTGCTAACAGGGTGCTTTTCCTTAGGGAGAGCCATTAGAATTCTTTTATCCCGATGTCTGCCTGAGTACTCTGGGAATCCTACAAGGATTTGAGGGAGTCCTTGGGATTCCAGCCCAAACCAATGAAGTATTTGCCCACCATAAATACAAATTAGCTTTTTGTGATATGGTTCTATTCTGTTTAGATAATTTACACGTTTAATGCCTTGTAAAATATAATGCTATCTAAGACAGCTTTTCAGAGAAACTCTGTTTTGACACCACTCACTACGGTAACGCATCACCACATACCCCATGTACACCATATATTATTAGATTTCCGCCGTCCTGGTCACATGTGGCTGCAGTAGTCATACCATTGCAGCCAGCTGCCCTGGGGAACTATGGCAAGTCTCATACCTCTGATGAGGGCTGGTTTACACTCGCTGAACAAGCCCAGCCTTGTTGACTGTATTTAATCCGTCTATTCCCTACCTCTTCCCTCAGCCCAGAGGCCAAGTGCAACATGAAAGGATAGTGAATCTGAACATCTCCAGTATTTTGAGGTATAGGGATCGCCTATGAAGTGGCAGGCCTTTGAGAAATAGTATTATGAGCTGTTCTGTTTTTGCTGTGGCTTTAGAAAACCTTTGGATTCTTCTACTGAAAATTTGTTTAAAAAAAAAAATCTTTTTAATGAAATAGTGACTCACAAAGCAGCCACTCCTTCTCATAATAGCATTTCTCACCAGGGGAATTTTTGGTAGCTGTTGGGGGAGGGATTTGAGTAGGTTGTGGATGATAAATCCCTGGGTGGAACATAACCAGAGGCTGCCATGTCAGAACTCTGGTGCTTTCCATGCTGACAGTGAGCCCTGAATTCAGAGTGCAGGACAGCAGAATAGAATGGGGAAGGCCTGTGCCCAGTGAATTGCCACAGTAGCATGACCAATGAGATTGGAGTCGAACATTCAAACTCAGTTCATTAAAACACCGTTGTCGTGTAAGAGGATCATGAAACTGAGGCCTTGGGTGAGAGGGCCTGAGGCCCCTTAGGGGAGGAGCATCACATTTCTGGATTAAGGGATGGCTGTGGACCCAATGATGACAATAAAAGAGTCAGGAATATGCCTTCTTTTTCCATAGTGTGAAATGGTGGCCTGGTGCTTGGCGCTGACTGTGGGACTACTTTACAAGGAGACAATTCAAACAAGGTCATCTGTGCTCTGAAGGTTTTAGGTCCTAATAAAGCCTTTACAGGGACACCCAAAGTGAACACATGACCCGTCCAGCCTCTGTAGGATGGTGAAAAGGAAATGTTAGGGATAGTAAGAGTTTAGAACACACCAGGATTATGCTGTCTGCATCCAAAATGCTGTCCTCAACCCCTCTGGCCGCCCAAACCAGAGCTTTAACTGTTCCCAACTTCAGTGACCTACAACTCCTCAGTCCTCGCGTCTGAACCACAGTCTTATGTAAGCTACAGACAGAGGAAAGTCTGAAAGGTTATTACAACCGTGTTAAGATTTGCTTTCCTTTGGAAAGTCGTGGCTGTCTCCACTCCGTGTTTTCCTGGCTTTGTACTTTTCTTCAAAGCCTCTTCCCAGTTCCAAGGCCCCAGAGCTCAATAAAGGGGAACAGGAAGTCAGCATTTAATGCCCAAGAGCCAGCAATAACTAATAGAGAAAAGGGCACAAACAAGGGACTCAGAGGGGGTTTTCTGGGCCTGAAAGCTCTCAGGCCTGTAGGATTATAGACCCATCCCTCGGAGATGACTTTGACCAGGCCTTCAAACAAGGAAAGAGTAAGAGGAACCTCTACTCTAAGAGGACTTTTTCTTGGGTAATATAGTGGAGACTCCACATTTTTTTTTATTTTTTTTTTTTTAAGATTTTATTTATTTATTTGACAGACAGAGATCACAAGTAGGCAGAGAAGCAGGCAGAGAGAGATGAGGAAGCAGGCTACCCGCCGAGCAGAGAGCCCGATGCGGGGCTCGATCCCATGACCCTGGGATCATGACCTGAGCCGAAGGCAGAGGCCTTAACCCACTGAGCCACCCAGGCGCCCCTCCACATTTTTTTTTAAAAGATTTTATTTATCACAAGTAGGCAGAGAGGCAGGGGGAAGCAGGCCTCCTTGCCAAGCAGAGAGCCCAATGCGCGGCTCGATCCCAGGACCCTAGGACCATGACCTGAGCGGAAGGCAGAGGCTTTAACCTACTGAGCCACCCAGGCGCCCTGGAAACTCCACATTTTTAATTGATGTCATAATTGCAAAGTATCTTTTGCCTAAGGAGTTCAAAGCACTGAAGGAAAAAGTGATGGTCACTTTTTTAAAATTAAGTTTTTAATTTTAATTCCAGTATAGTTAACATACAGTGTTAAATTAGTCTCAGAGATGCAATATATACAATATATACAATTCAATATATATAATACACAATTCAACAGTTCTCTATATAACCCAGTGTCCATCACTGATAGGTGTACTCTGAACTCCCAGCACCTATTTCCTGCATCCCCCCACCACCTGCCCTCTGGCAACCATCACTTTGTTCTCTGTAGTTAAGAGTCTCGGGTGCCTGGGTGGCTCAGTGGGTTAAAGTCTCTGCCGTCGGCTCAGGTCATGATCTCAGGGTCCTGGGATCGAGCCCCACATAGGGCTCTCTGCTCAGCAGGAGCCTGCTCCCCCCCCCCCTTCTTTGCCTGCCTCTCTGCCTACTTGTGATCTCTGTCTGTCAAATAAATAAATAAAATCTTTAAAAAAAAAGTCTTCCTTGGTTTGCCTCTCTTTTTTTTCCCTCATTTGTTTTGTTTCTTAAATTCCACATATGAGTGGAATCATGTGGTATTTGTCTTTCTCTGACTGACGTATTTCATTTAGCATTATACTGTCTCGCTCCATCAGTGACATTGCAAATGGCAAGCGTTCATTCTTTTTTATGGCTGAGTAATATTCCATTGTATGTATACACCACATCTTCTTTATCTGTTCAGCTATTGGTGGATTCTTGGGTTGCTTGTCGTTTAGCTATTGTAGATGATGCTGTAGTAAACATAGAGATACATGTATCCCTTTATGAATTATCGTTTTTGTACTTTTGGGGTAGATACCCAGTAATGTGATTATTGGGTTATAGGGTAGTTCATTTTTAACTTTTTACATTTTGCTTATTTAAGTGATCTATACACTCCCAAGTAGGCTCCAACTCACGACTCTGAGAATCAGGTCTTTTGACTGAGCCAGCTGGGTATCTCTTTATGTGCCTATTTTTATGCCAGTACCATACTGTTTTGATTACTACAGCTTTGTATTATAACTTGAAATCTGGAATTGTGAGGGGTTTTTTTTGTTTTTGTTTTTGTTTTCAAGATTGCTTTGGATATTTGGGGTCTTTTTGGTTCCATACAAATTTTAGGATTGTTTTTACTAGCTCTGTTGAAAAATGCCATTGGTATTCTGATGGGCATTGTGTTAAATGTGTAGATTACTTTGTGTGCTATACTTTGGGTACTTTGGGCATTATAGATGTTTTAACAATAGTTGTTCTTCCAACCCGTGAGCATGAAATGTCTTTCCATTTCTTATCGTCCTTCTGAATTTCTTTCATCAGTGTTTTACAGTTTTCAGAGTGCAGGTCTTTCACATCTTTGGTTAATTTTATTCCTAGATATCTTATTGTTTTTGGTGCAATTATAAATGAAATTGTTTTCTTAATTTCACTTTCTGCTGCTTCATTATTAACATATAGGAATGCAACAGATTTCTGTACATTGATTTTTGTATCTTGCCACTTACTAAATTATCGATTCTAGTAGTTTTTTGGATTTTCCATATATAGTATGATGTCATCTGCAAGTAGTTGAGCTTTTACTTCTTCCTAACCAGTTTCAATGCCTTTTGTTTCCTTTGATTATCTAATTGCTGTGACTAGGACTTCCAGTACTATGTTGGATAAAACTGGTGAAAGTGGACATCCTTGTCTTGTTCTTGACCTTAGGGCAAGAGTTCTTAGATTTCCCCATTCAGTACGATGTTAACTGTGGGGTTTTCATACATAAGACTTTTATAATGTTAAGGTATGTTCCCTCTATACCTACTTTGTTGATGGTTTTTATTACAAATGGATGTTTTACTTTATCAAAATTTTTCTGCAAGGCAGTGATCACTTGCCTTTTTTTTTTTAAGACTTTTATTTATTCATTTGATACACAGAGAGAGCACAAGCAGATAGAGAGACAGAGAGAGGAAGAAACAGACTCCCCAAGCCTGATGTAGGGCTCAATCGCAGGACCCCAGGATCATGACCTGAGCCGAAATCAGACACTTAACTGACTGAGCCACGCAGGCGCCCCGATCACTTTCATAAAATATCATGAATTACTTGCCCACCTTCTTTTCTTCGGGGTACATCTTGTCATAGGATCCAGACTGGAGCTTGACCCTTCCTTCTCCTGTCTGTTTACTTATATTAAATGAACTCTAAAGTTTCTGTCCTATGATTGCAAAATGGAAAAGTCACAGGATTTTATACTATCTCAATTTTTGGCTTCACTTGCACATTTCAGGAGATCAGATACTAGTATGACTGAATAGGACCTCTGATGTCTTGGAATCTTTTCCAAAATAACTATTGTAGGCATTCAAAAGAGATAATGTTTTTACCTACCAAACAGATTAATAAATAAATAAACCATTATAGATGAAATTGCATAAATCCCACCCCATTCCTATATTTTTTTCTTCCCTCCCTAAAGGTATTCACTGCCTGACTCTCCTGTTCATCATCCTCTCCATATATTCTTTATTTCAGGTTTCTGCTAAAACAATATTCATTTAATTCATATAAACATTATCATAATGACTCTATCCTTTTATATCCATATATATAATGGAGATACATATATATATATCCCCAAATGAATTTGAGATCTGTCAGTACCTCATCATAGTACTTATTGCTTATGTTGACACATTCATTTTCACTATTGTATTCTGTTGTATGACTGACTCTACCACAAATATCACCATTTCTCAATCCATTCTTTTACAATGGGTATTAAAGTTATTTTCAGTTGCTTTGAGAATTTTTTCAGTTTCTTTACATTCTTTTATATTCTTTACATTTCTTTTCAGTTTCTTTTGAGTGAGAGTGTTTTTTAGGGTACATCCTTAGTTGTGAAATAGCTGGGCCAGAGGTATATATATCTTCAGCTTTTAGAGAGATAGTGCCCACTGGCTCTCCAATATGCTTGTACCAGTTTTCATTCCCCAAAATAGCATATTTTCACGTCCTCCATGCCCCTTGCCAAAACTTCATTATCATCATACTTTAATTTTTGGCAAGCTCTGGTGGGTATGAAATGGAATACCACTGTGATTTTGTTATTTATGTATTTGATAAGGTGCATTTACATATAATTAATATATTAATATCATATATTTAAATGTTTTCTTCTATGAAATGCTTGTTCATGTCTTTTACCCAGATTTATGTTGGATCTTTTATCCTTTTGACTAGTTTGTATGAATTTGTGTTTTTGTTTTGTTTCCAGACAATTATTATTTGTTGTCATATGTAATGCAGATGTATTCTCCCAGTGTGTGGCTTCTCTCTTTATTCTTTTTGTGATTTGTTACAGTTAACTTAATTGTGTAATTGAATATTCCACTGTTTTTCCTTACACCATATGCATTTTGTGTCTTAAGAAAGATTTTCTTTGCCTGAGGTCATAAAGATATTGTCTTACATTTTCATCTAAAAGTTTTTAACTTTTGCCTTTCACATTTAAGTCCTTAATCCCTGGAGAATTAAATTGTTTGAATGGAGTAGGGTGAGGATATCTTTCTTTTCCGTATGACTACTAGCTCTCCCAGCAGCAAGTGAAGAATGGTGAGGTTCTTCCCTACTGATTTGCAAAGCCCCCTCCGACATATATCAAGTTTCCTTCCAGGCCTGTATTTGTTCCTGGGCTTTTTGTTCTGTTCCATTGGTCAATTTGTCTACCCTTGTGCTAACACTTACTTAATTACTGTAGTTTTGTCTTGCTGTGTGGAAGGGCACATCCTTTCATCTTGTTATTCTTTTTCAAAGCTGTGTTGTCTAAGTGAAGCTTTCTAGGGGACAAATAAGGGAATCAGGATAGAATAAACAAAATGAAGTACAGAGTGCTAGGAACTGCTCTGTTTATAGCTGGTGTTCTTAATGACAGGACATCTGGCAAACTGACCCTAATGGGCAGTTTCAAATTTTTTCCCTTACTATGTTGTACAAACAATAACATTTCCCTGTGTCTTTGTATTGCAAACAGCAGAATAAACAGTTCTTTCTGTATGTTACAGACAACAACAATAAAAACAACAGAAACCGGTTAGCTATTTTTGGCACTTAATGCTCCCAGAATCAGCTTTGTCAACTTCTATGGGGGAAAAGCCATTAGAATATTTATTGGAATTACATTGAGTTTCTCAGTTGCCATCTTTATAAATTTGAGTCTACCTATGAACCTGATGGGAATGGGTTTGTAGATACAATAGAATTTTTAAGTATTTTTTAAAGCTTTGAAATAATTTCAGATTTACAGAAAAGGTGCAAAATTTGCACAAAGAAATATTGCATTTGTGTCACCCAGAATCCTCGGATGTTACTAGGAAGTCATAAATAATTGAATGTCCAATTCAATTGGATAAAAATGTCCAGTGACTCTGTAAAGTAGCTTAAGATGTTAATGAAACTTCTCAAATATGAGGGGCCTACGTTGACCTTCTCCTAGAAATGGAAAAACCACATGATCTTAAAAATGACATGGTGTCTGAAGGGGTGGCTAGATCTAATGCTGAGATCTATTTTCATCAGAGTTGGTCTATATCCTTACCATGAACCTTTGCTCCCAAGGTTTGTAATCTGGTCCCATCTGTTGAAATAGGGGCTTGTTGCCCATAGTTCAAATCCAATCTGCCTCAGTATGACATGACATGAGACTATGTCCTGGAGTCTTGACTCAGCTGAGCTGGAGGTGCCTTCATGGGAGGAATGGGACAGCCCTCTCTTGGGAGAGGCAGTGTAGGATACCCATTAAGATTGTAGGCTTGGAGGGGTGCCTGGGTGGCTCAGTGGGTTAAGCTTCTGCCTTCGGCTCAGGTCATGATCTCGGCGTGACTCCAGCAGCCCAGAGGAGACTTGGGAAACGCGCCCGGGCCGCTGCCGCCGGAAGAGCCCCCCCCCCCCACTACCCACACCACACACACACACACACCCCACACACACATACACCCACCCACCCACCCACCCGCCAGGATGAAAACTGTTCTCTGTCAATCAGGGCCCTGGAATCGAGTCCCGCATCGGGCTCTCTGCTCAGCAGGATGTCTGCTTCCCCCACCCCTCTCTGCCTACTTGTGATCTCTGTCTGTTAAATAAATAAATAAAATCTTTAAAAAAAAAAAAGATTGCAGGCTTGGAGCCAGACTGCCTTAGGTCTGAATCCCAGGGTAACTGAGTTTTAGTTCCGGAATCTTGGGCAAGTGATTTACCCTTCCTTGCACCATAATTTCTTTAATTGTAAAGTAAGGCTAATAATAATTATATCTATCATGTGGGACTATATGAATTAAACAAATTTGTAGGCATAAACACACTGTTCAAAATAGTGCCCGGTAGATAATAAGTAGTCTGTAAATATAACCTCATGTTATTACTTAATGTTTTTGGATAAAGCTTTATAATTTTTAAAGATCTTGAATCCCTTTTGTTAGATTTATCACTAGGTACCTTGTTTTTGCATTATTACTGTAAGTAGCTTTATATATTTTAATAATCATTTTAGATTCCTTGTATATTTGGCAAATCTGCTGAACTCTTAGAAAGAAAGAGACTGAGTATAATAATTATAATGTGAAACGTCTACAGAGAAAATTCAAGAGAATCACATCTGCAAATAACCACTCTTTAGTTCCTTCTTTTCTAATCCTCTTCTGTGTCACTTCTTTTTCTTTTAAGATTGCAGGCTAGTTCCTCCAGTAAAAAGTTTGTGTGAGTCGGTAATCATGGGCATCCTTGTTTTTCCTCTTTTTAAAGGGAGTGCTTCTTGCATTGGAACCATTGTCTGTTTGGGGTCAATTTCCTTTATTCCCTTCTATTCTTAATTTGTTAAGTATCACAGGTGGCTCTTTGATCAGATTTTTCCCTTGCATGTATTCAGATGGTCTTTCTCCCTCCATCTATTAATGATTACATTAATAGGTTTTATAATGTTTAACTCTCCTTCTTGAAGTAAGCCCTACTTGGCTGTGGTACATACATTTTTTTATAAATTGCTAGATTTAATATGTGAATATTCTACTTGGGATTTCTGCATATATGTTACGAAATTTTATTTCATAAATAAAATTTTATTTCATAAATAAAATCATAATTTTATTTTCTTCTATTGCTACTATGGTTAATGTAGAATTTTTTTTTTTTTAAGATTTTATTTATTTGTCAAAGAGAAAGGAGAGCAAGTGCACAAGCAGGGGGAGCAGCAGGCAGAGGGAGAAGCAAACTCCCCGCTGAGCAGGGAGCCTGTCGTGGGACTCCATCCCAGGGCCCATGGACTGTGACCTGAGCTGAAGGCAGATGTTTAACCAACTGAGCCACCCATGGGTCCCAAAAGTTAATGAAGACTTTTAAAAGGAGTTTAGGAATATGTATATGTTCATTCTCTTCTAGAATTTGTACAAAGGCCTGTTAGAGTTCTGGCTGCAAACAGATTGCACACCCAGAGAGGTAATGGAATCAAATTTAATTGAAGAGACAGTTTAAAGGTGTGGGCAGGATTAAAGGCACTAACAGTGGATGACTGAAGCATCCAGAGATTGGCCCCAGTGGCAGTCTGTTAGCACTTCTGAATCCCAGGTACAAGGGGATGGGAGCTCTTTTTTTTCTTTTTCTTTTTTCTTTATTTATTTGACAGACAGAGATCACAAGTAGGCAGAGAGGCAGGCAGAGATAGAGGAGGAAGCAGGCTCCCTGCGGAGCAGAGAGCCTGATGTGGGGCTCGATCCCAGGACTCTGGGACCATGACCTGAGCCGAAGGCAGAGGCCTAACCTGCTGAGCCACCCAGGCGCCCCGGGGATAGGAGTTCTTATTGAACCTGGTAAGAGGGCCGCCTGGGTGGCTCAGTGAGTTAAGCCTCTGCCTTTGGCTCAGGACATGATCTCAGGGTCTTGGAATTGACCCCCGCATTGGGCTCTATGCTCAGCGGGGAGCCTGCTTCCCCCCTCTCTCCCCCTGCTTCTCTGCCTCCTTGTGATCTCTCTCTGCCAAATAAATAAATAAAATCTTAAACAAACAGACAAACCTGGTGAGAACTCTGGCTGTGGGAAAGATCTTGCATGTAAAATTGTCCTGTGAAAGTGTCTGGGCCTAGCGCTTTTTTTTTCCATGGGTAAGTTTTTATTTAATATGATTCAAGTTCTTCAGTGTTATTGGTATATTTGAGTTTCCTATTCTTGTGTCAGTTTTGATAAGGCCTATATGTCCAGGCAATCTCTGTGTCTATGCCTGTATTATGTCCTCCTTTCCATTCCTATATTTGTAAGTTTTCTCTTTATTCTTGATTAGTCTTACCAGAGCTCGGTTTTATTACTTTATTTTCAAAGGACCAGCTTTTGATTTTGATTACCTTTTATTCCCCCCACATTTTGTTGCTTTCTGCCTTTTTTAAAAAAGATTTTATTAGAAAAAGAGAGAGAGAGCACATGCAAGCAAGGGGAAGGGCAGAGGGAGAGAAAATCTTAAGTAGACTCCCCACTGAGTATAGAGCCTCATGCTGGGTTTGATCCTTCAACCCTGAGATCATGACCTGAACCAAAATCAAGACTTAGAGGCTTAACTGACTGAGACAGGCTCTGTGCTTTCTGCTCTTAACTGTATTTTATCTTTCCTTCTATTTCCCTTGGGTTTACACTGTGTTATTCTAATTTCTTGAGTTATCATACTTCATCTGAGTTAAAGTTCTGTCTTCCAGAGGTAGGCTTTAAAATTTTTTTCTATGAGCCTCTTAGTGGCAGACTCTTTTTTTGCTTGCCTAAAAGTGTTTTTGTCATAACCATTGAATGATAATATGGCTTGATGTAAAAATCTGGGCTGACAATTATTTTTTCTTTGCAATTGAAAGATGTTATTCTGTTTCATTATCTTTTGGCTTCTAATATTGCAATTGAGAAGTCTGCTTCTCCACTCCTTTTTCTTTTTTTATATTTTATTTATTTATTTGACAGAGATCACAAGTTTGTAGAGAGGCAGGCAGAGAGAGAGAGGGAAGCAGGCTCCCTGCAGAGCAGAAAGCCCAATGCAGGGCTCGATCCCAGGACTCTAGGATCATGACCTGAGCCGAAGGCAGAGGCTTTAACCCACTGAGCCACCCAGGTGCCCTTGCTTCTCCACTCTTAATCTGTTTTTTTTTTTTTTTCTCTCTCTCTCTCAGCTGCTTTTTTTTTTTTTTTTTTTTTTTTAAGATTTTATTTATTTATTTGTCAGAGAGAGAGAGAGGGAGAGAGAGTGAGCACAGGCAGACAGAATGGCAGGCAGAGGGAGAAGCAGGCTCCCTGCTGAGCAAGGAGCCCAGTGTGGGACTCAGTCCCAGGACGCTGGGATCATGACCCAAGCCGAAGGCAGCCGCTTAACCAACCAACTGAGCCACCCAGGCTTCCCTCTTAGTTGCTTTTTAATCTTCTCTTTGTTCATAGTGTTCTGCACATTTGCTGCCATGTTGGTTTATTTATCCTGCTTGGTCTTTGTCTTTGAGTCTGAGACTTGGTGTCTTTCAAAGCACCTGAGAAATTTTCAGCTGTTTATCCCTTCAAATTTTTTATTTCCTTCCATCTTTCCTTTGGAAATCCTGGATGTTCTGTGTTGGACTTTCTTATTCTCTACTTCATGTTTCTGAAACAGTTTCATATTTCCCACGTCTTTAGCTTTGTATGCTGCGCTGTGGGTAGTTTCTTACCTACACCTTTCAGCACACACTAGTTCTTTCTTCGCCTGCTTTTTAACCCATCCGCTGATTCTTCTATTTCATTGAACTGTATTTTAAATTCCTTGGAATAAGTTGGTGGATTGTTTACTTATTGCCGTCAACTGCATAAAAACAAACAAAAAATGAATAAATCACTTTATTTCATGGTTCTGGTTTTCCTCATTTGAAAAGTAAGTGGGGCTGGCTAGTTGCTTTTTGTTCTCGTCCTCAGAAATTCCATGAAGCCATATCACTGGCTTTATACCCTTGAGCAAATAAGCACTAGGAGCAGGGAGGCAGGAAGCTGGAAGCCCATCTTCATTTTGGTTCCTACTCCCTCCCAAGGGAAGAGTAGCTCCTGAGTCATCTAGAGAAGCCTTTTAGCACTGTACCTCTTTGGGGTGGAGGGAGCTGGCTCAACAGCTGGGACAATGGTCCATGTCTATGGCCACAGGAAGCTTAACTCTTTCTCTGTACTCAGGATAAACTTAGAGCTTTCCATTTTCTCAGGAGGCTGAATTTATTTTTCTTTTTCTCGACAGCACTATCCAGTACGGTAGCCACTAGCCACATGTGGCTATTTAAATTATAATTAATTAAAATTTAAAATTTAGCTTCTGACTCACACTAGCCACGTTTCAAGTTCTCACTAGCCACAGATTGCTAGTGACTGCTGTAATTGGACAGCACAGATATAGAACATTTCCGTCATTGATGAAGGCTCTGTTGGGCAGGACTCTTTCATACTCTCCACAGTATTCTGAACAGTAGATAGAGAATTGGTAAACATGAAGTTTCAGGAAATGGATCAAATGGACTTGTTGATACCCAGAATCTAAAAGGCTCTCTTTAGAGTTACCATAATTCTGCACCACCTACATTTGGAAGAATCTAGAGAGGGCATTACATTCTAAGAATGATTTATGGGATGAAATGGTGTACGGAAGCCTACTTGTCTTACTGTAACTTGGTGCCATGGGAGGAGGGGGAGCCAGGTAGGTAGAAAGGTGAATGAACCCCTGATGTTCAGTAATCTTTGGGAACATGGAGAAAAATTACTGCAGGGGTATACTGAAGTTATGCGATTGTGATTAAGCTGAGACTCGGGAAGGTGGCCTTGTGAGGTAACTAGAGAAAACCAGCCCAAGTTCTTATGACTTGAAATTTGACTCAGGTTGGAAATTCCTTGTAATGAAGTCATCTTTTTCCACACCCTTAAATTGACATCTCATTCTTCTGTGAGTTGCTGTAGAAGAGTTAAAGATTCTCAAGAAAAGAAAAGAGGTACTTTTGTTCTCCCCGCAACCACATACACACAAACACCCACACTTTCTTCACATATAGCCGCGTTTCGCAGTGACTGGTCTCCAGATAGACCAAGAATAAGAGCAATGTAGGTCAGCCCTGGCCCCAGCAGGCTGTAGAGTGAAGAACCACCGACCCTAACTTTGTTCATCACCCATGGCAGACAGTGCTAAAACTTAACCTCACTCTTCATTATGGAGCTCTGTGTGGACTCAGAATCCTTCTCAACACAGTGCTCTCGGTTCCCAAACCATATTAAGTAGCTGGAACTGGCAGGTGAGACTGAGACTAAACCTCTTTACTGCCCTTTGCTAGGGATTGAGGCTGGGGATTTGCCGTTCACAAAAGGGACATTGTTCTTACTGATTTCAGAGTGTAGTACCAATTTTAAGCCAGATGAAGTAGTTCAGCTGCCTGGTTGGCTCAGTGGGTGGAGCATTCAGTTCTTGATCATGGAGACATGGAGACGTGAGTTCAAGCCCCATGTTGGGCCTAGAGCCTACTTAAAAAAAAAAAAAAAAAAAAGTCTATCTTGAGTATTTATGGCCCAATGTAAGAATGGATACCAAAATGAAAGTTGTTAGTGAAAATGGATGGTAATTTTAGCGGTGAAGGTAAAGGGAATTCATAATGGAAAGGGGTTCAATACTTAGTTCATTCCATGATTTTTGTAGGATTGGCAAAAGTAAGTTGGAGTTGACTTTCTGGAAGAAACTGATCTGAAAGAAAAAGATGGCTTGTAAGATGACTGGGAGGGATTTAGGAGGAATTCAGAGACAGCATTTGTAAAAGGACAAGGAAGTTCTAAAAAAAAAAATGTCCTACAGCAGGTGAAGGAGTAGGAACGGATTAACTAATAGGTAATAGGCACTTTGTAGAAACACAAAAGTTAGCAGACATTTGTGATCTCTAAATCAGTGGGTTTTTTTTTTTAAGATTTTATTTATTTATTTGGCAGAGTGAGAGAGATCACAAGTAGGCAGAGCAGCAGGCAGAGAGAGGGAGGGAAGCAGGTTCCCCGCTGAGCAGAGAGCCTGGTGTGGGGCTTGATCCCAGGACCCTGGGATCATGACCTGAGCTGAAGGCAGAGGCTTAAACCACTAAGCCACCCAGGCACCCTGAGTTGTTTTTGTTTTTTGTTTTTTTTTTTTTAAGGTAAATCTGGAAGCATGGGTTCTTCCCAAATAATCAAAATATTCATTGTAAAGATTTCAAGCATTAATGTAGAAAGCAGATTTCCCATGGTTCCTCTGGTATGTATGGCAGACTTTTGCTCTTGTGGATGAATGGGTATGCATAAGAAAGTAGTACTGGGTTACCGTTTCACAACTTGTCTTTTCTGTTTAATGCCTTCTTTGTTCCACTTGGTCCCATGTGCATGTGTGGATTTCTTTTGTTTTGTTTTTGTTTCTGTTGTAGTTTCTGGAAACTCGTACATGGAAGTAGAGCCTATTCACAGCAAATCCCTCCCCTTGTCCCATTATCATTGTGCCTGTTTGGGTGAAGTCACAATGAGGCAGGTCGCTATCTGTGAAGTTTGCCTAGAAATGGCTTTTGCTCCTTTACTTCTTTGATAGAGAGACGATATCTACTATTTGGTCCAGACTTCTCTGTACGTTGTTATAAAAATATCATAAGGAGGAGCGCCTGGATGGCTCAGTGGGTTAAGTGTCTGCCCTTGGCTCAGGTCATGATCTCAGGGTCTTGGGATCAAGTCCTGCATTGGACTCTCTGCTCAGCAGGGAGCCTGCTTCCTCCTCTCTCTCTGCCTGCTTCTCTCTCTGCCTTTGTTGTGATCTCTTTCTGTCAAATAAATAAATAAAATCTTATAAAAAAAAAAAAAAAAGAATACCGCAAGGAGAGTTCATAAAGCCCCTCCTGTAAATTTAGTTCATTTTCATAGAGCAATTAAATTATGAACTAGAAAGAGCTCAGAGCGCAGCCCCAATGACAGAGGATGTTTGGTAAGGAAATCACACCAGGCGAAAGGATTCATAGGAGCCCTCGTTCTCCTCCAGTCTTCAATTCTGAAACAGTCTGAGTATCTCTCACTTGTTCCAGAGTTCACTGCTTCTTTCCATTTTTCTTTCTGATGAGATGGTTGCTCCTGCCCGTAGCTAGACTTAAAGCAGGAGAGAGTTGTCTCTGGGATCTACAGTCTCAGCTACTCTAAAAGAAAACACCAGGCAGGGAATGGGTGTGGAGATACTTCAAGCCTGGCCTGTAAGAGGCCGCTGATCATGGCTCTGCATTTGGCTGGTGCTTTCGCTTTCTTGTGGGGTTGCAAACAGAAACTGTCAAACAGGCAGCGTGCTGGTGGGGTCTGCAGCCGTCTCCTGGGACCTAGCGACTGTCCGGGACTATATCCCACAGGGGAGTCTCACATGGGCCTGAGTTGCACGGCCCCACGGTCTGAGGAGCTATCAGGTGCCAGTCGGGCAAGGTCCCCTCCTCCTCCTCTTTCCAGTAACCTGTGGAATAAAAAAAGGACCCTTTCCCGAGGTGTTTTATTAAGATGTTGCTGTTCCATGTGACTGTCCCGTTGTGTGGGCAGGAAGTAAAGGTGCTGGCCCAGAACCTGGAAATGGAGTTTAGGATGAGGTGAGACCCCTCAACAGCCAGGTTCAGTGTTTATAGGATTCCTGTCCTTGAGCTTACAGCCCTTGCAGATGGCACATGTTGTTTCCCCCAAACCCCTGAAAAGTGGAGAAACTGGAGCAGAGTGGGAAAAGTACTTGGAAGAATTCTGGAATGACTGAACACTTGAGTCTCTGAACTCTTCCCTACAGGGACTGTTGCTCTGATAACACTCTGTTTTTGTTGGTTATTGCATCTTTTAAAAATAAGGAACATGCCCATCCTCAGCAAATGGTAATGCTGTTCCTAAGAGCAGACAGTTTATCTGTTGCTTACAGAGTGCCAGGCCCAGTTGTAATGCTTCTCAGATGTTGCTCGAATCCTCATCCTGTGAGCCGTTACTCTTACCCCCATTTTACAGATAACTGAGCCCCAATGGTTGGGAATTTGCCTAGTGTCCCACAGCGAGGGAGTGATGGGGCTGTAGTTAACAGCCCCTCCTGTTGTTACCAGATGCCGTCAGTCTGGACGCCACATATCCCATGGTGGGAGTCTTTTCAGTCCTGAGTCCTTCCTCCCACTTAGGAGCCTAGAGCGTTCGTTGTAGTTTCGTGAAATGGTGGAGAAATAAACCTGATCGCCTTCCCACGTCAGCTCTGAGTTGCCGCTCTTGAGTGCACTTCTCTGCTCTGTATCATAACATCAGCCCTGTCAACAGTATGCCCCCGGCAGGACCCACTGTAGTCCTTTCTCCCTGTCCCTCATGCCCTCGTGCTCTTACTTTCTTTCGTAAATAACTTGCATTCCAAGGAATTATCTACACGGCCTCAGGTAACACACGGTTAGTCCCCTTCCCCTCTTCCCTCTTTTGCTTTGCCACAGTTAGCTTGGCTAAGCCACAACTCTGATGAAATCCAAGTCTCTGCCTCCCGTGTGGCTGTGCTTCTGGGTTGGGGGAATGGGGCGTGTTGGCTGACCTCACTCCTATTTCACGGTCACTCACCTCAAGCAGGCCTCCAGTGCTGCCTGGGAATCCTACTGTGTTTCCACTGTTCAGTCATTCTCCCCCCATCCTAGAGGACTAGTCTACACCTTCCCCTCTCTCCTCAAAACTCCTTTCTCAGCCTTTGCTGATGAACGAACTTCTGATTTCATCGAGGAAACCTGTTATTGACACTCATCACCACCTCTGTCCACCCATTTGCATCTCTGCTGTTGGCCCCTTTCCTGTAACTAGTACATCTGAGTTGTCTGTGCCCCTGGGAAGGGCTAGGATGTCCACTTGTGTGCTAGACTTCATTGCTGAGTCAGGAGCGTAGCTCTAGCCTTCCTCTCTGTCTCCTAAATGTTGCTTCTCCGGACTGGCATGTTCTCGCAGCCCACAGACTACTCGTGTTTCTTCCATCTTGAAGACAGTAACGCATTCTCTTAGTTCTCTGGTTCTCCAGATACTACCCTATTTCTCTCCTTCCTTTTATAGCAGATTCCTTAAGAGTTCGCTTTTCTTGATTTTCTGACTTTTCTCCTTCCAGTCTCTTCTAACCCACTCCGGTCAGGTATTCCCCCACACTACCGAAGCAGAACTCCTCCTGTCAAGGTCACCGAGGACCTTTGTGTTGCTAAATCTAGCAGTTGCTTCTCGCTTCTCGCTTAGGGAAAGCTGCACTTGGTCTCCTTGAAACACTTTCTTCACTTGCTTCCCGGAGTCCACCTCGCCCTGGTCGTCTGCCCGTCTCTCCCACTCTTACCTCCTTGGCTCTCAGCCGCTAATTTTGGAGGCTTATCCTGGGATTACGTCTCATTCTTTTGTATATCACAGCCTTGGTGAAGTCTTCCAGGCTGGTGGTTTTAAGCACTGCGTGTATGCCAATGTCTCAAATTTACTTTCCTGCTCAACGGCTCCCTTGGCCTTTTTTAATTTAACTGCTTTATTGAGATATAATTTGCATGCCATACAAGTCACCCATTTTAAATGTACAGTTCAGTGATCTGTTAGTGTATTAAGAGGATTGTGCAACCGTCCCCACAATCAATTTTATTTTATTTATTTTTTATTTTTTTTTTAAAGATTTTATTTATTTATTTGACAGAGAGAAATCACAAGTAGGTAGAGAGGCAGGCAGAGAGAGAGAGGAGGAAGCAGGCTCCCTGCCGAGCAGAGAGCCCGATGCGGGACTCGATCCCAGGACCCTGAGATCATGACCTGAGCCGAAGGCAGCGGCTTAACCACTGAGCCACCCAGGCGCCCCCCCCACAATCAATTTTAGAACATTTTCAGTACCCCAAAAAGAAACCCTGTAACTGTTAGAGTAACTCTGTTTCCTTCAATCTGCTCTATCCCAGGCAACTGTTAATCTACTTTCTACCTATTTGTCTGTTCTAGACGTTTCATAGACGTGGAATCATACAAAATGTTGCTTTTTCCACCTGATTTCTTTCACTTAGCAGATGTTTTCAAAATTCATCCATGTTGTAGAATGTGTCAGTACTCCATTCCTTTTTATGCCTGAATAGCATTCTGTTCTATGGGTGTATCCCATTTGGAACACTACATCAAAAGCTAATGATGTACTATATGGTGACTAGCAATACAATAAATAAAATAAAATAAAAAGAATTTTATAGTCTTAACTCTTATGCTTAGGACTTTGAACTGTTTTGCTTTAATTTTAGTATTGCAATGTGATATAAGTGCCCAACTTTTTTCTTTCACGTGAGGATGTCCCCTTGTCTCAGCACCATTTATTGCAAACACTATTCTTTCTCAATTGAATGGTCTTGGTACCTTGTTGAAAATTAGTTGACCCATAGATATTTGGGGTTATTTCTGTTCCACTGCCTATATGTTTATCCTTATGCCAGTGTTACTTCTGGATTATCATAGCTTTCCAGTAAATTTTATTTTTTTTAAAGGTTTTATTTATTTGACAGATAGAGATCACAAGTAGGCAGAGAGGCAGGTGTGGGGGTGGGGGGACAGGAAGCAGGCTCCCTGCTGAGCAGAGAGCCCGATGTGGGGCCCCATCCCAGGACCCTGAGATCATGACCTGGGCCGAAGGCAGGAGGCTTTAACCCACTGAGCCACCCAGGTGCCCCCATTTTATTTTTTTTTTAAGATGTTTATTTATTTATTTGACAGAGATCACACGTAGGCAGAGAGGTGGGGGGTGGGGCGGGGGTTGGGAGGGGAGCAGGCTCCCTGCTGAGGAGAGAGCCGATGCAGGGCTTGATCCCAGGACCCTGGGATCATGACCTGAGCCGAAGGCAGAGGTTTAACCCATTGAGCCACCCGGGCAACCCTCCAGTACATTTTAAAATCAGGAAATATGAATGGTTGTTTGATGTTTCTTGCAGTTTAATTTGAATTTTAGGATAATCTTACCCATTTTTGTGAAAAAGGCACTTGGGATTTTGATAGGGATTGCCCTGAATATCTAGATCAATTTGCCATTACCAATATTGGGTTCTTCAGTGCGTGAATATGGGATGTCTTTCCATTCAAATATTCCTTTTTTTCTTTCAGCATGTTTTGTAGTTTTCAGTGTACAAGTCTGGCACTTCCTTTGAAAGTTCATTTTCCCCCCTAGTTGTTCCAGCACCACATGCTGAAAAGATTATCCTTTCCCCTACTGAATTACCACGGAACCTTTACAGAAACTCCATTGACCATTCGTGTAAGGGTCTACATCTGGTCTCTGTTCTGTCCTGCTCTATTTGTCTGTCCCTATGCCAGTGTCACACTCTTGAACACTGTAGTATTAAAGTAAGACTTACAGTCAAGAATTGTAAATCCTCTACCTTATTCTTTTGTAATTGTTTAGGGTATTCGCAATCCTTTGAATTTCCATACTCATTTTATTTATTATTTATTTATTTAAAAGATTTTACTTATTTGAGAGAGAGCGTGCTCACACATGAACAGGGTAAGGGGCAGAGGGAGAAGCAGACTCCCCGCTGAGCAGGGAGCCCAGTGCGGGACTCCATCCCAGGAACCTGGAATCATGACCTGAGCCAAAGGAAGATGCTTAACCACTGAGTCACCCAACGTGTATGCCGTGTAATGCCATACACATTTTAGAATGAGCTTATAAATTTCCTAGGAAAAAAAGCTGGCAGGGATTTTGATTTGGATTGAATGAAATTTGTTAATAAATTTGAGGAGATTTAATGTTTTAATATTATAAATTCCAATCCATGAAAGCGGTATATTTCTACATTTATTTAAGTGGTCTCAGTAATGTTTTATACTATTAGAATGAAGGTCCTGCACACATTTTCTATTTTTTAAAATTTTATTTATTTATTTATTTATTTATTTGAGAGAGAGTGAGAGAGAGAGAGAGAGAGACAGCAAGAGAGGAAACATAAGCAGGGGGAGTAGGAGAGAGAAGCAGGCTTCCACCAAGGAGGGAGCCCAATGTGGGGCTTGATCTCAGGACCCTGGGATCATGACCTGAGCTGAAGGCAGATGCTCAGTGACCGAGCCACCCAGGAGCCCCTTGCACATATTTTTAAAACATTATCTTTAAGTATTTCATGTTTGTTTAAAAATTTTTTAAAAATTATTTGTTACTACACACAGCATGAAATTTACCATCTTAACCACTTTTAAATGTACTGCTAAATGGTGGTAAGTACAGAGTATTTATATTGTTGTGTGACCTCTAGATTCCCCAGAACTTTTTCATGTGGCAAAACTGAAACTTTCTACCCATTCATTAAACAGCTCCCCCCTTCTCCTTCACCCAGCCCTTGGCAACCACTGTTCATTCTACTTTTGTTTCTATGCATTTGACTGTTTTTACTTGACTTACCTCATATAAGTAAAATCATATGGTATTTGTCTTTTTGCAACTGCCTTATTTCACTTAGCATAATATCCTCAAGGATCATCCATTCTGTAGCAAGTGCCAGATTGTGTTTCCTTTTTAAGGCTGATTAATATCCCATCGCATGTGTATGTCACATTTTGTTTATCCATTCATCCACTGATGGACATTTGGGTAGCTTCCATCTTTTGGCTACTGTTGAGTAATGCTGCTGTGAACATGAGTGTGCAAACATCTCTTCAAGGCCTTCTTTTCAGTTGTTTTGTATACATACCCAGAAGTGATATTTGTGGATCATATGGTCATTCTATTTCTAATTTTGTGAGGACCTGCCATCCTGCTGTCCACAGTGGCTGCACCAGTTTGCATTCCTGCCAGTAGGGCACTAGGGTTCCCTTTTCTCCACTCCTCACCAGCATTTGTCATCTCTTGTCTTTTGGATAATAGACATCCTGACACGTGTGAGGCAATATTTCGTTATGGTTTTGATTTGTATTTCCCTAATGATTAGTGATGTTGAGCATCTTTTCGTGTGCTTGTTGGCTATTTGTACATCTTCTTTGGAGAAATATCTATTCCAAGTCCTTTGTCTATTTTTAAATTGGGCTACTTGTTTTTTTCTTGTTGAGTTACAGAAATTTTTTATATGTTCTGGTAATAACTCCTTATTGGGGGCACCTGGGCGGCTCAGTCAGTTAAAGCCTCTGCCTTCAGCTCAGGTCATGGTTCCAGGGTCCTGGGATCGAATCCCTCGTCAGGGAGTCTGCTTCTCTTTCTGCCTCTGTAGCTCCCCTGCCAGTGCTCTCTCGCTCATTCACTTGCTCTCTCAAATAAATAAATAAAATCTAAAACAAAAAACAAAAAACAGCCAACAAACCTTATCAGATATATAACTTGCAAATATTTATTCCCATTCTCTAGGTTGCATTTTCACTCTGTTGTAACCTTTGATGCACAGAAGTTTTTAATCTTCATATGGTCCAACTTACCTGTTTTTACTTCTGTTGCCTATGCTTTTGATATTATATCTGTTGATGGTATTTTTTAAAACTTTATTTTCCTATAGTTCGTTGCTAGTCTATATAAATACAATTGACTTTTGTATATTGATCTTGTATCCTGTGACCTTGCTAAATTAACTTACTGGTTTTAGCAGCTTTTGTGTAGTTCATAGAACTTTCTACATACTTAATTACATTATCTGTGAATCAAGACAGCTTTCCTTCTTTTCAAACCTGTTTGCTTTACTTAATTGCCCTGGATAGGATCTCCAATACAGTGTTGATTACAAGTAGTGACACAGATATCCTTGGCTTGCTACCAGTCTTAGGGGGAAGCGTTCAGTTTTCTGTTATCTGTTATTAAGTGTGATACTAGCTGTACGTGTTTCATAAGGTTTCCTTCTATTTCTAGTTCGCTGAGAGTTATTAACAATGGCTGTTGAGGGAACCTGGGTGGCTCAGTGGGCTAAGCCTCTGCCTTCAGCTCAGCTCATGATCCCAGGACCCTGGGATCAAGCCTGGCATCAGGCTCTCTGCTCACCTGGGAGCCTGCTTCCCTTCCTCTCTTTGCCTGCCTCTCTGCCTCCTTGTGACCTCTCTCTGTCAAATAAATAAAATCTTAAAAAAAAAAACCACACAAAAAACAATGGCTGTTGAATTTTACCAAATGCTTGTTTTATATCTTTTGAGATGATCATAGAATTTGTCTTATCTGTTAATATTGATGAAAGCCAATTTGTTTCAATTTTTAAAATTTTAAGGATTTCTGCTTTTATGTTTATGCATAATTTTTCCATGCAGTTTTTGTCTTGTTTTGGTATCAGTAATGTTGGCCTCATGCAACTAGTTGGGAAGTGCTTCTTTTCTGTTTCCTATAACATGTTGTGGAGTATTTTTCTTTCTTAAATGTTTGATAGAGTTCAATTAAATGTTAAATAGAGTTCAAATTAAATTTAAATGTTCAATAGAGTAAAGCCTTTGGAGCCTGGAGTTTTTTTAGTAGGTATAGAGCTATTAGTGTTATTTATTTCTTATCAAGTAGGCTTTAGTAATTTGTGCTTTTTTTTTTTTTTTTTTTAAGATTTTATTTATTTGGAGCACCTGGGTGGCTCAGTGGGTTGGGCCTCTGCCTTTGGCTTAGGTCATGATCTCAGGGTCTAGGATCGAGCTCCGTATCGGTCTCTCTGCTCAGCAGGGAGCCTGCTTCACCCCCCCACCTGCTTGTGATCTTTGTCAAATAAATAAAATACTAAATATTTTATTTATTAAAAATATTTTATTTATTTATTAGCACAAAGTTGTAACAGAGAGACACACAGTGAAAGAAGGAGCATAAGCAGGGGGAGTGGGAGAGGGGGAAGTAGGCTTCCCACCAAGTAGGGAGCCTGATGTGGGGCTCGATCCCAGGAACCTGGGATCATGACCTGAGCTTAACGACTAAGCCACCCAGGCACCCCAGTTATTTGTCTTCTTCTTTCTTTCTTTCTTTCTTTATTTAAAATATTTTATTTATTTATTTGACAAAGAGAGAGATCACAAGCACACAAAGAGGCAGGCAGAGAGGGGAAAGCAGGCTCCCTGCTGAGCAGAGAGCCTGATGGGGGGCTTGATCACAGGACCCGAAGATCATGACCAGAGCTGAAGGCAGAGGCTTAACCCACTGAGCCACCCAGGTGCCCCCATAATTTGTCTTTTTAATGTAATTTGTCCATTTCATCTAGGTTGTTGAATTTAACAATGATTTATTAATATCATTATGCTTACTATTATTAACAAAAAGTTGTTTGCTGTGTTTTTTTGGATGTTTTGTTTTCATTGTAACAACCATAAGGATGTTTAGGGGTGATATTTCACTCCCGACATCTTTCACTCCCGACATTGGTGATTTGTGTCTTCTCTTTTTTCTGATTAGTCTGGTAGAGATTTATCAATTTTATTAATTATTTCAGTGAACTAGGTCTGGGTTTCATTGATTCAGTTAGTCTGTTGTTTTTCTGTCTTCCATTTTGTTGATTTCTGCTTTTGATTTCATCCTACTTTCAATTTAATTTGCTCTTTTTTTTAGCTCCTGAAGATTGACTTTTAGGCCTTTTAGACCTTTCTTTTCTAATATAAGCATGTAAAGCTGTAAATTTCCCATTCTTTTATTTACCTTTTATGTATTATGTATTCCATAAATTTTGATACATTGTACCTTTATTTTCATTCATTTCAGTGTATTTTCTATTTATTTCTGATTTTTTTTCTATGACTCATAGGTTATTAGAAGTGTCTTATTTAATTGCAGATAGTGGAGGGGTTTCCAGGTATCTTTCTGTTGTTGATTTTAGTTTAATTCTGTTGTGATTAGAAAACATACTTTGTCTTACTTGAATCCTCTTAACTTTTTTTTTTTTAAGATTTTATTTATTTATTTGACAGAGAGAAATTACAAATACACTGAGAGGCAGGCAGAGAGAGAGAGAGAAGGAAGCAGGCTCCCTGCTGAGCAGAGAGCCCGATGCGGGACTCGATCCCAGGACCCTGAGATCATGACCTGAGCCGAAGGCAGCGGCTTAACCCACTGAGCCACCCAGGCGCCCCCCTCTTAACTTTTTTTTATTAAGTTTTGACTTTGATTCCAGTATTGTTAACATACAGTGTTACATTAGTGTCAGGTATATAATACAGTGACTTAACAATTCTGTACATTAAGTAGTGCTCATCCAGATTAGTGTGCTCTTGGTCTCCATCCCCTAAGCCCCACCACCTCCCCTTTGGTAACCATCAGTCTGTTTTCTATAGTGAAGGCTTTATTTCTTAGTGTGTCTCTCTCTCTTTTCTCCCTTTGCTCATTTGTTTTGTTTCTTAAATTCCACATAGAAGTGAAATCATGTGGTATTTGTTTTTCTCTGACTTATTTTGTTTAGCATTATATTCTCTAATATATTCTCTAGCATTATATTCTCATTATATTCTCTAATCCACATCGTTGCAAATGAATCCTCTTAAATTTTTCGAGATTTGTTTCGTGCTCAGAGTGTTTTCCGGTTTGGTGATGCGCCACATGAATTTGAGCAGAAAGTGTTTTTTGGTGCTTTTGGATGGATTTTCTATCAGTGTCAGGTCAATTTGGTTGATAGTGTTGTTCAGGTGTTCTGGAGTTATACTGATTTTCTTTCTTTTTCTAAGAGATTTACTTCTTTTTATTTGAGAGAGTGTGTATGCTTGCGTGTAAGGAGGGGCAGAAGGAGAGGGAGAGAGAAAATCTCAAGCAGATTCCCCTGGATGGAGAACCCTGTTGTGTGGCTCATGGTGGGGCTCTATCCTAGGACCCCCGGATCATGACCTGAGTCGAAACAAAAAGTCTGCTGCGTAACCCACTGAGCCATCCAGACTCCCCATACTGATTTTCTGTTTACTTGTTTTATCAGTCACAGGGGAAAGTGTTAAAATCTTCTGCAATAATTGTAGCCAATTCAGCTTTCTTTTGATTGGTGTTTGCACGAGTATTTTTTTCAGTCTTTTTTCTTTTAACCTATCTGTATCTTCCTACTTAAAGTGGATTTCTCAGAGAAAGCATGTAATTTGGTGTTGCTTTTGTTTTTCCAGACTATCTTTGCCTTTTACCTGGAGTGTTTGCATTTAATGCAGTTACCAATATGTTTGGATTTATGTTGACCAACTTGCTTATTTCTTTCTCTTTGCTCTTTGCTTCTTTTTCCCTCTTCCTGACTTCATTTGGACTAACAGAATCTTTAATATTCCATTTTATCTCCACTGTGGGCTTGTTAACTTTTTACCTCTTTGGCTTATTTTATTACTGATTGCTCTAGGTTTTACAACATACATCTTTAACATCACAGCGTTCCTTCAATTAGTGTTTTATCACTTCATGTACAGGGTGAGAACTCTGCAGCAGTGTTCCGTTTATTTGCCTGCCCCAGAAAATCTCTTAAGTCCTTCACCAGTGCTGCAAGTTCAGCCCTGCACCCGAGAGGAGAGTGAATGAGTAGGCCCTGAAGGACAAAATTCAGATTTCACAGTTCATTTAGCAGACATCAGATACTGAGCAAATCATGTAAAATTGAGTCCTGAAAAGCAGACGTAGTCTCATTGGGGGGGGGGGGGTTCTTTGATTCTGTTGGCTAAAAGAGTGAGGGAAAATTCAGTGTAACAGAGACAGGTGAAGCCTGGGCTGTGATTAGTGGGTAGCTGCCCTTATCAGTTTAATGCCAGTTAAAGGTGAAGATTCAGGTACTACCTAAGAATCAAGAAGGGTTCCCTTGAGAACCATCAGTCTCCTAAGTCCTAAGAGTTAAGCTCCTCTACCTGCCAGAATCCTTGTGAATGCTAAGACTTGCCCCTGTTTTAGCCAAGGCCTTCCTTTCTGTCAAGCAGTAGACTCAAGGACTTGTTACTTCCCAACACTGAAGTTCACTTGCCAGCTCTCAGTGGTGAGTTGAGATCATCAGACCTGCATAGCTGCTTTGGGCTAAGAGCTCATCTCTGCAGTTCTCCTTTTAAGGATCCATCTCTAGACAAGCACAGCTTGCTCTCTGGCAGCTAAGTTATCTGCTTTCTCATCCAAAGAACTTTGGACAACCCATCCGGAAATGTAGATGCAGCTTCATTCATTTTCTTTCTCAGATGTTGACATTTTAAACACTTAAAAGGGTTAGTAATACCTGTATGGTACTTGGAGGAGTTTGTCCAGTGCACCTGGATGGTATATGTTTATGCGTACAGACATATGTTTATTTCCCTTGGGCACAATTAGCTGAGCCATGTGCGATTTAGTTTCTTTGTATTTGCTTAGAATAAATTCAGGGACATCCTAAGTCTGTGCAACACCTTATAGGTTCGGCTGCATTGATTTGGGAGAGAAGAGAGAAGAGCGACATGAACTTGACATTTCTTGAGTGCATGTTCAGGGCCAGGCCTCCCACCTTACAGATGGGAAAAGGCAGAGCCAGAATTCGCATCTGCCTGACTCCCGTGTCATCTTTTGCAGCCTTTGTCATGGGTGGCATTATAAATGTGGTTACGTTTAAACTTCTTTCCGATTATAAATGGACACAAGGTTCTGGTATGTAGAGAGAAGAGTGGAATGGATGATCCCATTGAAATCCACATCTTCAGGATCTTTCCTTCCCCCTGTTTCAGCAAACTCTTAAGAGCAGAGCCACATTGATAGGTTGGTGTGTAAGGGTGGAGCCATGTTTCAATTGGCCTTTAGAAAGGATATAAAGTATTCACATAAGAAATTTTTTTAGTATAAAATTTGGAAAGCAGTGAAACCTTTTGCTGCCAGACATGGAAAACTTCTGTGAAAAGGAAGCAGATCAGGTCTGGCTTGTGGATATTTATATTCTGCCCCACCCCCAGCTAGATTCAGGCTGGCCCCACCCCTGAGGTGTCCAAATCAAGTCCCTACCTATTGACTACAATCTGCATATCATTTACCTAGAAGTATGTTCTAGAACAGAATTGAAACCTCTTTTGTTGTCTGTCATTGGGTAACAAAACCCACTCCCAGACTTAAGGCTTAAGACCACAGTCATTTTATATTTGCTCACAATTCTGTGACTGAGGAATTTAGGCAGGGCTCAGCCAGGCGGTTCTTCTCTGCGTGGCCCAGCAGGGCCTCTCACGGGGTTATAGGAGTCGAGAGAGCGGCTGGAGGTGGACCATCCAAGATGGCTTCACTTCCATGACACGTCTGGCATCGTGGTGGGGATGGCTAGGAGGCAAGGACCTCTCCTCCCCTTGCCTGACTGGGATTTTGTTACATGCCAGCAGAGTTCCAAGAGCAAGCATTCCAAGCCGTGAAGGTGGAGTGGCATTTCATTCAGGGCCAGCCTCAGAAGTCACCTCCTCCCCATCTTGTGGGCCTGAACAAGAATCTGGGCTGGCCCTGTGATGAGGAGGGGGTGGAGAGCGGCCATTCAGGAGGAGCCCACGGGTTGGACAGAGGCGTGTCACGACTATCTTTTAGGAACACAACCTACAAGAGAATCCTTTCCGTAGAGTGCTTGAGCCCTAGCCCCAGCCAGTTCAGTCAGAATCTAATGGCACAGCCAGGAGCTACTCGGGAAGTCCTGTGTGCGTACTCCTGCAAGCACGGTTTGCATTGAGGTTCTCAGTCTGGCTCTTCTGGCTCCTCCCGCACCATGGCATTGCAGTGTGCGAGACTACTCCCACTCCTTTGAGCCACACTGATAAGAGAAATTGAAAATAATTTAAGTGCTGTTATATTTTTTTCTAGGACACAGTCCTATTTCTATAAAAATTTCCCCCGTCTGTTCCCGCATACACTGATGTCGAGTACTGTTGTTTTTATAATATTTGGAAAGTATGGTGAATTCCTGGTATGGACAAGGTCTTCTGTGTCTGTGACTTCTGTGATACCCCAGCATTAAACTCCGGTAGGTATTTAGGGAATTGTTTTAGGATTGAACCATTAGCACTGCTGCTGCTGAGTGTTATTAGTGTCTGTCAAAACTGTGCTCTTATAGATCAAACAATTACACATCCCTGTTAAGAATTCAGAAAAACATGTGATCTTGCACTTACACAGATTTAAAATTAGATTCAACTTGAAGAGTGACCTAAACACTTTCAAAAGAAAAACATTTTTTTAAATGTGGGAGCATATTTAGAATACCTTGAATAAATATAATTTACTTCTGTCAAATGACTTCATTTAGAAAGGCCCAAGGCAGAACTCTTCTGTCTTTGAACCATTTAAAATATAGGACGTCTTTGGGGCACCTGGGTGGCTCAGTCATTTGGGTCTCCAACTCTTGATTTCAGCTCAGGTCGTGATCTCAGGGTCATGAGATCGAGCCCCATTCATCAAGCCCCATGTCAGGCTCTGTGCTGGGCATGAAGCCTGCTTGGGATGCTCTCTCCTCTTCAGCATACACCCCCCCCCCCCCGCCTCACCCACATGCCCCCCCCCCCCGATAAATAAATAAGCCAACACATACGTGTGCATAAATACATAAAACACAGGACATTTTCTTTGTTGCTTTCAACACAGGAACGCACAGATTTTACTCTTGAAACTACTTATTAATGGTCCATAAGAGTGTTGTAGTTCATGGAGTACCAAACCATGTGATTGTTCAGTCATGATTCTATTCTGTAAGAGGTATGGGTTACAGCTCTGATATAATCTCTGGGGGGACTTTGGAAGCTGTATTTTTCCTTTGTGTTCCTGGAGCTTTTTACAGATGCAAATTAATGAGCCCCAACTCTGACCTATCTGGGGTGGAGGGATATCTTAGGGGTCTGTGTTTCCAAGTGACTCTTATATGCAGTAAAGCTGGAAAACCACTCTTGCAGAGAAATCTGTATCTTCGTCCTCTGCTTCAAAGTTCCATTTCTACTAGAAAGTATCCTAAAAGATTTTCCCAGTGTGGGAACCTGCAGTTAGGGACCCTTAAGATAATACAGATGGTTGGTTGTTGGTGTTTTTTAAAATTGAGTTGTGGTTTACATACCATAAAATTCATCTCTTGTAAGTGTACAATTCAGTGATTTTTTTTTTTTTTTTTTTTTTTTTTAGTAAACATACAGAGTTGTATAACTATGACTGAAATCCAATTTTGTAACACTTCCATCTCTCCCAGATATTCCAGGATATCTGTTTGTGGTCAGTCCCTGCTCCCTTCTCCAGTCCCAAACAAGCACTTATTCTGCCCTCTCTAGATGTATGTTTTCTGGAGATTTCTTGTAAATGAAATAATATGTAGTCTTTCGCATTTGGCTTCCTTCACTGGGTTCATCAGCATGAACATGTTCCTTTTTATTGCTAACTGGTATTCTGTTTTATGCATTTACCGTGTTTTTTCTATCCATTCACCAGGCGATAAGACATTTGGATGGTTTTTGCTTTGAGGCGGTTATGAGTGATGCCACTGTGAACACTCACATGCAGGTTCCTGTGTGGCTGTGTATTTCCATCTGGCAGGCCTACGTTTAACCTTTTAAGAAACCAAAGAGCATTTTCAAAGTAGCTGTACATTTCAGCAGTGAGTGAGGGTTCCAATTTTGTCACATCTGCCCAACACCTGGTACTGTCAGTCTTAGGAATTATAGGCAATCTAGCAGGTATGTAGGGCTATCTATTTGAGGTTGTAATTTGTATTTCCATAATAAGTGATGATGTTGAGCTTCTTTTCATGTATTCTTCAGCAATTCCTATATCTTCTTTGGTGAAACATTTTCAGATCTTTGCCTGATTGTTTTTTATTGGGTTGTTTGTTGTCGTCTTATTGAGTTGTGAGAGTTCCTTATGTATTCTGGATTCAAGTCTTTTTTTTTTAATATTTTATTTATTTATTTGAGAGAGAGAGAGAGCTTGAGAGGAGAGAGGTCAGTGGGAGAAGCAGGCTCCCTGCTGAGCAGGGAGCCCAATGTGGGACTCCATCCCAGGACTCCAGGATCATGACCTGAGCAGAAGGCAGTCGCTTAACCAACTGAGGCACCCAGTCTCCCATGGATTCAAGTCTTTCGTCAGATGTGTTGACTTGCAAATATTTTTTCCTAATGTGTGGCTTATCTTTTCATTTTCTTATATGGTTGTCTTTTGAAGAACAAATGTTTTTAATTTTGACTAAGTTCAGTTTTATCAGTATTTTTCTCTTCTTGGTCAGTTTTTAGTATCATGTATTTAAAAACTGTATGCCTTGGGGCACCTGGGTGGCTCAGTGGGTTAAGCCTCTGCCTTCAGCTCAGGTCTTGATCTCAGGGTCCCGGGATCCAGCCCTGCATCGGGCTCTCTGCTCAACAAGGAGCCTGCTTCCCCTCTCTCTCTGCCTCTCTCTCTGCCTGCTTATGATCTCTGTCTGTCAAATAAATAAATAAAATCTTTAAATAAAAATAAAAATAGGGGCGCCTGGGTGGCTCAGTGGGTTAAAGCTTCTGCCTTGGGTGTGGGTCATGATCCCGGGGTGCTGGGATCGAGCCCCGCGTTGGGCTCTCTGCTTGGCATGGAGCCTGCTTCCCTTCCTCTCTCTCTGCCTGCCTCTCTGCCTACTTGTGATCTCTGTCAAATAAATAAATAATATATTTTTAAATTAAAAAATAAAATAAAAATCTATGCCTTGTCCAAGGTCACGGAGATTTTCTCTTATGTTTTTATGTAGAAGTTTTATAATTTTAGCCCTTACCTATGTCTGTGTTCCATTTTGAGTTAATTTTGGGGTATGGTGTGAGGTAAGGGTGCAAGTTCTTTTTTTTTTTTTTTTTAAATCAATACAGGCAGTTGTCTTGACACCATTTGTTGAAAAGACCATCCTTTCCCCCACTGAATTCCCTTGGCAAAACCAACTGGCCATAAATGTAAAGGATTATTTCTGGACTTGGTTCTATTCCATTGACTTATATGTCTATCACTATCCTGGTTACTTACAGTTTTACAGTAAGTTTTGCAATCTGGTAGTATATGTTTTCCAACTATGTTATTTTTCAAAATTGCTTCACCCATACCAGGTCGTTTGTATTTCCATCTCAATTTTAGGATCAGCTTGTCAATTTCTACAAAATGGTTATCCCTTTTTAAACCTTTCTATTTTTCATTCAGGAGTCTGAGACTTCTCAGCGAGAAGCTAAAGCTGACTCACTGCTCTTTGAGAGGTTGTAATAAACGGTTCCTGAGAGACACTTGCTGTCATGGCATTTCTCCAGGCAAGGCATGTTACGTGTAACAGCTAGTGAGAACACAGGCCAAGGCCAACTCCAGAGTACCAGTGGGGGCAGGGTGGGGGTAGAGTTCCCTTCCCCGCGGAGTCTCATCAATAGTTGGCCCTCTATAAATACGTAAGAGGAGTGAGAGAACATCTGCAGTTTAAAAAAAAAACAAACAACCAAGTTGAAGATGAAGCATTTATCTTCTCTCTTCTGTTTGAGCCTTCCTTATTTGAAAGCCATCTTGATACCAGTAAGTTTTGCAGCAGCCTGGCCAAGCATGGCTCTCTCTCCCCTGGGTTATAGGCAGTGTCTTGGCTGATGACTTTTATCAGATTTTTTTTCACCTGTTCTTGCCTAAGCCTGTAACACATTATCACTCACACCAGACATGCTTTTATCTCTTCAGAAGCTTACAAGAGGAAGCTCTGGTGCTTTCCTTCCTCAGTTGTACTTAGAAGAACATTTTATCTCTTTCTGGCAAAGGTTGGCTGTTCATCTTTTAACATTTTAAATGGGCATTTCTTTTGAACAGGTTGCCTTCCAAAAACTGTGTACTTCTTCCTTCTACTTCATCAGGCCTCTTGTGCCAGATTCACTGAAACCCAACTAATATTTATTAAGCGTTTGAAATATTCAGGCTGCCATTTGAGGCCCTCACAGATGTGGAGAGGGTTCTTGCCCTCACAGAGCTTACAGTCTGCTCAAAGAGACAGTGTGAGGTGTAAGCACACAGATAGCTAGGAGGAGCAGTAATATCAGAGACTGGAAAGATCTCAGGACTTTCCGAGGAACCTGCTGTGAACTAGGATGTGCCTTTGTTTCATATTTTAAAAACCATGATCTTGACTTTCAGAATTTAGTTCTTGGAAATCTCTTGTGGTGGTTTAGCCTTACTGACCATAGAACAGATAGAGCGCTTGACTTCCTTGTCCTGCTGACTCACTTTGCTATCTCTGATTGTACAAGGCTCTAGGATATATTTTTCATTATTATTTTTTTTAAAGATTTAATTTATTTATTTGTCATAGAGAGAGAAGCGAGAGCAAGCACAGGCAGACAGAGTGGCCGGCAGAGGCAGAGGGAGAAGCAGGCTCCCCGCCAAGCAAGGAGCCCGATGTGGGACCCGATCCCAGGACGCTGGGATCATGACCTGAGCCGAAGGCAGCCGCTTAACCAACTGAGCCACCCAGGCGTCCCATATTTTTCATTATTGTTATTTGATGGGCATTCTGTTTTCCCTTGGAGAAAGGGCTGTATATTTAACAAATGAACCATGAGTGACATGCCTGTAAAGGGAGTAACATGATATTTTAAGCACCTCATCTGTTATTTAATATATTGTTAAAAGTGGGGTTCTTTTCTCTCACATTGCTAAGTACTTCCACCAGAAAAAGGAGGTGGCAGAGGATTTGAAATAGTGATGCTGTTAGCTGCCCCCCCCATCATCCCTTTCTTTCTTCTTCTTTCTTTTTTCAAAATTTTATTTATTTATTTGACAGAGAGAGAGACAGCGAGAGAGGGAACACAAGCAAGGGGAGGGGAAGAAGGAGAAGCGGGCTTCCTGCCGAGCAGAGAGCCTCTATCCCAGGACCCTGGGATCATGACTTGAGCAGAAGGCAGACACTTAAGGACTGAGCCACCCAGGTGCCCCCCCCCTCCCTTTCTGTACTGTGGGAAACCCTATTGATCAGAATCTCCTGGCAGGTGTCCTGGTTGGGTCCATGGGCGGTGCTAGTCTCATGGTCTCATGGATCTGGTTTGGGGACCTGTTTGAGCACTTGGGGTGAGAGTTTGTTTGTCTGTTTTTTAATCTAACCCACACCCATGCAAACCACGCTCCCCATACCAGTACCAAAATAACCCTGGCCAAGACTCAAGAAAAACCTAGTAAGTGACCTAAAATTAAATGCATGAACTCTTTCTGACCTTTGCATTACAATCTGTTGTTGTTGTTGTTTTTGTTGGGTATTCTTGACTTTTTTCCCCAGGAAAAGTCTGGGGAGTAGAAGTTTGAGTCACTATCCTAAGCCTAGAGAAGGGATGGAGGATTAGGGAAGGAAGGTTACTGCTAATAAGCATGGGTGGGGTCAGTGCAAATTTTAGTGGAGCTCAGATTTTCTTTTTAACCTAGCCATAAAGATTCCATGATATTACCAGTCACTGGTTTTGTCCGAGAGCCCTATTATGGTCTTGACTTTGTGAATGTGAACCATATTGCTCCTGGTGCCTGTAAGCTGGCTTTGCCCTTTTACCTTCAGCTGAGTCTTCTCCTTAATGAGCCCAGGTGTAGAGTGTGGTATGTTTACCCCTGAAACCTTTCAGATTATAGGAGGTCATATAAGCCTTGAAAAGGGCTTGGTCTTTACTCTGGCTTGAAAATAAACGTTTTGGGTATAAAACACTTTCTTTCCTAATTTTACCTTCCTGCTGGTTAGTGGTAGTTATGGGAGTGAGTTTATTGTCTTCAGAAAAGGAATGTGGTGTTGTGGAACTTTTTAAAACATCACGAGCCCTTTAGAATTTAATGTTTGCATTTATCTAGATTTCAGAGTTTTTTATTTTTACCATAAAACTTAAACATTGCCAGTATATAGGAGAGAGTATAGAAAATAATGTGGCAGACATCTATGTGCCTATCCCTGAGATGAAATGTTTACATTATTTTTTATCATTCCTGTGAATTTACCTGTACTTGTACCACTTTCATGAATCCCTATGATTTTGCATCTTAAAAATGAATAGATTAATGTATTGTTATAACTTGCTTTTTTGTCATTTTTAATTCAGTTATGTTTTTATGATGTATCCACACAGATTCAGCCCATTTATCTTAACTGCTGTATTGTGTTTCCTTGATACATGGATAAATATATTGGAACTTATATTTATCTGTATGCACAGAGAGGGACAGTTAATTAATGCACCTAAATTTCTAATTATTTTCTAATTGTTGGTATATATTGATTTTTGTGTGTGTTTCTCCGTATAGCAGCTTTACTCAACCTTTATTAGTTCTGGCCATTGTCCTGGCAGATCTTCCTGCCTTTCTTAATACATATCACACTTGAGTTTCTTCCTTTCCAGCCCTTGTATCTCTCCTCTCTTCTTCTTACTGTGTCAGTTTGCTAGGGCTGCCATGATGAGGTACGACAGACTGAGTGACTTAAACAATATAACTTTATTTACTCGCAGTTCTAGAGGCTCGGAGTCCAAGATCATAGTGTCAGCAGGGTTCGTTTCTTCTGAATGTCCCTCTGTGGCTTGTGGATGGCTGCCTTCCCGTGTCTTCACATGGTCATCCTCTGTGTGTATCCTATCTCCATTTCTTCATTAGGAGATAGCCACAGTGGCTTGGGGCCTGCTGCAGTTTTACCTTTATTTTTAACCTTTATTTCTTTAACAGCCCCTTCTCCAAATACAGTCACCATCTGTGTTCCTGGGAATCAGGTCTTTAAGGTAGGAATTTTGAGGGGACAGAGTTCAGCCCATAATACTAGGTTGGCTCAGCCACCAAGTATACCCCTGAATTCAAGTACTGATGGTGGGGTCCTTGATCTCTTTCTGACTACAGAGGTTTTTAAAAGAGAATGTTCTTGGGCCTCCTGGGTGGCTCAGTCGATAAGTGTCTGCCTTTGGCTCAGGTCATGATCCCAGGATCCTGGAATTGAGCCCCGCCTCGGGCTCCCTGCTCCTCGGGGATCCTCCTTCTCCCTCTCCCAACCCCCTCTGCTTGTGTTCCCTCTCTCACTGTGTCTCTCTCTGGCAAATAAATAAAACCTTTAAAAATAAATAAATAAATAAAGAGAATGTTCTTGAAGTTTCAGCACTGAAAGGGACTACAACTGTGGGTTTGTGGATACCTTTCACTAGGTTAAAGAAATTCCTTTTTGTATCTTGTTTGTTCTCATGAATGGATGTTGGAGACTTTCCAGCCCCATGAGGGCCCCTTTGCAAGTCAGAGTCAGAAAAGGCAAACGACTGGCCTTGCTGATGGCAGGGTTTGGAGACATGACCTGGGATCCATCCAGAGGCTAATTTGGAAAGAGCAGCTTGAGGCGGAGGAGGCAGCACGCTGTCAGAGTCCAGTTCGAGTGGAGACTTGGCGTGATGGGGGGCGGGGGGCCGTGAAGGTGGCGGTTTCCTCAAGCACCTGAGGTGGACGGCTCCTCATCAGTCCGGCTCTGTGGTGTGGTGTTTGGCTTTGTCACTAGAAGCTTAGCTTCCAGTTCCTGGGACTCTGCTACCATCCTTTGAATTAGCTCCTTTTCCTCCTCATCACCATGGCCATTTTCTGCTGGTTGCAGTGAGGAACGTTTTATGGCCCAGTCATCCTCCCTTCCACTCTCTGTGACTCTGCTCTCTGGTTCCCTCCTAGGTTTTTGAGTTGGACACTCTTAAGATTTTCCATTATGTTTACTTTCTAGTATGTACCTTTCTCATGTATGTATGTATTTATTTATTTATTTGACAGACAGAGATCAGAAGTAAGCAGAGAGAGAGAAAGAGGAGGAAGCAGGCTCCCTGCGGAGCGGAGAACCTGATGCGGGGCTCGATCCCAGGACCCTGGGATCTTGACCTGAGCCGAAGACAGAGGCCTTAACCCACTGAGCCACCCAGGCACCCCATCTCATGTTTTTATTGAGATATAATTTACATATAATTCACCCTTTCAAGGTGCATTGTTCAGTGGTTGCTAGAATATTCAGAGTTTCAGGGGTGCCTGGGTGGCTCAATGGCCTTTAAAGCCTCTGCCTTCAGCTCGGGTCATGATCTCAGGGTCCTGGGATCAAGCCCTGTGTGGGGCTCTCTGCTCAGCAGGGAGCCTGCTTCCCTTCCTCTCTCTCTCTGCCTGCCTCTCTGCCTGCTTGTGATCTCTGTCTGTCAAATAAATAAAATCTTTTAAAAAAAAAAAAAGAATATTCAGAGTTTCATAAGCATCACCAGCATCAATTTTAGAACATTCTCATTACCCTAAAAAGAAACTCCATGCTCTCTAGATATCTCCCATTTCCCCCTAGGTCTCCTAGGCAGTATACTTCCTGTTTATATAGGTTTGCCTCTTAAGTATATGCATTTTAAATCGCCCTTAGGTTCTGCTTTGCGGTGTCCCACAAACTATTTTTAATCACAGAAGAATTTTTTAAATCCCCTTTTATTGTTTCTTTCTAAAGATCACTTTGATATTAACTTAAGAGGCTTTATGCTTGGTAAGTTAATAATCAGGATTCATGGCTACTGAATATTGAGTGGAAAATACTACTCTGAGATCTTTTGGTGAAGCAATTACATTTCCTCAGATGATCCAATACAAATGTGTACTATCATCCGCTCTGTTCTAAGTGGTATGAAACCTAGATTCCCTGAAATACAGGAACTAATTCTCCCTTGAGTGAGCTCCTAGGGACTCACTTCCCTAAGTTACTTGGATTGGAACCCCAGTGTATCATTAAGTGGTTCCAGTGTTTTCATCTTTCTTTTGTAACCCTCACCCTCATTACCGTATGTAATTGCCTTGATATGAACACGGGCTTTTCTGTTTCTAGTTGTACAAGATAGGTTTCTTGGGTGCCTGGGTGGCTCAGTCGGTTAAGTGACTGCAGTCGGCTCAGGTCATGGTCCGGGAGTCCTGGGATCGAGCCCCGCATCGGGCTGCCAGCTCATGATCCTCTCCCTTCTCATGCTGCTTCTCTCTCTCTCTCTCTCTGTCTCTCAAATAAATAAACAAATAAATAAATAAAATCTTTCCCCCCCAAAAGACATGCTTCTTTTCTTCATCTTCTTACTTTGAAAAATTTCAGTCCTACAGAAAACTTGAAGGAATAGGACAAAGAACACCCAAGTCCCCCTCACCTAGATTTGGCCACTTAACATGTTGCTGTATTTGAAGTTCTCTCTGGGTCTCTCATATTTTTTTCTGTACCTTTTAAAAGTAAGTCGTAGACACCATGACATTTATTCCTGAATATGAGCTAATTAATACACCTAATCTTCACATCCTTACTCAAGTTTCCATTTGTCCCCAAAAGGCCCTTTTTCTCAGCTCCCTTTTCTCTCCACCTTCGCTCCCTTGTTTCCTTCCTTCCGCCGTGTCTTACTCTTTGGAAATTGGGAATCCTTGTGTATGTCTTTAACCCCAAATGTACTTACTCTACAGGGCCTGTCAGGCCGGACTATTGTCAGATTCCTGCGTACAGTGGGTTGCCCCCCTCCTGTGTTTTGTGATTTTTAACACGAAGCTCATCCTTAGCCGGATGCAGGCGGTGCAGGCCCGTGGTCACGGGTCTCGGGGGAGACTGTTCTGTCCTCTCTTCGTGGAAGGACGAGCCTTTCTCCAGTCTCACGTTCTCTTTGGTTCTCTCTGTTTCTGACACTTGGGGATTTCCAGTCCTTTTCTTTTGTTCTCCAATTGTATAAGGTATTTGCAGCGGTAGGGTTTTCTGGTTATGTAGGCCATCATATTACTGTAACTGGAAGGTCCCCTGACTTTCATTTTCAGAACTGAGACTTGGCGCTTCAAAGAATTTTTAAGGCCCAAGTTTACTCTTCTGCAGACGTTCAGCAAGTATCCAACGTGGTTGTCTTTCCCCACATCTCACAAGTCCAGGAATCTTAGCTTCCAAACGGTTAATCCCGATTCCAAAGATCTTGCAAATTCTTATTTTTTAAATGACGGGGAGGTTGGAGAAGGGATGGAGTTTTGAGACCGTGGTAGGGAGAGTAGTGAAGTTGTCCCAGAGGTGGAGTTATCCAAGCTGCAAGTGCCTTGTTTGGCTAAATCTTTCAGTCCTTAAGGATGTCCGCATTTGAAGAACGGTTTGCTTTGCAGTGTGATCAAGCCCCAGCAAAGTTACTACGTTTTATAAGATGAAAAGAATAAAGAATCGTGGTTCACTCCCCTGCTGAGGTTGTAGTTTGAAGGATTTATGACTTTTAACATTTTCTTTTTTTAGACAGGATCTTATTTTCAACAACAGATGGAAACAGCTGTGTCTAAAGCATGTTCCCTCCTGCCTCTTGTGAAATTTACCAGCAATCGATGATTTAGGAGCTCTCAAAGCTGAGAGAACCCCATTTTGACAAACCCAGGCTTGGGTAAAGTGGGTGTAAAGCACTCAGTTTTTTGAAAAAATCTTCTCTATAGTTTTCAGTTTGCAAATTTGCAGCTACCCCCATGTAACTATAGAAAACATCTGTTTTTTGTTGTTTTTTTTCTCCTTGCGGCCCACTTGACTTAAATTATCTATTGATCTCTTCATATTTCATGCAATGCCAAGATTCCTATCCCAAGGAGGAAGGGAGGAGGTCTTTAGGCACAAATGACTCAGAAATATTCATTAACATTTTTGGTAATTGATTAACTGTCCTTTAGTTTTGAAATTAGAAGATAAAGAATTCTGTGATTGAGCAACCTCTTTGGACTTTGGTTTTCCTTTTCTACAGTAAGTGGTTAGATGACGTTAGTAGCTCTTAACTAGGGAGAGGTTTCAGAATTGTCTGAAGAACTTTTCTTTCAACTTTGAAATAATTAGAGATTCTCAGGAGGTTGTTAGAATAATACAGAGTGGCCCCTTGTACCTTTATGTGGTTTTCCCCTGTGGTACCTCTTCCGTAACTCATGGTATTATAGCAAAATGAGGAAATTGATGGTCACCTTGGTACAACCCCCAGACCTAACTCAGGTGTCACCAGTGGGCCCAGCACCCATTTGTTTGTTGTGTAGTTTGTGCAACTATATCACCTGTGTGGGCTGGAGTGTCCACCACCACAGTCGAGAGACCGAGCGCCCATGGCTGCAGAGACCCCTAGTGCCTCCCTTCCTGGTCACACACACACACACACACACACACACTCCCGTTGTTCACCCCTGGCAGCCGCCAGTCTGTTCTCTGCCTCTGTAATTCATTGTTCTGTTTATGCTGTATAAATGGAATCCTACGAATGCATCCTTCAGGATTAGCTGTTTTCACTTAGTGTAATTCCCTTTCCAAACTGTTGTGCGTATCAGCAGCTTGTTCCTCTTTGTTTGGGGGGTAAGTGTATTCTATGGTATGGACGGACGATGGTTTATTTAAGCCACCAGAGGGACCTTACCAAATGTTCGTCCACTGGTGCGGCCATACGGTCGCTTCCACGCTGCCCCCCTCCAGGACACCTTCTACTCCGCTCTTCCGTCCGTCCATCACTCCGATGGTCTTGACGCATTTCAGAGTAGTTGCAGACATTCGTGTGCTTCCCTTTAAACATTTCAACATGCACACCATCGACGGGTATTAAGTACTGGTTTATAGTTTCTCGTGTTGTAAAATTTGCATCCAGTGAAAGGCACGCATTTTAAGTATATGTTCGTTGAGTTTTGACATGCGCATAGACAAGCACACCTCACACTCCTCTATCAAGACAGAAACATGACGTCTTCCCACTAACCTCAGACTGTGGCTCCAGAGACTTACAGCCCAAACATGAGCTATTTGTAAAAGGTCCCTAATTCTGAAAAGGCTGATTCTAACGCATCCCATCTAAAGTACACCTGGGGACTTGATAGACCTCCTTCAGGCCAGAAGAAAGTGAGGGTAGTTCTTTTGATCTCAGGGGTGCGTGACATCCTTACTCCGGCAAAGCTGCCGCCATCCTCAAGCAAACAGGTCTGCCGGAGACAGTAAAATGAGAGAATTATGCAACAGACACCCATGTGACCACCACCTCAACTCTACAATAAGCATATCCCCATGTTTGCTTTATCACAAATTGTTCGTCAGTGCAGTCCTTCACCGGGCCACCCTGCCATTCTGCTGCCTTCCACCGCATCTCTGCAGGATCTCTGGGATTCCGCCCCTGTGCAGCACAAGCTCAGAGAACTGACACAGAGCTGGTAACCATGTGAAAGTGAGGAGAATCTGAGCCTGCAGATGTGAGCTTGCTGCCACTGGGGATATGACGTGTGTATTCCCGAGGCGAGCTAGACGTCCTGTGACTTGGCTCCATAAGGCGTCTGTACTGGAAATGAAGGACGAACCGCCCGAGGAAATGGACTCTTTCTTAAAGTCCTGGCGAGGCAGGCCGACTGCCTTCCTGAAGCCCTATTTATAGATCCCAGAGGAAATCTAGGGGATTTTATCTCGCTTCCCACCCTACCTTACAAAATTAGTTCAGGTGGGTGGTTAGAATCCTAATGTTACACACCAGTTATCTAAATATACATGTAAGGTGGGAGCAGAGGGTCAGAAAAGACTGATATTCTCCAACTTGAGGACTCCAGCCTGCAAGATAAAAAAAAAAAAACTATGCGCCTGTTGTCTGTAACTGTCAAAGGCTCCTTGTGAGCCCAGAGGTTTTCTTCTCTTTGCATCTGTAATTAACCGTCATGGGTATGCCTCCTGCTGCAAAACATGACGGGTATTAAATAAGCAAATTTGACTAATCTAAATTGTTCTTCTCATGAGCTCGATTATGTCCTTTCAGTTTGTGCTTTGGTGTGGCACATCACATTGTCAAGAAAATCTAGACTTCAGGAGAGAACCTGTAGGGTGTTCCTGGTTGGTCTGGGGCCCCCAGGCTCCCTATTCTGGCCACCTTTGTTGTAGGGGCCATTGGCTTGCTTGGCTCATCCTGGTGACTCAGATTCTTCTATTACATTCCCTTTGGTGGTCAGCGTCTTCCCAGGCTCAGGTCAAAACTTTGCTTCTCGTTGAATGAACTATGCGTCTCTTCCTTTGGCTTCTAGGTTTGCTTTCGTTTTAAATTGTTTCTTCCCTCCTGTTGACAGTTTGCCTTGTACTACCCCCTTTCCCCAGCAAGGCCCTGGGGAAAGTTTTGTGGTTTCCGTGGAAATGGCAGAGGCCCCCATGGAAAACAGTGCACCTGCTGTGTGTGTTTGAATGATGTGATATCTTCATGTATGCTTTTTGTGTTCCAGAGCCCCTAGCTGTTCTGCCGTCCTCGCTGATCTCTTCCTGTCAGAGGACAAGATAGGCACAGGCCTCAGATCCGGGGCAGAATTCCCCATCAGGCCAGCGTGAGAGGGAGTAGTGGGGAGGGGATCACGGGTGGGGACAGCCATGGAAGAGATCACTGTGGGCTTCCGGGGCCACACGCTGAGTTTTCAATCTTGACTCTGGTCTCTGAGTCAGGCATGTCTAATTAAGGGTCTAGAATCATTAGTTTTTACTTTAAGAAGTAGTTTAATAACTAGCAGTGATACTGTTCCTGCACTTCCCTGACCCCTCCACCATCTCAGTGCTTTGACAGCATTACCGTATTGCTCTGTGATTTCCCTCCTGATACCAGTTCCACTGGGGGGTTGGCCTTAACCTGTTCACACGAAGCATCACCTCTCCCGGAGCAGGAGACCTGCTCCCTGGTGATGGTGCCTTGGCTTTCCCTGGCCCCATTGGATGGACGATCTCAGCCTCTGCTTGTCTCTCACACCTGGCGTTCCATGCTGGTCAGGTCCAAACAAGAGGCTCTGACTCTCTTCCTGGTCTGTTCTGCTGTGTAGCTCTCTTGTTTTAGAGCAGTAATTAAAGGAGCAGGGTGTCTGGATGAACCTGTTTCTGTGATCTTATCAGCTTCCCAGAGCAACTGCAGAAAGAAGGCCTCTGTAACAGGCAGCGTGGGTGGGTCACGTTCTCTTTCCTTTACGGAGGGATGGCTTTCCTTTCTCAGCAGGTACGGCCCAGCTTTGTCCTGTGCTGCATTGATGCAGGAGAAAATTGAGAAGTGTGGGAACATCGTTTCAACTTTTCCCCTTGCTCCTATGTTATTGTTTTCTAAAGGAACTGTTTTTCTGGTTTAACTAAAGTGGCAGCAGCACTAGCTAACTAGAATTGAGAATCACTCCTCCTTTGTTCCTGCTCACTCTGCTTTTCCAGTCCCTCGCTTATTCAGAATTTCACCTTTCTTGCGTAGGTCCAGGGTCCTGATTGAAGGTCCTGGTGTCTCTTGTCAGGAAGAACTTGGTCCCAGCACTTCCTGTGCTGCTGGCCCAGGAATAGGTCATGTTCTATCCTCAGACACTGGGATCTTCTCGGGAAGACTGCGGGCTTGGTGATGGGCACTGCTTATCCCTTTTGGGAGAGAGGTCTTTTCCTCTGCCCCCCAGAGCTGGAGATTTTGTGGACATGCCAGCTGCCCTCTAGAGCAAGAAACCCCTTCTTGCCACTCTGTGGAATGTTACTTCTGCTGGAAACACATATGAATGCTGATTGACCCCTTCGAGTGAGCTTGGAAACCAAAGACTGATTTTACAGAAGGAAAGGCAGCATAAACACACAGCCTTCCGGGGGGTAATTACTGCCTTTCCCGAAATGATCTTTCCTTGGGAAGGTCAGCCTCGTCTCTAACTAGACGTGTCCTTGAAGAACCAAGAGGGTGTCTCTTGCACCACAAGCTCTGAAGAAAACAAGTAATGTTCCTGCTCCACTCTTTCTTCAGTAAAGCCATTAGCTAGTCCATGACCCAGAGCTGTCCCTGAGCTGCTCAGAATTTAGATCTATTCCTTTGCTGAGCCGGCAGGTTATATTTATATATGATTGGGACTGTTTGCTAGTAGAGAAGATTCTGAGGACTGCAGTCATTTGAGCTGTTAAAGCTGATGATTATTTCTATAGGTCCCCTTTCCCGTTATCACTTCAGAGGCTTCTTTTCATGTCTGTTTGAAATGTAAGGATCCATAAGAGGAGCTGGAATCTTCCTCTTCGGAGCTCAGGCCTTCAGGAAGTAGGCTGAAAGGATCATCTCTTTCCACAGATCCCAGTGGCCGTTCTAGTTCACATCCCCATCAGGTAGCTCTGGCCAGAGGCTCCATAAACTAAGGTATTGGCCCAAGAAGTCCATCTTTTCCCAATGACAGCCATGCTCCCAAGTTCTAGTGGCCGTGACCAGATCAGAGTCAGGTATTCATAGTGCTGTCTGATGTTGGTGATTACCTTTCTTGGCTAAACAGTAAATCCGACACTGGCGCCCTAACAAGAATGGGAACTGTGTTCTTGTACAACGGCTTGAAGATCGTGAAGTTCACATGTCGTGTGCAGGAGGACAAACGGCGATGCGCTTAACTCACAGAAGAGACTTTTAATACCAGCAAGTTCAGCCACTCACGGTGGGAACCCACTTGAGAAGCAACTAGGAAACCCAGCAGTTCTCTGCCTCTGGCCATTTTATTGCAGAAAGGTAAGGCCCAGGGCCACCTGGGTGGCTTAGTCAGTTAAGCAGCTGCCTTCAGCTCAGGTCATGATCTCAGGGTCCTGGGTTCTAGTCCTACATTGGGCTCCCTGCTCCGCCCGGATTCTGCTTCTCTCTCTGCCCCTTCCCTTCACTCAAGCGCGTGTGCACACACACACACACACACGCACACACTCTATCTCTCTTTCTCAAATAAAATAAAATCCTAACAAAAGAGAGAAAGGTCAGCAGGATTGCAATGCGTGGACGTCATTCATTTCTTAGAGTTAACCAAAGTGAAAATGAGTCAGTATTACCTGGCTTCCCGCTTTGAGAAACAGTTGATGTCCTTCCATTTGTTCAGAGGTAAAATTTCCTAGCTGGCATGTTTTTAGAATGACACTCTAGTGAGTGTGAAGCGTTTGAACTCTGAAGGGCAGAGGAGTATCTGCCCAAGGGCCCGTGGCCTGAGCTTGCTCAAGCAAGGTGGTGAGGCTGACGCTTGGCTGCGAGATCCTGTCTCTGTGTCGACTTGTCTGTTTTCTCAGGAGAACTTTCCTCAGACCCTGGTGCCTATGGTCCTGTGGCATCTTCTTGTTCAGTTTCTCAGACTGTTGGATTCTTATCCTGACGGGATTTCTCCTTACAGAGTCAGGCTGTTGTCTTTTTCTTTCTGATTTTTTCAAAATCTCCTGGGGTTTTCCCTCATTCAGAATCGGATGGCTCCCGGGCTTCTTTAAAACCTCTGCGCTACCAGCCTCTTCTTCCTTTTTCCTGCTCCTCTGACTCCCGTGTAACTCAAATGCTTGTTTTATGCTTATTCACGCCAAGCAGATTTCTGATCGAAATGCGTTTACTGAGGTTATCCCAGTGCAAATACAGATGGCGGCAGAGTTTGGTTTTCTTGTCTGCTCAGCAGGAATCACCAGGTTCTGTCAACACCTGGAGAATTTTAGAAATGACTTAATTTGGTCCTGGATCGAAAGGGGCTCGAAGAAGACGAGCATCTTCAGCCCTGAGACTAAAGAGCCTTCCCTTAGCCAGGAGGTGGGCCAGGTCAGGGCGGCAGGCTGACCAGATTCCTGCTGTTCTTTCTTGGGTTTTCTCTGCGTCTGTCACTTTTGAACCTTCTAGTTTAGTTCCAGAGTCAGAGGTCTTAGGACGTAGGAGTGGAAACAGCAGATGCACCTCAGGATGGTCATCAGCATCTGCTTTGCCAGGACGTCGCTGGAGAGGGTTCTGGAGGTCTGCCTCGGAACTGCCCTTCCCACAGTGAGTTGTGCGTGGGAAAAGTAGGGACCAGTACGCTGTAAGTCCCCTGTAAGTAGGGACCAGTACGCTGTAAGACCCATGCAGGGTCTGAGAGAAAAGAACCTCTACTGAGCACCTCTGGTCCTATCAGGACTCTGATATCTGGCCTTCCTCCTCTGCTTTCCCTTTTCGGCAGGAGCGGACAGATAGGATGAGAGCCTGGGGCTCCGCACACCTCAGTTAAGAGTTTTTGACCACACTGATTTTTTCTTTACTATTTTTTTATTAAAGATTTTTATTTATTTATTTATTTGACAGGGAGAGAGAACACAAGTAGGCAGAGAGGCAGGCAGAGAGAAAGTGGGGGAAGCAGGCCCCCTGCCGAGCAGCCCCCCCCCCCCCCCGATGCGGGGCTCCATCCTAGGTCCCTGAGATCGTGACCTGAGCAGGAGGCAGAGGCTTAACCCACTGAGCCACCCAGGTGCTCCAAAGCTGGTTTTTTCTTGTTCTGGTTCTGAGCCACTGCCGTCCCAGGGACTGCTACTTGCTGGACTTTACAAATTTGAATATAAATGACTAGATACTGGCCTTGATGTCCAGCTGCATGAGCATTTGGGAGCTGTGAAGGGAGCCCTCAGAATGTCCCAGACCTGCTCTAGGAAGAGCCTGCTATCAGAACCTTTTTCAGATTAGATTACAGGACTCAATACAGACACTTTGAAATTACCCTTTGGGTTTCCGGCTTGGCCGCAAATATCCATGTAATTAATAAAAAGAACAGCATAATAAATCAAGATCAAACGCGGTAAGTCTCTGATACTGTGAGGGTATCAGAAAACTATGGTCTTTTTATTTTTGTTTGTGGCGAAACGATTTAGCTAGTTGGTCTAGGAACCGGTCTCTGCCATCAAAACACTCAGTCTCTTGAAGTTTGTTCTTAGGTCTTATTTGATCCTTCTGCATTTAGGTGTGAGCAGAGAAAGATTTGGAGCCAGCGGTTGGAGTGTTTTACTTTACCTGCAACGACTGGAAATTGTAATAATCAATTTAAAAGTGGACCGGGTGCCTGGGTGTCTCAGTCCGTCGAGTATCCAGCTCTTGATTTCAGCTCAGGTCATGATCTCTCAGGGTCCAGAAATAGAGCCCACCTCGGCTCTGTGCTGGGTGTGGAGCCTGCTTAAGATGTTTTCCCCTCTCCCTGTGCCCCGGCTCGCATCTGTGCACTCACAGTCTCTCTCTCTCTCTCAAGAACAAACAAACAAAAAAACAGTGGACTAAGCATGTTAGGCTGAGAGATTTGACTGCTCGCCTCTCTTTCAGGCCAGCTTTTTGTTTTATTTGACCCTTGGAAGTCATAGTGTTTATGTTCCTGTATCTTTTCTGCCCCTCACTTCTCCCCCTACTCCTTTGCACTTACCAGGTCTGGAGGAACAGAGAGTTGAGGAAGAATTCTGTGACCAGACATTCGGTATGATTATTTGGTACAGTCCAGAATATGAGGATCCCCTCTCAGTCATGGAAAACCCAGAAGCACTTGGGCTTGCCATTACCAAACCAAGGTGATGGGCAGTTTTCTAACTTGGGTGGTCCTTCCTGGCCTGTGACAGGATTGGGGAGACAAATCCCAGCCACACATGGGAGCACCAGAGCCGTGAAGTTCACCCTAGCACACCAGCCTCAGAGGAGAGTTTAGGAGTACAGAAACCTGGATTTTAACCTTGACTGCACCATTGGTTTGGGGGAAGACTTCTGAGGTCATCTCTTCATTCCTCCTCTGTGCTGTGAGGGACCGGGCATCCCTTCACTGCAGGAGGGGGAAGCTAAGAAAATGAGGCAGGAGGATCTCAGTTATGCCTAGCGGTGACTTCCCTTCAGGGGACATGGTAAATCCAGACCCTGTCATGGAGCTCTGGTATTCTGACTAGCAGGTTTTATGACGGCTTCATCAGAAGTGATCAAGGAAAGAAGACAGGAGAACTATGGCACTTCTCAGCTGGTCCCTGTGCCCCAGTACACGTTTGAATCCACCAGTTTTCCTCACAGAATTCATCGCTTTGCCACCAGCTTGGTTTAAAGCATTAATTAGAGGAACCAGCCTTGTAACAGCTTCTGACCTAGCTGAGGCCTTTTAAAGAAAATTGGCCTAAGCGTAGTAGTGCTGTAAGAAGTTCCTGGGCAGGAACGGTGGAGGACGGTGGTTTATGCTGTATTTCCCTCCAGTTAATCTGTGAAAGAAACTTAAAACCAGGTTATACTTCTGACTTGACAAAGTATCAGTGTTCTCGCTGTTAATGCTGCTTAAGAAGGATCTAAGCAAATGGCTGTTCAATGACTTCAAAAGAATCAAGACAGTTGAAAGAACTTGCTTTGACAGACCTGTTACATCTCATTTATAATAACATGCTTAGAACTGTATCTGTTCCGGGGCGCCTCACAGGAAGGTGGTGTCATGTAGCTATTCCCTTGGAAGCACCAGTAAGCCCCACCCTGGGAGGCCGGGGTCTCAGGGGCGGACACCTCACATCTCTTCAGAAATTGTATTTCTTAGTCACCTGGGAAATACTACTCCCTCCATAAGCCCTCTCGAGGCCTCTCTGAAGACCTGGAGAGGTTTCTACCTGCCGTAGCTCAAGGTCAATGCCTTGACCTTCTGCCAAGGTTCAGAGTTGCTGAGGTGAGACGGATTATTTGCCAGAACGAGTTGGTTAAGAGAGCTAAGAGAGAGTGCAGATAGGAGCTACTTTACCTTTTCACAGCAGCCATGGCCACCTGCTCCTGAGTTCACTTTGCCATCCGCGTGCCCAGTGGTAGGTGTGGAGCTGGGTCACCCGGGAACTAGGGTGTTGCTATTTTGGCCTCTTCGTGGCACTTGTGGCAGGACGAATGGCACTGCTTCACCTCTCAGTCTTTAATTGCCTTGTAAGAGCCTCTCTCCTTCAGGTCACTGTAAGTGACAGAAGCTTTGGGGAGAGGGTTGCGGGGGGTGACTGGGGTGCTGCATGGGGGGTCCAGAGAGAAACATTGGGAGAAGTCTTTCAGAGTTTCACAGTCAGTGTGGGAATAACAATTATCCCCTTGTCTTCTCTCTCAGAGGCTTTAAAAAAAAAACCCAGGAGTATTAATTCTGAAAATATTTTAGGGGGCACCTGGGTAGCTCAGCTCAGATCATGATCTCAGGGTCCTGGGATCAAGCCCCACTTCTGGCTCCCTGCTCAGCAGGGAGTCTGCTCCTCCCTCTCTCTGCTCTTTCTTGACTCGTGTTCTCCCATGCTTTCTCTCTCTCAAATAAATAACAATCTTAAAAACGAAAATATTTGAGAATATTTATCATGTGTGAGGCTTCCCAAGTCCTTTTGTACACCTGGGACCAGTAATACTGCCATTCTTCAGGGGCAGAAGAACCCAGGGTCCTCCCTGAACTGAAGGGGACCTTCCCGAGGGGAGGAAAAAACCACAGTGACTCCTAAATTTAAATCCGCACGCCTTACAATTAGCACGAATCTCAGAGACCTAAGTCAGTCTCCTTTTTATAGGTGAAAAAGTGGAGAGTCAGAAATGCTAAGATCTGTCCAGGTTAGAGACAGATCCTTGATAAAAGCACTCGTGCTTTTAGCTCTCCAGTTAGTCCTTTTTCTACCGCCCCGCCCCCTACCACACCCGTGGCCAGCTGGACACTTAGAGGCCTTTGGGGCGGTAGGGAAGGAGGCCTTCAGCCTGTGCATTGCTGGAGGCCAGGGCTCGATTCCAGCCTAGATTGGGGTGGGTGTGGATAGCCAGGCTCCACCTGGGTTGGCTTTTTCCTTATCGCCCCTTCATCTCTGACCCTCCCACCTTCCCCTACTGGCTTCAGCATTTGCCTTGGATAGGTTCTCATGTTCCGTAGCTTTGAAAAAAAACATGGTGGCATTCGTTTGTATGTTTCAAATTTTAGCCCAAAGATTTTTATTTCTTTCTGAGAGTATTTGAATTAATAAACAAATGCAGATACATTGCTGGTTTTGAGAACGGATGATGAAGTTTGTGAAGTCACTTTGTGAGCTCTGCGGTCCTGCCGCAGTCAGGGAGGTGAGCCTCCGTGAGCACATGGTCTCGCTCGTGTGATAAGGAAAAGACCATTCTTACCAGAATCTGAATGAGAAGGGAGAAAACTCCGTCACCACTTTTGTTCTCAGAAGTAAATGTGGGGGATAAGTGGCCTTTTGAGTTGGCTGTGACCTCCCTGTGTGCTCTGCCTCCCTGGCCCCAGGTAGGGCTAGACAAGGAGTGGGAGTTTCCTCCCTGCGTAGGATTTTTGTTACCACCGAGGTGTCCATTCCCGTTATTCTTATCGCCCTTCCTGTGTAATTCTACATCACCCAGAGCAGTGTAAGATGAAAACATCTCCCTGACCTGGAGTTTTGCATTAGCTAATCTTTGAGATAAGGACCTGATTTTAAACCAAAATTCTGTTGCTCTGTCCTTGATTGGAAAGGCAGGACAAGTCAGTTGGGGTTGGTTGCTTCGGTCCCTCCCTCCCTCTGTACCTCGCTTCCCCATCTGGTTTTCCATATTATCCCGAGGTCTGTCTTCCTGGGCTGTCCTCACCCCTCCGATCACTCACAGCCGTCTGACCTTCAGTTCCCTGTGCCGCTGCCTCACGGGAGTGCAGAGGTTGGAGAGAGATAACACGCAGGGAAGCCATCAAGCCTCCCAGAACCTGGGCCAGGCACCTACAAGCGGCTCTGGAAAATGCAATCTGCCCTTCTCATTTGTGCTTCCTCTTGCTCCTCTTCCCACTGTCCTGGGTGGATGGAGAAGCTAAATGAGCAGTGGATTCGGTTGCTGTGACAAGAGAATGGGGAATGGTTTTCTGGCTACTCTTGGCTATCCTCGCTTTATGTGCCACTGGCGTGGCTTGTGTTGGTGAGAGCCACGGGGGCTTTTCAGAAGGACTTACTGCCCAGCCCTGCCCTTGGCTCACCATGTGCCCTCCCCAGCATCACATGTGCTGTCCCGTGTCTCCCGGAGGGCCCAGCAAAGGACACAGTGAACACCAGTAGCCGGACCTCTCCACTCGGACCTGGTGGTGTGGGAATGCAGCATCAATCAGACTGACGAAGCTGCTTTTCCCGGGGGCTTAGCAGGTAGTTCTCCCCTTGAGTTCTGTAAGAGATGGGCCACGTTCCTGCATTCCTTCCTCAGTAGTTCTTGGGCCTTCAAATAAGGAAAAGGGGAATATGCTTTCACGGAAACTGTACCAACTGCATTGCTTTGATAATTATAGTATTACCTGAGGTAAATGCAGGCAGTCAGAGCTGGGAAGGGAGAAGTGGGAAGCAGAAATGAGAAGAAAGCTAAGGAGAGACTCTTCACTGCTCTTTCCAGCATGGCCATTCAGCTAAGAGGTGCTGGCTGCTCCAGCAACTGGGGTCTCTGGGGCAGCCCCCCCCCCCCCACCGTTGCAGGGCTGTCAAGGTAAGCAGCTCTGCATGGGGAGCATGAGATGGGTGAGAGGCAAAGGGACAGGCAGACTCCGCACTGAGTGGGGAGTTCCAGCATGGGGCTTAGTGCCAGGACCCGGAGATCATAACCTGAGCTGGAGTGAGATGCTTAACTGACTGAGCCACCCAGGCACTCCTCACTGCAGCTTTTTAAAGAACCTGTTATTATAAAAACTTTGAAATATTCAGAAAAGTTAAAATGATACCCCAGTGGGCACCCACATATGCACTACCTGAACTCAACACATACCATTTTTGCTGTATTTCCTTTATCTATATTACAAATATATGTATTTTTTCTAAGCCATTTGAACTAAGTTGCAAACTTTGTGACACTTTTTATCTGTATATACTGCTACATATGGGTGTTTCCCAAGAGAAAGGACATTTTCCTGCAGAATCACAGTATAATTGTCACACTTTTAAAAATTAACAGCAATTGGGTGTGCCTAAGTGGCTCAGTTTGTTAAGCATCTGCCTTTGGTTCAGGTCATTATCCCAGGGCCCTGGGATCGAGTCCCGAGCGAGCTTGCTTCTCCCTCTCCATCTGTCTGCTTGTGTGTGCGCATGTTCTCTCCTTGTCAAATAAATAAATGAGATATTTTTTAAAAATCAACAGCAATTCTATAATATCGGTACCCAACCCATATTCAGCCTTTCCCCATTTATCCCCAAAGTGTTTTCCCCATTCAATAAGTGTTTATTGAACGTTGAACATTATTTTTTTTTGTTTTGTTTTGTTTTTTCAGACTTTTTATTTATTTATTTGACAGAGATCACAAGTAGGCAGAGAGGCAGGTAAAGAGAGAGAGAGGAGGAAGCAGGCTCCCTGCTGAGCAGAGAGCCTGAATCCGGGCTCAATTCCAGGACCCCGGGATGACAACCTGAGCCAAAGGCAGAGGCTTTAACCCACTGAGCCACCCCGGTGCCCCTGTTTTTTGTTTATTGAACAATGTGTAGTGAACATTAATGAATACCTTAGTAGTCACAATGGAAAATGGAAAAATAAATTTTAAAAAATCAATTAGGTACGCCTGACTGGCTCAGTTGGTTAAGCGTCCAGCTCTTGATTTCAGCTCAGGTCATGATCTCAGGGTCATGAGATTGAGCTCTGTGTCGGGCTCCACACTGGGCATGGAGCCTGCTTAAGAATCTCTCTCTCCCTCTCCCCACCCCCTTATAATCAATCACTCAGTCAGTCAATAAGACTTGCTCCCTATCCTCGTGAACAGTCTAGCGTGAGAGATGCAGGCATGCGCAAGAAACATGATGCAAGATAGAAGGCAGAATCCAGCTCTGTAGGACGTGGGGCCTCCTCCTGCTGTAGGTTGTGGGGGGAGCTGCCAGATCCCTGGTCCTAACCCACCTTTCTCTCGGCTCCATTCGTGGATTCTAATTTGAGGGATATTTGGTCTCCGTCCAAAAAATACTTTTTTTAGATGTCTTTATTGAACTAAGATTTAGTCAAGGTTCATAGGTTGCATTTGGGGGTTGATCTGTTTCTTGAATTTCTCTTGATCCAGAACTCTTGAGTGTATGTGTGCATGTGTGGTACTGACATCTTGTAAAAACCACAACCAACTGACAGAATGTTCCTCATTCTGGATTTGTCTGATTGTTAACTCAGGGTGTCTTTTAACCTGTTTCTTTATACTATCCCTGGTATTTATTTATAAACCTGTAGCTGGGTTTAAAGGCTTGATTAGTTTCAGCTTAAACATTCTGGGGAAGAGTGTGGGTTTTACGGCTACATACTTCACATTATATCATGTAAGAGGATACGTAATGAATGTCGGGTTTTCCCACCATTACAGTTCTGTTAAGTTTGATCATTTGGTAAGATGGTAACTGCCAGCCCCTCCCCTTGTAAATGTTTGTTTGCTCTTTCCCTTGGCAGTGAGCACGTTACTAACAGGGCAGTTTCCCTGTTAGAAGATACCCTGCAGATACCCTGGTCTCTGGCAACCAAATGACTTTATTATCATCTTAATGATAAAATTTAATGGTTTTAATATCTATTGGTGATCCTTGCCTGGATCAATTACTTCTAGGGTAGGTCACTTCAAAACTGTTCATGTGTGTAATTCCATGGTGTTGTCCTAGACTTTAACAGAGCTGTTGTCACTTTTCTTAAGTCTGGAACACGCTGAATTCCAAAATTACCAAGCCCCGAGGTTTGCAGATAGGGGCTTATTTAAGAAAAATAAAAAGGGTAGGAAAAAATGCAGAATGTCTTTGTGTCACAGGAGCAGGGAAGAACTTTTTCAAGCACAAATAAGGCAAAAATGCAGATGGTATTTAAAGCTTCAGTACTCAGAAGGGAGAGGATATAGAAAGAGAAGAGTAAAGGGTCAGGACTGAGGCTTGGGACATCGACAGTTAGTAAGTGGTTGGGAGGGAGAGGAGAAGGAAAACAAAAGAGACAGAAGGAGCAGCTGGTGGGGTGAGGAAAACCGAGGAGTGCCATGCGGAAGCCAAATGAAGAAAGACAACCTGATCTGTGCCCCTGGGAGAGCCCGAGTAGACAAGAACCATGAGTGGACTTGGGTTTGGCAGCAGGGGGCCAGCGGTGCCTTTGATGAGCCATTCTGATGGAGTGATGAAGGCAAAAGTCTCATGGGGGTGGGCTTCAAGTGAAAGGGAAGCGAGGCATTGATTGGTAGGGACAACGTTTCCGGGGAGGTTTGCTGCAAAGTGATGCAGAGAAATGGGGGGATAGCTGTTGAGGGAAGCTGAGTCAAGAGAAGGCACTTTTCTAAAATTGGAGAAATACCAGCATATTTATTTGTGGATGGGAATGATTGTGTAAAGAGCAAAAAAGAAAAACAGCCCCATTCCCCAAATGACTATCCACATTTTTACAGGCACACCTGTAAATCAGATGCACAGGACGCACACTTAACATGCTTGCTTTCAGAACAGAAGGTCGTGCAGGGAGGAGAATGGGGTGATTCTTGGGGATGAACGGACTCCAGAGTGCCATGAACTGTGGCGTGTGTTACATCAGCCCTTGCAGCCAGAGGGTAAAAACAGAGATCGGGGATGAGCGTGACATCTCTGACATCTGGCAGTGAAACCACAGCTAGCCCCCCACCCACGGACAGGAGGTTAGAGCTAAGTCATTTGTGAAGTCTCAAAAACTTGCCCTTTCCCGGGAAAATGCTGATGTATATTGTGCAGTCCTAATGAGGGAGCAAACCACGAAAGAGGGAAACCTGGAATTCCAGGAAGGGGCCCTACCAAAGGAGGAGATAGTGAGAGGGCTGTGTCCTTACAGAATGAAAAAGATGCCGTTATCAGTAATTACCTTAGGGAGTTGCACTGGGGACTTCCTACTCCTACTTTTAACCTTGTATCCTTTCGTAGTGGGTAGAAGTTGTTGTAAAGCATCTGCATCTTAACTAAGCAGTTTTACTTTGTGAAACTTACCCAAAGGATGAAACTGATAAGTGCCCAAGATACTCAGGTGCGGTCAAGACGGTGTTGTTCTGATACCAGAGAGCTGGAGACAATCTAATGTCTGTCTGTAGGAAACTAGCTGAAGGAATTATATCTCTGTACAGTAGGGTGCAAAGGAGATGAGTGAGGTGATATTATTTCCATATAAAGAAAATGTATTTTATTCTTTTTTTTTTTTTTTTTTAAGATTTATTCATGTGTTAGAGCAAGCACAAACAGTGGGAGAGGCAAGCAGAGGGAGAGGCAGGCTCTTCACTGAGCAAGGAGCCCAGCACGGGACTCAATTCTAGGACCCCGGGATCATGACCCAAGGCAAAGGCAGATGCCCAACCAACTGAGCCACCCAGGCATCCAAAAAATGTATTTCGAAATGAAAAAAAAAATTTTTTTAATCAAAATACTGTAGATGGCATGGTATATTAAAAAAAATAAACGTCTAAATATTTTAGTCCAGAAATATGTTTTACAAATAAAAGTCTATTGATCTACACTGGGGAAGGAGGGTGGTCATGCCAAACAGGATTTGGAGTTCACAGCCGAGTGCCAGCGTTCCTAAGAGTACAGTCCCCTGGTAAAGCCTTGAACCGAAATAAGATGGCAGTTACAATTAGCTAGCACTTCACAATATGCTTAAGTGATTGCGGGGGGGGGGGGGGGAATCCCCAAGCGTTGTGCCATCCCCAGGGAAGGCACCTTACCAGGCCAGGAGTCTCCGTCTGCGTGGGGAGCAGGCCGTGGGGCAGCCGCACGGGTGCTGCAGACCCCTTTCTCAGGAGGCAGAACTGAGCTCTCATCCACACCCACTGTTCCTTTTTCACAGATGGTCTAGTTGGTTGGTTTGCCTTTTAGAGCCAAGCTCAAACATCAGGCAATCCGAAAAGGTAAAGACCCAATGATCTGGTTTTGGAGCATGGCCTCTGGAGACAGAGTGCCCCCGGCGTATGCAAGGGCCTCTAACTCCAGCTGGCATCACGAGCGAGGCCAAGTCCAGTTCTGGGCTCTGGAGTCTGTACGGCAAGCCTCCACGTCTCTAGCTAGCCTTCCTGCTTCCCTCTGAGGCACAGAGTATCATCCCCCTCCTCCAGGTTTAAAATCTGGCTCTGGTGGCCAGGACTGGAGAACATACTTCTCTCATCATCCCATTTCCTTCCTCGGGTGAGCCTTTCTCCTCTTCTGCAAAATGGGCCTGAAACCACCTCACCAGCTCATTTTGGATGCACTCAAAAAATGAGAGGGTCCCTCCATTCCCACCGCCCCCGTTCCATTCAGCAAACGGAGGAAATCAAGCTGACACCTGAGGAGAACCAGTGGGACTGAAAAAAGTGAGAGAAACGGTACTTTCTGCTGCTTGTTACTCAGCGAGGGGACCAGTGTTGTTTAATCATTTTAAAGATCTGAGTTAGCCCAAGTCAAGAGGTAGGGTTTTAGTAACACCACTTTCCAGCTAACAAACACAGGAACAGAAGGAAAGTCCGTCAGAAGAGTTGCTTTGCAGATAGATAGCTATAGTTTGGGCACTTCATCTGGTTTTTTGTTTTGTTGGCTTTGGATTTCAGGGTATGCACTGTAAATATTATTCATGGCTGTGCCCTTCCTCACCCACTATCCACGATATTTGCACTCATGTTTAAATGTGGTCCCTTAAATGTTATTTTCCCTCAGGGCCCAACCTGGGATCCTTATACATTCTCCTGGAGTGGGTTTGTCTGTTCCCGTGGACATTTTTTTTTTCCTTCCCTATTTTATTTATTTGTTTTTAAAAAGATTTTATTTATTTATTTATTTGTTTGTTTATTTGACAGAGATCACAAGTAGGCAGAGAAAGAGAGCGGGAAGCAGGCTCCCTGCTGAGCAGAGAGCCCAATTCGGGGCTTGATCCCAGGACCCTGGGACCATGACATGAGCTGAAGGCAGAGGCTTTAACCCACTGAGCCCCCCAGGCACCCCTTCCTTCCCTATTTTAAACTGTTTCTACCCTCAGGCACATCCCCCATCCAGATCCTCTGGGCCTCGGCTCCTCACTCCACAAACACCAGCTATTTCCTCCCTCGCGTCTCTCCCATTCCTCAAATGCAGTGTGTTCGGAGTAGCCCATCGTGTTCATCCCCACCTCCGTCCAATAACCCATCCTCTTACAATTGCTATGTCCATAGAAACCACTGCTTACCCGCTTTCTGAAGCCAGAAACCTGAGCATTATCGTTAACTACTTCTGGACCCACTCCTCTGACTTCTATAATAAAAAACCCTAGAATATGAACCCCTTCAGGATCTTTTTAACCCCTATATTCTCTGCCGGGGCTGGGCACAATGCATAGGAGGATGCCAGAAAAATTTTGGTGATCAAGATAAATAATTGTTCTGGGTTGCATCGACCAGATGTCCCTCCTGGATTCTGAGTCTGCCAGATGGCTCACTGGGCAGCCAATCCAGAGGCCTTAGGGGCGTCGGGGACCTTAGTGTTTACCAGGGGTTGGCAGGGCAGCAGGGTAGCCTGGCCCATGCCTGTTTTTCTCTATTCACCCCACTTTTGGCCTGAATGACTGCAGCAACTCCCTAATTGCTCTGCAGGCTTTCAAACCAACCCAGTCTGTTTACTGCACTGTGACCACAGTGGTGTTTTAAAACCTCATCCATGTCAGACTTGCTGGATTGCTTGTAATATTTCTGGAATAATGCACGGAAGTCCTCAGTGTGCCTTACAAGGCCTTCTCAAATCTGATCCTTACTTCCCTCTTTGGCTTCCACTTTTTTTTTTGGCCCCTCTACCTGTTGACACTTTAAAAAAAGGAAACTTTTTAAAAATTATGGTTCATGTACATTCAGAAAAGTGCTTGTTGCATCTTGATGGATCTTCACAAACTGCACAACTCTGTAAGCAGCGTCCCAGGAGACCCTCCCTTGGCCCTTTCCAGTCCCTGTTCCGTAGCAGGGAATGGTTCTCCCTACTGGTAACAGCGTGGATTTGTCTTACGATTGTACTTTAAGTAGGTAGAGTCATAAGCTTTGCACTCCTGTGTCTGTTCCCTTCTTCAGCAGCATGTCTGGGAGACGTGCCCATACTGTTAGGTCAAGTTGTAGACCTTCCATTTGCTCCGCTGTAGCGGTTCTCCATTATCTGAACGCGCTGTATTTTATGTGTCCATTTGTTCTTGCACTCAGGCTACAGAGCAAAACTGCCCCAAACTACGTGGTGTAAAATCACTCTCATGCTCCCGGATGGTGTGGCCCTGGTATTTGCATAGGGGACAGCAGGAGCAGCTGGTCTCTGCTTCATGATATCGGGGGCTTCCGCTGGACAACTGGGTGACAGGGCACAGTGTCTCTTGATGGCCCATGACTCACCTGACTGGCTCTCAGCTAGAACGCCAACATGTGTGGCCTCTCCTTTCGGCCTGCGCTTCCTCCCAGCGTGGGGGCTGGGTTCTGGGTGCGGGTCCTGAGAGCGCGTGAGGGGGCAGCTCTGTCTTCCGTGTGACAGCCTCACAAGCGTTTCATCTGCTCACTTGGTCAGACCAGTCAAAAGCCCACCCGGGTTGAAGGAGAGGGAAAACAGGTTCCAGAGCCTGGTGAAGACAACAGGGTTCTGGAAGTATGTGTGGAACTGGGAAGAGTCCTAAGGCCATTTCTGGAAAACACAGTCTGCTACTCCATTCGACTGGTGATTGATGATGGGTTTTTGCCTTTCTGATCCAGCAGCCACACTGAGAATTGTTTAGTTCTTTGAAAAAAGAGCCTCTCTGTCCTCAGGCCTTTGCACGTGCTGTTCCGTTCACTTAGAAGGAGAACTCTCTTCTCCCTTTCCTTCCTTGCTCGCTTCTGCTCCCCGCCCCTCGCTGCCTGGCTGCCTTCCGCCGTCCTTCAGTCTCAGCCTAGCCCGTCCCACTTCCTGGAAGCCTTTCTCACATCACTGCCCTCAGCCCCGGCCTCGAGCTCTCCGTGAGGGCTGCACTCCCCTTCCACGTGGCACCTTGTCCTGTGCTACCATCAGGGCGATTGTGAGGTCATGCCCCGGCCTGCGTACCCGTATGTAGCATCAGAGTCGAAGCTCCAGGAAGGCGCTCTTTCTGCCTTGTCTGCCAAACAGGGCCTGGCACTTCGCAACCCTCAGGAAAACCCTCAGGGTCCACCCACTATGTCTGCACAAAATTGAGCGTTAACACTTTAATTCGTTGGATTAATTGTGTTGTAAGACACACACTTGTGAGCACAAGCACTGAGTGTGAGAGCAAGCAGCCGTCGTGGGTTTAGATCGTCCCATCAGACCCCTCCTTTTGCTGGTAAGAAATGTAAGCAGAGCTGTGACATGAGTTACCGTGCCTGAAACAGAGGCCTCCGGGACCCTCAGTTAATTCCAGGTCCACTCTGTGAGGGGAGGCATTGCAGTGAAAGGGACTGGGTTTAAGCCCCCGGCTCCCTTCACCTCTGAAATGGGCGAGCGGGATGAAGGCCAGGCGCTGCCATTCGTCATACCCTTCCCACATGCAAGCAGCGACAAGGAGCGAGGCCTCCTCTGTCGGTCCCCCTGTGGTCCCCCTGTTCTCCTGTCCCCCATCGGGGGCCGTTTGTCAACCAGTTAGCTAGGTGGGTGAAACAAAGCAGTAGAAAAATTGAGGCCAGGCAGCTTTTCACAAGTATTGATTGTTTGCTGGCTTCTGTTAATAGTGCGCCCCCCCCCCCCAGTCTCCCTCTGGTGCAGAGTTAATACTGTTTCTTGGTTTGCGGCATTTTATCATTGGTCTGGGCAAGGCCGTTCTCTTGGTTTTACTCATTTGTACATTGATTTACTCCCTTTTATTCCTGTTCGCCATTCCACTCCACAGCCAACATGCCCATGTGCTTGGGGTGTATTCCCTTACTGGTGTGTATTGTGAATTGTTGCTTTGTGTGCATATGTGTAGTGTGTATTTATGTTTTTGCATTTGGATTATAGTTAATCGTGGGCATATGTTTTTCACTTAAGTAAATGGCTTGGTACTACATATCCTTTGTTTCTTCCTTTTTTTTTTTTTTTTTTAACTTGGCGCTGTGTTCATCTCTCTCGTGTGTGTGTACAGTCCATCGCTGCTGCCTGCTGTATAATGCTTCGTAGGGTCCATGCTCGACATGAACTCCCGCCTACCTCATCTGGGCTGCCTGGAGCTCACTGCTACTTGCCTCTGTGCTGGGGTGGATGTCCTGCGCTGTCTTCCGGTTGGCCTCTGGGAAACATATCCAGACCAGAAAGCTTTCTAGGATCATTTCTTCTGAGGACATAAAAGCGATGGCTGTGTCTGATTTGTCTCCCTAGTCTCTCCTAGGTACAAAGAAGGTGGGCTACTTAGACTGCCCCAGCTTTTAGCCTGGCTCTGGAATCTTGCTGTGATGCCATCCAGAGACAAAGGTTGGGGTTTTATTCTCTCATGGGTCAGTTTGAAGTTTGAGGTTCTTCACTTTGAGTTGTTCAGAATCACATTGCTCCTTTTGTGTCCACGTGTGAAACAAGCCACCATTGCCAAGGTCTGTTCTGTTAGCCTATTGTCCATGACTGTTCTAGACCTCCTGTGTGGAGGCAGCTTGGTGTAGTGTGAGGCCATACAGTGGAGTCAGGCAGGCAGAAGACATAGCTTGCTTCTCCATGTGCTTGGTAGCCCCATCTGTGAGCTGGGGTCATACCATCGGCCCACAGGGTGTGTGTGGGGTCCCACATGGAACCACATAGCACAGAACTTATCCAGGGGGCAATTCTGACTCTCTTCTTGGCTCTCCTGCTATGGGACATGAAAGCCCCCAACAAGAGTGTTGAAAGAGAACAGTGTCTAATGGGTGTTGATCTGTGTTAAAATATTTGTTACCACATGGTGAATTATTTATAGATGGACTTATGTCTAGAATTTGTTTCAAAATAACCTGGCACGTGGTGGGGGGGTGGGTTGGGGTAGAGGTCAGGTAACCATATAATTTATTGTCCAGTCCTAGGCATGTTTGAGACTGAAAAAGGGGGCTCTTAATTACACAAGGAGTGGAGCCTGGGTGCTTCAGTCAGTTAAGCATCCAACTCTTGGTTTCTGCTCAGATCATGATCTCATGGGTCGTTCTCCCTCTGCTCTTCCCCACCACTCATGTGCACTCTCTCTCTCAAATAAATAAGTAAATCTTCAAAAAAAATTACACCAGGACAAGCTTAAACCAGGATTGTCCAGGCAAACCAAGACATGGCCATCCCAAGAGAAAATGAGACAGAACTGACCCTGAGTTGATCATCGTTGAAGCTGGAGGATGAGTACCTGGGAGCTCATTCTATTCTATTTTTGTTTGTCTGAAAAACTCCATAATAAAAGGGGTTTTCTTTAATTTTTGAAACATTTATTTTTAAGATTTTATTTATTTATTTGACAGAGAGAGATCACAAGTAGGCAGAGAGAGGGGGGAAGCAGGCTCCCCGCTGAGCAGAGAGCCCGAAGTGGACCTCGATCCCAGGACCCTGAGATCACGACCTGAGCCAAAGGCAGAAGCCTAACCTGCTGAGCCACACAGGCGCCCCGATTTGTCTTTAATTTAATTTAATTTAATTTTTTTTTAAAGATTTTATTTATTTATTTGAGAGAGAGAGACAGTGAGAGAGAGAATGAGCGAGGAGAAGGTCAGAGGGAGAAGCAGACTCCCCATGGAGCTGGGAGACCGATGTGGGATTCGATCCTGGGACTCTGGGGTCATGACCTGAGCCGAAGGCAGTCCAACCAACTGAGCCACCCAGGCATCCCTGTCTTTAATTTTAAAGAAATATATCTTTTAGACTGCTGGAGCATTCAGAAGTCCCCACCATCCAGGAAATGGCCATTGTGTCCCTAAGCAGCTCCTGCCTGGAGTAGAAGAGTCACTGGTACCCTTCCACCTCCTCTAGGCACTTCCACGTGGGGAGAAGTAGATAGAGAGGTCCAGCAGAATGAGACACCAGAGAGGATTCTAGGTCAACTGGACTTGGTTTAGCATGGGGGCAGGGCTGATGTCTTTCCCTCCTGCAGGACTTTCAAGTCCTACCCAGGTGGCAAGCTGAGCCGAGCCCTTCGCATCCGCTCCACACCGTAGTGCTGGGGGGGTGGGGGGGCATGTGATTACAATCTGCACCCTGTGTCAGAACCACGGGCTGGGCAGGAAGCAGCATGACCGCAGCGGGTTTTTAACGAACCTGCCTCATATACTCTGCACCATCCTACTTAGTTCTCAGTGTGATCCGGTGGTTGGTGGAGCCTTGAGTGGTAGAAGCTAGCCCCTGCTGGGAATGGACTCAGATATAGTCTGATGTACCCTTAATTTGTTATCTCTTTCCAGTTGTACAGCTGGGCCTTCTTCACACAGTTCCATGAAGTGTGATATCCATACTTCCAACTGATAGTTTCAAGAGCCTATCAGATGCCGTGATCTGGGAACATAGCAGTAAAAGAAAAAGATTCCGCCTTCCAGGAGCTTATATTGAAATGGGGTGACAGATAGCAGGTGCAGCGGTGGGGAATGCTAAGAAGAATATAAAGCCCGTTGGGCTCTGGAGGGTGGATCGAGATTGGTGGCCGTTAGAGCGGTTGTCCAAGGAGGTGAGAGAGAACTAGCCAGATGTTGAGGAAAGGGCATGATAGGGGACCAAAAAGCAAGTATAACAACGTGCTGGGGGCAGGTGGAGGACGGCCACCTTTCTCAAATGCTGCTGATTGTTGGATAATTGACTTTAGGATTCTATCATGTGGAGGTCCTTGGTAGTGGCAATTTTGGGGATTGGAGTAGTTCAAGAGGGAACAAAAGGAGAGGCAGTGTGAAGAAAGCCATGGTAGATAAGTTCTTTGCAGGTGCTCCTCATTGTAAATGGGGCTGTTGCTGAAGGTGTAGCTGGCGCTGAGAGTGCCCTGTAGGCTGCGGATGAGCGTGTGTGCATGGACTCAGTAGAGAGGGAAATTCTGTTTACTGGAACTTGTTGTAAGTGACCCTCTGGTACGCTTTAGTCAGTGTGAAATGACCCTGATATTGAGGTATGGAGCCCTCAGGGCCTGGTTCAGTTTTCTTTTTTCTGTCGGCAGTCCCTCTTCTCCATACTAAAGGTAACTCACAAGTGTTGGGACTGTTTTCAAAATACCACAAAATACCAGGTAATCTTCTGTCTGTAATCCTAATTATACAAATAGTTATTAACTTTTGGGTTATAAATCCAAACCCTTTTGACAATCTAAGTGTGTGGATGGATCCAGTGCCCAGAAAAAAAATCCCTGCCACAGAACCTGCCATATTATTTTAGGAGGTTTCGGGATCCTGTGATGTCCATTCTAGAAGTGTTCAGGTCAAGAGGCTGCATTATCAGGTATGCTGAGTAGACGCTCACTTAAGCCTAGAAGAATCATGAAAAGAATAAGAGCTCTGTGGCCTTGTTGCTTCTTTTCTTCCCTAATAGATCATCAGTTCCTTGAGGGTAGAAATTATATTCAGTCCTTTGCCATGTTTCCTTACCACTTAATAACTAGAATAAAAATGAATGGACAGACCCACTGATTGACTTGGCTGCTCATCCTACTTGAGTGTGGCAAGCAGTTGTGCAGTTGTCAGTGGTGCCCCAAGAGAGGCATGCTCCAGTAATTTTTGGTAGAGTCATGGAACCCCACATATGCCCCCCACCTATGTCTCCCCTTTAAGATCTGATCCTTTAGGAAAATAACGAAGCCTCCTGTAACAATCTACATTCATTTCCTATTACTACTACAACGACTTATCACAAGTTTGACCACATAAATTTACTCTCATATTTTTGGAGGTTCAAGTCTGAAATGGTCTGACTGGGTTAAAATCAAGGCATTGGCAGAATTGCATCTCTTCTGGAGGTTCTAGAGCAGAACCCATAGAACCCGTTCCCTTGCCTTTTCTAGCTTCTAGAGGCTGCCTTTGTGATTACATTGGGCCTCCCTGGATAGTCTGGAATGATCTCCGATTCTAAAATCCTTAATTTATCCCATCTGCGAAGCCCTTCTTATCATGTACGCAGTATCTGGGATTAGGATGTGGACATCTTTCGGGAACCATTATTCTGCCCGTCACGCATTTGTATAGCTTTTTACACACGTTTTCATTGAATGGCTAGACAGAATTATTCCTGTTTCACAGAACAAAAGAAAAAAAAAAAGGGGAGTTCAAGGAGGCTAGGTGACTTGGCCTTGGCCATGGAACTGGTGACTCAAATGCCAGAATTCTGAGTCCAGATCCAACTTGTTCCATTCTGTTCGGTTGCTTGTGTTTTTGATACTCTTACCTTCCACAGATTTCATTAAGTGATATTTATCAATATTTAGGTATCTGACGCCAGTACTTTGGGAAGTTGATGTACTGACGTGAAATGAGGGGATGTCAGAATCTGCAGAAAAGTCATCAAGGCAAAGATGTCAGCGTGAAGGAGGAGTTACCATTTTGAGTGGTCTTCCCATTTCACAAACATGTTAAGGGGCAGTGCAGGGTCAGCTCACTGGCTAAATATTTTATCTGCTGACACGCAGTTGATTTTACATGTTGCATCATATCACAGGCTTTTGCTTGCCAGCCCGATTACTTAACCATGACGAGACCCCTGACTTTCTTCACCTTGGATCCTAGTACTGGGAGTAAGGATTTGTAAGGTATGGCCGTGTTCCTGCCACCACGTTGGCGTCTTTCCCCTTGCTGTCCTCTCTCCATCTACCATTTTAGTCTACCAGCCTCAAAGCAATCTAAACCAGAGATGAAGAAAACCAGTACAGTAGCACACTTTATGCGTCTTGATAGGGGTCATACACTATTTTAGGGAGCTTAGAATTGACGATCCTTCTAGCTTGTGCTTTGTGTCTGGAGGGTCTCTGGGGAATCCTTTTTTAACTCATCGGTTGGTCAGTACCTCCTAGCTCTCTAGGGTCTTTCCATCTCCTCTGTGGTACTCACAGCCGTGGATGACAAAAAGCAAGGGCTGAGGCATGAAGGCCTTCTCTTACCCTTTGAGTTCCCTTTGATAAGATTGATTGTTCTACTGCTGTTAGGCTTTCAAAAACAACCCCATTCTATTCTTCTGGCCTCTTCCTCTTTAGATGCCATTTCAAAGCACAGTTGTGGCCTACAGGACTGTGTCCTCTGAGTTCCTGCTTCCATCTACTTCGGTGTTGGAGGTACAGCTGAGCAGAGGGTGCCCTGCTGGGCGGAGGCCAGGTCTAGACCCAGGCAAGAAGCCAGCCAGCATTCATTCTGCCAAATAGCCACACTCAGCCTGCAGTAGTGCCCAAGCCAGAGCTGCTCATTGTTAGGACAGGAATACAGTGGCACGTGAGCTGCATCCCGAGATTACATGGAGAGCTGTGAGGAACTTTCCAGCAGACCTCCAGGGACATGAAGGCCAGTGTTGTCAGCATCAGTAGTGCCAGGCAAATGGTGTTTTTCAGTATAAGCAGTCACTTAGATGTGAGTGTCATGTCCATTTGCCTGGTGAGTCGGATTCTGGTTGAATGTGGTATAGTAGTATGTTCAAGTATTTTCCTTCTTGTCAGTGAAATTCCTATCAGCCAAATGGACACTGGGGTAGACGATGGAGCTCAAAAATAAACTATTGATTTTCTCTAGATTTTGTGTGAAACTTTCCTTCTTTGTTCTTTCCCTTCCATAACTCTCCCTTTTCCCTCCAATTCTACCTCCAAAAACTTTAAAAAAAAAAAAAAAAAAAAAGCAAAGTTCATTAAAAGTTGATTTTTTTAAACAAATCAATCAAGGCCCCAGGATTTGAAAAAGAATATATTCAGTAGCGAAACAGGCCAGCAACAGGGTGGTTCCAAGCCCAGTCCTGGCTGGTGTCCTACTCAGACAGTGTCCGCGACTGGGAGAAGTGAGGCTCCCTTCTGTTGCTAATCAGTCCACAAATCTCTTCAGGTGTTAACTGCCCTTCTTTGCCTAGAAACCAGATTTTATTGTTTCCTTTGTCTTTTTTGAGGTCCCGTGGCCCCACTCTTTGCCACTGAATCTGTGAAGAAAAGGCAGAGGATTTTTGCCCACTCCTAAGAGTGTTCTCTGGCACTGCCTAAACACTGGAAAGCCCACCTGAGCGGTAGCTATGGGTGTTGGATCCAAGGGCCATTGGAGGCATGTGGTGTGTTAGGGATTGGAACAAAGGTGGGGCAGCCGTTGATAGGAAAGCATGGCATTCAGCTAAGGAACTAGGTATTTCCGGGCCAGACCTGTCTATCCCATTGCCTAGCTTTTGGTGATCACTAATAATCTAAGAATTTAAAGAAATTCTGGCTTGACTCCTTAGATACTATTACTCTTGTAACAGATGGTCCATCCTTCAAATAAGACATCTCTAAAATGAAAGCCAGATGTTCATCTGGAGTCCACATACACATTTGCTGAATCATGATTAGATGTCCTTAAGCTTGCCTAAGGATGCTAGCCAGGTGACAAGGGGTTATATTTGACATTCATCTCCCCTGGCCTTGATCACACTCACTCTTGGGCTTTTGCTTTTTCCATATTCACACTTGCTCAATCTTGGGTCATCAGACCATCATGTCCCCATCACTCCCTCTTCAACAGTCCTGGGGCCTCTCTCTGGAAGAAATGAGTTGTAGTGTCAAAGGAAAGAGAACCGATTAGTCGCCATAGCTCCTGTTCTGGCGAATGCCTTTCCTCTTCTTCACTTGGCTGCTGCTGGGCTCCCCCTGCTGAGAGTTGCTGTAGCACCTGTGTGGGTCTGATGTCATCAGGCACGGATCCATGTGCACACCCTGCAGGTCTTTGCTCTGTGCCCTCTGTAGAGACCGTCACTGAGCCTGTTCTCATTTGTAGTAAACGAACAGGAATAAATAAATGTATCGGGTATATCGTTGGGATTGGTCTATACATATTTTTAAATATCCATATATGTATTTCTCATATATTCACTGATTCTAATTTGATTATGATTTAACAACTCAAAAATCAAGATGTATCCTATAATCACATCTTATAGTTAGCAGCAGGGTTTTGGGGTTTTTTTCCTCTCTTAAAGGTTTATAATGATGTCTCTTTAAATTGATGGCATCTTCGGATCCACAGAATATGTGTGGTCAGCTCATTTTCCATTGCTTTGCCTGAAGAACAGGCAAAGAAATGAAACAGGGAGATCTAACAGTTCGCCTCAGTATATTTGAGCTGAACTGAGCGCAGTGTAGTAAAATGGCCACCCCACGTTCCACATGTCTTTTTCTCCACACAGAACACTCATACATCCATCTTTGGTTGGACTTTAAAACAAACTGGGCACTATACAAATATTGCTAAGTAGCTTGCACAAGGCCACCTGGCTAGTGCAAGGGAGAGCCTCCTTCTTCTGACTTCTGATAGGATTTTCTTTCCTCCAAACCAGTCAGCCCAGAGTCCAGAAACAGCAAAAACACGTTGGGGGTAGAATATACCGTGCTTGGAATAGAGAATGGAGATCACTACTGAGAGAATCTCTATAGTAGGTGAAAGTTGGAAATTCAGACACCCACAGAAGAAAAAAGCTAAGCACAATATATGATCACTATAGAATACATAGACATTGAAAATGATAAGTATGTGGATTGTTGCTGATGCAAGGAAGGATGTATATTTAAAAAGCAAAATATAAATATCCAGACAGAGAGGATTCTGGGAAGGTAGTGGCTGGAATGCATGTCTCCTCTTTTTGACTTACAGTCCCAGCTCTTTCCCTCTTCGAGCCAAGCAGTGGGGCAGGCAGTCATGGCCCAGGAGTTAGAAAGGCTTAGCTCCTGAGAAAATGCTTAGACACAGCATGAAGGTGGAGATTGGAGATGATAAGATACCTGGAAGATGTACAAGACATTTGACATACAAGTAATAGGAATAATGGAAGGAAAAGAATGTAGAGGAAGAATGTATTGGTCAGGATAGGCTAGAACTGGGTCAATAATGTAATAACAAATAAACTCAGTAGTTTAAACTCAACAAATTCATTTTTTCCCCACACTACAGTATCCAGTACAGGTTATGGCTATGTTGGGGGTTGGAGGGAAGAGGTGCATGGAGTAGTGGTCTGCTCATTGTTATTTAGGAACCTAAGGTGGTGGGCTGCAGCACAGGACTGTGGTAAATCATGAGCTAGTGCTTAAAGTCTGCTTGGCAGTGCATAGATTACTCCTACTCCCATTTCCCTAGCCATAGCAAATCACAACCTCACCTTTAACTTCGAAGGGGGTAGGCAAGTACAATCCTACTGTAATATATAGCTAGAAGGAGGAACACTAGAAATACTTGGTGGACAGCCCTCATGCCTTACCACAAGGGGAATGACTAAGGCACATCTAAGCATATCCTATAAAATATCTGAACCCTAAGGATGAAAGGAAAAATCTCTCAAGCTTTCTGTCCAAAGGAACATATTATTTACAAGGGGAAAAGAACCACACTGGTGGTTCAAATTTTCTATTTGCTACACCAAAAAGCCAGAATATGGTAGAATTTTTATCCATAGACCATTGAGGAAAAAAAGGAAAACAACGATCCTATACTCAGGTAGACTTTTATTAGCATAGTATTAGAAGTCTTAGTCAGAGCAATTAGGCAAGAAAAAGAAATAAAAGTCATCCAAATTGGAAAGGAAAAAGTAAAGTATCAGATGATGTAAAATTGTATAGAAAACCCTAAAGCCTCCACCAAAAAATTGTTTTACCTAATAAACAAATTCATTAGTCAGTGACATATCCAAAAATGAAATTAAGAAAACTATTCTATTTACAATAGCATCAAGAACAAGTACTTAGGAATAAATTTAACCAAGGAGGTAAAATATTTGTACACCAAAAGCTCTAAGACACTGACGAAACAAACTGAAGAAGACAAATAAAAAGATACTCCGTGTTCATCGATTGAAAGAATGTATGTTGTTAAAATGGGATTTTCACATTCAGTGCAATCCATATCAAAATTCCAGTAGGATTTTTCACAAAAAATAGGAAAAACAATCCTAAAATGTGTATGAAGCCATAAAAAATCCTGAATAGCCAAAGCATTCTTGAGAAAGAAGAATAAAGCCAGAGGTATCACACTTCCTGATTTCAAACTATGTTGCTAAGCTATTGTAATCAAAACAGTATGGTATTGGCATAAAAACAGATACATAGACCAGTGGAACAGAATAGAGGCCAAAAATAAACCCATGCATGTACGGTCAATTAATTTTTTACAAAGCACGGAGAATACACAATGGGGAAAGGATAGTCTGTTCAGTGGTGTTAGGAAAATTGGTTATCCACATGCAAAAGAATGAAACTGGATCCCTTACATCATACACAAAAATCAACTCAGAATGGATTAAAGACATTAGTATAAGACCTGAAACCATAAAATCCTGCAATTTATGATTGAAATTTGGAAGAGAGCATGTCCCCACTGTCACCTGCCACTCCTGGTACTTACTGTGCTTGTGAAATTGACTATCACTGTCCTAACACACCCAAGTTCTCGGGCACCTGTCTCCCCATCGGAGGGGCCTTCCTTGACCACTGTAGCTAAATTAGTGCATGCATGCACGCGCACATACACACACACACACCCTCACTGCTTGCTACTTTTTTGGTGATTTATGATGAAAATTTCAAACGTACAGGAAAATGGAAAGAAATTTCACTTAGGCATCATTTTATGATACATTTCATTTCAGTGCACATCAGTACATGTTGCTTTAAAATGCTTCAGCACGTGTATCATTAACTACAGTTCAGTATTTGCTTAATTTTTTTTATGGTTGAGGTAAAATATAAAAACAATGAAATTTCAAATCTTAACTGTCCATTCATTGAAATTTGAATTCATTGAATTCAATTTTGAATTTTTACACATGCATATGTGTAACCCAAACCCTCTTCATGATATAGAACATTTCATCACCCCCAAAAGGGCTCTCATCCCCTTTTCAGTTCATTTCTGCCCAAACTGCTACCTCCCAGAGATGGGCAGTGTTTTGATTTTTTCCACTACAGAATTTTCCCTGTTATAAACTTCATACATCTGGAATCATAATATGTGCTCTTTTGTGTCCTTCCTCAGCATATTTTTCGTATCTGTCCATGTGGTTGCATGTATCAGTAGTGCTTGCTTTGTATAGCCAAGTGGTGTTCCATTGTATTCCATCAAGCCACAGTTTGTGTACCTGTTCCGTTGATAGACAGTTGAGTTATTTCCAGTTTTTGCTTGTCATGAATAAACCTGTGATGCAAATTCTTACAAACATCTATTTGTAGACATAAGTCTTCATTTCTTTTGGGTAATTATGTAAATGAGGAGTTGTTTAGGTCAGGCCGCGTATATGTTTTGTTGTATAAAGAACTCCCAGACTGCTTCCCAAAGTGGCTCCTGCCAACAATCCGTGAGAGTTCTAGTTGCTCTACACTGTTGCCAGTATTTTAAATTTTAGTGTTTGGCAATTGAGTAAATAGATGCATTGGGGTTCTCCAGAGAAGCAGAGCCAATGGTCAGGGGAAGGAGAAAGGGAAAGAGAGAGAACGTGATTTATTGTAAGGAATTGGCTCATGCAGTTATGGAAACTAAGAAATTCCATGATCTGTCATCTGCAAGCTCAAGATCCAGGAATGCTTTCTGGAGTTAGTTGCAGTTTGAGTCTGAAGGCCAGAGAACCAGGAGAACCAATACTGTACATCCCGGTCTGACAACAGAAGACAAGTGTCCCAGATCAGCCAGGCAGACAGCTCAGAGCCTCTTTTTCTCCATCTTTTATTCTGTTCAGCATTTCCAATGGATTGGATGATGCCCGCCAGCCTAGGGGTAGACAGTCAGCTTTATTGAGTCTACCAATTCACATGTTAATTTCATCCAGGAACACCCTCACAAACACACCTAGAAATTATGTTTAAGCAGATATTTGGGCACCCCATGATGCAGCCAAGTTGACACATAGAGTTAACCATCACAACAGACATGTTAAAATACATACACACGCGCACGTGCGCGCGCACACGCGCGCACACACACACATTAAACTGGTTATAGGTGTCAGTGTGGCTGTGTCCTCTAATAGCCACTTACGAGAATTCTCTTGGCTCCTGAGGCAACAGGTAAGCCTCAGTCCCTGGAATGGAACTGCGGAAGGCAAGTCCGGAAGAGAGGTGTTGTTAAAAGAAGCAAGTCAGAACTGCTGGGCCTTTTCCTAGTCCAGAATGTTCTTTAGGCAGGCATGCCTCACCAACTCATAAATTGTGCCTTGGTGTCCAGTTATGTCTCAGAGGTTGTGTGGGAAAGTATGTGTGAAGAATGTGATATCCGCAGCCTCTGCTCTTGGGGACATGTCTCTTCGGCAGTTAGAAATGTCAAAGAAAGTCATCCATGTTACCCCTTGATCTTTTTCCTGTAATCCCATTTTACAGGGGCCCCCGGGTGCCTTAGTCAGTTAACATCTGCCTTCAGCTCAGTTCATGATCCCAGGGTTCTGGGGTAGAGCCTGAGTTATTGGGCTCCCTGCCCTGCAGGGGGAGTCTGCTTCTCCCCCGCCCTCTGGTGTTCCCCCTACTTGTGCATGTTCTTTGTCTGTCGTCTGTCGCTGTCTCTCTCTCTCTCTCTCTCTCTCTCAAATAAATAAATAAAATCTTTTTTTAAAATCCCATTTTAGCAAATCATTTGGTCAAGTCCCACTTCACAGACAAGCCCCACAGGATGTGAGAGGAAAGATCCAGGCTGGAAACTAGGAACTGAACCGTGGGGACAAGGTGTTGAGGGTGGGGTTAGGGGAATGTTCATCCGCCCCCCTTCCCCGAGACAGAAGGCCCTGCCTGGACGGCCTGGCTTCCTTTTCCCTGGTTGCTTCTTCAGATTCTTCTCCCTTTAGGTGATCCCAGAGACAGGCAGAACTGGGGCAGCGTTAAAATAGCGCATCAGCCTAGGAGGGAGGGTCAGGGAGGGAACTGGGGCAACACGCGGAGCACACGTCCCGCCCGAGAAATCAGGTCTTAAAGGAGAAGGTTGCAGTTTTGGGAACTGAGAAAAACTGATTTACATCACAAGGTGGATGTTGTGGAGGACTGAGAGGGTGGTGACCTGAGCCAGTTGCTCCTGTCCCCCCTCCGTTGCCTTGTCAGTCCTGGATGGACCCGGGTGCAGGCAGAGGCTGACCATACATGACTGTGTGTGCGCCCCGGGGTCTCTGCGGGTTCATCTAGCAGGGGGCTTACGCTGCCCTTGTGGCTACAGGGGTCCAGGCCCTGCACTGGGTGCCGAGTGGAGGTTTGTCTTCTGCCAGGCGCAATGGTTTGTAGCCCAGCTGAGGATTCCCCCGTTTACGCAATCTGCTGTTGAAAGACAGGAAGCAGCTGGGCTCTGGCTGATCACACACTCGTGGGCTGTTCTGGCTGTATAATTCTGAGCGGCTCTGATGACGAGAAAGAGCAGAAGTGAGGTCCCCATCAGAAGGGCTCCTCTCAACTGGGGTAGAGGAATCCTGTGGCAGCGTCTGCTTGGCAGAGCCCATCCTGGGCAGAATCGGCAGGTTACAGGCAAATTCCCCTTGGTGCCCTGTCATTCGTCCCTTCCTCATTTTGAGAGGTTGGCAGAGAAGGGCTAGGAACCGTGTAACTTCCGTGCCTCTGCCACAGCCTGGTGGGAGCACATGACGACTGAGAGGAACCGCGCTCAGACTTGGCCAGCAAGCTGGGGGCGGTGAGTGAAGCCGGCCCTTCACTCTGTTCAAATTAAAGACCCAACGTGTGCAGGGCGCTGCTTCTGACAGAAAATAAGATCGGGAGAGGGAGAGTGGCCGGGTGCGCGTGCTGCCTGCCTCCCAGCTCCCGGGGTGCAGTGGGCAGTCAGGTCTCAGGGGCAGGCAGGGAGCACCTGTTCCCAAGACTCTACTGTAGCTTTCTCATGAAGGAAAAGAAAGCATCTCGTGCACACACTTCTTGAGGGCTGATGAAGGGCTCTCCTGAAATTGGAGTCAATCTCATCAGTTGGGCGACTTCGTGAGCCTTTGTCTTTGTCCACGGGCTGATTTCAATTTGGCTCGAACTTTTTTCCAAAATGGTATCAAAATTTCCTAGATACTTTAACCTCCCGGTAGCTCATAAGGATCACAGTATGTATCATTCCATAGCTCTGTTGATGCTAAATTGTGACTGGACATTTACAAGAAAAGGTTGGGGCAGTAGAGTGGTAGCACCCGTCTGAATCATGGGATGACCTTCCAGGAAAGAAGGTGGGGACATCAGTTATTCCCCCTTCCCTCTTGTCTTTTATTTTCCGTTTCAAAGGTGATTTGCAAACTTGGCCTTTTAACCCCCAGTGTTACAGGCGCCAAGTAGAGAGCACAGCTCTGTCCTTCCATGTGAGCAATGCCCAGGAGGAAAAAAAAATGGCCGATTGCTTCCGTGTATGGGATTATCCAGGCCCACGTGCTTCAGAAGAAAGTGCTGGGACAGTGTGGAGGATTTGAAGTTATTATTTCGTAATACCCAGCATCTGTGTGGCATTCATGTTCCCTTTGCCGTAGCACGCCATCCTCCTATACCAGCCCTCCTGTCGCCCAGCTCGGCAAGCAGGGCACACGCCAGGCGGGGAGGCTTCCTGGGCGCTGTGTGCCAGCTCTGCGAGGTCGAGCTCACGGCAGTACCCCCTCCGTCACCCCGTCAGTGAGGAGACACACACAGCCCAGCGGCTGCTCACAGGGACCACTCAGTGCCCTCGAGCTGCTGTCGGTCACCCGCTGCAAGAGTGGGAGCCACAGGCTGAACGGGGAGCCTCATTCCACATGGGGTTTAGCAAAGTGCCGTGTGTGATGCTCCAGAAGTGCACAGGGAGCCAGTGGGACAAGGAGAGGTGGCCACTCCCTCCCTACCCGCTCTGCAGGCCCACTCTGCGTGACCTATGGCCTCTGGGCCCTGCTGCTCCGCCATCCCCAACCCCCGTCTCCTGGCCCCCCAAACCCTTCCCCAGTCCTCCTTCCTCCTTCCTCATTCCGTGCTGCTGGGCTGGATGATACATTTGATTAGCTGCTTCCTCGGGCACTCGCAGTCTTCTTACCTCATCCGATCCTGGCAAGAGAGAGGCCAAGTCCTCTTTCTTTCCGATGAGAACACAGAGGTCCAGGGAGTGGAGATTACTTAACCACATCTCGAAGCTGGAAAACCCAAGTCATCTTGTCATTTCCTACTCATGTAATAGTCTGTGAGTTCTTTTTTCATCCTTAATCCTGCCCCCCATTCCAGAGGAAGGTCTCACAAGTGGCACTAACCCTGCTTTTGCTAAAATGTAGGTCTCTTCCTACCACGGCGCTGCTTCCTCTCCCGATGTAATGTTTCCGGACCCACCTCTTCTTAAAACCCTGTTCTGGGGTGTTTTCCCGGTACCACTGTGCAGTTAACCCAGTTTCAACCCTGTCTCCCCAGAGATAACATCAGACCGCACAGGTTAAGGGCTCCGTCCCCTGAGACTGCCCCCCATTTCAGACACCAGTCACAAGTTCAGGTTGTCACCTCTGCTTCTGCCTGACTGCACTTAGTGAGATGTTCCCATGATCCCCTCTCAAGTTTGTTTAATTTGCTAGAGCAACTCACAAGACTCAGAGAAACATTTTACTTACTTGATGACCATTTTATTATAGAAGGATATAACTCAGGAACAGCCAGATGGAAGAGATGCAGAGGACAAGACATAGGGACAAGGCATGGAGCCCCCATATCCTGTCCTGGGGTGCCAGCCCCCCTGAATCTTCATGTATTCACCGCCCTGGAAGCTGTCTGACCCCCATCCTCTGGGGGGTCTATGGAGGCTTCATTACACAAGCATAATTGATGGAATCAGTGGCCATTGGTGACCAACTCCCATCTCCAGCCCCCTCCCCTCCCCAGGGGTTGAAGGGTGCCACGAAAAGTTCCGATCCTCTAATCAGCTGGTTGGTTCCCCTTGCAACTAGCCTCCATCTTTAGTTTAGCAAGGAAGTTTCCCAGAGTCACCTCATTAACATAAATTTTGGTGTGTTTGAAAGGGACTTGTTATGAGTAACAAGACGTTCCTTTCACATTACAGCTCTGGAGCTATTTGGGAACCAGTGACAAAAGACCAAATACTACTGGTCTTATAATGTTAGGAAATTCCCAGGGTGTTAGGAACTCTGTGCCAGGAAGGGGATGAAGACCAAATACATGGTTCTTACTGTAAATCACAATATCACGTGTAGTCGGCTTGTTCTTCCTGGATAGAAAGGATTTTCAGTGGCCTAAGAAATCTGACCCGCCTCAGCCCCGCCCCTTCAAGTGTTTGAGCCTGAGTCTTCTTCAAGGCCTCTTTCTCTTTACAATGAGGGCACTGGCCTAACCCTGGGAGTCTCACCTTGGTTTGTTTTTCTGGGACATAAATGTCCAATGACGTTTCCTTGTAGACCTTCTCGTTGGGTGGCCTACTTCCCAGTACCTTAGCTATAACTCAACTCCCTGTCCTGCATTCAAGGAGTCATGTTAGGACGCGGGGGTGATTGATGCTATTATAGTGATAACCATGAACCTGTTCTAGGTTATCAGAAAAGCAAGTAATGCGGGGCATAAGGCCTCCTCTCAGTAGTAATAGTTCACGTCAGTATTCCCAGCAACTGTATCAGGCCCTGGTTTTGGAGGAGCTGGTCCAGGGCACATCCAGCCTGACGTGCTCTCAGCTGTGAGCCCTCAGCCTGCAGACAGGGCAGGGTGCTTACGTGTAACAAGTTGAAACTAGAAATGTCCTATAGTCATTTAAGGTGTCACAGAACCTTGGTCTTTTGAGCCTGAAAAAAAGGTGGAAGAACTCTGAAGAAAAAGAGACAATCTCCCAATGGTTGGTAATTCTGTGGAATGTTTCTTAATATTAGTTTATGGGCATGAGGGCAGATTCAAGGCTGCAGAGGGACTTAGGGTAGATGTGAAGACATCCTCATTGTACAAGACTCAAGTTCCTTACTTTCCTGTCCACCACATGTGTCACACTGGGTCTGTAGATTTCTGACCTGGATTAGAAGAGAATCAGCCTGGCACATCTGAGATCTGGTTTTGCCAGAAAACAGGGGATGGACCCTCTGCCCACCATGTTTCTTATCAGTTTTCTGGCTTTGTTATTAAAGGATTCATAACCCACCTAGAGATCAGAAAGTATAGCCCTTGCTCAAAGCTTGGCCAGGATCCTTGGATTGATAGCACTTGCAAGACTTTTTAGCTGAGACACAGGATGCCCACGATCTTTGAGGAAAGGGGTCAGGGGAATAGGGACTGTGCCCCGAAGTCTGAGGTCCACTTTGTCCATAGTTAACTGGACACTGGATTTTCTGTCTCGTCCTATAGTTCATTGTCACTGAAAAGAGGAGGTTTTGGAGAAGACTTTGAGCAAAGTGCTTATGCCCTACATGGGGACACAGGAGCTGGCTTGCTTCCTGTCTCTACACCTGCAGCTCTCAAAGTCCAGGGCTCCCATATAGAGTGAGCAAGGCCCTGGGAAGAAGAAGCGTGACCTCCTCCGCTGTCCAGGAGCAGCTAACAGTCAATATGAGCCCTCCACCTCTTACCTGTTTCATAGGAAGTGTTGCCGATAGATATTACCAGCGTCCAGTGAAACTGGGCATAGAATGCTTTGGAAAGTTAACAGGAGAGTCAGATTTTCACAACAAGATTTAGATGTGCTGTATTGAACCTAGGAAATCCAAGCTTGGGGACAAGTAGGAATTATGGTCACAAAAGGGAGAAGCTGCAATGTGTGAAATTTGATGTGGACAAATGAGTAATAACTTTCCAGTGGTATTAGATCATTTTGGTAGAATGGAGCAGAATTGATCATTTGAAAATAATTTCAAAAATAAAATGGGGGAAAATTGGAAATTGTTTATCTTTAAGGTGTTTATTAAAAAAATAAGTCAAGGGACTGTGTTCGTTTAATCGAGTTTAGCTCAGAAGATTCTCGGCGGAAATCTCCCAATACTGGTACAGTTCTGACTGAACTGCCCAGATGTATGAGCAATCCAGACTCCCATGGCGGTGGGACGGCGGGGTCACACCACCCTGTGTTCGCCGGATCTTGTGCAACAGCTGTTACTCTTAGTGGCACACGGCCAAGGCGCGCGTGGCATCTGGGAGTGCTCCAGAGGGCCACCCTGCTGCTCCACACTCTCAGAGGACAGCTGCCTGAGCAACAGGGAGGCCCGGTGGGACGGAGGTGCTACCTGGTTCGGGGGGCAGGGGCGGGCAGGTGAAGGATGCACATGCTGAGCTGACTGCTGTCAGGCTTCCTCCCACAGGTGCCCAGCCCAGTGGTTTGAGGGCTGTGAGGAGGAGGGCTATTCCACGCTTTGCATCCCTGCCTATGCCTGCTGTCCACTGGAGCCCCTTGGGAAAGGGTCTAAAGGAAAATAAAACTCAAACCAGCCCGGGGCCTCGGGATAAGATTCGCCAAGGGGCCTGGCAGGGATCGCACTGGCGGGACAGTGGGAGTTGGGAGGTTGTGATAAAATAACAGAATGAACGAAGGAGGGATCGGGTCTAGGGTCTGTCTAGATTGTAGTCCTCCACGTTGGCCCTGAACCCCCTGGCCATAGCTGTCTTGGGGCCTCTGTGTTGGTTGTGGGTGTGCTTGGCTTGGAGGAAGTGTTTCATACTGTTCTCCTCTCTTGCAGGTTTCAAGTGCCCCATTTGTTCCAAGTCTGTGGCTTCTGATGAGATGGAAATGCACTTTATAATGTGTCTGAGCAAACCTCGCCTCTCCTACAACGGTAAGGATTTGGTGGGGGGCCCTCCAAAGGAGAGTCTTCAGTTCGTGTGGCTCTGGGCAGCGTTGCCACCCCGTTCTCCGGCAGGAGCGCCTGCGTGGTGTTGAGGAACTGACTGTTCAAGGGATCTTGGTGCAGCAGCTGGGAAGGAAGCAGAGCAGAACAGGAAGGCAGGCCCAGGGGTCAGGCCTGCGGCCCTGGACAGGCTCTCAGTGTGCTCAGTTAGGCCTTTGCCCATTTATGCACCTGCCATTGGGGGCCTGGGGAGGACGCCCCCTCCTTAGGGGAGGAGGCTTCGGTGCCCCTGGTGTGCACAGCACAATAGCTTCAGCGAGCGGACACCCTTCAGAAAATAAAATGCTGACCTGCCACCTAGTTAGTCCACCAAGGCCACACTGCTTCCCACCTTGGAGGCTGCCTCAGAGCTGAGCAGTGGGGTGCAACAGGGAGTGCAACAGGGGGTAGAATCACCAGGCCAGGCCGTCCCATGAAACACGCAACCTCTGCGGACGAAGGAAGTGTCAGCATGGGCCTGGTATGCTGTGGGTCAAGATTTGGGACCCAGCCAATCTGAATTCAAAGTCTGCCTCCATCACTTCGAGACTATACAGTCTTACACAAGCTGCTCAGCATAGCAGAGCCTTGGTTTTCTGTCCATGAAATGGGACTGTCAAGGGTCAGTGGTCAGGAAGTTACAGCAGCCATTGATTGAGACAGTCACCCTCAAAGATGTGAACCGCTCTTGAGTTTCCTCTTGTCATTTTCCAGAGTGGACTGACCTCTCTTTAGTGCTGGGTCCTGTGGGCTGCCAGCAGCTCTCTGGTCTTCCACTGTTACGTGCTTAATCTGGTCTCCAGACCACGTTCACCAGAGAAATTCGTCTTCTACCAGAGCAGGCGCTGGATTGGAGGAGGTTGTGTCCCAGCCCTGTCACTGGGCTGCTCCCTGGGGTTGAAGTCAGAGCAGCACTCGGGAAGGGTTCAGCGAGTTCTCAGTCTGTGGACTGGATGGGAGGTGAGCCTGGGATCACTTGAGCCCCGTCCTGACAATGAAAGTGTCCCGGGTAGACTCTCCTTCCAGAGCTGTGCTTGGCCTCCTGCCTCCTCAGACCCAGATGCACTCCTGCCTCCACACAACGTTAGTCTAGGGAGGCCCGATGATTCCAGATTGCTCCTACAAAGTGCATCTGACAAATCTGATCTACTCCTGCTCCTAAAAGCACACCCTACTATTCTTTTATCTCTTACTTACTTGCTTAGCCGAAATTTCTGCATGCATGTGGGTAGGCTAGTTACCTTCTTGTCCCAGCTACCCTCAGTCAGTCATACTTGGTGGGGTCAGAGGCTGCAAGACAAGTTGTGGGCCCTGCCCCCACCCCCGGTGCTCCCATCCCCTCTATTTCCCACCTGGTACCCAGGAAGCCCCTGTTCTACCCTGAGGACACCCTCTCCCTGTCCCCGGACACTGACTGCTGCCATTCTCTGAAACATTGTCATGTGAGCTCTGGGCTTCCTGTCAGACTCGTCAGTGCACGTTCCTTAAAGGATGCTCCAGCTCCACTTGGTTCTGCCCCCTCGTCTCTGCCTGGGACCATGGAGGGTGTCGAGTCTTCTCCTGTTGCCCACAGCCCTCCCCAGCCATGGCCTCAGAAACTGTGTTCACTCATTCTCCACATGTGCATAGCCCTCATGAAGACCGCTTTTTGTCCTGTGGGTGGCTGGGGAGAGTTCTCTGTAGACACTGCCTTGCTGTTATAAGAACACAAAGCAGCCTCAGAGTGGGCTCCGTCCGAGAGGACTGGGTTCTTGACGTCATCAGGGAGAACTTTGCAAGGGCAGCTGTGGAGGACAGAGCGCTCTTGGGGCCACCTGTGTGACAGGTACCCACACACCCCATTCATTGAGCTGGGAAGGTGAGGGCCTTATAAGTGCCTGGTGCTCCCCAGAGTTCTCCTCTATGCCCACAGCCACAGGGCAGGGCCCCCTCTACCTGTCCCCTTCACTGCTTGGCAGCCCAGTCTGAGCACATGCCACCCGCAGAAGTCACACTCACAGTCCCCTTAGAGGAAGAGGAAGTTGGCCAACCAGCCCAAGACAGAAGTGCAGCTGTTCCCATCCTGGTCCCATTTCCCCTCCTCCTCTAATTGAAAGCTACATCTTCAGGATGTGTGTGTGTGTGTGAGAGAGAGAGAGAGAGAAAGAGAGAGTGCGTGTGTATGTGTGTGTGTGAGAACTAGAGGCTTTAAATTCAAGGTTCTCTTCTGCAAAAGCCAATCCTTCCCAGCAGAGGCAAGAGAAGTGTGTTGCATCTGGTCCTGTCAGTGGAATTTGACTTAAGGCCATGAAGATGCTTCAGAAATGATGGCCAGCCTCTCCCTGGAGACCTACGCATTAATGGCCGGGCTCCCGGGAGCCAGTCTCTATGTTTGCTGAAGACATTTGAACCTTCCAGATAAGAGAAGGTGTTTGCCACCTGGAGTGTGTGTATGGAGTGGAAGTCTCCAGAGCTCGTCTAGGGCCTGTTCTACTTCACATGTAGGACAGGCCTTTCAGGGGCCATAGGCCAACCAAGTCAGGGCCTCTAGGTGTTTATTTTAGTTTTGCCAATAACATAGTTTGCCCATGATTTCTCATCACCCCATCCTCCCCACCTTCTACTAGATCTTTTCTGTTAAAAAGAAATGTGAGAAGACTTAAAGAATCTATAAAGTGTGCAGCTCCTGGAATCTTCTGGAAAATGGGCAAGATGAGCTTTTCTTAGTGGATAGAAAACAAAGTACCATTTTCTTTCTTCTTCTTCTTCTTCTTCTTTTTTTTTTTTTTTAAATATTTTATTTATTTATTTGACAGATCACAAGTAGGCAGAGAGTGGAGGGAAGCAGGCTCCCCGCTGAGCAGAGAGCCTGATTCGGGGCTCGATCCCAGGACCCTGGGATCATGACCTGAGCTGAAGGCAGATGCTTTAACCCACTAAGCCACCCAGGCGCCCCACAAAGTGCCATTTTCTTATGAAGATTCACCAGAACTCCTGGTCACTCCCCTGGAGATTTCTCATTGACATACACATACACACACTTTCTGTAATTGCTGGCACTAATTGGGGGAAATTTCTAGAAAATTTACAGTGGTTATATAAGATGAAATTTAGTTAACCACCAAAGGAAAAAAAGTAGAAACCTCCTAAATGAGGCAGATAGAAAGTAGTATTTTTCTTATTATGAGGGTTGGCCTGAGCTGTGGGCTGGAAAACCTCCAGTAGCGGCCTGCCAGATTAAAAAAAAAAAAAAAAACACAACAACTTAGGAAAGGCAAGACTAGTTTAACTGGTCCACCCAGTGCTCAAGAGAAGTGTGAAGAGCAGGAACTGGTGCTCCCAGGGCAAGCACCTGGCTCAGAAGGCTTGTGAGTTGCCTACGCCATGGAGAGGGTGCAGAGAGCGCGCCATCCCTCCTCCTCCTCACCCAAGGGCCGCTCTGAACTCAGGACCCCTAGGAGATGAGGGGGGAGTTGGTCCGTCCCACTTCTGTCGGTAAATGTGGTGAGCTTTAGTAGGCCTCTGATTTCTCTCCTATTCAACATCTGTTTGTAGTCCTGAGAGCTGAGACTCACCCTCAAGAATATGCATCCCAGTTTCGACCTCAGCTGGCAGAATGAGCCTTGAGATGGGCTGGGGGACCTGATTTTGTTGTGAACATAAGAGAGTCCCGATACCGTGACGGGGCGGGCACAATGGATGGCCAGCTGTTTGTGGAAAGTTTAGGAGACCCTGATTCCAAGACAGCCAGGGGTCTGTGGCTCCGGTAGATTCTCGGGTGTTTCAGGTTCCTTTGCCAGCAGCACTAAGGGAAGCTTAGTGCCTGGTAAAGCAGCTTCAGGAGATGCTCAGCTCTCTTCTGGAGTGCAGACCATGTCCTGCGTTTTAGGTCCTCCCTACCCTCTCTCCTCCTCTCTGCCAAAAGTCGTTGCCCCCAACTTCAGGGCTCTGAAAATGCTGCGTGTTGTGCAAAGTTTCTTTGAAGGAGCGAGAATCTGACTCCCCTAAAAGCAGGAATACTTCCTGCTAGTTTTCCCCAAGCCAGCAGACGTGTGTAAATGGTGCTTACTTGGCCTGCGTCCCTGCTGAGACCCTGTGGTTGGGATGGAAGTGCCTTTTCTTAGGCCTGGAGGAACCAGGTCCTGGCCGGCCGAGGAGTGTGCCCAGCCCAATGGGGCCCTGCCAGGGGCTATTGTTAGACCTGCGGCAGTGCCAGACTCAGAGGTGTCCCCTCCTCCAGGAGGGAGGGCCGGAGGGAGCTCCAGCATTGCTGACCAGTTGGCTGTTGGGTGAGTGAGGAGTCAGCGGGCCGGAGACACACAGGGGCTTGCCACAGTGGGGACACAAGAATCAGGTGGCTGCAAGAGAAGGGACTGAGTGGGGTCACCGTGGGGAGCCCTATTGAAGAGGAAGTCCTCCAGGCCTGAGCTTTATTGGCTGACTCTCGCTGGGCTTCCATTATTGGAGCAGTCTGGGGTGTCTGGGTGGGGATGCCACCGCTGGTAGGGGATCTCTCTGCTCTAGGTTTCCCTTTTCCTGGAGATTTCCCAAGAAGGGAGCTGGCAACACCTGGCACTGATGGCACCATCCCTCCCTAACCCGCAGGAGATGGGGGCCGGCAGCTCTGCATTTGCTGGGGAGGCAACAGGGGTTCTCCTTCTGGCTCCTACCTTCCTTCCCAGCACCAGGGGAAACGCATGATGTCTGGTCCTGCCCTCAGCAGCTGACTCTGAGCTGTACCAGCTTCAGCCTCCCCGCCCCCCACCCATGACGCCAGCAGCTCTGGACGTCCCCTGGGGAGTGTGGGGGCCGGGGTTCTCCACAGGGCAGCGCAGCCTCACAGTGGCACTCGGGGCTGTTGGGGGCAGTGCCGCTCCCTGCACCTAGGCTTCTCCCCCTTCTTGGGCCCCGCATGCACAAATCCACAAGGAGAGAAAGAGCTGAAACTGAGATGGCTGGTGCTTTCTAGCCTCAAGGGAAGAGACCCTGTTGCCTGGTCTCTTGGAGACCAGGAGAGGAGGTAAGGTCACCAAGTAGAAGGAACTGGTCTTGGAAGCCATGGCCACTTACCAGCTACATGGGCTGATTCAGAGACACCCCGTCCCCGCCTGCCCAAAGGGTCTTTAGCATTCACTGAGAGGTTTCTGTGAAGTCCTGCCATACAGCTGACCCCAAAGAAGTGAAGCCTCCTTTCTCTCCTTGTCCTAGATCTTTCTTTGACAAATAGCTGCTCTCAAGAGTGCTCCCCCTGTATCTCAGAGAGAGAGCAGAACTAAGCAGTCACTTCCCACCCTGCCCTACCCCAGCCGCTGCCCAGGCATCACCTCTCCCCCTGCTGTGGCACCGGAGAGCTTTGCCTCTGGTTTGGTTCCCTGGTGTAGTTGGAGGGACAGGCATTGGCATCATCAAGCACCACCCCCAGCCGGACCAAACACTTCGAAGACCCCCCTTGGGCAGTGACATTGGCTTTGCACAGGGCATCAGGAAGCTTGGGCGGGGCAGGGGTGGGTGGGGGCAGTGGTTAAGAGCCAGTAAGACAAAAGCAGAAGGCAGAGCTTCATTTCTGGGTTCTCAACAACCAGCATCGGTTAAGGCCCCATCCTGTGGGTACCTAGGGATACCAAGGGACATTTGCGTCTGTCTACCAGGTGGCCTCAATCTGTGCCAGGCCCAGGGTCCTTGGCTTTGGGCCTGGAGGTTCCCAACGGCGGGCAGTAGCCTCCTGCAGAAAGGGTGTGGAAATCACATAGGAACCTGTTGATAGCCAGGCATCGGTTTCAGCCACTTCCACCCTCCTGCTGAGCTCCCAGGGACATCTGGGGGCTGCCGATTCCAGAGCTCCAGGGACTGGGACAGGAAGTTTTACTCAGCCCACTCAGGCCTGTGGCCGGATCTGTGTACCTCCTGTTTTCCGCTCCGGGAAGAATGCCACTCCCTGGGCACAACACTGGGTGTGGACACCGCTGGCCTCCCCACACTGTCAGGTTCCCAGCCCCCAACTCCTCCCTATCCTCGGCACTCCAGGCCACGGTGAGATGGGCTCCCCACCCTTGCCAGCTGCGTGGGCCAGTCCGAGTTCTTTCCCACCCACGCTGCAGCCCCAGGCTGGCTGGTGAGGCACAGCGCGGTGCTGTCTGCGAAGTGTCATGTGCTGGTAGTGGACTGTTAGGACAAAAATGCGTCTGACCTTCATGTGCTCAAGCCTGAATCCTTGGTAAGGAAAAGGAACCGCCCTTGCGCCTCCTGTCTCCTACGCACGCCTGGCCCTTCCCTCAGTGACATCCAGTATGAACAGAGAGGAGGGTCAAGTCCAGTCCTGTTGAAGAAGCAAATCTCAAGTCTTATCTCCATTCCCGGCTCCCGCCCCCTAGCTCTGTCACCTCTACCCTGGCCAGAAGCCTGTGCAGGTGGAGAGCACAGCTGGCCGGGCAAGGAGCTGTTTGGAACCCAGGGAATTCCAACCTAACCCCTTGGCCTCACAGCTGGGGTGCCAGTCAGTGGGGGGAAATGGAAGGGATGATAACTTGGATCTGTAACCTTACTGTCCACAGGAAAGGAATTAAGCCATTAGTGTGGAGAGAGGGGCGTGACCGGGACCCAGGGCCCACACTCCCTGTACCAATGAGACTCCCGAGGCAGGGAGGGCAGAAGTCAGCACCCAGGAATGTCTGCAAGACAGCTCTGCCTTCTCAAAGCCCAGACCGGTTTTCCCCCCATCCTTATTGGGGATTTTTCCTGCAATGTTTTATTTTGAAAGTGTCAAATATAGAGTACAGTTTGAGGGTTTTACCGTGAACGCCCAGATCCTCACCATCCAGAGTCTGCGTTTCCCTGCAGGCGCTCAGTTACTTGGCTCCGTCCACCAAACCCATCTTCCCCGTCGACACGTTTCAGAGCCACATGAAAACACCAGTACGCTTCCTTCTTGGGGTTTTTAATTCTACAGGTAATGCACGTGCGAGTACATTCAAAAACACATAAAAACATTCTGCTTTTAGTCTTCCTTGCCTTCAACATGGAAGTGTAGCTCCTCCAGATGTTTCCTGGGCTTACATGAACGCACAGATGCACACACATACTCAGTAAGGAGGGCATCTGGTGCCGTAGGACATGGGATCAAGCTCTTCTGCTGATCCACTGCTTGCCACACTGGGAGTCTGAGGTGACCACTGGCAGACCAATGATGCGCCACCTGCTTTTTCTGTTCAGGGGGGCCTGTGGGTTAGCCTGATGTTGGCAGGGGACAATCCCAGGTCGTCATGGCCAGGCAGCTGAGAGTGACTTTTCCCACAGCTCTTGTGCCCAGGAACATCAGTACTGAACTGTTCCTAACTTGGGCTTTTTTGTCAGAGTTCCTGGTAGGGAGCTTTAAGGCACTTTAGCTCTCTAGGCCTTGAAGAATCCTCATTTTCTGGGCCCCAGATGTTTCCTTTCCCACCAGAGCAATCAGAGGGAGGACCTAGAAACAGCAAGGGTGAGGGGCACCAAGTGAAGGGTTTCAGGCCCTGCAGAGGCAAGATGTTTGGCTTCTCTGGCTTCCGTGTCCTCCTTGGCAAGACAGGGATGACACATACGTCCTGCCTCGCTCGTGAAACTGCGGCTCAGTTGAACACACACCATCTCGGTGTGTGTCAGTGGCCGTGCTCGAGAACAAGTAGTGAGGAACTGATCCTGTTTCCAGCTCGCCTTTCTCCACATCCATCACCCCCTCCTTGGCATTTCTCCTGTGGTTTGGGGAACTTCTGAGTAACCTTGGCTTCCCTCACCCTTGCACCTGCCTTTCAGATGTTAGAGTTAACCTTGTGTTCTGTCTTCTGCCTTCTTGGATTTCAGCTGAATCTCTATCCCACATCTACACTCGTCACCCACATCTCTCTTCCAAACCCCAGCCCTAGACTGCAGTGGACTCCTGGAGGTTTCCATTAGCATGTCCCAGTGGAGACACCTGGTCAGCACCTCGCACCCAACTCAACTCACTTCTCATGCCTGACCTTCTCTTCCTGGGTCCCCTCTCCTAGGCACCTGCCACTTGCCCAGCTGCCCTGGTCAGCACATGCCATCTCTCCCTCCTTGCCCCTGTGGCTAGTGCAGGTCCTGAGTCCTTCCCTCCTGCACTGCTGCCGCGGGCTCCCCATCTCTGAGCTCTGCGAGCCCATCCTCCAGTATTAGCAGAGACCAGCGGTGATCAGAATGCGTCTCCAGAGGCTCCTGATGAACCACATGAATCCTAGGCACCACAGCAGAACATGAGTTTGTCCTGGGGGTGTCTGTCTCACCCCATTGTGGCCCCCATGTTTCTCTGCAGATGCCTTAGCAAACTTCCCGCTCTTCCCAGTGCACAGATACTGTTCCCTTTGCCTGAAATGTCCGCACCCTGATGGGGCATCAGCCATCCCTTCTTACCTGGGCTTTTATGCATCATAAGGCTTCCTAGAAGTTCGTGTGCTGTTCATTTCCATTTTCTTGTCCGCCTCCTCTGTGAGACTGTGACTTCAGTCCTGAGGCCGTGGCTTCTTCGCAGAGTTGCCAGTGCCCAGAATGTCATAGAAATTTAATAAGGGGCTGCTGCCCCAGCCACAGTGCTCCCTCTGTGTGCTCAGGCTTTTCCAACCATGGCTGTGCGAAGGGCTTGGGGTGTCCAGTGGCTTCCTCCTGTTCCTTTTTGTGTGGGGGACCTTTTCTTCTTTTTTAAATTGAGTCATAGTACCATTTAGAACCTTCCCAATGCTACCACCACCACCATCTCTTTCTAGTTAGGATTTTCCAAAGAAAACCCCTTGCGTGATTGTACTTTTACCTGAAATAAGAGTCCATCTCACAGAGCCAGAGGGTAGAAGAGTGGGTCACCGGGGCCAAGGGGACGGTGAAGTAGGGAGGTGCTATTCAACAGGTGTAGAGTTTCAGTCATGTCAGATGAGTAAGTTCTGGAGATCCGGCTGCAGTTAGCAGTACTATCGTGCACTCTTGAAAATCTGTCAAGAGGGTAGATTTCATCGTAAGTGTTCTTAAGAACACCACCAGAAGAGGAGAAGAACACCCCTGCCCCATAGAGCAGTCACCCCGCAACCCTCCTGCCCCAGCCCTGGGCCTATGTCTTGTTCGGATTGGCCTGCGCTGCACATTTCATAGAAAGGAGTCGTTGAATAGGGGACTTTTTGTGTCTGGCTTCCTTCCCTTCACCTGATGTTCTCCAAGTCCATCCACACTGCAGCCCGCATTCCTGTCCGCCCCTTTCCCATGGCCGAGCGACACTCCGCTGTATGGATTTGTTGATCCAGTTCTCAGCCGGGGGCGCCAGGGCTGTTTCCACCCGTCGGCTGTTGCGAGCCATGCTGCTGCGGACGGGCTCGCCCCAGCTCCCGCTCTTCCATCCTCTCTCCCTCACACCCCACCGCCGTGCTTTGCCAAACCAGAACTCCAGGCACCTGGTCCACATGTTTGGGGGAAGGTTTCCTCAGGGAGGCAGCTGGCCTCTGCGACATACCTGTCCCCGCCCGAGCCCCTTTTGCCCTTCGTCCCCTGGCCACTTTCTTGGTGATTGGTCCCACTTGGTCTCGAGATCACGGACGTGCAGTATGCATGTCTTGTCTCTGCAGGGAGGGCTTTCGGGTCAGCGAACCCTTGGGCTCCTGTGTCACCCACACAGCCTTGCCCACTTCAGGTGGCCCAAGGGTCCCACCCAGTTCGCAGACCTGTGCCCGCTTTGTGCCACCTGTCTGCTAGTGACTGACCATCTTCCGCTCTCCTCTGTCCCCCCCCTTTGCAGATGACGTGCTGACGAAAGACGCGGGTGAGTGTGTGATCTGCCTGGAGGAGCTGCTTCAGGGGGACACGATAGCCAGGCTGCCCTGCCTGTGCATTTATCACAAAAGGTATGGAAGGGCCCCCAGGGCCGGTCAGCTCCATCTGCGATCCCAGAGGGCCCCTTCCCTGCTGCTGGGGTGGGCGGGCACCCTCACCACTAGCCGTTCAGTCCCCTCGCGTGGTGGGACAACCTCTTTGCCAAGGGCTCTAAGTGGGGGCAGAGCAGGTCTCTGGTGTGATGGCCTGGATGGTAAGGGCTGACAAAGACTTGCGGAGCCCATAGGCGAGAGGCACTTAAGATCCCACCCGGAAAGAGGTTGCTTTTGCATGTCTCCCTGAGCCTTTTCTTCCTCCACGGGCTGCTCCACAGCACGAGAACTGTCATCCGTGCCAGAGAGGCTGCACAGAGGGCTAGTGCGTGCAGCCCCTGTCCCTTCTCCCCCGAGGGCCAGAGGCAAGAATAGCCACGACTTGGGCAGCCACGGCACGAAAAGCTGCTGGAATTAGCAGGGCTCAGAGTCATTCTCAGGCTCTAGTACGAGCCGTGGTCTTGCTTCCAGCTAGAAAGAAGACACCTCTTTTCCCAAGACGGGAGGACACTCTGTGCCATCTGCTCTTGGCTCCCTGAGTCCCAGAACTTCTGACACACGGGCTTTTTCACAGCCCGCCTCACAGGGCTACTGGCCACAAGGCGATGGTGGCGCCTGGCACACAGATGTGGCTGGTGCATGAGAGGCTCCAGGTTGGCCCCAGGGGAGGAGGTCTTGGACTGGGTCTGGCACAGATTGCTCCAGCCCCCCAGGGACTCACCGCTCAGAACCAGAAGATGGAAATGCTGGGCTCTAGGGGAGAATTATGCAAATTATCTACCTGGTTCCTGTGTTCGAAAATACCCAGATGTTGGCTTACAAATCAGAAAGCTCTCTTGGGGCAATCTCTGTTTCCTGTCTGGTTCAGATGGTCCTTTCTCTGAACACTGGAGACCAGGGTTTCACTGTCAGCCTCTTGTCTGGCCCTGTCTGACTGTCCCCAGCAACGTGACTGAGCCAAAGGGCTGGTCCTCCCCTTCCCATCTCCTCCAGGAAGGGTTCTGGCCATCTGCTGACCACAAATGACCAAGCTATGTAGAGCTTGGCAGGGGTGGGGAGGGAGGATGTCTCCTGAGAAGTCCCACCGGGGACAAAGCCTCAAGGCTGCCCCTTTGACCAAGGAGGGGGCTCTCCGGACCCCAAAGCTGGAGCAACAGCCAGCCTGCTGGGTCTTGGTTCCCATCTTCTTGTGCTTTAAGCCCGAGAGATGGTGGGCTCACTGGCCAGCATGGCTGTCCCGCTCTCACCCTCTCCCTGGTAGCTGTTACCCCCCACCGCCCCAACCCCATCCAGGCTCCCCTCGGGTGAAGCCTTGGTCCCTCTCAGGGCCACACTCCCTGCTTCCTGCAGCTCCCAGATCCAGCCCATCCTATACCCACCCTGCTGGGCCGATGCCTCAGGCTGAGCTGACATCAGTCTTGGTGTTCTCCCTTCTTGCTTCAAAAAGTGGGTGTCTGGGGACATACTTGTTTTCCCCTGAGGTCCTCATGAGTGATTTAGCAAACCCCTGCTCAGAAGCCTAACCCCTGGAGAGCACACCCCAAGGAACAGCCTGGTCAGTGGTAACGTGTCTCCCCTTGCCACCTCCCTGCCTCAGTTGCATAGATTCATGGTTTGAAGTGAACAGATCTTGTCCAGAACATCCCGCGGACTGACCCTGCTGGGCTCGCTTGCTGACTCCTCTCAAAGGTGAGCCCGTGGCTGGGGGTGCTCTGGACTCTGGGCCTGGGGTCCAGTCACTCTGGGGCCTGGAGGGTAGGGAGCTCAGGTGCCCTTACACACCCCACCAAGAAGGGAGCATCTTCCCAGTTAATGGTTCTGTGAGGGGGCGGGTATGATTGTCCAGGAAGACTAGCAGATACAAACTCCTAACCTGATGGAGAAGCTGCTCAGTAGAATTGCATTCGCTGGGAAAAGACCCATGTATTCCGGACATCTAAAGTGAGTCTCCCTGAAGGCTCAGAAAGATCCCGTGGAACGTGCCGGGTGGGAGAAGCAGCGGCGAGCTCTAGGACCAGACGCTGGGTTTGTGTCCTGCTCCGCCTCGTGCTGGAGGAGTGGTGAGGGCAAGTCCTGCTTCTCGGGGTCTCTGCTTCTTCAGGCCAGGGGGATAACCTCACTCCCTGTGGGAGTCCCTGTGAGACGGTACACTGTCCTCTGCGGTGCTCATCCGTGATCATGTCACTGCTGGTTCTTCCTGCCTTTAGGCCACCTGCCTCCCACACACACTCACACTCTCACCCATACTTACGCACACACCGCTTCCAGATCAATCTCTGCAGCAGGCCGGCACAGCCTTCCCCACCAGATGTGCACACGTGGTCCCTATCTAACTGTGCTCTGACTCCCCGTCTCCTCCCCAGGGCACCTTGCTTCCCTGCTGACCACCCTCTCCTGTCGCCATCCTCCCTGTCCCTTGTGAGTTCTGAGGCGGCAGAGAAAACCAAAACCCTGACTCCACCTCATCTCACATCAAAAGGTTTTGGGGCTTCCTTTCTTTTCTCTCTCTCGCTGTCTCTCTTGTTTTTGTTTGTTTGTTTTGTTTTCCTTTGTTCTTTCATTAGGTTTATTTTATTTATTCCAAGTAAGCTCCCAGAACAGCTGATGATGTCAGACAAATCAGGGACATTTGCTCTTTTTACCTTCCCCTCAAAAACTGAGGACACGGGGAGAAGAAAAAGCAAGGGTGAGAGTGAGGCAGAGGGACTGGGCCGGCGCCGGAGCGGGAGTCCAAACCCCGGCGGGACGTTTGGCTTCGGGCCCCAGAGTGGAACCACAGACGCCCGGCCAGCCTCAGCGGGATGCATGCGGCCGGCCTCGGCTGCCAGAGCGCGACTTACGTGTTCCGGTCCACACAGGGACAGCCAGCCCCCGTTCCTGAGAGGAGGCATCGGACACGGGCAGAGCTGAGCTGGGGACACCAGTGGGAACAGGGCACCCCTTCTGCACTGACTTCCAGAAAATGGTTCTCCCTTTCTCCCTGAGGACACCAAATTGGATGAGAGCGAGTTTGAGAGAAGAATCAACTGCTATCTTTCCCCTCAGCCCTCCTCCCAGGAGGGAAAGGGCATTTTCTTTTACACCTTTGAAAGGCATTGTGGATCTGTCTAAAGTGTTTACAAAAAAAAAAAAAATTATAAAAAAAAAAAAGTCTAGTGTCGACTGGTGTTTTCCCTCGTGATGTTTACAGATTGCTGTCTGCTGCCCAGCTAGAGCCCACTCAGTGACAGACGAACGGGGCCGCGCACACGGTCTCCTCCTGTGCCCAGCACCATCCCATCCCACGCCCACCCTGGCCCTGTCTATCACCACCACTCTGCCTTGGGTGTTTTGTCTTTCTTTCTTTCTTTCTTTTTCTTTTTCTTCTTTTTTTTTTTTTTTTTTTTTTTTTGTATTTTTCCCCCTCCAATTTCTGGCTTGGTTTTGCACATATCTCACCTTGGGACCCTGATATTTAACTTCATTGCCAAAACAACAACAACAACAACAACAACCAACCTATCAAGGACCTCTTCCTCTCCCTACCCTTTATCTCTCCCTCCTTCCCTCCTGGTTCTGGTCAGTTCAGAGGATTTAATAATCACAAGTGTCCTGCAAAAATGCCAGAACATTTTTCTTAGACCCTTGTGGATTTTTTGTTTCCAGAAAACTTAAACCACAAAAGACTTACTAAAGGAATATGTACAGTTATCCCTGTTTTCAGGCACTCTGTTTGAGAACATTTTAGCCATTGATGTTCACACGTGGCATCAGCCCATGCAAGATAGGTTTCTGTATTTATATATTAAAATACAAAAAAAAAAAAAAAAACCTTATAAAATGTTTAAAAAAATGTTCAAAGCTTGGGGGAAAAGCTTTCTTCATTAGTCAAGGTGTTTTGATATGGTATTAAAATGTCTAATAAAAGGTGCACTGTGTGACTTTATTTTAACGAGGTATTGTTACACATTCAAGAATTGGAGGTTGAAGGCCTGTCCCCCACTCCCTCACCTACCTCCCTAGCCTTTTCCAGGCTGCTACTTGGCACTACAGGAGTGTGGAGTGGTCCTCAGAGCAGTCATGCCTGGGCAGAGGGAACCTGGCAGGTCATACCAGAGTCCTTCGGGGGTTTTGACCCTCCCAAGCATCATGGAGTCCATCTGCCATCACCTGCGGAGTGGTTATGACAGAACTCTTCAGGAAAGATCTGCGGGGGCAAAAAGATCCTGCAGCCGGTGGAGGCTGCAAGGATGCAGACTCAGGTATCGGCCCAGTCCCCGCCTTCATCCTCAGTTCCCCATCCCACGTCCGTCCTGCCTCGCCTGTTGCTCAGTCTGCATCTCGGTGCTGACTCATGGGCATGCTTCATTGAGGCCGAGAAGGAGGCCCTGCTTTGGGGCTGAGCCAGCTCAGAGCCGTTGAACTGGAACCAGCCACTCCGGGCTCACAGGAGTTGGCACACCTCAAGCTGGGCGGGAAGCTCGGAGCAGGGGGTAGCGGCTCATGCCTGGCCTCTGTCCCTGTGCCAGACAGGCTCCTGGAGGGGCATTCCAGGGCCTCCTGCAGAGCCTGTGAAGGAAGGCTCTGGAGGGAGATGCCTCCAAGCTTCTGTGCTCACACCCCTCCTGGGGCCTCTCCAGTGCTGTTGCCTGGAGAGTGCTCTGCCTTCCTCAGGCCCTGGCTCTGCAGTCCTCCAACGTCAAGTGCTTCCCGAAGCACCTACTCTGTGCAAGGGCACTGCAGGCCGGGGCGGATGTGAACCGAGGCACAGGCACACTCAGAATGTTCAGAGAAATGCTAAAGAATTTGCGGGTCTGAGCCTGGGCCTTAGCGTCAGACCCACCTGGGGTGGGGAACCCCCAATCCTCCCTGCCCCCCGGGTCCAACCCTTTCCAGGGTAGCAAGAGCATGAGCTCTAAACTGTCTGTAGGTGGGCTCCTCTGTTGGGCAGAATGATCTTGGGGGGACAACGTGGCCCTTCTGAACCTGAACCCCAGGTTGGATCGCATCTGAGTGGGGACAGAGCCGCACAACTCAGGTCACCAGGAGGGGCAAACAATCCTCCCGGAAGCCTCTGGCACATGCAGAGCAGGTTCCCTCGTAGATCCGTCCCCGCAAAGAGCACTGTTCTATTCACAGCACCTCCTGCTTCTGCCTGGCAACTGTGTCTCCCTGTTCTAAATTTAATTCCTCTAGCAAAGCTGGCCCTGGAGATCTCCTTGCCTGACCCCTGGGCCTGCAGGCAGAGGCCTCTGTGACCACCTTGGTGGCTTTGGCCCGGGGGCCTTAGCAGGTCCCTGGGTAAGCCAAGTGGTCGTGACCCGGTAGGGCAGGCTGCAGCCCACACTGGGCTCTATTCCAGGCTCTTGGGGTCAGTCCCTGTCCCCACCCCCAGCGCCTTGCACTCCCACCCAGCACACGGCGGCCCTCTGCCGGCTGCAGTGTTCTCAGAATCTACCCAGATTGCCGGCTCCGAGGGCAGGGTGGACCGGGCTGGTCCAGGCTTCCCAGGGAGAGCTGCGCTGTCATTCATGCTCCATCCAGGCAGCTCTCCCAAGCTCTGTCCTTCCAGGAGGGGAGGAAACCAGCTGGAACTGGGAGGTGGCTAAGGGCCTTGCACACCTTGGGGAGCTTCCTGGGCAGAAGCAGCTCACTAAGACCGTTCAGCTAGCAGCCGTTTAACAGTGTTGAGTTTCCTAGGAGAAGGTCCTTATGCTTAGGCGGTAGATGTTAAATTCTATAGGTAAATGGTGTCAGGAAATGTGTAACTCAATTCCAGATGGTTCCCCAGAAAGTACACACACAAAGCAAATTAGGCAGAAATAGTCAGTTGAATCTTCAGGGGCTGGTATTTCAGCAAACAGTGAGCTTGTTCTTCCAGCTCATCTAAGAAGAGCCGTGCCCAGTAAGGGGAGACACCTCCATTGCAGACCTTCCCCCTGAGCTGGGGGCGAGGCAGCCAAGTTGGGATGGGGGTGGGGCCAGTGAGCTGTGCGCTGCTTAGATGGTGCCTGGAGCTGGTCGCTTGGGGAGAGCCGGTGAGGCTTGCCCCCACATCACCCCTTGACTGAGCTACTGCTTGTAGCCTGGGGGTGGAGACGTCCCAGAGGAGCAAACTGGGCTCAGTCCCCAGTGTTCGAGTGGCTTCCAAGGACCAAGTTGGGCTGAGAAGTCCCAGAAGGGTGCCTCTGTTCAGGGCCTGGACAGCTGATGGGAGAGGCAGGGAGGGACCCAAGAGGTGGAGGCAGGGAAGGAGTTCAACAGGTTCCTGGGAGTGAGGTGAGATGGGAGGGTCCCGCTGGCCTTCCCGCTTTGCTGAGCTAGCACCTTTGCTTAGGGACCAAAGGAAATGGGCCCGCAGGATAGGCTCCTGGGCCGGAGTTTAGAGACCGACTTCCAGGACACCAAGCCAACCCCATCTCAACCTTGGGGAAGTAGGGAGGGGACCCAAGGCAGAGTTACAGGCCCTGGACAGAGGGGAGTCCTGGGTGCCACTGCCCAGCGCAGATGCTGTGGTGTTGGGCGCCCTCTTGTGGGCTTGGGAACAACTGATAAGTTTGAGGGCCAAGTGGTCTGGTCAGGGATCCTAAGGCATGGGCAGGCCCAGGGGAGCGAGGGCAGATCCTGACTTCAATGGGGGAAAAGCTAGTAGTAAAATACATCACACCATGGAGAAGTATAATACGAGGACAAAAATTTCACTTCCTTTTCCATTGATTGGCAGCAGCCATTTGAAGAACATGTTCAGAATGTTCTCGGGCCCAGTCCAGGCCAGTTGTGAGGGGCGTCAGCCATGGGCAAATCCTCAGGCTCTCTGTTCTCATGAGCAGCAGTTGTGACAGGGACTTTCGTCCCTGAAAGTGACTTTCTGTAGCCTAAGCACCATTCCCTCCCTCCCAGGCTGCGATAAGTCAGAGGACAGACAGGGGAGGAGGGACGAGGGACAAGGACAAAGGTTAGAGAACCCGACGGAGGTGGTGAGGACAGGCACAGGAGGCCATTCACAGGTACTGTCTGCTTATCTCCAAACTGCTGCAAATGGGGTTCTGGTTTATTTCAGGGGCCCAAGGACACCTACACCAGGAAAGGCCTATTCCTGTCCCCACACCAGACAGGTAGAGTAGGGCTGAGGGAGCTAAGTCCCTGAGGCCTTGCCCCCAGCCCTCAGCAGCAGGGAGGGCTGGACCAAGGGGAAGGCAAGCAAGGATACCTGCAGATCTGGGCCAAGACAGAACTGTTTTGTGACAAGAAGGAAGGTTCCAGAACAGGAGGTTCCACTGTCTGGGGGCTTGTAGGCCAAGTACTTGGAGACCCTCACAGCACCTTGCCTGGGTTCATGAGGCCTCGGGGATCCAGCATGGCCTTCAGCTGCCGCATGATCTCCATGCCCACGACGCCCACCTCCTCCTGTAGCAGCTGCCGCTTGCCCAGACCAATGCCATGTTCCCCAGTACACGTCCCGTGGAGTGCCAGTGCCCGCCTGGGAGGCAGCGAAGAGATCCTCAGCAGGGTGCTCCTTCCCCCCACCCCCCGCCCCCCCGCCAGCCAAGGGGTTTTCTCTTACCTGCCCAGCTGTTTTCCAAAGTCCCTGACCCTGCGGAGCTCCTCGGTGTCCTCTGGGTCCACCAGCAGAATACAATGGAAATTGCCATCGCCCACATGTCCAACAATGCATCCTGCGGGCCCAGAGGATAGAGCTGCTGCCCCAGTCCAGGCCTCCCCCTTCCCTCCCACATGGTGCTCCAGCAGTGGGCATGCGGACCTGTGAGTCCTGACGCCTTCAGGTCCTCCTTGGTCTGCACCAGGATCTCCGGCAGCCGGGAGATGGGCACACACACGTCGGTGGAATAGCCCTGGGTGGGGGCAGGTTTGTGAGGTTGTCCCCCCTCACCTCCTGCCTGCCTGGAGGTAAGAGGTCCTTGTGGCCAAGGTTAAGAACAGGTCAAAGGAGCCTTGACCTCACCCCCCCCCCCCCCACAAAACTAGCTGCTTTTCTCTAGGCCTATTTGCCCCGGGCGACCACACACATGGCCAGAGTGAGTGCCCTGCCTTGCCCACAGAGGCTTTGCCAGCTCTCACCTTGCTCCCTGCCGGGCCACATGCAGGGCATACATGGAGGGGCCCAGGCAGCCACGCCTTCACACATGCTGCCTGGAGCCCAGTCTCCTCTTCCATTTGGCCGACCCCTTCTGCTTCATCCTCTCTCCAGCCAGCCTGCCCTCCGCGTGCACGGACTCTAAGAGCACCTGCACTGTCCCTGTGCCCAGGCCGGGGCTCCCTCCTGAGGCTTTGGCAGACAACTACTTCTCCGCTAGACAGTGTCTGAGAAGCAGCTGGGTAGGGGCCAGGCTGCCCACAGTGGGTCTCAGCCTCCTGCTTGGGACAGCAGGATGGTGGGCAGTGGCTGCTACCTGCACCCCAGCCCAACTCACCTTGCAGCCTGGCCGCAGGGCCAGAGCGGCGTACCAGGCGTTGTGCCGCGCCGCCCAGAGCCGGCTGCGCTCCTGGGCCCCCTTGGCCCAGGAGAAGTGGGAGGCTCCGTTGTGCTGGGTGATCTCCTCTGCAAGGGCGGGGGGAGGTTCACACAGGGCCTCACTCGGGGGCCAGCCTGAGCCCGCCACCCCATAGGAGCCCAGCACACCTGCCCGCTCTATCTGCTCGGCCAGTGCCCGCTCAGACCCGTGGAACTCAAGGAAGAGTGTGGGTGCCACGAAGGAGTTCAGCTGGCTGTGCCTGTTGCAGGCGTCCATCATGACTTCATCCAGAAACTCTGGGGCCAAGGAGAGGGCAGGTGAGGTGAGGCCCAGGCCTCTTCCAGGAAGCCCACCTAGACGGCCCAGCCCCCAGCTCACCAATGCGGGCCACGGGCACTGCAGCCTGGAGGATGTGAACGGTGGCATCCACAGCAGCCTGGACACTGGGAAATGCGCAGGTGGCGGCCACCGTGGCCTCAGGGGCGGGGTGCAGGCGCAGGGTGGCAGCCGTGATGAGTCCCAGTGTCCCCTCAGAGCCCACGAAGAGCCCTGTGAGGTTGTAGCCTGCTGCACTCTTCCTGGACCCAGGGGACATATAAGGCAGGTGAGTGCTCGGCCAGGAGGTGGTGGCTTTCTGGCCACAAGCCTGAGCTGGAGGCCCAGCACCGTCCCCCAGGCCCCTGCCAGGAGGGGAGTCGGCCCAGCCTGCCATCAAGACAGGTGAAGAACGTTGGCGGGTGTGCGGGTGTGCGCGACTGGAGGCTCAGAGCCCTCAGGGGCCTGGCCGCCCAATCCCATTTCCTGGAGGGGGAGGGGCTCACCGGAAGTGCCGGCCCAGGCCCGCGGTGTGAAGCAGCCGGCCCCCGGGCAGCACCACCTCCAGGTTCAGCACGTTGTCCCGCATCGTGCCATACCGCACAGCATTGGTGCCGGAGGCCGCGGTGGCCACCATGCCCCCGAGGGAGGCGTCCGCGCCCGGGTCTGCAGGGCAGAGTACAGGCAGAAGGCGGCCTGGGGTACATACGTACCTGGGGACCGAGGGCTCCCCTTGCGCCCGGAAACAGCCCTGCCCCCCTGGGAGCCCTCAGGGCACCGGGGAAGGGCCTCGAGCTCCAGCCTACCCACAGGAAACCAGAGGCCACTGTCCCGCAGGTAGGTGTTGAGCGTTTTGCGGGTGACGCCGGGCTCCACCACCACAGAGAAGTCCTGTGGGTTTACCCTCAGGATTTGGTCCATGCGTGTCAGGTTGATGCAGACGCCGCCCTGGTGGGAAGGGATGCCAAGGAGCTGACGGACCTGCGTCCTCCCGGGGCCAGGCCACCTCCCATAGGACCTCCTCTCCAGGCTGAGCTGCCCAGAGGTCAGGAGCCCCGGAGGGCAGGTTAGGGTGGGGAGGAGGCAGCCACGGTGGGGGTGGGGGGGCTACCTGCATGGCACAGACTCCACCCTCAAGCCCCGTGCCAGTGCCAAATGGGACGATGGGCACTCCTTGGCTGTAGCACAGGGCGGCCAGCTGGCTGACCTGTTCCACATTCTGGGGCCACACCACAGCGCCTGGAGGTCGGCACCTGGAACCAGACCATCAGCAGTTTCTGCGGGCACGGTGTACCCTCGGTGCTGCTCATGTCGGAGGAGCCCCAAGGTATCACGGGTGGGAGAGGGATGGTGGGGAGGAGAGGCAGAGAATGCAGCCCTCCCCCCAAAACACGATAGGGTTGGGGGAGAAGACAGCCCAGGACTCTGATGGGGGAGGGGCCCCCACACCTGTGCATGGACTCATCGTGCCCGTGCTGCTCTCGGTCAGCAGCAGTAGTGGACACATGAGGGCTCCCCACAACTGCCTTCAGAGCCTCCACAAAGTCTTTGCTGAGCTCGCCCTGCAAAGAAGAAACACACCGCCAGAGTCGCTCAGAGCCCCCCACCCCCGTCCCCCTGGGCCAGGTCCAGGAGTGGAGGAGGGGCTGCCAGCACCCCACTGACACCAATTGGAGGACCAGCACATCTAGGCCTGGCCGGTGGACCCACAGGAAGTAAACCCACTCTACAAGAAGGCCCCTTTCTAAACAGAACCATCAAGGTCAGTGTTTCAGTTGGGAAAAAACAGCACCGGGGTCAAAATCGAGCCAGTTTCACTCTACAGAAAGGAACCCTACAGGGTTCCATAACGTAGCCAGTTCTGCCCTAGTGGCTTGGAAGATTTACTTATCTCTGCTCTTCCTCCACCACTGCCCCAGGCACGCTAGGAAACTGAGAGGGATAAAAGAAGAATGGGAAGGGAAAGCCCCATCCCGAAGTCACTGAGGTGCCTCCCCCCAACCGTCCTTACCCCCTAGGCATTGTTTCAAAATGGGAGCCCCAAAGAGAGTGTTCTGGAGCCCATATACTTTCGATTTTACACCCACCAGCCTCATTTGTGGCAGCTGTGGGGACCTCAGCCCATCTCACTCAACACCCACGCTTGGCACAGCGAGCCCAGTGATCCTCCGCTCAAGGTCATAGGGTGCTGGTGCAGCACACAGAGCCTGGTGGAAGCTTGGCATCTGGCCCCTCACCCTCCAGCGGGCTTCCCCGTCCCCCACCTACCTTCGTCCCCCTGGAGCAGTAGCCCCTCCAGGGGAACAGCCCCCAGGGGTTCGCAGCAGCCCGGAGCAAACTGGCCATTGTGGGGCAGCAGCCCAAGGGGCGTGTGCAAGGTGGCCAGGTTGCTGCCCCAGCCCAATGGCTGTGCTGGGGGGAGGAGGGGTGGCCGCTTAAGGTGGCACGGCCTTAAGGTGGCCCTGCCAGCCCTTGGTGTGTCATTACTCCCAAAGAGGTGAGGGTTACCTAAAACAAAGGGAAACAGGCTAGCGGCCCCTCTCTGGCTTAAGGCTCTGTGGTGGCTTCCCTTGGTCTTTAAAATAAAGGCAGCATCCTTGCCATGGACTTAAAGGTCCCTATGGTCCCTGCTCTACTTGACATCTACCCACTTTTTTCCAGTCTCCTCTTTGGCATCTGAGTTCCAGTTTCCCTTTGGGTTCCTGTATCCCCTGAGCTCCAGCCAGCTCAGGGCCTTGGCACGCACCCTTTGTCTCTCTTACCCTGCAAGTCTCAGGACTCTGAGGAGGGAAGTGCACGGAGGCGGAGGTGGGGAGCGAGTAGGGCAGTGAGGCAAGCCCGGAAGTCTCCCTGGAAGAGGGGAGATCTAAGTAGGCACTCCTCTAGTTCACCAGCTAAGTGAAGGGAAAGGAGGGTGTCCTTTCATCTCCACTGTTCTGCTGGGTGGATTTCAGAACCATCCTGCAGTGATGTGGCTGCCACTCCTGAAGCCCTTTCAAGCTCCCTTTTCCTTCCACAGCAAATTTGGAGACGCATGTTGCTAACATTACTAAGATAAAGCTATTCAGAGCTTTGTTTTTCTTCTCAATTGAATCTCGAATACAAACTCCTACTTGGGTCCTTCTCCCCAGCCACATTTGAATGAATTCACATTGCCACTCCCGGTGTGTTGCTTAACTGGCTTGTTTCAAAAAACGTCTCTTACCGTTGGCTAGTTCAAATCAAGATCCTGTGAAAGTCCACAAAACGCAGTTGGTTAACATGTCTCATAAATCTGTTTTCTTCTCTAGCAATTTCCCTCCCCCCATACCTTTTTTTCCGTGCCATTTATTTGTTAAAGAAACTGGGTCTCTTGTTGTGCAGAATTTTCTACCTTATATTTGTGGATGGTTGCATCCATGTGGTATTGTTTGATATCTTCCTCTGGTCCCTGTATTTCTTTTTTTTTTTTTTTTTTTTTTAAGATTTTATTTATTTATTTGACAGACAGAGATCACAAGTAGGCAGAGAGAGAGAGAGAGAGAGGGAAGCAGGCTCCCTGCTGAGCAGAGAGCCCGATGCGGGGCTCGATCCCAGGACCCTGAGATCATGACCTGAGCTGAAGGCAGCGGCTTAACCCACTGAGCCACCCAGGTGCCCCGGTCCCTGTATTTCTTGTAAATTGTTAGATCAAGGTGTGGCGCTGTGCAGTACAACTTCCTCTTAAATTTTGGAAATATTCGGTACCTGTGCTTCCATTAGCCACAGGTAGCTAATGGTACTGGAGGTATCTGTTGTTTGAGGAGAGATGCCAGGGAGAGATTGTGGCAAACCCTAAAAGAAGACCTGCAATGCAGATCCCTAAGGTTTGGAAGCAGGGTCATGACATTTGCAACAGAGACTATATACACCATTCAAAAAAGTGCCCCCTGGCCTGTTACCAGGTCCTGGTTATGCTGGTGAGCGTGAGCACATCAAGTGGCTACCTGGCCGGAGCTGGGCATCATGGGCTGTGTTTGTTTTTGGTTTGTTTGTTTGTTTGTTTGTTTTTAAGATTCCATCCATTCATTTGTCAGAGAGAGAGACAGAGAGAGAGGACAGCAGGCAAGGGAGGGAGCCCAATGCGGGACTCAGTCCCAGGACCCTGGGATTGTGACCTCTGCTGAAGGCAGAAGCTTAACTGACTCAGCCACCCAGGCATCCCCATGGGCTGTATTCTATCAGACTCACCAAATCATAAAGGCAGGTGGGTCCAAAACAACCCATCATTAGACAAAAGAGTAATAGGTAAAATTGGGCACAACCAGGGCCAGAAGGCAAACTAAGCTGCACAGGTAGACGGCTTGGATCCCCAGGTCACCCACCATCACCTGGCCAGCACCTTTCCTTCAGCTCACACCTTTATGGCCATAAGGGGAACTTTGATGACCCGCTGATAGAAGAAGGAAAAGTTCAAGCTCGGTTCATGAATGGGTAGGCTCAGTATGAGGGTGTGAGCCAACAGACTGTTGCTACACTAGGGCTCCACTTAGGGGTAAAGGAAGTCCCTCCAGTTGGCAGAGCTCCAGGTCACGCACCTATTCATCCCCTTTTGTAAAAAGAAAAATGGCCCCATAGAAGAATAAGTATAGGCTCCTGGGCAATGGCGAATGGCTTGACTATGTAGTCAAGGTCCTATGAAGGAGAAAGATTGGAAAATCAGGGTCCAAGAGGTTTGGAGAAGAGGCATGTAGATGGAGCTCTAGGAGTAAGCACAAAGTGGGATCTCTGTAGCACAGGTATCACACGTTAACGCCCACCAGCCAGTATCTGACACGGAAGAGACCAAACGGAGCAGATAATATGATTGATTCTGCCAGTTATCATTGGCCAATGATATCAGTGTCAAAGACCACTCCAGTGCTGGCACAATGGTAGCATGGAGGCTAATAATGGATCTGCCAGCGTGGAAACCACTCACTAAGGCTGATCTGGCTATTGCCACTGCTGGGCATTCACCTACTGCCGCATTGAATCCCCCCACATAGTACCATTCCTCAAGGAGACCAACCAGTCATTTGGTCACAAGTCAGTTACAATGGACTGCTTCCACTCTGAAAGGGGAGCAATTTATGTGGGCTGAGATCAACACAACACATGTTATGCGTCTGGAATTGCCTCTCCTGCCTCCAGGGACTCAGCCAACCCTACTGTCTGGAGGTTCACAGAATATTTGATCCACCACCACAGTATACCACATAACATCGCCTAAAGCCAAAAAACCCACTTATTTTTTGTTGACCTTTTAGAACAGTGGTGGAATGGCCTTTGGGAGGTACAACTAAGACAGCAGCTTGGAGATACATCCACTCCACTGCAGTGCCAGAAAAGGAAGAGATTTTCATATAACTAACAGATAAAAGGGGAGTATCAAAATGACCTTCAACTTTTTATTCTGAAATAATTTTAGACTTTGAGAAAAATTGCAAAATTAGTACAGGGAGTTCCTATATATCCTTAACTTGGTTTTCACTAGTGTTTACATTATATATAACCATAGGACAGCTGTCAAAACTAAGAACAAGTAAAATATTCATCAATATAGTTAGAGAATTGGTGCATATTTGATTTCACCAGCTCTTCCAATAAAGTCCTCTTTTTGGGGGGTGGGGAGAGGAGTTGTTTGGTCCAGGATCTAATCCATCATCTCATTCTGCCATTAGTTGTCTTGTCTCCTTTGTCTCCTACAATCTGTTGCAATTCCTTAGTCTTTTCTTGTCTTTCTGACCTTGACATCTTGAGGGGTACTTGTCAGTTACTTTATTGAATGTTCTTCAGTTTGGATTGTGTGTTGTTTTCTCATGAGTATATTGAGGTCATGTGTTTCTGGAAAGGATGCCACAGAAGGGTGATGCCCTTCTCAATATATCATATCGGCAGTTTCAGATGTCAGTATGTCTTATTAGCAGTGACGTTTACTTTGAACACTTGGTTTAGGTCATGTCTGTGGGGTTTCTGCACTGCGAAATAACATTTTTCTCTTTTTAGTTAGCAAACATTTGGGGTAGATACTTGAAGACTGTACCATATCCTGTTTCATCTCACTTTCATCCACCAGTCTTAGCTTCTACTGGTGGATCTTGCCTGCAGTCATTGTTATTGTGGTATTGTGTGTTCTGATGGTGATTTTCTACTTCTCTTATTCCCTCAGTATTAGTTGATTAGAATTATTCTCTAAGGAAGAGCCATCCTTCTGCCTCATTTATTTATTTGCCTACTCAATTATTTATATATTACCAATATGGACTGATGAATACTTATTTTATTCCACAGTTTATAATCTAATACTGTTATTATTTTGTTGCTCAGTCAGTTCTGGCTTTGGCCACTGGAGACCTCTGTCATATGGATTTCTCTGCCCTTTAGACACCCACAGCTATTTTTAAGCACTGCCTTACTTTCTAGTACTATAAGATGCTCCGGGCTCATCTTGTCTAACCCCTTCTCACACCAGAAACCAACCACTTTTCCAAGGACTTCTGGCTCCTTTTAGTGGAGAATAGTATTTTAAACTTGAGATTTGCTTGTTAGATGTGCTTCTAAACTGAACAATAAGAAAACAAAAAACGTGTGCAAAAGATCTGAGCACTTCACCAAAGAAAACATACAGGTGGAAAATAAGCATATGAAAAGATGCTCAACATCACCTGTCATCACAGAAATTACAAGTTAAAACAAGACATCACTATGCACCCATTAGAATGATGAAAATTTAAAAAAAAAAAAAAACTGACATCAAATGCTGACAAGGACACAGAGCAACAGGAAGTCTCATTCACTGCTGGTGGGAATGCAAAATGGTACAGTCACTTTGGAAGATAGTTTGACAGCTTCTTACAAAGAAATGCCATAGTCTTACCATATGATCTAGCGATCATGTTCCTAAGTACTTATCCAATTGAGTTAAAACATGTCTCCACAGAAGTCTGCACGTGAATGTTTACAGCAGCTTTATTCAAAATCTCCATAAACTCCAAATCTCCAAGATGTCCATCCAAAGGTGAATGGGTAAGCCGACCATAGTGCATTAAAACAAGAGAATACTTAGCTCCTAAAAGTCACAAAAAGACATGGAGGAATCTTAAATGCATCGTGCCAAGTAAAAGAAATCAGTCTGAAAAAAGCCACATGCTATGTAATTCCAACCATGTGACATTCTGGAAAAGATAAAACTAGGCAGGCAGTAAAAAGACCAGTGGTTTCCAGGGACTAGAGTTGCAAGGGAGGAATACATGAACTACAGGGGATTTTTAGGGTGGTAGAACTATTCTGTATGACTTGGTAATGGTGGGTACATGACCTTACGCAATGTTCAAAACCTACAGAACTTTACAACACCAAGAGTGAACCTTACTGCAAACGAATTAAAAAAAAAAAAAAATCATTTAGGGGGTTGGAAGATCCCAGCAAAGAATGCAGGCTGTGACAAGAGGATCTAACTATAGCTTTCTAAATGTATGAAGCAAACTCACTGAAGGGGGTATGGGAAAGTAGTGCTGACCCAAGAAACTTTGGGAATGGAGTGTATAAGACTAAAGGCAAAAGGAACTGCCCATGTACCTAGTCAGTACCACAGAGGTACGAATTAACAGTTCTGATACAACCATACATATATGCTGGATTGATTGAATAAATTAATAAATGGGGAGAAGAGACAAGCTCCCCATGCAGAAGAATTCCAAATAAGTTATGTAGGTACTCAATCCTAGAGATAGAGAGCATAACTTCCCACTCCAAAAATGTGGACTGTTCATAGTGACTTCCTTGCCAAGAATAAAGTATGGAGAGGGGAAAAGAAAAGAGTCACTTTGCAGTGGGGAGCTCTAATAAACACTATGTGGCCAAGGTCAACACCAACAGTCATAAATCATGTTGATAGCATGGGTTCAAGTGTATCCTCCCAAAATTCATGTCCTTCCCAAGACCTCAGAATTTGACTCTCTTTGGAAATTGGGTCATTGCAGATGTAATTAGTTAAGATGGGGTGATTCTGGGGCGCCTGGGTGGCTCAGTGAGTTAAGCCTCTGCCTTTGGCTCCAGTCATGATCTCGGGGTCCTGGGATCGAGCCCCGCATCAGCTCTCTGCTCAGTAGAGAACTCGCTTTCCTGTCTCTCTCTCTGCTTGCCTCTCTGCATACTTGTGATCTGTCAAATAAATAAATAAAATAAAATAAAAGATGGGGTGGTTCTGGAGTAGGGTTGGCCTTTAATTCAATATGACTTGTCTCTTTGTAAGAAGAGGAGAAGAGACATAGGGACAAGAGCTGAGAATATCGTGTGACAAAGGAGGCAGGGACCGACATGCTACAGCAGGAGCCAAGGAAGCTAGGGAAACCACTGGAAGCTACAGAGAAGCAAAGAAGGATTTTTCTGTGGTTTTCAGATGTGGTGGCCTTGCCAACTTCATTTCAGACCTCCAGGCTCCAGAACCAGGAAAGAACAAATTTATGTTGCTTTAAGCCAGTTTGTGGTACTTGGTTATGACAGCCCTAGGACATTGATACAGTGCCCGTGACATGATATGATGAAAATGGTCCTTTATCTTTCCTCCCCAGAACCCATAACTCCTGTCTAATCAGGAGGAAAAACACCAAACAAATGCCAAACATCCTACAAAAGTTCTGACTAGAACTCAAAACTAACTAGAACTTAAAACTGTCAACATCATCAAAAACAAGGAAAGTCAGAGAAACAGTCACAGCCAAGAAGGGCCTATCCCTTAAGCCACTAGAACTGCTGAAACCATTAACAACATGTGTTTCTCATAGTTCTGGAGGCCAGGAAGTCCGAGCTTTAGTTTTTCCATTTGTAAAGAAGTATTTGGACCAAAGAGACCCCACAATCCGTTCTGTTTCTGGATCCACTCATGAAAAATGGGACTCTTTGATTCGACTGGTTAATTTTGTAATAATACTTGGCCCAATAATACTAATACCCATGTCTTTTTTTTTTTTTTTAAGATTTATTTATTTGAGAGAGGGAGTAGTGAGAGAATAGGAGCATGAATGGTGGAGGGAGAGGAAGAAGCAGGCTCCCCGCTGAGCAGGGACCCCCCCCCCCCCATTGTGGAGCCTCATCCCAGGACCCTGAGATCATGACCAGAGCCAAAGGCACAAACTTAAACCAACTGAACCACCCAGGCACCCCTCCCTATGTCTTTCTGACCCATATGAAATTATTTCTAAATCCTCTACAAAAATAATGCATCCAGTACTGAAACTTATTCAAAATGACTATGATTTTGTTTTTTCACTTTACAAACTATTCTTCATTCTGGTTTTGGGTTTTTTGTTTCTGTTTTTGTTTTTGTTTTTTTAGTTTTTGTTTTTTTAATTTAAATTCGATCAGCCAACATCTGGTACATCATTAGTTTCCCATGCAGAGTTCAAAAATTCATCAGTTGCGTATAACACAGAATGATGATTACTTTTTTTTTTAAGATTTTATTTATCTATTTGACAGAGAGAGACACAGTGAGAGTGGGAACACAAGCATAGGGAGTGGGAGAAGCAGGCTTCCTGCTGAGCAGGGGGGCTCAATCCCAGGACCCTGGGACCATGATCTGAGCCGAAGGCAGATTTTTAGTAACTGAGCCACACAGGCATCCCTGAGGATGACTTTTTTGTAGAGCCAAGAGCTGGCCAGCAGGAGAAACAAGCTAAGGGGGCAGCTCCCTCCTCTGGCATGGGTACCTCTTGTTCCCCTCTGGTGACAATAAAATGTTGGGTGGTGCTGGTAGCCACCCCCGGAGGCAAGAGGCAGCCTGCACAGGCAGCACCTGGTACCCTCAGGTGGACAGGACTACAAAATTGGATGATCTTGGTCGTGGCTGCATTTCAAGCATCATAAGTTCCTGCTCCTGTCATTCTTTTTTTTTTTTTTTTTAAGATTTTGTTTATTTATTTGACAGAGAGAAAGAGATCACAAGTAGGCAGAGAGGCAGGCAGAAAGAGAGGGGGAAGCAGGTTCCCCACTGAGCAGAGAGCCTGATGTGGGGCTCGATCCCAGGATCCTGAGATCATGACCTGAGTTGAAGGCAGAGGCTTACCCCACTGAGCCACCCAGGCACCCCACAAATCTTTTTTTTTTTAAAGGATTGATTTTTTTTTAACAGTTCTTGTGATAGTCTATAAATAAACATGAAAAGTAACCAATTGCCGAAATATACTCAATAGTACTATTATCTTACCTGTATGTAATTAACTTAGGGAGGTTGAACTTTTTCCTTTGCTAGTTTTTCACATTGGTAGACTTAATAATAGGAAGGCATTCACAAAGTGTTGATCTAATTAAAAATCTGGAGAATGCCACGCCGACCTCATGATTTCTAGTTTCCCTTCTTTTGTAAGTTGAGGGAGCAAGTTACAGTTTTCTCTGTAGCCATCAGGGAAACCCAGCCACAGTTTAGGTGGAAAACACAGCTTAACAATTTTATTATTTTGAATGTGGAGTCCAAATTTGTCAAAAAGAGAGTTGTCAGAAGAAACAAGAATTACCTCATGCGATCCCTGTATAGCCACACCCTCCAAACCCCAACTTCTAGCAGCCACTGATAATGTTCTCCATCATTGTAGGTTTTTGGGGGTTTTTCTTGAAGATTTTATTTATTTATTTGACAGAGAGAGATCACAAGTAGGCAGAGCAGCAGGCAGAGAGAGAGGGGGAAGCAGGCTCCCCACTGAGCAGAGAGCCCAATGAGGGGCTCGATCCCAGGACCCTGAGATCATGACCTGAGCTGAAGGCAGAGGCTTAACCCACTGAGCCACCCAGGCAATCCCATCACTGTAGTTTTGTCGTTTTGAGAAGGTCATTTAAATGGAATGATTCAGTATGTACTATTTGGGTTGGTTTCTTCCATTCAGGATATCACCTTCAAGATTCATCCAAGGTACTTTAAGAATCGATAGATCATATACTTTTAGTTGGCGAGTGGTAATCCACTGTATGGACATACTACGTTGATCATCTGTTGCCCCATTGAAGAACATTGACTGGGCTGTCAGCAGTTTTTGATGATTGTGAATAGAGCTGCTGTAAACATTCACAGATAGATTTTCCTGCGAATGGAACTTTTCACTTTTCCAGGACAAATAGTTAGGAGTTGGGATCAATGGCCTATGGGTCAATGGGTCAATGGCATATGCGTGTTTAACTTTTTAAGAAGCTGCCAAACTGTCATCTATTTTTGATAATAATTTCTTAATACTGGAATAGCGCAGAGTTGCAGTCTTGGTTCTCCTGCCTCTACGGTTTCCTGCTTCACAACCGAGGCTCAGGCTCCAAGTATAGTTGTGTCCCTTCATTGAAAGCGCAGGCATCCCTAAGGTGGAGTGTGTCTGGCTCACCTCTGTGCATTTCGCAGTCTCGAGTTCTGCATGGTCAGTGGCGGAGTGGGTGATAGTGTATGTGAGTGCGTTGGTGTCCAAACAGCCACCTCTTCCCTGTGGGACCTTGGGCAAGCTGGATTGTTTCATCATTTAGCTTCTACACTTGAGAAAGAACTGAATGACACCCTTAATTTGGTTGTTGCAAAGATTAAATGGGATAACAAAACCTAAAGCTCTCAGCTTGGTCTGGAATGCAGTAAGTAGTTAGCACATTGCCTGTCATTAGTTCTTACTTTGCCCTGCATGGTATAAAAGTGACATGGGGGAAAGCTTGTCACTCTGACCTTTTACCTCTAGGCCTGTTTAATAGGCAGACGGAAGCTGATGATCGGCCCCGAGGGCTGGTCCTGGTGATGTTGGGAAATTCTCCTGTAATGTTGATATATGGGAAAGGTTTGTGTGTCTGCCCTGCTCTCTTGGCTGGCAGTGCTGCTGGGAACACACCGAGGACAGAGAGTGGAGCGTCTGCAGGCTGTGCTTATTTCAATTGTTGGTTGTTTTTTTTTTTTTTTTTTTGTAAGATTTTTATTTATTTATTTGACAGACAGAGGTCACAAATAGGTAGAGAAGCAGGCAGAGAGAGAGATGGGGAAGCAGGCTCTCTGCTGAGCAGAGAGCCCGATATGGGGCTCGATCCCAGGACCCTGGGATCACGACCTGAGCCGAAGGCAGAGGCTTAACCCACTGAGCCACCCAGGCGCCCCATCTTTTTCATTCCTCATCTATCCCAAGCATAGTACTGGAAAGACAGAGAGAAATGAAACAGTCCCTGTATCCCCTGGGAATCCTTGGATAAAACCTTTCTAAGCCATTGGCCATATGAGAATCCTTCACTTACCAGGGAGAAAGATAGACTTGTCAGATGCTCAGTAAGATAGCTGGATTTTGCAAGGTTCAAGCTGTTCCATTTATGTTCAATTTACGTTTAAAAATGAAGGAACAAAAGCATGAGGTGTTTACTTTGCTCGGATTTGGGAGAATTTTTTGTGAGCTTCCTACTTTGTAATTTTGCAGGGAGCGAAAAAGAGATTGAAGGCCATTTCTCAGAGCCCCCAGACGAGGAAGGAGAAGCTGTGATCAGGTATTTTTCCCTTCCATCATCTCAGGTGTGAAAGGGGGAAGCAGGTTGGCTTGCTGGGAGGAATGGAAACCAGATGGAGTGGTGTTGTCAGACACTGGGAATAACCAAGGGCATCTCCCACTAGGGGTCTGCTGATAGAGTCTTGGAATTATGATTACGGAGCCTCATACCTGATTGCAGAGTCTTGGCTCAAACCTCACCTGCTCAGTAAAGCCTTCCCTAACCACTCTGTTCCAAAATGCACCCCACCACAGCACTCCCAATAGGTCCTCCTTAGTGGTGAATGCCACCTGACTCGCTGTATATTTTGCTTTTTGTTTATTGCCTTGTCCTCCAACAGGAATGTAAGCTCACAAGGGGAGGGAGCTTTGGGTGTGGCTCACAGCTGTGTCTTCACGGGTGCCTGATAAACCTTGATTGCAGGAATGCTGAATCAAGGGGTAGAAAATAAAGACACCTGGTGGAAAAACCCGACCCTGTCACTATCTTTTTTTATTATTATTATTTTTAAAAGATTTTATTTATTTATTTGACAGAGAGAGACAGTGAGAGAGGGAACACAAGCAGCAGCAGAGGCAGAGGAAGAAGCAGGCTTCTGGCTGAGTAGAGAGCCCACATGGGATTCAACGCCAGGACCCTAAGATCATGACCTAAGCTGAAGGCAGATGCTTAACGACAGAGCCACCCAGGTGCCCCTGTCACTAAATATCTTAGAAAAAGAATCATTTTTAGACCTGGCAAGGAGTAAGGAATTGCTATTAATATGTGGCCAAAAATTCTTCCTAAACATTGACTTTCTCAGGTTCGGAGTCCAGATAAAGGAACAGAAAGTTGTTAATTAAAATTTAACATGATCAGGAAAATCCAAATGAGGAAATTCTTCAGGAGAGACAACACTCTGTTTTCAACATATAAACGGCAAAGAAAGAAAAGATATGGATGGAGAACCTATGATATGGAGTCATTTGGATCTTGAGTTATAAAAACTTAAAGAAATATATGATGTTTTTTAAAAGAATTGGGAAATATGAGAGCACCTGGATGGCTCAGTTGGTTAAACATCAGGCTTCCGCTCAGATCATGATCCCAGGGTCCTGGGATGGAGTTCTGGAGGGGGTTCCCTGCTCAGCGGGAGTCTGCCTCTCTCTCCCTCTGCCCCTCCCCGCTGCTTGTGGGCTCTCTCTCATAAAATCTTAAATAAAAAAAAAAGAATTTGGAAATATGAACAGCAACTGGATATTTGAATACCACTAAGGAAACAATGTTAATTTTTTTAGGTGTGATAATGGCACATAAAGATTGTGCTGTTAATGTAGTCTGTAGACTCCTGGGGTTCCCAGGATACTCTCAGAAATCCAGGAGGTCAAGATTATTTTGATAATGATACTTAGACATTACTTTCTTGCAAAAGCAGTTGGAGGAGAGGGGGGCTTTCCTGGGGCCACCGCAGGATTGAAGAGAGTGGCACCCCACTGAACTAGCCCTCATTGCATTCTGTGCTCTCACGTAATTCTAGAGAAGGAATGCTTGGTTTACTTAAGAATGACCTTAATGGAGCAGTAAACATTATTAATTGTATTAAGTCTCAACCTTCCGAGCATGTCTTGTTCTTGTATTTGTTTTTAAGATTTTATTCATTTATTTGAGAGAGCACAAGCAGGGGGAATGGCAGGCAGAGGGAGAGGGAGAAGCAGACTCCCTGCGGAGCAAGGAGCCCCACGTGAGACTTAGTCCCAGGACCCTGGAAACCACGACCTGAGCGAAAGGCAGGCACTTAACAACTGAGCCACCCAGGTGCCCCGAATGTGTGTTTTTAATAATCTTATGAAACAAGAAGAACGCACAAGTATTCTGTCCCAGGCAGGGGCCGGATGATTGTCTCCAGGAAAATCACTCCTGCAGTCCTTTGAGTGCTGAGCTGAACGGGCTGCGTTTCTCATGGAACACCTTTTTTTACTGCATTGGCTGACAGTCAAACCAAGCCTGAGTGTTTGGCAGATATTTTCTCAGAAATGAATGAAGTGAGCTGTCACTTCAAGGAAAACAACTGGCTATATTTGTTGCCCAATGATAAAATGAGCTTTCAAGTGAAGATCAGAGTTTTGGCAAAGACTTGTATCTGCTTCCAAATACTTAAAGCTTTTCTGATGAGACCAGTGGTGATATTATTGCTGTCCTTTGGCACTATGTAATGAAATCTATTAACACTTGAAAGATCTTCATGACTCAGTGAGCCAGTTATTTTTCAAATGCTCGTTTTCTCTCTCTCTCTCAAATAAAACAATAAAATCTTTCAAAAATAAATAACTTATTTATTTATTTGAGAGAGAGAAAGCACATGTGGTGGGGGGGAGGATCAGAGAGAAGGGGAGGAGCAGACTCCCCGCTGAGCAGGAAGCCCAACGCAGGGCTTGGTCCCAGGACCCCAGGATCACTACCTGAACTGAAGGCAGACGTTTAACCAACTGAGCCACCCAGGGGCCCCCAGTGGATTTTAATATAACAGTACAAAATTCATTGATATGCAATGTGGCAACACCTCAGCCTTCCTTGGCTGAGCAGTTGGTTGAATAGTTGCTTCCAGCTGAGGTCATAACTCCAGGGGTCCTGGGATGGAGCCCGCAACCGGCTCCTTGCTCAGCAGGAAGCCTGCTTGTGCATGCTCTCTCTCTCTCTCTCTCTCTCTCTCTCTGACAAATAAATAAAATCTTTTTTAAAAAAAAGGCACAAATAAAAATGCAATGTGTTTTCCAAAAAACATTCTCTACACTTGTCCTTTATTCCTAAGAGGAAATTAACAGAAAATAATGTGGTTTTGAATTTTTCAAGTTCTTCAGAAACAGTCCACACTACACAGTATTCTGTGTTGTTAAGCATAAGGCATAGGAGAAATTATTTTGTGTGTGCATATGGGGGATGGGTTCTTCCCTTTTTGTATATTCCTGTAGTCTTTTCAAAATACACCCAAAAGATTTTTTATTATTTTGTGTAATACGTGTTTATATCTATTAGCTATTAGTCTGTGTTTTTATTTTATTTTAAAGATTTTATTTATTTATTTGACAGAGATCACAAATAGGCAGAGAAGCAGGCAGAGAGAGAGGAGGAAGCAGGCTCCCCGCTGAGCAGAGAGCCCAATGTGGGGCTCGATTTCAGGTCCCTGGGATCATGACCTGAGCCAAAGGCAGAGGCTTTAACACACTGAGCCACCCAGGCTCCCCATCCAGTTTATTTTTTAAAATTCTGATAAAATGTACATAACATGGGGCACCTGGGTGAGCCCTGCCTCAGGCTCTCTGCTCAGCGGGGAGCCTGCTTCCTCCTCCCTCTCTTTCTCTCTCTGGCTGTCTCTCTGCCTACTTGTGATCTCTGTCAAATAAATAAATAAAATCTTTAAAAAATAAAATATACATAACATAAAATTTACCATTTTAAACATTCTAAGCATACAATTCAGTGGCATTAAACATACTCACAATGTTGTATAGCCACCAGCATTATCTCTTTTTTTTAAAGATTATTTATTTTTTGAGAGAGAGAGTGGGAACAGGGCTGGCGGGGCAGAGGGAGAGAGAGAGAAGTTCAAGCAGGCTCTGTGCCACCAAGCACAACCTGGAGATCATAACCTGAGTGGAAATCCTGAGTCTGGCACTCAACTGGCAGCCACCCAAGCACCCCATCACTATCTCTTTTAAGAACTTTTTTTTTTTTCATCATCCCACACATTGTCCCCATGCCTCCCTTCCTCTAGGCCTTGGTAATCTCTATTCTACTTTCTCTATGAATTTACTTAGTCTAGATACTTCCTGTAAGTGGAATTACACAATATTGGCTTAAGTCACTTAGCATATCTTCAGTGTTCAGCCATGTTGCACCATGGGTCAGAACTTCATTCTTTTTTTGGCTGAATGATATTGCATCATACATATATACCATGTTGATTTATCCATTCTTTTGTTGGTGGGCACTTGGGTTCTTCCTACTGTTTGCCTATTATGAATACTGCCACTATGAATATTGATGTACAAGTACCTTTTTGAAATCATATATTGTTTTAATTAAAAGCTAGTTGTTACCACTACACACCTATTAGAATGGCCAAAATCCACAACAGTGACAATGCCAAATGCTGACAAGGATGTGGAGCAAAGTGAATTCTCATTCACTGCTGGTGGGCATGCAAAATGGCACAGCCACTTTGAAAGACACTTTGACAGTTTCTTAAAAAATGAAACAAACTCCTCCCATATGAGCTAGCAATTATACTCCTTAGTGCTTGCCCAAATAAGTTATTTTATTTCCACACAACCCTCTGCACATGAATGTTTATAGCAGCTTTATTCGTAATTTTCAAAACTTGGAAGCAACTTGGGACACCTGGGTGGCTTAAAACAAAACAAGGCAAAACAAAACTTTAAAAAAATGAACTACCAAGCCATGAAAAGATATACAGGAACTTCTAATGCATATTTCTAAGTGCAAGAAGCTAATCTGAAAAGGCTACATTCTATATGATTCCAACTATACTAAACTATGCACATGTAAATATCAGTGTTTTCCAGGGGTTCGGGGAGAAGGAGGAAGGAATGATTAGAAGGAACACAGTGGATGAAAAACTATTCCATATGATATTATAATGGGGGATAGATGTCATTATGTATAATACTTTATATATACATATCAAAATCTATAGAATGTACATGAAGAGTGTATCCTAAAGTAAACAACATGAAGAGTGAAACTGTGTCAATGGACATTTCATTATAACAAATTTACCACTGTGGTTAGGGGATGTTGATAGTGGAGGAGACTATGCAGGTTCAGGGGCAAGTGGTGTGCAGAAATTCTTTGTACATTCTCCTCAAATTTTGCTGTGCACATAAATCTGCCCTAAAGAATAAAGACCGAAGAAGCTAGTTGCAGCCTGTGATATCTTTATGGCAAATTTTTTTTCTTTTTTATTTTTTTGCTTAAAAAAAAAAAGATTTCATTTTTAAGTAACCTCTGCACCCAACGTGGGTCTTGAACCCATAACCCCGAGATCAAGAGTTGCATGCTCGGGGCGCCTGGGTGGCTCAGTGGGTTAAGCCTCTGCTTCCAGCTCAGGTCATGATCTCAGGGTCCTGGGATTGAGCCCCCCATCGGGCTCTCTGCTCAGCAGGGAGCCTGCTTCCCCCTCTGTCTCTGCCTGCCTCTCTGCCTACTTGTGATCTCTGTCAAATAAATAAGTAAAATATTAAAAAAAAAAAGTTGCATGCTTCATGGACTGAGCCAGCTAAGCACCCCTGGCCAATTTTATTTTTAAAAAATCACGAAGGTATGAATTTAATGTTACACACGGCTATCTTTGAAAAATTATAGATATTTATTTTATACATATTTTCTAATTAGTTACCATATATTACCTATGTAATCTTTGAAAGGTTTTTATATTTTTGGGGAGGTGGTGGTTGTAATTCATAACCCTTTCTGCGGGAAATGAACAGTTCAGACGGGGGATTATCGCCTCCGCCAGGGATTATCTCCGTCAGGCTCAAACCACCCGCCAAACTAGAAACCTTCCTTAGGAGTCCCTACAGCGGCACGCCCAAAGACTTATGGGAAATGTAGTCCCGGAATTTGATGAACCACCCCTCAAAGGACCCTGGGACGGCCAGCAGCCCTTGCATCTGCGCATGTGCAATGCTGCGAGCGCGCCGGTGGCTGCCCTTCCCCCACCTCCTGCCGCGAGTGGGTGACAGGGCCCCGGTCTCCGCGCGTCTTCGCTGACTCGCTCCCTGACCCGGCTAGGCACTGAGCCACAAGTGGAGGCTGTGCCCCTCCAGGTATGAAGGTGGTTCCCACGCAGCTCTGCAAGGCCTGGGGGCTGAGGGGAAGGAGTTGAGGGATGGGCTCCTGTCCGCGCGGGGTGGGAGCCCAAACTTCCGCGACTCGAAGGCGGCGACGACCCTCGGGGCGGCGTCGGGGGCCGCCTGGCGTTGTTCTCGGCGCGGGGCTGGCGGGACTCGCCTGGCCGGACGTGCGGGGGCGGAGACGGAGGCTGGGGGTGCGGCGACGAGGGCTCGCCTTCCTCCCTTTGTCAAAAGAAGCGCCGCCGACTGGCCGCAAGTGTCTCTTACCGCGCGGGAGCGAGTCCGGAAGCTCGCGCGGGTGCGCGCGTGACCAGGCCCCGGGGGCGCGGGGCGAGGCTGGGGGCGGGGCCGGACACACCTGGCGGCGCCGGGAAGGCACGTGCGGCGTCCAGGAGCCTCGCCAGGTGCAGGGAGGAATGAAAGCCCCGGCAAGTTACCTGAGGCACACGGGGTTCCTAATAAGAGCTCTGACCTCTCAGGAAAAACCTTTTCAGCCAAATCTTCCTCTGATCCTTACACCTGGTCTGCGACGCCGCTAGTGTCTCAGTTGCAACCGGAGGGAAAAGGGAGGCTCAGATGGGCGGAAGACCCGAGATCATACAGCGAGCCAGCACCTTGTGTAAATGGCACGTGCTTTTTCCATTTGCCTTTTGATTTCTCTCACTGATAGTTGTGCCATGCCGGCGTTTTGAATTTCTCTGTTGTAGAATTTACTGTTCCCTTGTATGACGTCCAGAAACCTTGACCACTTTGAGATTATGCAGGTTGACTTATGCTTCCCACTGTACTTTAGAATCAGTTGTATTTTTTTTTTAAATCTGCCCGTATTTTATTATCCAATTAATGGCTGCATTTAATGAGGAGGAATGGACTCCTTTATGATACTGGGTCTTACTGTAGGCCTTCCCAGTGTTCAAGTCCTGTTTTGTTTTGTCCCCTTCAGGGCGCTTGATAATTACAGTTTGTCGTTTTTTCAGCTTTATTCTTATGTAGTATTTTATTGAAGATGTAATCATTTTTCCATTATTTCATATGTTTTCTCTTGCTTTTGTTCATATTTTCCACTGTTCTTATTTTGTATCTTGGGACTTCACCCCTTTTTGTTTTTGCCTCCTTTATTGTGGTAGCTAACGGTTATTTTTATTATTAATAATAGCTTTAATATCTGTAGCATCTGTAGTAGTGTCTACTCCGTCATTTTTGTCTTGGAAATTGGTGTCCTTTTTTTTTTTTTTTTTTTTTTTTTTTTACTTTTGGCCAGTTTACCTAGAGGTTTTTCAATATTATTGATGTTTTCAAATAACCAGCTTTGGGGTTTTATTGAATTTTTCTGTTTTTTTTTTTTTTTTTTTTTTTTAATTTCTATACTTACCTTTATTATTTCCTTTCTTATGTTTGCTTTGGGTTTAATTTCCTTTTCTGATTTCTGAAGGTGGAAGCTGCGATCATTGATAAAAACTTTCTTCTTTTCTGATACAAATAGTGTAATGCAGTGTTTTTTTTTAATTTTTTAAATTTTTTAGGATTATATTTGTCAGAGAGAGAGCATAAGTAGGGAGAACGGCAGGCAGAGGGAGGCAGTCTCTTTGCTGAGCAAGGAGCCCAATGCAGGACTCTATTCTAGGACCCCAGGATTATGACTGGAGGCGAGGGCAGAGGCTTGACTGAGCCACACAGGTGTCCCTAATGCAGTGTTTATAGTTAACAGTTAATATTGTAAATAGTTTAATGCTGTATTACTACTTCAGCTATGTCCCTCAAATTTTGTTATGTTGTGCTTTCATTTCCATTTAGTTCTTTGATTTTTTAAACTTTTCCTTGTGACTTTTCACCCCTTGGTTATTTAGAATTCTTTTTAACTTCCAAATATTTGGAAGGAAGGAATTTCCAGATCTCTTTCCATTAATTGATTTTTAGTTTAATTCTGTCAAGGAATATACTTTGTTACAAATTTCAGTTCTTTAAAATTTGAGGTTTATTGGGTTTCTGGGTGGCTCAGTTGGTTGGGCAACTGCCTTCAGCTCGGGTCGTGATCCCAGAGTCCTGGGATCGAGTCCCACATAGGGCTCCCAGCTCCATGGGGAGTCTGCTTCTCTCTCTGACCTTCTCCCCTCTCATGTGCTCTCTCACTGTCTCTCTCCCAAATAAATAAATAAAATCTTAAAAAAAAAAAAAAACAACCCAAAACTTGAGGTTTGTTTTCTGACCAAGTATGTGACCTATCTTAGGAATTTTTAATATGTATTTTAATGACTATTGTGCTGTTGGTGGTAGAGTCTTCTATAAATATGAAATGGGTCAGGGTGGTTTATAATATGGTTTAGTTCTTCTGTATCCTACTGGTTTTCTGTCAACCAATTCAGTCACTGAGAAAAGAGTATTGATGTCTCCAACTATAGTTATGGATTCATCTGTTTTTTCTTTCAGTTCTGTCAGTTTTTGCTTCATGTATTTTGAAGTTGGTAGGTACAATATATTTAGGATTGTTAGGTCTTCTGGTCATTTGACACAATGATCAGGTGTTATCTATCACATCTATTAATCAGGTGATATCTATAATACCACTCTCTGGTAATATTATTTTGAAGCCTACTCCATTTGATATTAATATAATCACTCTAGCTTTCTTTTGATTAGTGTTTACAAAGCATATCTTTTTCATACTTTTACTTTTTTTTAAAGATTTTTATTCATTCTAGAGAGGGACAGAGAAGAATCGTGGGGGGGGGAGGGGAAGCATAGGGAGAAGGACAAGCAGACTCTGCTCAGCATGGAGCCCCATGTGGGGCTTCATCTTGGGTCCCCGAGATTGTGACCTGAGTCTGAACTAAGAGTCAGACAAAGTGTGTCAGTCAAGCGCCCCCATCCTTTTACTTTTGATCTAGCTATGTTTTTATGTTTCAAACTGTGTATCAACAGCACATAGTTTGGCCTTGATTTTTTTTTTCCAGTAGACAGCCTCTGTCATTTCATTGGTGTATTTATACCAATTATCAGTGTGGTTTGATTAAAACCTACTGTCTTGCTAGTTTTTTCTACTTGTCCTATTTGGTCTTTGTTCCTATTTTCTTCCTTTTCTACTTCTGGATTAATGGGTACTTTTATGATTTCATTTTTTCCCTCCACTATTGGCTTATAATTTATATGTCTTAAAAAAATTTTTTTGTGGTTGCTCTAGAGTTTATAATGTAAATCTGGAGTTAATTCACAGTGGACCTTTAAGTAATATTGTACTGCTTTATGTATAAGATCATATATGTATATGTGTATATATATACTCCCAATTCATCATCCCATCTTTTGTGCTATTGTCATGTATTTTGCATATGCCATAAGCCCTCGAAACTACTTTTTGACAAATCGATTATCCTTTAGAGTGATTAAAAGTAAGAAAAAGTTTCCTTTAGAGTCATCTTTATTTTAACTACTCCCAGAGATCTTTATTTCTTTGTGTAGATCTAGGTTTTTGTCTGGTTTTATCATATTCCTTCTACCTAAAGAACTGCTTTAAATATTTTGTGTAGTACAAGTCTACTGGTAATGAGTTCTCTATGTTTTTGTTTGTTCAAAAAGGTTTGGATTTCAGTTTTTTTTTTTTTTTTTTAAGATTTTATTTATCAGAGGTGGGGGGGGGGAGCGAGCACAGGCAGACAGAATGGCAGGCAGAGGCAGAGGGAGAAGCAGGCTCCCTGCTGAGCAAGGAGCCCGATGTGGGACTCGATCCCAGGACACTGGGATCATGATCTGAGCTGAAGGCAGCTGCTTAACCAACTGAGCCACCCAGGTGTCCCATCAGTTTCATTTTTTGAAGAATATATTTGCTGGGTATAGAATACTGGGTTGATAGATGCCCTCCTCCCCCCTTTTAAAGTACTTTACAGATGTCACTGCATTATCTTCTGGCTTGTATAGTTTCTAAGGAAAAATTGGCTGTGACTCTTTATCTTGGTCCTCTATATAATGTGTCAGCTTTCCCTCTGGCTACTTTCAAGACTTTCTCTTTAACCTCAGTTGTCAGTGGTTTGAATATGTTGTGTTGCATATGGTTTGGCTTGCTATTTATCCTATTTGGATAAATTATTTGAGCTTCTTGGATCTATCGTTGGTATCATTCCTTTTTTTTTGGAGAATTCTCAGTCATTATGTCTTCAAAACTTCTGTCCCAATCTCTCTTTTCCTTTTGGGATTCCAGTGACCTGTTTGTTAGGCTGATTGATACTGTACCACAGCCTTTGGATTCTCTAATTTTTCATTCTGCTTTGTCTTTGTGTTTCATTTGGGTAATTTATTTTTAAAAAGGATTTATTTATTTGAGAGAGAGAGACTGTGAATAGGGGGAGGGCAGAGGGGGGGAGAGAGAGAGAGAATCCTAAAGCAGACTCCCTGCTTTATCAATAATCAGGAGTCAGCTGCTCAACTGATTGAGCCACCCAAGTATCCCCTTTCTGTCCATTCTGAAGAGGCAAGGGACTATCCCAGTAGGTGGTGTTTCCCCCAGTGATATGTAAAGCTCTATAAACAAGTTACTGTTTGTAGGGATTGTAGGGGTTTGTAGGGGTTCCAAGGCAGATCACATCACTAATAACAATATCTTCCTTTTTCTCTCTTCCAGTTCTACCTTCATAGTTCCTGGGCTTCACCCAAATACTGCAAAAAATGAACAAATCCCAGGTGAGTTGATTGTTTTTCCCAACTTTATTTTTCAGTGCATCTGAGGAAGTTTATAAGGAAGGACCCAGAGAAAGGTGAAATAGAATAGAAAGGAAAACAGTAAGAATGGTTGATCAATACTAGCAGCCAAAAAGCAAACGAGTTGTCTTGAATTGATTATGTGAGTGTTATGTCCTTGGTTCTCTGGTATTAGTTCTGAACAAATTTTATGGACCTTCACATAAATGGTGTTTTGGACAACATCCCCAGATACTGTGGGTTTATCAGTTTGTCTCTGGTTGTTTTATATCGCATTCTTCACTGCAAATGCAGGGTTTTGTGTGTATTTTATTCTTTCAATCAAATTAGTATGATGCCAAAGAATTCAGTAAATCTCTGGGTGTGTATTTAAATTCAACAGCCTCCATGAGTGCCACTGTCATTACTTTCTTGACTAGCTTTCCAGAGTTTATATGTACATATTTATACAAGTACAAGTATAGGTTATTTTTTTTTTTAAGAATTTTATTTATTTCTGGGACGCCTGGGTGGCTCAGTTGGTTAAGCAGCTGCCTTCGGCTCAGGTCATGATCCCAGCGTCCTGGGATCGAGTCCCACATTGGGCTCCTTGCTCGGCGGGGAGCCTGCTTCTCCCTCTGCCTCTGCCTGACTCTCCGTCTGCCTGTGCTCGCTCTCTCCCCTCTCTCTCTCTGATAAATAAATAAATATTAAAAAAAAAAAAGAATTTTATTTATTTATTTGACAGAGAGAGATCACAAGTAGGCAGAGAAGCAGGCAGAGAGAGAGGAAGGGAAGCAGGCCCCTGCTGAGCAGAGAGCCCCATGTGGAACTCGATCCCAGGACCCTGAGATCATGACCTGAGCCGAAGGCAGTGGCTTAACCTACTGAGCCACCCAGGCGCCCCTACAAGTATAGGTTATTTTAAGATAGCATATTAATCATGCTGGTTTGTTTATATGTGGTTTTTTTTAAAGTTTGTTTTTTTTTTTTTTTTGAGAGGGTAAGTGAGAGAGGGAACACAATGAGAGGGAGTGGCAGAGGGAGAAGCAGGGTCCACACTGCACAGGGAGCCCAATGTGGGGCTCAATCCCAGGACCCCAGGATCATGATCCAAGCTGAAGGCAGATGCTTAACTATCTGAGCCACCCAGGTGCCCTATATGAGTTTTATTTTGTTTTTATTTAATACACTTCAAGGTTTTTTTTTTTTTTTTTAAAGATTTTATTTATTCATTTGACAGAGAGAGGGGGATGACACAAGTAGGGAGAGTGGGGAGGAAGAAGCAGGCTTCCCACTGAGCAGGGAGCCCAATGCAGGGCTTGATCCCAGGATCCTGGGATCATGACCCGAGCCAAAGGCAAATGCTTAATGACTGAGGCCCTTCTAGACTTCATTTTTTCAGAGCAGTTTGAATTTACAGAAGATGTGAGCAAAAAGTAGAGTTCCCATATACTCCTTCACTCCTTCCACACAGTTTACCCTTATTAACATCTTGCATTAATGTGGTATACCTGTTATAATTCACGAGTCAATATGGACACTTCAAAATCTGTAGTTTACATTAGAGCTCATTCTTGGTGTTGTACGCTCTATAGATTTTGACATATGACAAGTATTCCCCACTGTAGTTTCCTAGAATAGTTTCCTGGCCTATCTGTTCATGCTTATCTCCCTCTCCCTGAGCCCCTGGAAACAACTGATCTTTTTACTGTGTGCATAGTTTTGCCTTTCCCAGAATGTCATATAGTTGGAATCATACAGTTTCTTTCACTTAGAAATATGCATTTGAGTTTCCTGTATGTTTTTTCATAGCTTGATCATTTCATTTTACCACTGAATAATATTCTGTTATATGGTTGTACCAACATGTATTTATCCATTCACCTATTGAATGATTGCTTCCAAGTTTTGATAGTTATGACAGGCGCTACAAACATTCATTTGCAGGAGATAAAATAACTTGAGTAACTACAGAGGAGTGTAATTGCTAGACCATATGGTAAGGGTGTGTTTAGTGTTGTAATAAACTGCCAGAGTGTCTTTCAAAGTGGCTGTGCCATTTAGCATCCCTATGAGCAGTGAATGAGAATTCCCGTTGCTCCATAGACCTTGCCAGCATTTGTTGCTGTCAGTGTTGTGGATTTTGGCCATTCTGATAGGTTTGTAGCAATATTTCATTGTAATTTGAAATTCCTGTATGACATGATGTTGAGCATGTTTTCCTAGGTTTATTTGCCATCTCTATATTTTCTTTGATGAATTGTCTGTGAAGGTCTTTGGCCCATTTTTAAATCAGGCTGTTTGCTTTCATATTGTTGATTTTTAAGAGTTCTTTTATAGAATTTGGATACCAGTCCTTTTTCAGGTATGTGTTTGCAAAGATTTTCTCCCTATCTGTGGCTTGTCTTTTCATTCTCTCAATTTTGTATTTTTTTCACTCATTGTCTGAAGTCTCCATATCAGAAGTTTCCTCATTTTTTTTAATTGTATAATGTAACATATATACAGAGGAGTGTTTAAAGCTTTGTGATACTCTTTATATACATTACAACAATGTGTATAATAAATATGTATGCCTTGGGTGCCTGGGTGGCTTAGTTGGCTAAGCGTCTGCCTTCCGCTCAGGTCATGGTGTCAGGGTCCTGGGATCGTGTCCCTCATCTGGCTCCTTGATCAGTGAGGAGCCTGCTTCTCCCTCTCCCTCTTCTGCTCTCCGTGCTTTTGTTCTCTCACTCTCTCTGTCAAATAAATGACTTTAAGAAAATAAAATAAATATGTATGCCTTAATAATAAAATGGGCATCCATGTACCATACCCAAGTTAAGAAACAGAACATTCTCTGGGGTGCCCGACTGACTTACTCAGTTAAGCATCTCCCTTCTGCTCAGGTCTTGATCCCAGGTCCTGGAATCGAGCTCTACATCGGGCTCCCTCCTCAGCAGGAAGCCTGCTTTTCTCTCTCTTTCTGCCCCTCCGCCCTGGTGCACGTATAGGCACTCTCTCAAATAAAATTTTAAAAAAAGCAAAACATTCTGTGTTCCTTATGATACATTTTCTGATTCAGTCCTCCTAGTAGGTAGCCAGTATCTTGATATTTCTGTGAATTATTCCCCTCCTTTCTTTAAAGATTTTGTAGCTTATCTATATATATTCCTAATGAATATAAAATTCAGTTTTGAGAAACTATAACTGGAATTTATATTACTTTGTTTTGCATAATTTTCTTTCTGGTTGGTGGGTTTTTTCTTTTCCTTCCAGACAATAAGATCTAAAAATGTCCTTATATGCACCCATGTTCCCTTTGTCAAGACTTGGGTGTTTTTTGTTTTTTTGGGAGCGGTTTAAGAAAAATTTATTTAAATTCAATTAATTATTATATAGTATATTATTAGTTTCAGAGGTAGAGTTCAGTAATTCATGAGTTGTGAATAACACCCAGTTCTTATGACATCATGTGCCCTCCTTAATGCCCATCATGCAGTTACCCCATCCCCCAACCCACCTCCCCTTTAGCAACCCTCAGGTTGTTTCCCATAGTTAAGAGTCTCTTATGGTTGTCTGTCTCTCTGATTTCATCTTATATAATTTTCCCCTCTCTTCCCCTTCTCCTATGATTCTGCTTTGTTTCTTAAATTCTGCATATGAGTGAAATCATATGATACCTGTCTTTCTCTGATTGACTTATTTTGCTTAGCATAATATCCTCTACTTCCATCCACATACAAATGTTAAGATTTAATGGTGGTTTTTTTTTTATGGCTGAGTAATATTCCGTTGTATACATATACCACATCTTCATCTGTTGATGGACATCTAGGCTCTTTCCATAGTTTGACTATTGTGGACTTTGCTCCTGTAAACATTGGAGTGCAGGTGCCCCTTCAGATCACTACCTTTGTCTCTTTTGGGTAAATGTGTTTTTTGGTAATCATTGTTTTTTCAAGTTACATTAGCCAGTGTTCACTAAAGAGATGTAACCAATCATGTGTTATTAGTGGTAGTCTAAAATGATACAACCTTACTGGGGAGTAATATGGCACAAATGATCAAGTAAGCATAAGTCTAATTGTATCTAGAAATTTTGCTGTATTGGGTAAAGATTTCTAGGAGAAAATGAGCTGAATAGAGTCTCTGGGTCATAGTCTGGCTTCAGCTTTTCAGAGAGTTTCCAAAAATCCCATTTGGAAATGTCATTGGCAAGGTCATGAGAAAGATAGGAAAACATAGGCTCACATAGTTGGGCCATCTGGCAGGGTCAAAGTGTGGATCAGGTATAGAATGTCTGGTAGAAATATAATTAGAGCAGGTGGGTTGCTCTATATTCTTTATTTCTTAGCTCACTGGGCAACAGCCACCTCTCAGGAGTAGATTATAGCAGAACACAAGAAGTGAGTGTCTTCATCTGATCTAGGGCAGCTTGGTGTGGAGGGGAAACATAGATGCCATCACTACATGTTCAAACCAAGTCAGATCCCATATGGCTAAGAATCTGGGCCAGGCTCACCCAGGCATTCTGCCCTCAGGTTGAAAAGGTGGTACAGTGCGGTCAGCATCTTGTTTATGATAACCCTCAAAATGCTTGCTTTCGAATCAAACAATTACATTCTCTATGACAAGCAGTTTGGTATCAGTAGAGAATCAATGCCATCCTGCAGTCTCCTTGAAACTTTGCCTAGGGATTTCCTTTGGCTCTGATATTGATCGTTTTTTTGCCCCTTCCCATGTCTTTTATCTTATTTGGGTTACTGTTGTTTTACTGGAATACATTCATTCTCCAGTATCTTCTTAAGAAAGGGTATGTGAGAGATATGTTTTGTAGACTTTGCATTTGTGAAAATGTCTTCCTTCTGTTGTGATACTTGCTTGATAAGATAGAATGAATGTGTATTTGTCCATTTGTTGCTTTAGTTCTCTCTGGTGTTGCTTCATGTAATTTGAAGCTGTGTTATTGAGTGTGTGTGCATTTATAATTGCTCTCTCTTCCTGGTGGTTTTACCCTTCTGTCATTTTGGAATGCCCTTCTGTGGTTATAGAAATACAGCCATACCTGCCTTTTTATGATTAGTGCTTTTGTGTTGTATTTTTTAAGTGGTTTCTGTAGGGATTACGGCTTATATACTTTACTAATCATCTTGAATTAATATTTTACAACCTGGGGACACCTGGGTGGCTCCGTTGGTTGAGCGTCTGCCTTTGGCTCAGGTCATGATCCTGGGATCCTGGGATCGAGTCCCACATTGGGATCCTGGGATCGAGTCCCACATTGGGATCCTGGAGTCCTGGGATCAAGTCCCACATTGCTTCTCCCTCTGCCTCTTTTGCTTCCCCTGCTTGTGCTTTCTCTCTCTCTGACAAATAAATTAAATCTTAAAAATATATATATACTATACCACCTCAATATGATCCAAGAACAGTATATATTCTATTGCAATGAATTGTAGCCTTTATCTCTATGTATGCCTTTTATTTTACCCTTTTTTTTTTTTTAAGATTTTATTTATTTATTTGACAGATATCACAAGTAGGCAGAGAGGTAAGCAGAGAGAGAGGAGGAAGCAGTCTCCCTGCTGAGCAGAGAGCACGATGCGGGACTTGATCTCAGGACCCTGAGATCATGACCTGAGCCAAAGGCAGAGGCTTAACCCACTGAGCCACCCATGTACCCCTACCTTTTTTTTTTTTTTTTTTAAGATTTTATTTATTCATTTGAGAGAGAGAGTGCACGCCACACAAGCAGAGAGGAGGTTCAGTATGGTTCAGAGGTAGAGGGAGAAGTAGACTCCCCACTGAGCAGGGAGCCTGACATGGGATTTGATCCCAGGACCTGCAGATCATGACCTGAGCTGAAGGCAGACATCCAACCATCTGAGCCACCCAGGGAGTGCCCCTATTTTACCTTTATTTTGAAAAATATTTTCCCTGGGAAAAGAATTCTAGGGTTTCTTTTTTCTCTCAGTACTTTTTTTTTTTTTTTTAGATTATTTATTTATTTATTTGATAGACAAAGATCACAAGTAGGCAGAGAGGCAGGCAGAGAGAGAGAGGAAAAGCAGGGTCCCAGCTGAGCAGAGAGCCTGATGCGAGACTTGATCCCAGGACCCTGAGATCATGACCTGAGCCTAAGGCAGAGGCTTAACCCGCTGAGCCACCCAAGCCCCTCTTTCAGTACTTTATTATTTTTTTGATTTTCTAAAATTTTATTTTTTTCAGTGTTCTAGAATTCATTCTTTATGCACCACACCAGTGCTCCACGCAATACATGCCTCCATAATACCCACCACCCGGTTCACTCAACCCCCTACCCCCTTTCCTCCAAAACCCGCAGTTTGTTTCTCAGAGTCCACAGTATTTCATGGTTTGTCTCCCCCTCCAATTTCCCTCAGCTCACTTCTCTCCATCTCCCAATGTCCTCCATGTTATTCCTTATGCTCCACAAGTAAGTGAAACCATATAATTGACTCTTTCTGCTTGACTTAATTTCACTCAGCATAATCTCCAGTCCCATTCATTTTGATACAAAACTTGGGTATTCATCCTTTCTGATGGAAGCATAATACTCCATTGTATGTATGGACCACATCTTCTTTTCCATTTGTCCATTGAAGGGCATCTTGGTTCTTTCCACAGTTTGGTGACTGTTGGCCATTGCTACTATGAACACTGGGGTACAGGTGGCCCTTCCTTTCCCTGAATCAGTATCTTTGGGGTAGATACCCAATAGTGCAATTGCAGGGTCATAGGGAAGCTCTATTTTTAATTTCTTTTTTTTTTTTTTAAATTTATTTATTTGACAGACAGAGATCACAAGTAGGCAGAGAGGCAGGCAGAGAGAGAGGAGGAAGCAGGCTCTCTGCTGAGCAGAGAACCCGATGGGGGGCTCGATCCCAGGACCCTGGGATCATGACCTGAGCCGAAGGCAGAGGCTTTAACCCACTGAGCCACCCAGGCGCCCCTATTTTTAATTTCTTAAGGAATTTCTACACTGTTTTCCAAAGTGGCTGTACCAGCTTGCATTCCTTTGAACAGTATAAGAGGGTTCCCCTTTCTCCACATCCTTTCCAACACTTGTTGTTTACTGTCTTGTTAATTTTGGTCATTCTAACTGGTGTAAGATGGTATCTCAATGTGGTTTTGATTTGAAACTCCCTGATGGCTAATGATGATGAATATTTTTTCATGTGTCTGTTAGCCATTTGTATGTCTTCTTTGGAGAAGTGTCTGTTCATGTCTTCTGCCCTTTTTTTTTTTTTTTTTAGGATTTTATTTATTTATTTGACAGAGATCACAAGTAGGTAAAGAGGCAGGCAGAGAGAGAGAGGACGAAGCAGTCTCCCTGCTAAGCAGAGAACCCGATGTGGGGCTTGATCCCAGGACCTTGGGATCATGACCTGAGCCGAAGGCAGAGGCTTTAACCCACTGAGCCACCCAGGTGCACCTCTTCTGCCCATTTTTTGACTTATCTGTTTTGTGTGTGTTGAGTTTGAAGAGTTCTTTATACATCTTGGATATCAGCTCTTTGTAGTGTCATTTACAAATCTCTTCTCCCATTCCACGGGTTGCCTCTTTGTTTTGTTGACTGTTTCCTTTGCTGTGCAGAAGTTTTTGATCTTGATGAGGTCCCAAAAGTTCCATTTTCGTTTTTGTTTCCTTTGCCTTTGGAGACCTATCTTGAAAGAAGTTGTTGTGGCCAGTGTCGAAGAGGTTACTGCCTATGTTCTTCTCTAGGATTTTGATAGATTCCTGCCTCACATTTAGGTCTTTTATCCATTTCGAGTTTATCTTTGTGTGTGGTGTAAGATAATGGTCGAGTTTCCTTCTTCTACACATAGCTGTCTAGTTTTTCCAGTACCATTTATTGAAGAGGCTGTCTTTTTTCCATTGGACATTCTTTCCTGCTTTGTCGAAGATTATTTGATCATAGAGTTGCAGGTCCATATCTGGGCTCTACTCTGTTCCCCTGGTCTATGTGTCTGTTTTTGTGCCAGTGCCATGCTGTCTTGGTGATCACAGCTTTGTAGTAAAGCTTGAAATCAGGCAACGTGATGCCTCAGTTTTGTTTTTCTTTTTCAACATTTCCTTAGCAATTTGGCGTCTCTTCTGGTTCCATACAAATTCAGGATTGTTCTAGTTCTTTGAAAAATGCCGGTGGAATTTGGATCAGGATGGCACTGAAAGTATAGATTGCTTTAGGCAGTACAGACATTTTAACAATGTTTATTCTTCCGATCCATGTGCGTAGAATGGTCTTCCATCTTTTTGTGTCTTCTTCAATTTCTTTTTTTTTTTTTTTAATAAACACAATATACTTATCAGTACTACTGTTTTTGTTTTTGTTTTAAAGATTTTATTTATTTGACAGAGATCACAAGTAGGCAGAGAGGCAGGCAGAGAGAGGGGGAAAACAGGCTTCCTGCTGAGCAGAGAGCCTGACACAGGGCTCAATCCCAGGACCCTGAGATCATGACCTGACCTGAAGGCAGAGGCTCAACTCACTAAGCCCCCAGGGACGCCCCATCTTCTTCAGTTTCTTTCATGAGTGTTCTGTAGTTCCTTGAGTACGGATCCTTTACCTCTTTGGTTGGGTTATTCCCAGGTATCTTATGGTTCTCAGTGCTGTAGTAATGGAATCGATTCTCTAATTTCCCTTTCTATATTTTCATTGTTAGTGAATAAGAAAGCAACTGACTTCTGTACACTGATTTTGTATCCTGCCACATTACTGAATTGCTGTATGAGTTCTCGTAGTTTGGGGGTAGAGTCTTTTGGGTTTTCCCAAAAGATATATATAACATTTATATATGTTATATATATAACATTTATAACATTATATAAAGTATCATGTCATCTGTGAAGAGAGAGAGTCTGATTTCTTCATTGCCAATATGAATACCTTTTATTTCTCTTTGTTGTCTGATTGCTGTTGCTGGGACTTCTAGTACTATGTTGAACAAGGGTGGTGAGAGTGGGTATCCTTCTTGTGTTCCTGATCTCAAAGGGAAGGCTGTCAGCTTTTCCCCATTGAGGATGATATTCGCTGTGGGTTTTTCATAGATAGAATTTATGAAGTTGAGGAATGTTCCCTCTGTCCCTATACTTTGAATCATTTTAATCAGGAACGGATGCTGTGTCTTGTCAAATGCTTTTTTTGTATCAACTGAGAGTATTATGTGGTTCTTCTCTCTTACTGATTTGTTCCCTCACATTGATTGATTTGTGAATGTTGAACCACCCTTGCATCCCATGGATAAATCCCACCTGGTCATGGTGGATAATCTTTTTAATGCACTGTTGGATCCTATTAGCTAGGATCTTGTTGAGAGTCTTGGCATCCATATTCATCAGGAATATTGGTCTGAAATTCTCTCTTTTGGTGGAGTCTTTGCCTGGTTTAGGGATCAGGGTAATGCTGGCTTCATAGAAAAAGTCTGGAAGTTTTCCTTCCATTTCTATTTTTTGAAACAGCTTCAGGTAAATAGGTATTATTTCTTCTTTGAATGTTTAGGGAGAGATCATGACTAACACCAAGGAAATAGAAACAATCATTAGAAATTATCATCAACAATTATATGCCAATAAGTTAAGCAACCTAGATGAAATGGATGCATTCCTAGAAACCTATAAACTTCCAAAACTGAATCAGGGGGAAATTGACAACTTGAATAGACTAATATCTAGTAACGAGATTGAAGCAGTGATCAAAAGCCTCCCTAAAAACAAGAGCCCAGGACCTGATGGATTCCCTGGAGCATTCTTTGAGTACTTTTTTTTTTTTGGACAGAGATCACAAGTAGGCAAAGAGGCAGGCAGTGAGAGAGGAAGGGAAGCAGGCTCCCTGCTGAGCAGAGAGCCTGATGCGGGGCTCGATCCCAGGACCCTGGGATCATGACCTGAGCCGAAGGCAGAAGCTTTAACCCACTGAGCCGCTCAGGTGCCCCTTGATGCTTATATTTAACAAAGTTTAAGACGTTAGTTACAATTTATATTTTCTCCCCACACACAATACTTTCTGCTACAACTCCCAGATTGCTGGAATCCAAAAATTAGTTTCAGCTAATTACTTAAAACCTCCTTCCCACATCCTTTATACACTTATTTTAACAACATATTTTGCTCTCTTATTTGCTTCTTGATGCTTTTTGCATTCAACTGACTCTTAATAGATTTAACTGTCCTCTTTATGGTTCATATCATTTTATAGTAGTAAAAATACCTAACATTTACCTGACATTTATTATTTAGGAGCCATCATTTTTTTTTAGATACTTTTAAATTTATATATTTGACAGAGAGAGGGAACACAAGCAGGGGGAGTGGTCTCCCCACTAAGCAGGGAGCCTGATGTGGGGCTCAATCCCAAGACCCTGGGATCATGACCTGAGCTGAAGGCAGACGCTTAATGGCTGAGCCACCCAGGTGCCCCAATAACCATCTTTTTTTTTTTAAGATTTTATTTATTTATTTGACAGAGACATAGCGAGAGAGAGAACACAAGCAGAGGGAGTGAGAGAGGGAGTGGGAGTAGGCCTCCCACCAAGCAGGGAGCCCGATGCGGGGCTCAATCCCAGGACCCTGGGATCATGACCCGAGCCGAAGGCAGAGGCTTGATGACTAAGCCACCCAGGCGCCCAGTAACCATCATTTTAGATCAGGTTGTTAAACTAATGCCATGAGCCAAATGCCCTTCAGCCTTCTTTTTGTATGACCCACAAGTAAAAGTGGTTTTACATTCCTTTAATGGCTAGGGAAAAAAACCAAAAGAATAGTATCTTATGGTATGAAAATTGTATGAAATTCCCATTTCCGTGTCCATAAATCAAGTTTTATTGGAACACAGCCATGCCCATTTGTTTACATACTTCCTGTGCCTGTTGTCGTGGTACAGTGGCAGACTTGATTGGTTGTAGTTAAGACTATATGTGGCCTGCAGAATTGAAAACATTTACTATTTTCCTTTATAGAAAGGAAATTTACTATTTTGAGGAAAATTTACTATTTTCCTTTATAGAAAATTTGTCAACTCAATGTCTAGTATCTTCAGTACCTTGGTGATATTCTGTTTTCTGGCTTACATTGTTTCTGTTGAAAGGTCAGCTGTTGGTTTTATTGTGCCTTTGTAGACAGTACATCTTTTTTCTCTGGGATTGTTAGCAGTTTTATGATGTGAATAAATGTGATTTTCTTTTTATTTGTTCTTCTTGGGGTTAATGGTGTTCAGTGTTCTGATGTGTGAGCTGTTTTGGAAAAATCCAAGTAAGCCACTGTGTCTTCAAGTATTGTTTCTGTTGCGTTTTGCCTCTTATACTGGGACTCCCAACTGCAAGTATATTAGGCCTTTTTAGTTTGTCCCATGGATCTTTTAGTCTTTTCGATATGTTGCCCATCCTTTATTCTTCCTCCATTTTGGTCTAGATTCCTTACTGACCCATCCAGTTTTCTCATCACTTTCTAGAAGTGTCTAACCTGCTGTTAAATCCAGTTACATACTTTTAAAGCATCTTTTCTAACACTCTTTTTTTTTCCTGTGCAATTTTACTCTGTGCTGTTCCTTTCTTTTGTGAGAGGTTACGTAGCCCATGACTTATGCCTGGGTGATGAGTCATATTGTATGTCTCTACTTACATTATGCTGAAAATGTGATGATTTCACTGACACTTACTCCATGAATGTAGTGATCATATCCTGGATGCCGAAAAGCTGACTAACCACTAGTAAAACTGATACCTAGATCAAATATACGGCCAAGTACAAATAAAGCCAGAATTGATCTAGGAATCATGTAGATTACAAACTGAATAAAACACTTTTAATGAAGAGATAAGCATACTGGAGCATGACATCTCAGGAAAATGAGCCAGATATTAGGGTTCCCTGTGTAGTACCAAAATCTTTATATAATCTGAGTATGAACAACTGAGATGCTCTGTTATTTTGGCTTGCTACTTAGGATGTTGCTGTAGGAATTATGTGGCATGTCTCCTTAGGAAGAAGAAGATAATGAAAACCAAAGTTGAATACTCCATTCAACTCAGCATTATTTTGTTTGTTTGTGCCTGACATATACTTATGTACTTTGTGCTAACAGGAATATAAAGATGAGCAAGGTACAATTTCTGGTCTAAAAAATTTTAGCATCTAGGAGGGATAATGGAAGGAATAAAACACATTTAACAAAAAGAAAGCAAGGCAAAATTGCCACAAGAGATAGAAACAAAATACCCAGGATTTAAAACCAATCAGGGACTCACAGTATGGAAGGATCACATCGAAGTGATGTAGGATGTGATCCTACCAGAAGGATCTTTGCATGGAGAGGAGAGCCATGGGAAAGAGGGATGGAACAAAAATTTGAATGATGTTGAATACTGAACTAGTCATTGTTTATTAGTTTTCAGTGGGTAAGGAATGATTGTGTCTACCCAAGGTAATCGTGTACTAGAACTATTCTTTAGGGAAATGATATAAGCTGTAGAATGTGGGGTAAATGAGAATAAGGGGAGGCAGAAAATAAGAGGCTTTTGTAATAATTGGGGTGGCAGTGGAAACAGTAGGCAAAGAAAGAACTTGACAGGTTCTCTACTTGCCTATCCGGATGAAGACTGATCTTGTGTTTTGTGTCCCTAGTACTTAATTTAGTCCCTTGGAAATTTCCTAGTGATTCTGTTATGTGAACTGTAATTTCAGAAGTGATATGATAAAGGAATAAGTTTTTACTACTGAGAAAATGTTGGCACTATGATTGTTGACCCTCCATGGCCTTGATCTCAGGCACTGACCCACCGCCTGCATTCTCTGCTCCTGCCAAGTGGCTAAAGAATCCTAGACGGTGTCATGAAATAATGCTGATGAGGCTACCTGCAAAGGTATGCAGCATAACTAAGTCGTTTGTAGTACTCAGACCTTCATGTCGTTTTTTTCTTACAACTTTTCCCAAGGCTAGGAATTATCAATGAGAGACGGTGAGAAGTCAGTAGGGCAAGGCTTTTAAAGATGGGGACAAGTGTAATCTAGATTTTGGAGGTATGATCTAAGAGGGGCACTGACAGGAAGAATCACAGAGGCCGAAGGAATCAAAGGTCATAACTGAAGATGAAAGATTCAGAATAGAATGTGCATAGGTTAAAGAAGATTCTTGTACTCAAAAGTAAATTGGGAGGTGACAGTTTAGATGTACAGACAGTCCCCAGCATGAGATTGTTCATGATTTCTTTTACCTTACAATGTTGTGAAGGCAGTATGCATTCGGTAGAAACTGTACTTGGAATTTTGAACTTTTCTTGGCTTAAGGGTACATAGTAGCATATACTTGTGATGCTGGGCAGCGGCCGCAGACCACAGCTCCCTGTCAGCTACACAGTCAAGAAGGTAAACAACCAATATACTTAAAACCATTCTGCACCCCAATCAATCATTCTGTTTTATCATTTTCAGTACAGAATTCAGTAAATTACATGAAATATTCAATGCTTTATTATAAAATAGGCTTTGAATTAGATGATTTTGTGTACTTGTCCGCTAACATCAGTGTTCTGATGTTTACAGTAGGCTAAGCTCCACTGTTCAGTGGGTTAGGTGGACTAGATGCATTTTCAGCTTACAGTGTTTTCACATTGTGGTGGGTTTATCAGGATGTAACCCCACATCGTAAGTCCAGGAAGATCTAACAGTTTGAAGAGTTGAAGAAGGGGTAGTAAAAAATGGTCGGCTCTGGATGTCAAGTATGCTCGGCGTACCTCTACTCATGGCCATCGGCTTTCTCCCCAGAACACCAGATTCATTCCAGATGGAAACTATACTGTCTTGGCAAGTCTTTGAAGTCAGTCATGTTTGATGTACCTTTTAATGCTGTGGTATCAGAATTGTGTTTTATCAACAGTTTTTTGAGTTGTTTGTATACGTATGGAAAATGGCACTGAGAGAAAAAAAAAAGTATTTTCACATTGGATGTTGGAGTCCTTTCTAAGTCATAGTTCCTTCGGGGCACCCGAGTGGCTCAGATGGTTAGGCATCTGCCCTTGAGTCATGATGCCCGGGTACTGGGATTGAGTTCTGCATCAGGTTCCTTGCTCCGTGGGGGCTGCTGCTTCCTCTGCCTCTGCCTCTCTGCCTGCTTGTGCTCTTTTCATCTCGTGCCATGTATGCACTCTCTCGCGCTCTGAAATAAAATCTTGAAAAGAAAAAACCTTGTTTACAAAATAAATTCCTGTAACTTGAGTCAATGTAATGTCCCAGAGGCTTATCCCCCTTGCTGGTCTGGCGGCCATCCGAAAGTTATTGTACCTGTCACCTGGCCACGTGGATGTAGGTTAATAAAATCTCTATAGCCACCATTCAGGCCAAGAAATAGAAGTTACCCAGATTCTTGAAGCTCTTATGGAATCTTCCCTGTGTAGCTGGAATTAATTCATTTTCACTGCTTTATAGGACTCAGTTCTAATAGACACAGAAAATCAGTCTACTCTTGATGAACGTTTGTCTTTGGGCTCTTAATGTAAAATGGGACTGTGAACATTTTTAAAAAAATTTGTATTTGAGGTATAATGACATAGGACTGTTGCATGGGTACAGTGTAATGGTTTGATACTGGCATATATTGCTCAATGATCACCTCAGTGAGTCTGGTAAACATCCATCACCAATACATGTTGTAATTTTTTTCTTGTGACGAGAACTCAACAGTTTTCAAATACGCAGTATAGTATTGCTAACTCATGTCACTGTGCTGCACATGCCATCCGCACGTCTTGTCTAATAATTGGAAGTTTGTACCTTTTGACCCCCCGCTTTGCCCAGTTCCCACCCTCCACTCTGGCAGCCAGTCTGTTCTCTGTATCAGTGAGCTTGGTTGTTTCGGGAGGTTTTAGATTCTACATACAGGTGAGGTGATACAGTATTTGTCTTTTTGTGACTTATTTTGCTTCACATGATACTCTCAGAATCCATCCATGTTGTCACAAGGGACCAGATTTTCTCTTATGTCTGAGTAATAATAGTACATTGTATGTATGTGCCACATTTCCTTTTCCATTCGTCAAGCCTTGGACATGGAGGTTGTTTTTATATCTTGGCTGTTGTAAATAAGGTGGCAGTGAACGTGGGAGTGCATGTATCTTTTTTTTTCCTTTTCTCTTAAGATTTATTTTTGGGGGAGAGAGTACATGCACGAGTGGCGGGGGGCTGGGCAGAGGGAGACGCAGACTTCCTGCTGAGCAGGGGGCCCAGTGCTGGACTCTGTCCTAGTATCCTGAGATCATGGCATGAGCCAGAGGCAGACACCCAGGCGCCCTGCACGTAGCTTTTCAAGCGAGTGTTTTTGTTTTCTCTGGATAAACACTCACAGGTGGAAGTGCTGGATCAGGGGTGGTTCTGCTTCTGGAGGCAGCTTCGCACTGGCTTTCTTAGTGGCCGCACCAGTTTGCATTACCACAAACAGTGCACTGGGATTCCCTTTTCTCCACATCCTCAAGGAGTTCTTTGTATATTGGGATATTAACCTCTTATCAGATGATTTGCAAGTATTTGATCCCATTTGTAGGTTATGACTAACATTTTACTTTCTTTTTTTTTTTTTTTTAAAGATTTTATTTATTTATCTTACAGACAGAGATCACAAGGAGGCAGAGAGGCAGGCAGAGAGAGGAAGGGAAGCAGGCTCCCTGCCAAGCAGAGAGCCGGATGCGGGGCTCGATCCCAGGACCCTGGGATCATGACCTGAGCCGAAGACAGAGGCTTTAACCCACTGAGCCACCCAGGCGCCCTAATTAATTCTTTAATACTGTCTGGTTTGATACCACAGAAGTACCTATATGAGCATCAACTCTGCTCTGCTCTAGTAACACTAAATACTGCATATTTACGCATTTATCTCCGTATACACATTTTCAGAGAACAGTGTTTTATTAATCTTAGATGCCTGTCAGATGTGATAGTGCTGGAGGTATAAGGGAATCTAAATAAATGCTCTATTATAAAAAATTTTTTTGGAAATATGACAAAACCGTGAAGATCTATAGTTGGTGTTCTACATACATTTTCATGGTGAATGACTTTTATAACAAGGTGAGAGTAAGTTTTCACATATCCTTTCTACATTACCAAATGTTGGTCATTTCAGAATGAATAGCAATATGCCATTTCAGGAATCTGTTTCATTCACGGATGTGACTGTGGACTTCACTCAGGAGGAATGGGAGCAGCTGGACCCCTCCCAGAGGATCCTGTACATGGATGTGATGCTGGAGAATTACAGCAACTTACTGTCAGTGGGTAAGGGCCTCTTTCTGGTGCAGTTCAGTGTCCATTACCAAAAACTCTTGAGTATCTGAATTTCTGAGTGGTTTTGGCCTTGGGCTCCAGTTGTTTAGCCATGAGAGAGCAGACTTTTAAGCTGTGCCTTCTTTATTTTGGAGATTTCTGAAGTCCAGGCTATGTTCCATTAGCAGTTATCTGATATCAAATCAGATGTGATTTTCAGGCTACAGGAAGAGAAGAATAGATAGCATATGAACAATTGCCAGTTCACAAATTTCTAAGGAAGATGGCAAAAGAGGGAAGGAGAATCAGAAGCCAGTGGAAGTAATATCCTAGGAATTATGAATGGGTTGAAATACTTTAAAATATTTTTTAAGAATCAGTTTTTCAGGTTTCCAAACCATTAGAGATGGCCAAGACCAGATGACCTGTATTGTTCAGATCTCAGAATCATACCTCCAACTACCAGTCTGTCCTTGCAAAACTTTTGCATTTTTCCCTCACTCTTGGCATTTGCCTAACCTGTCCTAAACCTTTGTGATTAGTATTCTCAGTTTGCCAGAATGGTGACTTTGGTATTTTAGGTCTTTGAATTGGTATAATAAACGTAAGGAATTTTTTAAAAAAATTTTTTTTAGCATAAGGGTGATATCTTTGTCCTAGACACAAATGGCAGCAGGATCACAAGAGTCAGGAATGATCACAAGAGTCAGGAATAATCAGGAACACACAGATGAAAATAAAGGTTATTTCAGGTGTAGGTCAAGGGAATAAATCTGATCCTTAAGATTTCTTTCAAATTAAAGCAGGGACAAGATGGGTTTAGAGAAGAAATTAAACATAGTAGGATAAAAATGATTGTCTCAAGGATATGGGACTCTTGGATTAATTTTATTTCCTACAAAATAGGAGTTCTGGATCTTGTCATCCACTTGCAAAAGTAAAGAGATGTGAATCTTTGCAGCACTGTCCGCTCTGCAGACCTGCGAGAAGTGTTGGCTCTAGGAAGTTAAGTGGCAGAGATGAGCAGCCCACAATCATTCAGAGCCTAAGCGGAGCTAAACTCAGATCAGTTTGGCCTTTTTTCCTTAACATCTTCATCTGTGCTAACTGTTCGGTGTCCTTAAGGACAATTCTTGATCTCCTTTGCCCCCCCGCCCCAGACTTGCCAGCCTTCCCACATCGTTTGTGCCCTATTCGGTGCTCTTTGTTTTTTACTGTCAAGGCTACTTACATCCATTGCCAGTTTCTACTTTTTTTTTTTTGCCAAGGGCTTTTGTATTTCAAAGCTTAAGAACTAGGTAGAATTTGCATTGGAGATTCTAATACTGGAAGACTGGATCCCCACACTCAAGAGGCAGCCTCACACTTCCGTTCTCTAACGTTGTCCTCACGTGCTCTTTCCTAGAGGTGTGGAAGGCCGACGACCAGATGGAGCGGGACCGCAGCGGCCCCGATGAGCAGGCGAGGCCGTTTATCATTTTTAAGAACCAAACCCCAATGGAGGAAAGAGGTAATCTCTTCGGAAAAACATTTAATCTGAGCACAGATTTTGTTTCTTTAAGGCAAGTACCCTATAAATACGACTTATATGAAAAAACTTTGAAAACAAATTCAGACTTACTTAATAATAATCGAAGCTACATAAGAAAGAGACCTGATGAGTGCAATGGATTTGGGAAAGCACTCCTCTGTCTGAAGCAAGAGAAAACCCATAATGGATTAGAGTACTCCGAATATAACAAAAGTGGAAAAGTCTTTAAAGAAGGCATTTTTAAACATCAGAAAATAAGAAATTTGGTACAACCTTTTATTTGTAATTACTGTGACAAGGCTTTCTCCTTTAAGTCACTCCTTATTAGTCACAAGAGAATACACACTGGAGAAAAACCTTATGAATGTAATGTATGTAAGAAAACCTTCTCCCATAAGGCAAACCTCATTAAACATCAAAGGATTCACACAGGGGAGAAACCCTTTGAATGTATTGAATGTGGAAAAGCCTTCACCCACCAGTCAAACCTCATCGTCCACCAGAGAGCACATATGGAGAAGAAGCCCTACGAATGCAGCGATTGTGGCAAGACATTTGCCCAGAAATTTGAACTTACTACACACCAGAGAATTCACACGGGAGAACGACCCTATGAGTGTAATGAATGTGCAAAAACCTTCTTCAAGAAATCCAACCTCATTATACATCAGAAAATTCACACCGGGGAGAAGCGCTATGAGTGCAGTGAGTGTGGGAAGTCCTTTATCCAGAACTCTCAACTCATCATCCACATGAGAACTCATACGGGGGAGAAACCCTATGAATGTACCGAATGTGGCAAAACCTTCAGCCAGAGGTCAACCCTTCGATTACATTTGCGGATCCATACAGGAGAGAAACCGTACGAGTGTTCGGAATGTGGGAAGGCCTTCAGCAGGAAATCCCGCCTCAGCGTCCATCAAAGAGTTCACCTGGCGGAAAAGGCCTGACACTGCGGCCCCCGGGCCCGTGGCAAGCCCTCCCACCACAGCCCTTCCCGCGCGGGAGAAACCGCACGAAGGTACTGAAGGAACATGGAAATTCACAGTGAGCTACGGTCCGGCACGTCGAAAAATGTGTAAAAACAGGGTCCCCTCCGTACAGTGTTACACCAGTGGTGGTGATGCCCAGCTAAAGAATATCTAGCAGCTTACAGCAAGTGTAAACAGACATGCTCACTTGTATTACAGTGAGTTTGTTAAGTCTTGAATTACTCAAGAATGAAATATTCTGGGCAGCAGCGTCAAGGATCAGTACCTTAGGAATTTAGTGGTTATGTGTGATCCTATCTTGGGTCTACACCTGTAAATCTGACACAGTCACTGGGAGTTTGAGATTCTTGTCCTCTGACAGTAGGGGCACAAGTAAGATTTTCCATGCTAAACATCGTGTGTTTTTCAGTACCTTTCCAAGCCCGTACGCATTCCACGTGAAACAGGTGACCGTCTCTGTGGTGTACGGCCGCTGTTCTCTCCTCCTCGCTGCCCTGGAGCGTCGGTCTGCGATCCTTGTTCCGCTGCCTCTTCCATAAACCGAAGACAACGTTCAAGTTTTAACTTGCTTCTGGGGTTGCTGGAAAGCATTCTTCCCATCAGTAGGTCAGTGAGCGACCATCAAGAACGGATTGGGAGAGTGCAGGAGCTCGGCGGGCCGGCACCCCGGGCCCCAGCCCACGTGGCGCCATCGCTGGTGTGCAGCTGCCGTGCAGGTGTTTACTCCAGATGCATGTCGTTCAACATAGTGTATAACCCAGAAACTACGTGTACTTTTCTTTGTGCGTTTCCCTATTTCTCCTAATATTTTACAAATTGTCTTACAAAAAAGTAGGATGTGTATGTGGTTCGCAGATGTTACATTTTAGAGACTTAGAGAAAAAATGTAAGAAACTGTCAGTAAGTGTCTTACTGCTTTTTAAAATGTCCATGTGCACAACACACTTTAGAAATGCATTCTTGCCACATTCTGTTTAAAGGAGGCATTTCCGCTCCCTGAGTTTCATGGTCACCTACCGAAAATATCTCCCTTCGGAAGTTGAGTAGAAGTTAAGCCTTGCCTTTAAAGGTTCACAAACACCTTAGAAGTTAGACTTTTCGGTGATCTCTCCATACGTTTAACAATTAACCTAAAAAGCTTTTCGCATAACTCAGAGGCACACCATCTTAGTATTGATTTCAAATTCCCAAGTTTCTCTCCTGATCTGTCATAAATCACACACCAGATTTGTCACTGGCAACTATAACTGGCCTTGTGTTTTCCTTGTTCCTGAATGTCACTGATGTGTGCAAATCTGTAGGAGTGTGAGAGACTTTCTGAACAGATTTACCAGAACAGCTATAGTCCAGGAAATCTCTTGTCTTTCTGAATTGTCATCTCGTCTACTACCAACAAGGAAGCAGGGGAGAAGATTCATTTCATACACCACTGTTAGAAATGTGTCAATTGTGACTCTTAACATTAAGAATACACCTACACTTCAGTCCCGGAGTCTCACTCCTGGGACTCTATCCCTAAGACAACAAAGTGCCAGTACTTAAGATTATATGTTTATCAATGTATATTGTATTTTTTGATAAGGACAAAAAAAGGAAACAATGTGAGTGACCATCAGAAAGAGAATGATTGAATAAGCTGCAGTAAAAATGTACCATGGCTGGATGGTATCCATGGAAAAGAATGTGTAGGAGCAAATGCCTCCAGATCAGATGAAGAGAAGGGGGGGGGAGAGGAAAAGGGGAGAGAGCATTTGTGTGTGTACACCACATTTTTAAAATAAAGATCTAAGTATATGTGTGTCTGTGTGTATTTGTATGATTTTATGATCCTGGATAATAAGTTCTAAATATCATGGAGTCTAGTGGAAAATGTTTCATGCATTCCTTGGTCCCTGAATTAACTCATTTATACTAAAACACCGTAACTCACTTGTAACACAGTTAAATCATTATTCATAATTAACATTAGTTAACACAACATGAGGCAGGTTCTCGTACTTTATAAACAGCTCTAGCTTTCATAGCTGTAGGGTATGCTTGAGCCTATGTTCACCATGATAACACATATTTGACATTCATTGTTCACACAAGGAAACATTTAATACAAAAAAAAAAAAAAACGAAAAGGAAAAACCCATGAAAAATTTTCAGGGAAGCCAAGGTCATTATCACAAATCAGCAAGTTGCAAATGCTTTGAGAAAACATACCTACCTTTACAAATGCAAAGGTAACCGCTGGGGTGACTGTCCTCTCGTGGGCTCTTTGCTCCCAAGGTCCTAGAAATCCAGATTAGAGAAAAAAATTCCCTTGTAATCCTCAGAAATCAAAGTGGTTTTAGATGAAACTTCTCCTGAAACAGGTTCTTACAGCCTGGGCATAGAGCCGCATTTCAGTCTTGCAGGATGCTGGGGACAGTAGGCCAAGAGGCAGTGCGCTTTGCACAGCAAAACCCAGCCCACAGGGGTCTCCAGATTCTGACCTCTGCCTATCTGACTCCCAACACCCATGCCCACTGCACTTGACCCCATTACCTGTCTTTATTCCATTTGATTTTTTTTTAAGGTTTTTTTTTTTTTTTGCTGTTTTGTTTTTTTTTTTTAATTTGACAGCACAGCAGGGGGAGCAGCAAGCAGAGGGAAAGGGAGAAGCAGACTCACCAAGCAGGGAACCCAATGTGAGACTTGATCCCAGGGCCCTGGAATCATGACCTGAGCCAAAGGAAGACCCTTCTATTTCCACAGATAACCTTTTCATAACTAAAATGCTTAGATACTTACACTTCTCCCCATTGTTTAATGCTTTATAAAGTTGGGGATCATGTTGCATAAAGCTGGCATGGATAAATTTGATTGGCATCTCTCTACTCTGAAGTCGAGGGATGGTGGGGGGTTGTAGGTCGGAGGAAACTGCAGGGTGAGAGGCTGAGGCACAACTTGCAAAACCATGGCCATGTGAGATGCCGTGGGTCCTCAGGGTTGGGGCAGGTGACTTTGTGGAACGCAGCTAGAGGTTTCATTCCAGGCCCCCCCGTCCCCCACTCTGTCTTCGTTCTCTGTGGCTGCACGATGACACAGAGCCCCTCTCCCAACCAGACAGCTGGTCTGGACGTCAGGAACCTGGGCCTCGTTTGGCTAGAATGTTTCTTGACTCAGATCCTTACCTGGATTGTCCCATCAAATCCAGCCAGCCTGAGGAGAGTGGACTCTTGGCACCTGCTCTCCACTTCCCTCTTCCGCCTTGGCTAGGTCCGTACTCCGGGGATTCTGAAGGCAAAAACTCCCACAGCTCATCCTGCCGAGCCCGTCAGGAGAACGGTCTGGGACCCTGCTCCGGTGCTCCAGATCTCAGCGCAGCGTTGATGACCTTCATCCTCCGTCTGACTCTTCTGTCCCGAGAGGCTGCTCTTCCAGCTCAGACATACACGCTGGATTGTATGTGATAGGTTTGAATTAAGGACAATCTACCTTTCTCCGTTTTATAAGGACTGTCCGAATGTTAACCAAAATACAACCAACCGAAACACACCTCTCGGGGTACTGGGACTCGTGAAAGAATCCAGAGATGGGGACTGAGAACTTCAGTTACCGGAAAGGGAAGGGAGCATAACCCCCCGTGAGAAGCCCGGACCACAGGTGGGGACACTGACGGTGGACGCGGGGACATGCACTCACTCCAAAAGACATTTTGAGCACCAACGAGGCAGCAGGCATCTGTGGCCCGCCAGGGACACAGTGGGAACAAGAGCCTGCCGGCCGAGCCGAGCTGCAGGAGGGTGGAGACACAGGTATGGGCTGTGCCTGCCCTGGTGAGAAAAATCAGAAGCCACAGGGAACCTCAAGTAAGGAAGAGCATCATCTGCTTTTTAAAGAGTGAGCTTGATCCTAACTGGGAGGGGCATTGGGGTAGGTGCCCAGAAACAGAAACCCGCCACTTAACAGGAAAACCCTAGGAGACGAAGTTCTGCCAGGTCATGGCCCCCTTCAATGGCTTTCAACAAAATTTCAAATAGCAACCAAATGCTTTCTCTATTACTGGTGGCCATCAGTGAGAAGTCCTCTTACAAACTCAAGTTCACTTAAATTCTTGCTTTCCTAGATTTTTTTTTTTTTTTTTTGAGATTTTACTCATTTATTGGACAGAGACACAGCAAGAAAGGCAACACAAGCAGGGGGAGAGGGAGAGGCAGGCTTCCGGCGGAGCAGAGAGCCCAGTGCAGGCGATTCCAGGATCCCAGGACTCGGGTCATGACCCCAGCCAAAGGCAGATGCTCAAGGACTGAGCCACCCGGGGAACCGCCCCTGCCCAGATCTCTTCCTAATGTCTGCTGGTGTTTGAACCATTCCTCTTCCTCCAGCCCACCCAGACTCCTGAGAATTACCCGTTCTTACCTCAAAACCCCACAATTCCACACCCCAAAAAACATTTAGAGTAACCGTCCAGGTGATCAGAGACAGGCCAGACCTGAGCGCTTCCTCCACCAGGTCGAGGCTGAACGTGGGACCGGGAGTTCTCGGAGGCTGGTGTCCATGCAGGCGCGGAGCCGCTGCGGGGAGTGCGGGAGGGCAGTGCGGGAGGGCAGTGCGCCAAGTGAGGAGAGGCCAGGACGGCGCCGGGGCTGCCGCCTTTCAAAGTGACGTGGCAGAGACCAAGACGGGGAAGAACGCTTGTGCTGGGCAGTATGTGATTCAGGGTAGCAGGAGGCCTGTGGGACTGTGGCCTCATCACTTTGCTCGGGACAACAGACACCGCAATGTTGAAAAACAGCGCCGGACTCCGTTAGCAGCAAGCGTCGGGCTGCGGGTGGGCCGGGGACTGGCTCCGGCCCGAGGGCGGGCACAGGACGAAGGGCCGGGTCTGGGCAAGGAGGGCAGCCGAGGGTCCCAAGGGTCCCTGCTGGGACGAATGGTCGTTGATGGAACAGGCCATCCAGAGGGTGGGTGGGTGACGGCAGGTGGACAAACATGACCAGATGGGTCAAGCTGCTGAGGATGCTTAACGGCCGCCTGCGACCTGAGGAGGTGAGACACTTCAGACGCCAACAACAAATAGCAGCACCAGCGGCCGCCGGCGGACAGCAGCAGCCGGGCTGGGAACTCGGCGCCGCTCGCCGGCCGTGCTCTGGGCAGCATGCGGCCGTTCGCTCCCTGCACGTTAGCTCACTGAAGAGTCACCTGCTCCCGCCCCCGTGTCATTCTGAGTCCCCGGGCCCCACGGGATATCGTGGGTTCGTTCAGTCCCTGGTGGGATGTCACTTTAAAAAGGGACAAATATAGGGCGCCTGGGTGGCTCAGTGGGTTAAGCTGCTGTCTTCGGCTCAGGTCGTGATCTCAGGGTCCTGGGATCGAGTCCCGCATCGGGCTCCTTGCTCGGCAGGGAGCCTGCTTCTCCCTCTGCCTCTAGCCTGCCACTCTGTCTGCCTGTGCTCACTCTCTGTATCTCTCTCTCTCTCTAACAAATAAATAAAAATCTTAAAAAAAAAAAAAAAAAAAAAAAGTCTGGTCTTTAAAAAAAAAAAAGGGACAAATATAAATGTTCCCGATAAGGGAGCAGAAGGCTGAGGAAAGGCCGAGGCAGACACCCCTCAACCCCCACCTCCAGGGGACATCTGTGACATTCCTCAGGCACTCCTGGATGCCCTAAAGGAAAAACAAATAGTTAATCTATAGAGACTACAATCCCGCAAGACAGGAGTCTCAGTTTAACAAAAGCCTTAGCAATTAGGGCGCCTGGGTGGCTCAGTGGGCCTCTGCCTTGAGCTTGGGTCAAGATCCCAGGGTCCTGGGATTGAGCACTGCATCGGGCTCTCTGCTAGCAGGGAGCCTGCTTCCTCCTCTCTCTGCCTGCCTCTCTGCCTACTTGTGATCTCTGTCAAATAAATAAATAAAATCTTTAAAAAAAAAAAAAAAAAAAGCCTTAGCAATTTACAAGAACAAAGCATTTCTATCAATAACTGAGCTTCCAGAAGGAAATGTAAACACAATTAAATGTTCTCAGAACCTGCAGCCCACTGACAGCCACTCGAAGCGGGCGGAGTGTTGTGTTCCTCCAGGAAGCTCCTGACTGTCTCACTGTTAATGCCTTACTGGAAGAAAAACCACCTTAACCTGACTATTGCAAGGCCCAGGGTATCCCAAGAGTCTTCTCTAACATACAAAAATCCTTTAGAAACCCTCCCTTTTCCTTACCTCCCCCCGACTCCCAAATACATCATCAGCCGCACCTCCCAAACCAGCTGCCCACAGAGAGGTTTCAAGAATTCCTTCTTGGCCTTCGGCTCCAGACCTCACCTACATTCCAAAACCCCATCATCCCGAAACGCACGCAACCAGCATTTCCTAAACACCCTGAGGGGTGCATCAGTCCCCTGGCAAAGGGAACTCCTCTGTGGAAGGTTCCTGGGTGTTGCCCAGTGCCTTGGCGAACCCACTGCCCCGCATCCGGCATGAATGTGCCAGAAGTCCAGGGGCTGTAACCAGAGGCAGACCCCAATCCCAGGGGGTTCCTAGAAAGGGAACGGGCTGCCTTGGAAGAAGGTACACAGGAATATCACCCACACATTTTTCCAGCAACAACACAAGATGAGGGTAACAAGAGAAAATCACCAAGTAGAAACTGGGATCAGAAACTATCTTAACTGAAACTCAAACCTTTAAGATTTTATGCAGAAGGACAGAGAGAAGGCAATTGACGGGCTGTCCCAGGTTTGGGGACTGAGTTCTGCATTATGACTCACGGCTGCTCTAACGCTTTTACCGGCCAGTGTCTCCGGAGACCCTACAATGCTGATATCCATTAACCCGCTCAGAGATCCGTCCAGGCCACAGGCTTGCTTCCCCTGAGACGCCACAGACCCGGCGCCCCTCGGCTCTCAACTGACTGGGGCAGAACCAAGCAACGTACCTCACAAGGCACCCCCGCTGCCAAAGGGAAAGCCAGCGGCGTTAGAGACCTGCGGTGGTGGGGAAGGCGGGGAAGGGCAGGCAAAGGCCGCGGAGCCACCCACGCGTGCCAGGGCCCTGCCTCTCCTCGCTCGGCCGCGTACTGCCACGTGCTGTGCCCGCCCCTCGGTCCCCGCGATGACAGCTAAGGCTCACAGCGAATGGAAAACATGGACGAGCTGTGCAAAGGCAGCAGCCTTTGCTGCTCTATTGGTAGAAGGGCCCACGCCTGGTCCCACTGCGTGTGTGCGAGAGGGGTTCCCCCACGCCCACAAGCGATTCTCGGACACCCACGGGGTGCCCTAAGACATAAGACTCAGCTCAGTTCTGACGCTACTCACTTAGAGATCACATCAGATTCCACAGGTTAAATGTCAGTCCTAAACTCCTTGTGCTTTTGGGTCCATGATCAAAGGAGCGAGACAGATACAGAGCAAAAGTCAAGCAAAGCTTTATTTCGCGCCAAGCATCGAGAATCAAACCTACCGGTGGGGCCGTCCCTTATGGAGAGAGCGACACTCCCAAGCCTCACAGACTATCTTTTATAGAGCAAAGGCCATGTGGTTGAGCCTGGCCACACACGGGTGGCCAATGAGACTGCAACACACAGAGAAAGCTGCACAGTCATGCTAGGTCCCACACGGGTGGCCAACTGAACTACAATTCACCCCACAGTAGCTATTTGAACTGGCCTATCGCCTTGGTCAGAACTGGCGCCCAAAAGGCGGGGCCCACACTCCTTGGTAGCTAGGGGGACAGTGTGCGCGCCGCACTGACTGGAGGTCTCCGCCTGGCCGGACTCGTCCTTGTACTCTGGGCTCTGCTTCCCCTACTTGCTTTTAAGTAAGTTCCCCTGGGGGCGGCAGGGTCAGTGTAAGTTTTACTGCATAACCAACAAAATCACTGTTTAACCAAGATGGAATTGCTCTGGCTAAATAGGCCCTTACAGTGCGTGTTTATGAAGGCTTCCTTACACGGCAGGTCTGATCCAATCACTGACGGTCAGTGACTGAACTCAGTGTCCAGGTTCTCTCCTCTCCCTAAAGGACAAGGGGTGGGACTCAAAGTCCCAACCCTTTAGTCGCTGGGTTGGCTCCACTGGCAACCAGCCCCCCACCCCCCTTAGGAGAGTTCCAAAAGTCAGCTCATTAACGTAACAAAAGACATCTTTACCCCTCTTATCACTTAGGAAGTTCCAAGGATTTCAGTAGCTCTATGCCAGAAATGGGGACAAGAGCCAAATACACATTTATCATAAATCACCACATCACAGCCCATCCCCTTCTCAGAGGTGGATCCCTTAGAGCAAAACAGTCTTAGAAGTCAGAAGTTACTGGCATCTTCCTAGCATCCCGTCCAGTCCTGGTAAGCTCCCGGGCCACGCCATCCTGTGACAGCATCTCGGCTGACGAGGTCACTCACACCCGCAGGTTACCGTGCAGGGCCCTCGGCTTCCCAAAGCAGGAGTGGTCGCAAGGCTACACCACCCTTTCATGCCTCTGGGGTGGTCCGGTAAGAGACCTACGTCCTCTTGCTGGGAGCCTCTTTCAGGATGTGACTGTAGTATTTTATTTCCCTCGTCACATAACCCACGTATTCAATCCTCGGCCCACGCTACTATTTTTTCCTTCTCTCCATTTATCTCCCATTTTTACCCCTTTGGAAGGGACGTTCTGTACGGCCACTGTGCTGGCCTGGACTGCAAGCAGCTTCCGGACAGGGTGCTGTCCATTCACCTGGGCGCCCCCCGTCGTAAACCAAGCAGCGCTTTGTTGGTGAGAGGTGAGCCGTTCCTAGAGCCCGGTGCACGGGACACGTGGTTCTGGTGGCTCCTTGCATGGCCCCAAAGGCTGTCCGAGAGAAAAAGAGGCTCCTGCTTGTGGATCCAGTGTGCTCCCGTATGATGTCCACGTTCTTATGGAATCTTCTGGGCAGAGTGTGGTTCTCTGCCATCACCCAAGACATTAGGAGAATCTCACCTTTCACAGTTATTTTATGTCCTGGAAATCTCCCAATCAGTCCGCAGCAGCAGGCTAATAACTGTCGCTCTCTGGTATACCCCATCAGCAACATCCGCACCCGCTGGTCTGGTCCCAAAACCCCCGGTCACTGCGGGGAGGCTGTCCCAGAAAAGCACCTATGCGAGTGGTGTCTTTCCACAAAGACGACTTTATTCAATCCTAATGCAAGGTTAACACAACTGTCCAGCAGTTTCAGGATTCCCAACTCAACGACATTTCACACGCATTTAACTTGGCTCCCTTTGTGCCCCACAAGGCAAAGTCCAGAAACACAAACTCACAACACAAAGATACAACCAGGGTAAGAAGCTCAGGAAACGAACGTGAGGTCCGTCTGGGACCAGCTGAGAGGAGGCCTCCGCGGGTCTGAACTTACCGCTTACTCTGCTCAACGCCGAGCAGCGAGGCTGCATACAGGATCAGTCGGGCAGATATCTGGTGGCATCTTGCCTTCCTAACGTGGCCAGACGCAAAACGGTCACCGTGTGGAGAGTCTGACAGCTTGTTGCCGAAGTCCTCGCTTTCTAGCGGGGTGTGATCAGCCTTGGGCCCCTGCAGGTCTCCTGGGGCTAGTGATCGGCCTCTCAGTTCTTTCGGGCTCACACGGCCTCACGGACTATCAGCCCGTAGTCCTGCCGGTCCGTGCTGGCTTCGGGGAAACCTGGCCATGGCTCCATCGCCCTTTGCCCGCTTGACATGAGTGACTCCATCTTGCTCTCTACAGAGGCTCTCATGGGCTTTTGCTTTAAGCCCCCGTCTGGAGTACAGGTGGCAGACACCTCCACATCCCCTGTGAGTGGGGATGACATGGTCCAAAGGCACCGGGAGGGCTTCGCCTTTTGTAGTTCAGACACGGCCTGCCTTCGCGCAGGTCCCCACTCAAACACAACCTTTTTGTGGGTTTAGAGACGGGAGTGAGCAAATCCCCAGGGAGGGTGCATTCTCCAAAATCCGAATCAGCTAACCCAACACCAGCTTCTTGTTGGTCCCAGGCACGGGCAGTGACACTGTAAGTTGCTGGCTTGATATCCCGAGTGGCTCCTGCCTGCGTTTTCCCTGAGAATTTCACAGCTTGAGAAGACCTTGGCCCCTTCCTGGATTTATGACCCAGGACGAGTGGGTCACGTGCACCACTGTCACATTCAAATGAGTCCCAGCCTGACCTGCGTTTTCCAGTCTTTCCCGTCATCGATGTAGCAGGTTAGTACACTGCACACCTGCATCAGTTCGCATCCCTGTGACCGCATCACTGAGCACCGGCGACATCACATAACCAGGGGCAGCTCAGTGAACATAAATCGAGATCCTTCCCACACGCAGGCAGACAGCAGTGGGCTCCTTTCCAAGAGGAAGAGAGGAAAGCTTTTGCAAGACCAGTCACCGAGGACTAGCCTCCTTTAGCCTGTTGTTTTCTTTTGACCTTTCTTTTTTGGTTGTTTGTTTTGTTTCAAGGTTTTAAGTCCTCTCTACAGCCAACGTGGGGCTTGAACTCCCAACCCTGAGATCAAGAGTCACCGGCTCCACTCCGTGGACTGAGCCAGCCAGGCGCGCCAAGCTTGTTGTGTTCTCTGCATGGCCGGAGCCACGGAGGCTGTGGGCCTCTGGGTTCCATCCTTGGAGTCTTACCGTTGGTGGCCACGAGCCCTCGCTGCTCCCAGGAGGGACACGGGGCTACGGTGCAGAGAGCGTGTGGCCACAGGACTCCGGTTTCTAGCACATCATTACCCAGAGTCACCTCCTCCTGTTCACCGAGGGTTCAATCAACTGCTTATGTGGGATCGGGCTGGCCTCCACAGCGCCCCGATCTAAGCTCGGCCCCTAGTAAGACTTCGCCCATAGGTTTTGCCAGCACAGCGCATGGGCTCCTGTGTCAAGGAGTCCCCGAAAAGGCTCCTTTCCCTATCCACCCTGCCCCCGGCACATCTGAGAAGCTTCTAGAACTGCTCTTCAGTTTTCTAACAGTGAAGTTACACGAGTTAAAGGCGCCCGCTCCTCTCAGCTAGAATCTGGGTAATGGGCCCATTCAGTGGCTGAAGATCCCAGTTACCCCAGAGCAAATCCCACAGGGCTTGCCTACTTCATCTGGGGTGCCCCACCTGGTATTTGTAAGGGGAGTGAGCGGTCCCCCTTCTCAGGACGGACACACCTCACAGGGCCTTTTATCCAGGCCGCCCAGCCGGGTGTTCCCTTGGCTGTTCCCTTGTGTGTCGGGACGGGGGCAGCCGTGTCCTTTCGGTCCACGTGGGACACCACCTCCCCAGGAGGGCATCCGACCCCTGTTGGAGGAGATCGTCGAGAAGACAGGCCCACGACTGAGCCACCAACTAGACCCAGTCTGCCAGAGGCTCCCGCCCCTCCCCCGACCTGGGAATGCGTGTTCCCCACTGTCCCTGTCCCAGGAGCCCCTGCGAGGATGAAGCCTTGAGAGATTAATGTGTTCGAGGCCACCTGGACGGTACACGTGACTGAACCCCACTGACGCCTCTCTGTGAACATGAGGTTCTGGACGGCGGGTGTGGAGATCTGCTCCTGGGGCAGCGGCCCACAAGAGCCTTCATGGAAGCCCCTCCTCACGAAACCTGCGGTCTACCAGGCCTCGGGGGTCCACCTCTTCCTCCCCGCCCCCCCCCCCCCGCCACGGAAGCTGGTTTCAGATCTCACCCGGAGAGCTCCCGGGGTTGTAACCCACCCGTCCGAAGCGACAGGGCTCAGCTCCACAGATGACACGGGTACCCCTGCCCCACTCCGGACACGGTCACCAGGTCGGGTTGCCCCCCACGGGCCTCCGACGGACTCGCCATACACCGGAGCCCTCCCTTGTGCCCAGTTCATTCGCCGGAGCAGCTCAGAATTCAAGAAACCCGTTTCCTCACTAGGTTACTTTCTTACTGTAAAAAGATGTAAGCCGGAACAGCCAGACGGAAGGCAGGGGGCAGGGTCGTGGCAGACGGGCCCCAGCATCCGTGCTCTCTGGGGGCCGCACGCTCCTGAATCTTTGCCTGCTCTCCAACCCCGAGACCCCCAACTTAGTTCTTCCGGGCTTCTGTGGAGACTCCATTACATGGGCACGATCGATTAAATCATTGCCCACCGGTGACTGAACCCCATCTCCAGCCCCTCTCCTGTCCCCAAGGGTCAGGGCGTGCGACTCAAAGCGCCAACCGTTTCATCCCATGATTGGCTCCACTGGAAACCTGCCGCCCCATCCTTAAAGGGCTTCCAAAAGCCCCCCGTTAACCTAACCAAAGATGCCTCTAGGGCTCTCACCACTTAGGACACGGCCCTGGTTGTAGGAGGTCTGCACAGTGACAGGGACAAAGACCAGGGATGTATTTATTATACGTCACAGTACCACAACTGGGTTTACCCTTCACGGGACCATAGTGACCCAGATGACCCCTTCTTCATTTCCAACCCTGAAGAGGCTCACCTCGCCCAGAGTGGAGAGGAATTCTTCTGGCAAGGTCCTCCCCCTAATCACAGGGCACAGTTATTAAGTTGACTGGGATCGCTAAAACCAAGGCCCTGCAGGGCTCGGACGCGGTTCCTAGACACGGAGGAGAAGCCCCCCACCCCGGACACGCAGATCCTCCCGACCCACGTCCCTCTGCTCCTCCCACCCTGGAAGGGTCACCCCGCCAAAAATTTCCTTTAACAGAAAAGGCTGCCTGCTTCTTTCCAGTAAACCTGTGGTCCAATTTCGCCCACTAAGGTAAGCCGAATGGTAAACCTTTCTTGGGAGTCACGAAAACTCAAGGTTCCTGGCCACTTGCTCTGGACAGCCGCTCTCCAGACGCCAGGCCCTGAAACTGGCATGCCCCCAGCTACAGCCCCTCTGCTGCCCACCGTCCTGCCACACACTGCCCCCGTGACCCTGAGCCCGTCCCGGCTCTGCCCCCTTCACTAACCTCCGGGATTGGCAGTCACCTAAGCACCTACCCTAAGACACGGGCAGCCCCCAGTGGGCCTGTCCCACTTCCCGGAGAGAATCGTTCCTATTCCACCTGGTGACCCACCGAGAAAATAAAAACACGCAGTCCGGGGGCGCCTGGGTGGCTCAGTGGGTTAAGCCTCTGCCTTCGGCTCAGGTCATGATCTCAGGGTCCTGGGATTGAGCCCCGCATCGGACTCTCTGCTCTCTGCTCAGCAGGGAGCCTGCTTCCTCCTCTCTTTCTGCCTGCCTCTCTGCCTACTTGTGATCTCTCTGTGTGTCAAATAAATAAAAATCTTAAAAAAAAAATATGCAGGGGTGCCTGGGTGGCTCAGTGGGTTAAGCCGCTGCCTTCGGCTCAGGTCATGATCTCAGGGTCCTGGGATAGAGCCCCGCATCGGGCTCTCTGCTCAGCAGGGAGCCTGCTTCCCCCTCTCTCTCTGCCTGCCTCTCTGCCTGCTTCTGTGATCTCTGCCTGTCAAATAAATAAATAACATCTTTAAAATATATATATATATGCAGTCCGTTTGGGCTCAATGAGGCCCCAGCGTCCAAGTCAATATCATCTGAGGAAATCCCTCTAAATTCTGAGGGGAACTCCTTGTACCCACAAGGCATCGCCAGTGAAACTCACAGGTATACGGACCCCTGAGATGTAACCACTCGGACACGGACCTCAGGTTCCCGGGGGTGGTCCCGGCTAGGTCTTCCCAGGCGTGGGCGCGTCCACACCACCCCCACGCAGGGAACAAGCCCAAGCTCTTGGCCTTGCTGGTGGGACTCGCCATGTGGAGGCCGGCAACTCTTCCTCGCCCGGTGAGGACAGAAAGCCCTGCGGAGTATGGAATTACACTGGCTGTGGTGACAGGAGCCCACCCTCTCCCACTGAAACGGCCCCATGTGGCCAGCACACAAGCCGGTCACCAATGACGGCGCCTCACCCCGGACTGGGTTCCCCCGAGGCTCTGACGGCTGTTCTCAAAGAACTGACTGAGCACACAGGGCAGACGCAAGGAGCGTCCCTTGCAGTCACTGACGTGGCAAGCATGTTCTACATGTTCTCCCAGAGGAACTCCAGGCCCAATCTGGTTTCACTTTGGAACGCCCCCCCCCTTTTTAAGATTTATTTACTTATTTATTTGGCAGACAGAGATCACAAGTAGGCGGAGAGGCAGGCGGCGGGGATGGGGGTGGGGGTGGGGGTGGGGGGACAGGCTCCCCGCTGAGCAGAGAGCCTGATGCAGGGCTCGATCCCAGGGCCCTGGGATCATGTCCTGAGCCGAAGGCAGAGGCTTTAACCCACTGAGCCACCCAGTTGCCCCGGAAGGGGCCGCTTTTAGGCAGTTCCCGAGGGGATGTGTTTTTTCATTTTTTAGACAGAGAGCAAGTGGGGGATGGAGAGAAGAAGGGAGAGAGAGACTCTTAAATAGGCTCCATACCTAGTGTGGAGTCCAACAAGGGGCTCGATCTCACGACCCTGAGATCCTGCCCCGAGCTGAAATCAAGAGTCCGACGCCAGACTCCCTGAGCCACCCAGGCGCCCCCACGACGGGATATTTCAACAGCCCTACAATGAGACGTAACCTCCACCAGGATTCAAACACCTCACAGTAAAAAGTATTGCTTGGGGCACTCCAGGGGGGACTTCATGCCGAGGGGTCCCTCTGGGGAGGCGGTCCTGGCAGCATCGCACCCCCGCACAGGCCACCTACCCCACACGCGCTCCACGGCCCAGCCCATCTGTGCCGTCTCTGGGCATCACCTGATTCTCTAAGGACTGAGAAGCCCCCAAGCGTCACACAGGCCTCACTGGCCCTTAAACCACCCACTCAAACAGGCAGGACACCTGCTCGGCCTTCTCACGCTCCAGAGGACACACTCTCCAACCCTCCAGACGCAGCCACGCACACGTCCGCCCCTCGCACTTGCAGGCCAGCACCCCTCAGCGTTAGCCCCACACAAGTCCTCAGAGTCTGCAGCAAACACCCGTCTACCTGGCTTCCTACGGGGTTGATGCCTAAATGCCCTCCCCCAGCGCCAGCACAATCTATGGCCCTTGAGCACCAGGTTCTAGAATCCTACTGGGCTCTTTGAGAATCCAAGGCCCTACCCAGCCCCATCCAATCTGAACAAGTCCCCGCCCTGGCTGAGGTTAGAGACCGGCGCCTGCAGAAGCTCTGCCCGGCTCGAATGCCTGAAGGGTGGAAGGGGGGCTTCACGGGGGGCTGACCCTGGCGTCAAAGGCCTTTCCCTTGCCTGAGAGCTGAGAAGTGAGAGTGACACCCCGCTTCCTCTTTCTCCTGCTGTTTCCTCAGGGCACCCCTTGGGACCAACTGTCTGCCGTGGACGGGTGTCTTCTTCACTGACGGTGACAGCACCGTCACACGCAAGCAGCTGGCTGGGGACCACGGCACTCCGGCCCAGCCAACAGGTAGAACCTGTAGCTGCTGGCCCTGCCCTTGAGGAGATGGCGAGACGGGCCTTCTGAGGTCCACACTCCACAGACCGACCTTGTGGTCCGGTCTGACCAAGAGCCAAGGGACGAGTCCTCACAGAGGACCAGCCCACCTGGGCTGCCCGCACAGGGAAGCAGTCAGCGCCGGCCCCAGTTCCCACCGCCATTCATCCCACACACTAACTGCTCCACTGAGGCCATTCGCGGCAAAACCTCAGACCCCTCCCTCCGGCCAGCGCCCACCCTTCCCAGTGCGCGCGAAGGGACCCACACAAGCTCAGGTCGCAGGGGGATTCGTGCCTGAACAGCCCTGGGCTCGGGACTCCCCCCCTCCACTGCCGCAGCCAAGCTGGGGACAGACAAGTACGTTCTCTGCTCCCTGATCAGACCATGGACACTATCCTGCTGGGGACACGGTCCTGGGGAGACCTCCCCGCCCCCACCCGCCTGCCAACAGACCGCCCTCCCTGGCCCCTGCCGCCCTCTGCTGGGCCTTCCAGAGGGGCCAGCGATGCCCCTGATGCTTCCCCAGGGCTCCCCTCGGGGACTCCCCCCACCCACAGCTCCTCCTCAAAGCAGGCCAGCTCCTTCCTTGTTAGCCCTGTCCCCTGGGACCACCTGACCAGGGTGCCCCCTCCAGCTCTCTGGAGACTCAGCATGGATGCTCTACCACAGTGCTCCCTGGGACTCACTACCGCCCCCAGGCGGCTAGCGTCTTCAAGACACCCTCCTGCTCGCTTCTTGCCCGCTGGGCCTTCACACCCCATGCACCCACACACCAAGTGTTACAGAACACCCCCCCACACCCAGTTCCACTTCGTGTCATTTCTGGCAGTCGTCACACCTGCACCTTCCAGGACACTGTCCTCATTACTTTGTCCTGATCCCACGCCTCACTTCTGTAGGATTTTCCCAGCAGCTCAACCTCCAGTTCACACTGGTGAGCTCAGCAAGGCACACAGCCCAGCGTGAGGCCCGCATCCCTGAATCCCCGTGCCCAGGTCGGGAGCCCATCAGGTTAGTGGGAGAGGACTTCCCGGGGAGTCCTGGCGACAGTGGGGACACTCCAAAAGCAGCCACATACCCACCAGTCGCTCTCCGCGAGGGCTGCCTCATGAAGCTAAAATCCTGGCTAGTTTTCAGGCAACAGAAACCCTCTCTGGGGACCCACCAGTGGGCTCAACAAACGAGGTTTTGGAGGTGGGGGTGCTTGACCTCGGGCTGCGCACAGCCTGGGGGTTAGGGTTACTGGTAGACCCAGGGCTTCAGCATCACACAGACACGATGCTGGAACACGACAGCTCCCACCCGCCCCTGCACCACAGGATGGAAACACCAGGAACGCTGGAGAGCCCAGCTGGCAGGGCTCAGGCCAAGCACGCCACGCATCTGGGCAGCAAAGGGACTGAATCTCTTTTTAGGCGGTGTCCCCCTGCAAGCAATTCTAAAGGACACTCCCCTCCTCCCCACTTCTGCACACGTGGCTACAAGCTGATGCCATACGACTGTGTCAGAGGCCTTGTCGATGGCCCAAGATGTTAAGATATTCCACGACGGTGCCTCAGTCTCTGAAGGAATTGCCAGGGCCTCGGAGATCCCCAAGCCACTTTCACGGCTGAACTCGAAGTTTGGGGCCGGGCTACGCACTGGATTTCAGACGAGCGCCCGTGCAATTAGTCCAGGATCTGCTTCTATCATCTTCACTCGACGGTAATGAAGTAATGGTTGGTTAAACGTGCTCTACCTGACTTCTAAGCCAGCCTCTACCGGTGCTGCTAACACGGTCCGCGCCAGGAGCTCCCCGGGCATCACAGCAGGGGCTGATCTAGGGCTCGGTTGTAAGAAAGCATCTGACTAGAGCTGGTGATTCCCCAGGGCCTCCTTTCCAGAATCGCTGCCTCAAATAAACCCTACGCCAGCTGCTTGCCTCTGCACGGCCATACCCCTGCTTTCCTGTGTTTTGGAGATCTCACCCTTCGACTTCGTTTTTCCCTTCTTGGGCTTTCACTCCCGCGTGTGTCTGGTTGAAATTCACCTATAAAGGGAGTCCGGGAAATGCCGGGCGCGGGCATTCCTGAGTCTCCACAGGATGTGGCTGCGGCTGGGGTGAGCTCCCTGCTCTGCAGAGCCCCACGCACAGAGGAACGACCCCTGCCCCACAGAACCCACGATCCAGATGCAGGAGAGGCTGGCACAGGACAGGGTCTCCAACAGCAGGGCAGCCCAGGTGCGCCGGAGGTGTGGGGTGGGGGGAGCGCGGAGCAGGGCGCGCACCTGAGGCCGGTGAGGAGGCTGGCTGCAATCTCGGGCCCACAACGCCAGACTGGGAGGCAGCTCGGCCTGCGGGTCATCGCCCTTGATTTCTTTTGCCTGCACAGACTGAGCAGGGCCCCTGGTAGTGCTCCCTCTGTTGTGCTCTGGAGGACAGGGCCTCCACATCTGCGCAGGGCAGGGCCCCGGAGGCCCCTCATCAGGGGGAGTGAATCCACACACCTGCTACCTCAGGGGTCCCAGCACGAGGTCACCGGCAGCTCTGGTCAGTAGCAGCGCCTCCCTCCACCTGCCCTGGCCAGTGGCCAGGCCCAGGAGCCCTGCTTTCGGCTCTCTCCCCGGCACATTCTCCCCAGCTCTGCCAGGTGGGCACGTCTCCTGAGCCTTCCCGTGGAATAGACAGCCCCTGGGCCTTCTGCCTGACGTGGTGCCTTCCCTCTGCAGCACCACCTCCTGCACCTTCTCTCCCTACACCCCACCCCGACCCCGCAGACCCACTTGGCATTTCTGCCTCATCGACTGTGGCCCAGGGCTGGTTTCGGTGCTCCTGGGAGCCATCTTGGCAGCCCAGGGGCACCATCCCCCGGGGGCCTGGCCAGGGGCCCAAAACCTGTACCCTAGAAGAGTGCTCCCGGATCAATAAAATCTCCCTCCTCCAGGGGGAAGTCCTGCCCCCTTGACCCTGAATACTTGCGGGCTGAGCCCTACCGCACCCTTGGGGAACAGCTTCCTTCAGCTCTTACCAGGCCTGGTACAGCCTCAGGGCGGGGGTGAGGGGGTCGATGCCGGGGTGTCTGCTGGTCTGCAGGGCCCTGACCTAACGGCAGGCTTGTGCCGGCCTTGGTCAGCCTTGGAACCTGGCGACGCTGTGACTCAGTCCTGGACCCAGGCCTCAGCTTTCCTCACCAGGCGGACTCCAGAGGGGAGCGCCTCCTCCCGGGCTCTCAACAAGGCACACCGGCTTTCTCAGCGAGCTTTTAACTGCCCGAGAATCACTCTCAGCTTTTCCTTTTCTTTCCCCAAAACTTAACTGGGCTTAGCAACAGCCACACCATTTCACGGTCCTTGTATTTTCTCCCTCACTCAAGGTTTTTCAAACTTTTGACATACAGAAAGCCCTGGTGAGTTCTCTCCGGCCAAAATAGCACCCCAGGTCATCAGCGGTAAACATTTTAACAACTTCATGGTTACCTTGTTCCAGAGGCACAGAGGCCAGGAGTCTCCCTGCCAACCAGTGGCCCCTGGTCCAGCTCAGAACCCCACCCTGCAGCTGCTTTCTGGAGGCCACTCCTAGATGTAGCTCCCCATAAAGAAAGCTTATCAGAAGGCGCTCCCTACCTGGTTCGGGAGCCGCAGCTGTTGGGCAGAGGGAAAAGCTTCGAGAAGAGATGGGGCCTTTATAAACCCACAGCCAATCAGGGCTTTGGGCTGCCTGGAAAGGAGGCAGGGCCTGGCTCTCAATGATTCTCTTCAGCTGAGGAAATGCCCAGAGAGGACAGACAGCAGAGAGCTGCCTGGGGTGTCCACCATCCCTGTGTAAGCCGTCCCAGGATCCAGCAGGCTGTGGGTACCGATGCAGGCTGATACGTGGCCAGCAAGTAGTGTGACATTGTCCAGAGGTAGATGACGAACATTCTCGTCTGATCAATTCCAATGTTTCAGTTGGGTAGAAGCAAGTTCACCTGTGCCCGGACACAGAGAAGGTGGGGAGCGTGCATTGAGTCAAACACGCCTAACTCAGAACAAGAATATGGGGCAGCAGATCCTGTCTTCCAGAGGCTCTGTCTGCAGACAGGCACAGACTCCTGGTTCAATTGTACACAGTTTGATTAACTGTACTTAACTGATCGCAAAAATGTATACTTGGAATACGGATATGTAAACCAACATTTTCAACTGTAATTTTTATGAAACTTAAATGTAGATCAAGTATTCCTTTCGAGATCTGAGCATCTTGCTTGAAATGTGTTGAAAGTGCGATACACACTGGATTTCAAAGACTAAGTATGAGAAAAAGAATGTGAAATAAACTGTTAATTCTAAAACGTTGATTACATGTTGAAATAATAAGTGCCTATACTGGGTTAAATAAAATATAGTAATAAAATTAAATCACCTATTTCTTTTTACTTTTTTTGGAAGGCTAGCAGGTAATGCAAAAATCACGGATTTGGCTTACCTTCGGGTTTGCACACACCTAGTTGGAAGGAAGTCAAGACGCAAGGCACTGCAATGTGGTTCTCGCACTGGCCACTAGGTGGCAACCTTAACCCAGGACTGCGATTTTCAGATTCCAGGAGGCAGCTTCTCCAATGATCAATCTCGAGGGAAATCTAGAGGAAAATATGGAGACAGGGAGAAAAGTGGGAGAAAGACCCGGGAGAGGAAAGGACACTCTGAACTGCGGGTTGTGTGTGGCCATGACTGTGACCAACAGCAGGAGGCTGCAGGCTCAGCTCTGGGAGAATAAAATAGAAGTGCATTGTCTAGGGTGCATTGTCCCAGGCAGGTGGCTCAGTTGGTTAAGCCTCTGCCTTTGGTTCAAGTCATGATCTCAGGGTCCTGGGATCGAGCCCCACATTGGGCTCTCTGCTCTGCAGGAAACCTGCTTTTCCCTATCTCTCTGCCTGCCTCTCTGCCTGCTTGTGATCTCTGTGTCCAATAAATAAAATCTTTAAAAAAAAAAAAAAAGTGCATTATCTACCTGCCCCAGGCCCGCCTATGCCGGCTAGTGCAGCTGTCCTTGGATAAATGGGTCATGCAGAAACTGTGCAGGTGAGGAGCCGAGGTGGTCAGAGAGACCACCTCCCTGCCCCCACCCATCCCTCCCAACTGCCTCTGGGTGCTGCTTTTCCTTGGAGACAGAGACAGAGCACGAGTGCAGCCCAGAGCAGTCTCCTGGTGGAAAAGGCAGTGATGAGCTGTGGCTGTGTACTACTTCTGGGTCCTGATCTCAAGGGACTGCCACCCACCAGCAGCTTTGGCCTCTCTCCCTGTGTGTTGGGCGACCCAGTACTCCATGCCCCATATGCCAAAACAATGAGAATTCTGAGGACATCCGCTCATTCAAATGGAAAATTACAGATTCCACTGGAAACAGATATGAGGGGGGAAAAAAACGGACCAAGACTTAAAATAGGCATAAACACCATACAAAATAAGATAATTTGCCAGCAATATCGAATTAGAACAAGAAACTAGGAGACACCTGGGTACCTCAGTCAGTTGGACGTGACCTTCAGCTCAGGTCATGATTCCAGGGTCCTGGGATCGAGTCCCTCATCAGGCTCCTTGTTCAGTGAGGAGCCTACTTTTCTTTCTTTTTTTTTTTTTTTTTAAGATTTTTATTTATTTATTTGATAGAGATTACAGGTAGGCAGAAGGGCAGGCAGAGAGAGAGGAGGAAGCAGGCTCCCTGCTGAGCAGAGAGCCCAATGTGGGGTTCCGATCCCAGGACCCTGAGACATGACCCCGAAAGCAGAGGCTTTAACCCACTGAGCCACCCAGGTGCCCCTGGGAGCCTGCTTTTCAATCCTCCCCCTGCTCATGCTCTCTCTCTCTCTGCCAATTAGATGAATAAAATCTTTAAAAAAAATTTTTTTTAAAGAAAGTGTTAAAAAAGAAAAGAACAAGAAACTAGAAAAAGAGCCAAGAAGAAATGACAGACATGAAAACCACAGTGATTAAAGGAAAGAACATAATAGAAGACTTAACAGTAGAAGTAAGACAGTTGAGAAATTGTGGGGTGCCTGGGTAGCTCAGTTGCTTACGCATCTGACTCTTGATTTTGGCTCAGGTCATGATCTCATAGTCGTGGGAGGATCTCGGCATTGGGCTCCTGCTGGGCATGGAGCCTGCTCAAGATTCTCTCTCTCCCTCCCTCCACTCTCTGCCCCTCCCCAACTGCCCTTCCCCCTGCACACTTTAAATAAATAAAATCTTAATGAAAAAAAAAAAAGAAATTGATGGGTTAGAAGGTGGGTTAAGAAACTCTCTTGGAAGAATCAAGAAATGAAAGGAATTAGGGAGGATTAAAACGGGAAATGCCGGTGCCTAGAAAACAGGGGTGCCAGAAAACGAGATGAAGAAGAAAACAGAAACGGATACAACTCTCTGGGTGAAGGACCTGTAGATTCCTCTGATTGAAGGAAAGATGTAAAAAACCTTAGAATGGAAAACTCAAGGGTGCAACTCTATGATTCCATTTGTATGAAGTTCCAAAGGGGCAGAGCTAGGCCATGGCACTGAGGTCGGCAGAGTGGCTCTGCTGAGGCTACAGGAGCACCAAGATGGAAGGGGCGACCCGGTCTCAGTGCTATTCCCGGGTCAGTTTGCTGTGTGACTGTGATCTCATAACAATTCATCTAACTGGGGCACCCAGCTGGCTCAGTCGGAGGAGCGCATGACTCTTGATCTTGGGGTCGTGTGTTTGAGCCCCATGTGGAGGCGTAGATTGTACCTGAAATTAAAAAAAAAAAAAAAAAAGTTCATCGAACTACCCACAGTTTGTGCTTTTTCTTGTATTATGTCATTCTTTGATAAAAAGGTCACTGGAGGGGTGCCTGGGTGGCTCAGTGGGTTAAAGCCTCTGCCTTCCACTCGGGTCATGATCCCAGGGTCCTGGGATCGAGCCCCGCATCGGGCTCTCTGCTCAGCAGGGAGCCTGCTTCCTCCTCTCTCTCTGCCTGCTTCTCTGCCTACTTGTGATCTCCCTCTGTCAAATAAATAAATAAAATATTTTTTTAAAAAAAGTCACTGGACCAGGAGAGAGCACACTGCCATATAACTCCTAAGTTGAAGAAATTATAATGGAGATAGAAAAACTTAGGACGACATAAATAAAAATTTATGGGCCGCAATGAAAGCAGTGCTTTGAGGGAAATTTAAAGTCTGAAATATTTATATTAGGAAAGGGGAAAGGCAGAAAATGAATGAGCCACAGGGTCAAACTAAGAGGTTAGAAAATAACAAATAATAAACACAAAATAACTAGGAGACTAGTGTTACCCGATACCAAAGCCAGATGAAACGTTACAAAAAAAGAAAATTGTAGACCAGCATGACTCGTGAGTATAGAAGCAAAAGTCCTCCATAAAACATAAGCAAACCAAATCCACCGGGGTACTAAAAAGATTACCCACTGTGGCCAAATGGGATTTATCCCAAGCTCGCGAGGGTGATTGAACATAAGAAATGGACCAATGGAACACACTGTATTAACAGAAAGAAGAAAAACCCAAATGATGATCTCAAATGACGCAGAAAAAAACCTTTGACCAAATTCAACAGGCTTTCACGATAAAAAGCACACAGACAACTAAAAAATACAGAAGAACCTGCTCGACGCTAAAGGGCATTTATGAAAAAGACACACAGGAAACGTTGCATCCAATGGTGAAGGACTGAAAGCTTTCCCGCTCAGATGGGAACAAAAACAAGGTGTCTGCTCTCACCACTGCGAGCAAATACTGTATTGGGAATTATGGTCAGAACAAATTAGACAAGAGGGAAAAAAAATTAATAAAAGTCATTGAAATGGGAAAGGAAAAAGTACAGCTACCTCTATCTGCGCATGACACGATCCTACACACAGAAAAGCCCAAAGAATCGACAAGCGAGCGATTCAAGTTAATAACTTCAGGAAAGTGCCATGATGCAGGAGAAACACAAGAACATCAGTTGAGGTTCTGCACCCCCGTGCCTATAACATTCTGAAAAGGAATTTAAGAAAGCTGCTCCAGGGGCACCTGAGTGGCTCAGTTGGTTAAAAAATCCAACTCTCGGTTTCGGCTTAAGTCATGACCTCAGGGTCGTGAGATCGAGCCCCGTGTGGGGCACCGTGCTCAGTGTGACGTCAGCTCGAGAGTCTCTCCCTCCCCCTCTTTCTGTCCCTTCCCACGCTCTTTCTCTCTCTCGCAAATAAATGGATTTTAAAAAGAAAGTTACCCATTAACCGTAGCATTGAGTTAATGAAATAGTACAGGAAGGTTTTAGACAAAGAGCTGACTCAAGCCGGGAGCATCTTGTCACCCCAGACCGCGAGGAAACCCCGAAACCCTGTTTCAGATGTCAGCGCGTCTCCGAGCCAAGGGGAGAAGCTCCCACCGGTCGAGGCAGCACGGTCTGAGCTTCAATAAGGACAACAATTACAACAGAGCGAAACCCTCGTGGACATTTAAATGTTTATTTATCTTTTTATTTTTTAGAGGGGCTGGGGAGGGGCCGAGGGCGAGGGAGGGAGAGAATCTTAAGCAGCTCCAGGTCAGCATGGAGCCTGACGCGGGGCTTGATCTCACGACCCTGGGATCATGATGTGAGCTGAAATCAAGAGTCGGACACTTAACTGCCTGAGCCCCCCAGGGGCCCCCACCATTGTATACCCTGAAATCCGCAGGAATGTCGTAATTCTAGAACACAAAAACATCATGGGCTGGGTCACTTTTGGAGGATGATTGAGGGCAAACATCCTGAAAATCAGTGAGAGAAAAGGCGTTTAAAAACTCTGTAAAGGAGGCACCCGGGTGTCTCAGTCTGTGGGGCAGCTGACTCTCGATTCCAGCTGAGGTCCTGACCTCAGCATCATGAGATAGAGCCCTACCTCGGGCTCTGCCCTCAGTGCAGAGTCTCCGTGAAGTCTCTCTCTCCTTCCCCCCTGCCCCTCCCCAGTGAGCACATGCTCTCGCTCTCTCTCTCTCAAATACATAAGTGTTACCCAAAAAACCTGGAAAGGAGAAGTTGGTAAACATTCCCCCTCCACATGCTCTAGGAACAGCGCTGCTGGGCAACTGACTGATAGGTGGGGGCGTCCCTCTGGAACTATTCCAGACCACAGAGGAGAAATCCATGTTAAAATGAAGCTGCCCCCATTGCACAAGCCCCAGATGAACCAGCGAACCCAGGCGGCGAGCATCGGACCAGCTCACCTAACGAGAAGAGAGGCAGCCAGTCCTGACTGCTCTGATGGAGGAAGCCGGCGCCCCCCCTCCAGCGGGGCCAACGGCATTGAACCAAAGTCTGACCCGGCCTCTAGATTTAACTGCTGAATCCCAGAAACAGAGGACAAGGAGGGAGCTGAAAGGAGAGCGGTGCCAAGCTCTGGTGCTGGACTGGAGATCTCCCCAGCTACGGAGGCTTAATGCGAGTCGAGCCTGCGCGGGCGCAGGATCCCAGGCAGGGAAGGGCCAAAGGCACTGGGTACGGTGGGAGCTGGGAGCACGTGGTCACAGGAGAAGGCTTCATGGGCCGGCGATCTCGGTCCCAGGGCCCACCTTTCAGGGCTGTGGGCTGCATAGCCTAGCCAAGGACCACTGCCTTCCAGAAAGCTCTTTGGGTAAAGCTGGGTCCAACAGGTAGCAACTCAGTTGGAGCCCATGGAGTCCTGAGCAGGGAGGAGAATCAGAGCGTCCCTGAGAAGCCGGGAATGTGAACAGAAAAGGTGGTACGGCCACCTGGGCAGGTGACAGAGACTCAGCCCCACGCCTCCTAGACCGTACAGAGACACATATGAACTCGGTGCTTCCCTCGTATGCTTTTATGAGCTCATCATTGAATCACGGGCTCAGCTGGCAGCAAGTATTTCCTGAACCCAAGGGATGAGCTCGGTGACGCGGGCGTACACAGCAGGAACAGAGGTGGAACAGACGCTGCTGCTCCAGGACACGACGCCCACCAGGGTCCAGACTCCAGCCTTCTGGCAGACAAGGGGGCCCCCAGAGTCGCCCTGCAGGAGGACAAAAACTAGTTTCCAAGCCTGAAGTGGGATTCCAAGGCCCCAGTGTGCCCTGACCTGCTCCAGCCCAGGTCCTGTGCAGAGAAATGACACGCCTGGGCACGATGACCAAGCAGGAGACCCTTCAATGTGGGCCCCACAGCAGCCTCGGCTCTGTTACCATCTCCCGGCAGGTGGCCAACCCTCTGACCCGGCCAGTGCCTGTGCAACAGGCCACAAACATCCAGCTCCCAGGGGCTGGCGTGAGGGGGCTGTGGCCACCGAGGCCCCCGGGAGCCCCGCGGCACGCCCAGGCCAGAGAGAGCCCTTGGGCAGAGGCCCCTGCTTCTGCGGGTCCGGGCTGGGGTCTGGGCAGCTGGCCGGAGCGAGGGGGCCAAGACACGTGCAGAGAGGACCTGCCCTCTGGGCTGAGCAGGGGTGGCATGAGGTCCGACGGGGAGCACCAGGGTGGCAGAGCCGGGCCATACCGAGCAGGAGGACACGCCGCTGGCACCCGTGCAAACCATCACATTCGTGATCCTGCTGCCCCAGAACTTCATGCAGTCGGCGTTGGACAGGAGGGGCAGGGCCGCCTGCTGCAGCTTGTCGGGGGTCTTGTAGGCTGGAGGGACACAGCAGGCCCGGAGGGGTCAGGGCCTCTCCTTCCGCCCTGACCCCCTGGACAGTGCCACACACAGCCACTGGCCTCAAGTCAGGAGGGAAGTCGGGCCTGGAGGTGGGGCATGGCAGTGAGGGGGCCACGCTTGCCGGTGCTTCCGTGCTTCTCCGCAAGGTGGTCTTCAAGGACAGAGTGTTTAAGCTCATCTTTTTATTTTTAGGTATTTATTTATTTGACAGAGAAAGCAGAAGCAGGGGGAATGGCAGGCAGAGGGAGAGGAAGAAGCAGGCTTCCTGCTGAGCAGGGGGCCAGATTCAGGTCTCCATCCCAGGACCCTGGAATCATGACCTGAGCCGAAGGCAGACTCTTAATCGAATGAGCCAGGAATTATTCATGCATCAATTAATTATTATCATTAATTATTAAAGAAAACAGGACTTCGGTTCTGCCCCATCGAATGACACACAGGGAACACAGAAAACGTGGGGTTGAATTGTCCCAGGCGCTGAGAAAAAACAGGTGTCCTCCATACGTCTGTGAGGACCGGGGAATTCTCGGCACCTGTGCAAGCAACGTTGGGCTCCTGCAGCCCCGGAGGACAGGCAGCCCTCCCCCGGGTAACACAGGCCAGCGCCTGCCCTGTTGCCCCTCGGTCACTCAACACAGCAGATTCTTGCCAAAACACGTCAGCATACCAATCGCTTTCTCCATAACAGCAAAGACGTTAGAACAAAATTGGGATGAATTTACACAGCTGACCACTTTACAGTGAACGGGTATCCGCACCAGTGGGGATAAATCTATAACATAACACAGGCAGGGAAAAGCACTTTGTCTTTTGTTTTTTGTTGGTTTATTTATTTATTTGACAGAGATCACAAGTAGGCAGAGAGGCAGGCAGAGAGAGAGAGAGAGAGAGAGGAGGAGGAAGTAGGCTCCCTACTGAGCAGGGAGCTAGATTCGGGGCTCGATCCCAGGACCCTGCGATCACGACCTGAGCTGAAGGCAGAGGCTTTAACCCACTGAGCCACCCAGGTGCCCCTGTCTTTTGTTTTTAAAGTACGCTCGCTCTCCACGCAGCATGGGGCTTGAACTCTCCACCCTAAGATCTAGGGCGGCATGCACCAAGCCGGGTGCCCCGGGCACGCTTTAAAATTGACATAGTGGGCGCCTGGGTGGCTCAGTGGGTTAAGCTGCTGCCTTGGCTCAGGTCATGATCTCAGGGTCCTGGGATTGAGTCCCGCATCGGGCTCTCTGCTCAGCAGGGAGCCTGCTTCCTCCTCTTTCTCTCTGCCTGCCTCTCTGCCTACTTGTAATCTCTCTGTCAAATAAATAAAATCTTTTAAAAAAATAAAATAAAATAAAATTGACGTAGTGTGGGGCGCCTAGGTGGCTCAGGCTGCCTTCGGCTCAGGTCATGATCCCAGTATCCTGGGATTGAGCCCCACGTTGGGCTCCCTGCTCAATGGGAAGCCTGTTTCTCCCTCTCCCACACTTCCTGCTGTATTCCTTCTCTCTGTCACCCCTAGTTCATGTTTTAAGAAGAAAGTAATACTTGCAAAACCCTGATAATAGATTTGTGGTTGTCATATTATTTCCTGTAATTTTTACCATTCCCTCTTCTTTTTTAGTGGAAAATAAAGGACTGCACATATGCCTGGCACAACAGATGAAAATCCGAGGAGAGGCACAGAGAGTCTCCTGCGACCCCACCCGGCTCTGCTCACAGCATCCCTGCCTGAGACCCGCCTGGGGCTGTAGGACTCAGCAGAGGCCCAGACTGGGCTCTGGCACCCTCCTGGCTCAGAGAGCCGCAGAAGGACCCTGGTGTTCCCGGCAGCCTCTGGGGAGAGGCCCCCAGGTTCAGGGAAGGGGGCTCCAAACACCCTTGTGGCCAGGTCCTAGGGCTCGCCCTGGACAGGGCACTTCGAGCTCCTTCTGTGGCGCTGGCAGCAGAGCCACTGAGGGCTGGGCCCTCCTCCTCAACCTGCTCCAGGGCTGGTAGGTCCACTCCTGGGGTCCCGACACTCACAACCAAAGGCAGCCCCCACAAGGGCAAAGCAGGAAAGAAGCCAGAGAAAGGCTATGTTGCCGTCGTCAGAATCATACGAGACAACCATGCTGGGAGCCCTGCTTTTAAGTCCCCTAGGCAACCCCAAGCCCTGCCCAGCCAGAGGAGCCCAAGATCCATCCTCCCTGTTATCAAAGGACCTAGAGCGATAAGTGGGGTCAAGCCCCTGGCACAGCTGAGCTGGACTCAGCGTGGGATGTCCCAGCCGCTGGGAAAAGGGCTGCTGGTCTGATGCATTTTCACCCCTAAGACTTGGCAACACCTGGCATCCCGAAGGCTGAGTGGGCGGTGCCGGCACCCCAGCCAGGAGCTCGGGTCCCACAGAGCCCAGCTCTGTGCAGCCTTTAGCCAGTGTCAGATGCAGGGACCAGCCATGGCCAGGGCAACGGGGAGCAACCCTAGCTCCTAACCATAGGCAATCCCACCACGGGGCTTGAAGAACCCTGGCTGTGGTCACCAGGAGGCCGCCAGTATACTGAACATAGGCAGCAGGTGCTCAGCAAAGAGTATTTTCAGTGAGGGGCACCTGCGTGGCTCAGAAGGTTAAGCCTCTGCCTTCGGCTCAGGTCATGATCTCAGGGTCCTGGGGTTGAGCCCCACATCAGGCTCTCTGCTCAGCAGGGAGCCTGCTTCCCCCTCTCTCTCTGCCTGCCTATCCGCCTACTTGTGATATCTGTCTGTCAAATAAATAAATAAAATAAAATCTTAGGGGGGGAACAGTATTTTCAGCGCAATGTCATCTAGAAGTGTTGTACAGGTGGTCCAGGTCATCGAGGGGGTCCCTTTCAAACCAGCCCAGCCAGGTAGCTCCTGAGCATGGCTGACGGGGTGTGTGGGGTGAGGACATTGCGCTCATGGAGGCCACAAGCAGGTTCTAGGTGAGCAAACACATTGACAGGCCATCGTGCCCCTAGCCCAGGGCTCAACTCGGTCTCTTTCTTCGGTAACTCACAGCGTAAGGAACTAGTCACTGTAGACAGCTCCATGTCCCGTAAAATCGGGCACTGGTTCCACGCCATTAAATGATCCACAGGGAAACAACAGAAACGATGGTGATGATCCCAGAACACTGAGAAAAGGAAGGGGCAGGTAATAGGATGGTGATACACTTGCCACAAGTAGGGACCCGGTGACCTCTTGGCAGATCCTGGTGTAGACACTGGGCTGGGGGCTCCCGGGCACGTAGCACATGGCGCCCCTGTCCTCATAAGCCCCGAAGCCTAGTGACAGAGTCACACACCAAAATGACAGAAATATGACGTGGTGAGTCCCATTGTCCAGGCAGGGCAAGGAGAGCGCTGTGGTTCTGGAAGGTGGTCTGGGCTTCAGCCCTGAGCCGGTTTGTCAGGAAAGCTAGGGGTGGCCAGAGGGGTCTCCTCCCGAGGCTTCTGGGCACTGTGCTCCCCAGGCCTCCATCACCCCGGGAGAGGCATGCCAGAGCGAGCTGCACAGGGTCACTGCTCCTGATCCAGCGGCTGGAGGCTTTGTCTTGGTCTGTGCGTGCTTGGCATGGAGTTTGTTCCAAATGTTTCCGAGGGGAAAGCAGGGGCTCTGACCTGTGGGGACAGTGGCCACGGGCGGGGCAGGCTTCCAGAGGGACCCCGTCTCTAGGGCAGAGCGGAGGGAGCCACATTTGAGGGTGCCACATTTCCAGGAACATAGAGAGCCACCAGGCCTGAAGCTTTTCGACACCCCCCGCTGTGTGCCCCTCCCCCGCCCTGGGGGGGGTGCCCAGCCGAGTATCCACCTTGGCTGCTAGTGTGAGGAGTCCAAAGTTAGGGTCCACGTCAGGGTCATTTACATTTGCTGCGGTTTTTTTCTTTTTTTCCTTCCCTCATTCCAAGCAGGTAGCCCAGCCAACTGTATTTTCCTTGCCTCAGGGACTTTTCCAGAGCAGAAAGAGCTGGAAGTCTCTGGCTCTTTGGGTCTGTTGCACAAGTAAACTCCTGGCCCAGTGGAGTGTAAGAGGAATCTTCTGGAAAGGCAGGGACAGCTCCCCCAGTTGCAGAGGCGAGCGCAGGGGAGGCTCGGAGCCCCGAGGTGACGGCTACTCCCATCTGCTGCCATGTCTCCTACTTTGACAGTCAACCAGGCCTTGAGCTGAGCCCTCCTGGTGGCAGCAGCAGCAGCGAGGCCAACTGGGTGCCTGCCTGAGCCCTTCCCCCTTCTCCTCCACACAGCGGGCTGCCACAGAGGGTCAGCTGGCCCCAGCTCTCAGCCGGGAGGGGAGGCTCTGATTAGTGTCCCTGGGTCCCGCTGCCCCGAGAGGGCTGTGGCGAAGCCAGCGCCACACTGCTGCGCCCGGGGGGTCTCATGTGCGTGTGCCACTTGGCCCAGGGGCCGCCATCCTGAGATGCTGACTAGGGACTGCAACACCGCCTCCCCCAACCTCCCAGGGGAACCTACCCCCGCAAGCTCCATGATAAGCTCCCTGACTAGAGCCCTGGGCACCTCACCAGCCTTGTGTGTTTTTCCTAAACCCTGCCCACAACTTTGTAAAGTTCCCTCCATTTAAATTCAACTCAATACCCCAATGTTGAGGGGCACCTGGGTGGCTCAGTAGGTTAAAAGCCTCTGCCCTCCGTTATGCTCAGGTTATGATCCCAGGGTGCTGGGTGCCGATCCCAGCCCACATCGGGCTCTCTGCTCAGCAAGGAGCCTGCTTCCCCCTCTCTCTCCGCCTGCCTCTCTGCCTACTTGTGATCCCTTCTGTCAGATAAATAAATAAAATCTAAAAAATAACAAATTAAAAAATAACCCAATTTTGAGGGTGCCACCTGTTTTCCAGCAAGACCGTGACTGATGCAGTGCTTGTGTCCCTTGGCCCACTGAACATGGGGTTCTGGGAGGGTGTTGCTCACAGACTGGAGAAGTCCATGGGTAACCTCTTTGTCAGAGAAGAGGAGACCCCGCTGGCTCACGGGGTGAGGCTGTGGCATCGCCAATTAGCATCGGCAGAGGCCGAAGGGCAGGCGGAAACAGGCCCTCCGAGGCAGGTGGCTGTGGCACCGAGTCCCTCCAGGGTCAGCAGTGATCAGAAACCCGGGGGAGTTGGACCAATGGTGCAGGAGGACACAAGAAGCTGATGAAAACCACAAGTCATCAGGGAGATGTGCATCAAAACCACAGTGAGATACAGCTCATATCCATACAGGATGGCAAACAGAAGCCCAAAACAAACAAACAAAACAAGCAAACAAACAAACAAAAACCCAGGAAATAAGAATGAGAAAGGATGTGGAGAAATGGGATCCCTCGCACACTGTCCGTTCCTCAAAAAAGTACAGATTTACCCCATGATCTCGCAATTCCACCTTGGCGCATGCACCCAGAAGAATTCAAAGCAGATATTTGTACACCCATGTCTGTACCAACATTATCCATGGTATCTAAGACATGGGAGTAACACACGCCTAACCACAGATGAACACAAAAACAGAAGGTGCTCTATGTATGGAAGGGAATATCATTCGGCCTTACAAAGGAAGGAAATCCTAGGGCACCTGGGTGGCTCAGTGGGTTAAGCCTTTGTCTTCGGCTCAGGTCATGGTCTCAGGGTCCTGGGATCAAGCCCTGCATCGGGCTCTCCGCTCAGCAGGGAACCTGCTTCCCCCTCTCGCTCTGCCTGCCTCTATGCTTACTGTGATCTCTCTCTCTGTGTCAAATAAATAAATAAAATCTTTAAAAAAGAAAAAAGGAAGGAAATCCCACTCAGGCTACAGCATGAACAAAACTGTAGGGTGTCAGGCTCAGTGAAAGAAGCTAGTCACAAAAAGGCAAACTCGCTATGATCCCATTTATATAAGTCATCGGACAGAAAGCAGAATGATGGCTGCCTGGGGCTGGCGGGGGAGACAATAAAAGGTTAGAGTTTAACAGATGCAGAGCTCCACTGCAAGCAAGATGAAGAGAGTTCTGGACGTGGTGGGGGGCGTACACCAGTGGGAAAGCACTTAATACCACTGATGGAGTTCAGACATAGTTCAGATCTCAAATTACCACAATTTGAAAATTAAGAAAAAACACAGAAAGTGAGATGCTGCTTCACACCTACCACAATGGCGATGATTTTCTAGAAGGGAAAACAAGAGTTTTTGGCAAGGATGTGGAGAAACTGGAAGCCTTGCACACTGCTGGAGGGGATGGAAAAATCGGGTAGTCTCTGTGGAAAAAGGTATGATGGCTCCTCAGAGAGCTAAACATTGAATTATCATATGACCCAGCAATTTCCCTCCTAAGTATACATATTCCCTTCAAAAACGAGAACAGGGATTCAAACAGATACTTGTATGCCAATATTCACAACAGCCAAAACCTGGAAACAACCCAAATGCCCATCAGGGGACAAATGGATAAATGAACTGGGCACAGCCACACAATGGAATATTACTCAGTCATGAAAAAGAGCAGAGTACAGCTATATCCTACAACACGGGTCAACCTTGAAAACATCACACTCAAAGACACAACCAGGTCCCAGTGGCTCATGTACTTCATGATTCCAGTTCCGTGAGACATCCATAATGGACAAATCCATAGAGACGTACATTAAATTGAGGTTACCAGGGCTGGGGGAGAGGAAAATTGGCGTTATCCTGCAGGGGACGCACTTGAAGTGATGAGAACGTTTTGGGAACAGGGAGCATGGTTGTGCAAATTGGGAATGTAATTACTGCCACTGAAATGTACACTTAAAAAGGGTGAAAATGGATGGACATGGGGAGGGTATGTACTATGGCGAGTGCTGGGAATTGTGTAAGACTGATGAATCACAGACCTGTACCTCTGGGGCAAATAATACATTGTAAGTTAATTTAAAAAAAATTTTTAATGGTGAAAATGGGACATTTCATGTTATATATATTTTACCACAATTTTTAAAAACTGATGCAATAAACCCAAAACCATTGCTTCATCTGCTTGAAATGGGTGAATTGTATGGCCCATGATTTACACCATACCAACACGGACAAGCCTGGAACCTGACTTTGGGCTTGGAGGCTTACAGAGCCCGACAGACACTCAGCCCCACCAGGTAATGAGCTGGTGGGAAAGGAGTGGGGTACTTTAGGCAGAGAGAGCAAGGCTGGAGAACTCTGAACCCCCAAATCTCCATGAAGACCCCCATGCCAATACAGGTGCTCCCCGCCCCTGTCCGAGGGAGCCAGTCTCCATCTGCACGAATGCTCTGTGCCCACTGGGGCGGCCGCCTTCTGAGAGAGCCAGTTCTCTCCAGAACCTACACCACCCATCCGCACCCCTACCCGTGCCCATAGCACGAGTTGGTCCTTTCCATTTCCCTGTACCCACACCTTTCACCCTTCAACTTAAGTGGAAGGTGAGACACTGAAGATACAAACAGATGAGAACCAGACCACAGAGAACAGAGCTCTGCCCCCTCCACGCCCCCAACCTTCCACCCCCCAAGTCTGCAGGAACCACCACACCCTTTCTCCAGGACAAAGCTTTCCCCTGCCCTTGCCTGCCTTGGAGTTTGTGCCTGAGGCCAGTGATGGGGACGGACAACCTCGCTAGCAAGACGCCCCCCTTCCCCTTGGGGCGGTCTTCACCATCTTTCACAAAGGCCAAGCTCCCATGAGAGGCCTCCCCCAGGCGTCCCCCGACCAACTCCCTGGCGTGCATTGGACGTCGCCAGCATTTCCAGCCAAGAACACAAGTGAATCACAAAACCATTTGGTTGAGTGAAAAGAATCCACATACAAAGACAACATATAATCCCATTCCGTGTATATCAATTTCTAGAACAGGCAAAAGTAATCTGCGGTGAAAGAAATCGAACGGTGGTTAATGGTTACCTCAGAGAAGGGATAGCTGGAAAGAGGCATGAGGGAACTTTCTGGTATGATGGCATTATCTTATATCCTGGTTGTGGTGTTTGTTACACTATGGGGTGTGTGTGTGTGTGTGTGTGTATCTAATTGTCCCTCTGTTCACTTAAGACCTGTGCATCTCATCACATGTAAATTATACTTCCATATACGTTATTTTTAATACAAAGAAGAGTCTGGGATTTGACCTCCTGAGAGGCGGGGCTTCAGGAAGAGGGACCCCTTCACCTAAGGAAACTGACATTTGAGTTTCGGCCTCGAGCCATACCCCAGTCTTAGCCCTGTCAGCGGCGGAAGGACGCACTCCCTCCGCGCCACGCGGCCCCTGGACACCCCCCACCCGCCCCGCACAACCCCCACCAGGAGCCAGATTCTAGGAGGCGGCCCGGCAGGGATTGGCTCAGGGCCGGCTGTCCCCAGCAAAGCACAGGCGTCCCTGGAAAGAGCCTTCCCACGCTGTTTGTTCCCAGGGCGCACTCGGAGCGGCTCACCCTGAGCCACCCGCCCCCTTTTCCAGGAATTTCTTCAGCACCGCCCGCCAAACACACCAGCTGCTGCGCCCCTGCAGCGAGGTGACCCGCGCGGAGTCAAGCCTTTCCGAGATGGCGCGCCACCCGCCACCAGGGCCATACCTTCTCCCTTGCGGTGCGCAGGAGTAGGACGGGTGCGCTCCAGGAGCCCAGGACGCAGGGTTCCAAACCGAGGGGGGGAAGTTAGAAAGAGCGAAAAGTGAAACCAGGGAAATACTCGATACTGTCAGCTTTGTTGGCAGAACAGCCGGGTCGGGACACCCGGAGGCTCACCTTGGGACCCTGACGCCTTCGCTGCCTGTCCAAGCCCTGAACGCGCGAGGGCGGAAGAGCCCCGCGTCGAAAAAGGAGGGGAAGGGCGCGAGCCAAGGGGTCCTTCCTCGGGCTCCGGGGTCGCGACGCCGCTGGCCTGAGGGCCTCGGGCCCCGCCCCCCGCGGGAGTGCGTGCACGTGCGGCCCGCCCCCCCGCCGCCGCCTGCAGCTGCGCGCGTTCCCAGATCTCCGCCGCCCTCCCGCGAGGTGCGCGGGGTGGGCGGGGTCTCGCGCTCCAAGGCCGCGGCCCCACCCCCATCCGCGGCGCCCCTCCCACCTAGGGTCCTGCAAGGCCTCCGACCCGGCTTCCTCCCTTTCCGACAGGTGGAATGACGCACCCAGGGGTTGCAGCATAGCCATCAGCTGCTCCCAACTGCGTCTTCAATACAGCCCGACTCGGTCCCCCACCCCGCGCACCGGGCCTAGGCCTCCAGAGCGTGGCAAGTCGCTCTTGTCATTGCCTGGGCTTGCGCACAATCCCCGAGGCGCACTCCACCTGCTCCTGTAACTCACAGAATGTCCCATCTGGGTGAGGCCCAAGTATTAACCATGATAACTCCTCAGCTGTAGGAATGTACATTTTACTTTTTTCCCCCCTCTTTTCAGTAAATTCTCCCACTCCTTTCCCTATGCATGCTTCCTAAAAGCAGGAAAAATCTGTGTTTCTTTTCTTTTGTCCCAGCCCGCTCTGGGCCTGGTAAACCAGGCTGGAAAGGAGGAACGGGCTTGCATGCATAGCAGGGTCTCACAGAGGGGGCCACCCTCCGCCCCCTGCTTTGTGCCCGGCTTTCCCACCTGTTAGTGTGGCCACCCCTCCCTGTCATTAGACAGTCTTCTAGAATGCAGCAAGGGCACCGATCGGAATTCCAAGGAGTACAGAGGACCAACCAACATGGAACGTGCGTTAGGCCGGGTCCTAGCGCGGTCCTTTCATAATGGGGACAAGCATCCCCATTTTACTACTTAGAAACAAAACCAGAGAGGTCACATAACCTGCCCAAGACTGCACAGCTGTTCTGTGCGGAGCCACCATCAGTGCGACGGAAATGAAAAGCAGCCACGAGTTATCATTTTCCTTGTGTTTTGCGGGACTCACGCTGTACCTCACGCTCGCACCCTCACCCTCAAATTTCTCCTTCCCTGGATTCTTAAGTGCTGAGCAAGGGCCCCACTGTCCACCGTGTCACCCGAACCAGAAGCAGTCCTCCTTGCCTGCCCGCCCCACTCCATTTCCTCCTGCCTGGCCCAGCCTCCACCAGGTCCCACTGAGAGCATAACCCCAGGAGGCGCCATGCTCGATCCCAGGGGTACCTGGCATCTGGGTGAAGAGACCCGGCCTGCTGTGCGCAGGCAGTGGGTGGCCTGCCCCGCCGAGCCACGCTGCACATAGCCCAAGTGACCACCCCAGACACTGAACAGACCCTCACCGAGCCTTCTTGACCATCCCAAGGCCGAAGGAACATTCTCAGCCCTGGCCGGCTGCCCCTTGGTCCCCACTCCTCCTCCCTCCTTGACCACACTACCCAGGGCTTTAGGATAACGAACACAACAGCTCAGTTACTTGTCCAAGGTTCTCCAGCCCATGAGAGAGTAGGCTGGGGCTCAAACCCTGCCCAGGCCTGGCTGATGTCCCGACGTCCCTTCGTGGAAGAGGAAGCCCAAGTTCTCTGAGCTCTTCTCCATGGCTACCTTGTTTGGAACCACCTTTGCCCTTGACCCAGACCCAAGCAGGACCATGGGCCACAGCTGCTGCCATCACACACCCCGATGCCAGCCCTGCTCTGGCACATCCTACCTCCACAGGCACATGCCCAGGAAAGGGACTGCCACCTCAAGGTTTGCAGATAACAGCTTGGTGCACAGGGATATAACGGGAGCTCCGCAGGCAGGCACCTACAGCTCTCTGACCACAGCACCATGGCCTTCCTCTGGCTTCTCTCCTGCTGCGCCCTCCTGAGCACAGCCTTCGGTGAGTTCGGGGCCAGCAGAGGCCGGGAGGGAGGTCTCGGCTAACCTACAACCCTGGGGCCAGAAAGGGCAACAGGGACCCTGCTCCCTGTTCAGCTGGACACGGTGCTGTGAGCGTGAGCGCGTCTCTCTCCCCCACTGGGCCTCACCAGCCCCATCGCCACAAGGGGACCAGGATGGGACCAGTCGAGCCAGGGCAAGGACCCCAGGAGGATAGGGAAGTCAAGTCCAGAGGGAGTGAAAATTCTTCTGAACAGCTAGTGGCTCCCAGTCAGGCTCAGAGGCCGAGCTGGCGGGCAGGTACGGCTTGGACTCCACCAGCCCTTCAGGACCCTCGATAGAGCACTTTCAAGCTTGTGTTCGTGGAGCCCTTAATCTGTGCCAGGAACAGAGCAAGTTCCTGCTCTGCCTGCTGAGTCTACTTGCAGCTTTCTTTCTTTATTTTTTAGGAATTTATTTATTTATTTGAGTGAGTGGAGGGGCAGAAGGAGAGAGAAAGAGATTGAGGCAGACTACTCTGAGCATAGAGCCAGACAGGGGGCCCGACCTCAGGACCCCGAGATCAAGACCTGAGCTGAAATCCAGAGTCGGATGTCCAACCCAGGCACCCCGTCTTCCTGCATCCGTCTCCCAGCTCTGTGAGGGTAGCAGCTATATGACCCCCTCTCTGCAGATGGAAGGATGCTCAGAACAGTAGGGCTAGGCAGTGGTGGGGCTGGGCCCACACCCCCAGACCCTGCCTCCAGCCCGTGCTTGGGCCCAGCCACCACCTTGCAGCCAACCTGCTGGGCTTGTCTGGGCTGAAGCACACGTCCGACTGAGCTGTCCCTGGGGGTCCTTGGGAGAGTGGGGAGCCCGGGCCCCCATCCCTTACCCCACGCTCCCACCCCCAGGCTGCGGGGTTCCTGCCATCCACCCCGTGCTGAGTGGCTTGTCCCGGATCGTCAATGGAGAGGACGCTGTCCCGGGCTCCTGGCCCTGGCAGGTGTCCCTGCAGGTAAGGGAGGAGTTCTACCCCTGAGTGGGGGACACGCTGGGGTATGGGCCCACCTGGGGTCAGCCCGGGGGGCTGCTGGTGTCCAGCCAACACACACTCCTCCCCGTCTTCCTCCAGGACAGCACTGGCTTCCACTTCTGCGGGGGCTCCCTCATCAGCGAGGACTGGGTGGTCACTGCCGCCCACTGCGGGGTCAGGTGAGGACCCAGGGTCCCCAGGAAACCCCTTGGTCGGGGGGAGACTCTCTGGACCTTTATTTAACTCCTTGGGCCTCAGTTTCCTTGTTTGGGTACATGTAGAAAACCCGACTCGTGCCGGTCTCCCAAGGGTCCCCGGGAAGGAAACACCCAGCGGGCTGTAGGGGCAGGTGTTCCAGGGGCAGTTGCTAATATTTTGAGGTCCTATCTCTGATCGACAACTCAGAGCACATGCACACAGGTACACACGCTAACACACGCAGCCTGCACCTGCTGTGTGCGCCCCCTGCCTCACAGCAGGACCCCCTTCTCTCTCGGGCCCTCTCCAGAACCTCCCACCTGGTCGTGGCTGGGGAGTTTGACCAGAGCTCTGATGCTGAGGACATCCAAGTGCTGAAGATTGCCAAGGTATGGTGGCCTGGAGTCCAGGTGTGGCCCTGGGGTAGAGCAGGGGGCAGACCTCGGGAGTGTGGTGCCCAGGCTAATGCCTGAACACCCCCAGCTGTTCCCAACCTCCGCGGGAACCCGTTGTGACAGGGCAAAGCAGAAAGCAGGGTGTCCTGGGCCTGAGCCAGGCTCCTGGGGCCGCAGGAGGGGTTGCCATATTGAAGACAGAAGCACGGGGGTGATGTGGGGTGGCCCAGCGCCCTGGTTCAGCCCTGTGCCAGCCTCTTCCCGGACCCAATCCACCCAACCACAGTCTCCCGCCCCTGCCCCCGCAGGTCTTCAAGAACCCCAAGTTCAACATATTCACCGTCAACAACGACATCACCCTGCTGAAGCTGGCCACGCCCGCCCGCTTCTCCCAGACCGTGTCCCCCGTGTGCCTGCCCAATGAGAACGACGACTTCCCTGCGGGGACCCTGTGCGCCACCACTGGCTGGGGCCTGACCAAACACACCAGTGAGCGCCCTCCAGCCGGGTGGGTGGGAGACGGGGGGTTGGGGGGCCAGGGTGCGGTCACTGACCGCCACCCCTATCTTTCCAGATGCCAACACCCCTGACAGGCTTCAGCAGGCGACCCTGCCCCTCCTGTCCAACACCGAGTGCAAGAAGTTCTGGGGCAACAAGATCACCAACCTCATGGTCTGCGCCGGGGCCAGTGGCGTGTCCTCCTGCATGGTACGGTCTCTGGAGTCTCCCCAGCCCCTTCCCTCCCAGCCCGGCGTGGGTTCCAGCAAAAGCCCAGGTCAGGGGCCTGGCCAGAGAGAAGAGGTAGAAGCCACACACAGACCTCTTTAGACGGCCCGACACCCTCTCCCTGGAATTCCTCCTTGAGCTGTTGTAAAAACGCAGTTCTCCTGGATGAACGCCCCCGCCCCCGAGAGCAGTGCCGCGTACAGCCTGGGTAGTGGCCCATGGCGCCCAGAGGTCTCCAGACGGGGTTGGGCTCCATGGCCCGCCCTCACCACCTGTGCTTCCTCCCTGTCAACCAAACCACTTTATCAGGCATCTATCACAGGGTCCCAGGCGATGGCCCAGACGTTCAGGGGCACAAACCACGCAAGGAGCTGCTGTAGCTTCTTTCGTAATCGTTCATAATCCCTCAGTAGGCATGTGCCATGTGTCCGTGGGCTGCCAGGCCCTTGTCAGGGCTCTGGAACAACATCCAGGGGCCCCTTAGCCTGGCCGCCTGGGCTGCGGATCTAAGCCCTTCTTCTCTCTCCCTGTAGGGCGACTCTGGGGGTCCCCTGGTCTGCCAGAAGGATGGAGCCTGGACCCTGGTGGGCATCGTGTCCTGGGGCAGCGGCACCTGTTCCACCTCCAGTCCTGGCGTGTACGCCCGTGTCACCGAGCTCATGCCCTGGGTACGGCAGATTCTGGAAGCCAACTGAGTCTCCGGCCTCACCCTGCCATCCCTGCGGACCTGCTTCCACAAAGCCTCAATAAATCAATAAAAGACACACTGATGATGTGCTTTTCTGGAGTGGGGATCCTGAGACCTCATTCTTTTTTTTTTTTTTTTTTTTTTTACATATTATTTTATTTTATTTTTTAAAGATTTTTATTTATTTATTTGACAGATAGAGATCACAAGTAGGCAGAGAGGCAGGCATAGAGAGGAGGAAGCAGGCTCTCTACGGAGCAGAGAGCCGGATGTGGGGCTCGATCCGAGGACTCTGCGCCAAAGGCAGAGGCTTTAACCCACTGAGCCACCCAGGCACCCCTGAGACCTCATTATGCTCGTGAACTTGGGTCTTCACTGGGACGAATGGCAGGACGTACCTGGAGGGCCTGCCTTTGGTCTTGCTCCCAAGAGATGATACAGGACCATGGCCCCCATGCCTGGCTACACGCTTCCACCCCGGCAAGCAGCAGGGGCCTGGCCCTCCAAGCCACGCTCAGGGCGCTCAGGGCCCTGCCCCGGGGAGTGGGCATCTGCGGGATGGGCCAGCTGCCAGCTGCACACACCTGTGGTTCCAAGGACCCTTCCCAGGAGCAGCTGCCCAGGCCTGCCCAGGAACCAGGTGCTTCTCAGCCCAGGGCCTCGTGATAAGGAAGGGGATGGCGAGGCAGGCTGCGATTCGTGGGCCGGGGAATATAATGAGGGTCCTTCAGGCTGACCCTATTCAACCTCCTGAGTAACACTCCATGACCTTTCTCTGGGCTGTCCTTGGCTTTCTCCTCTTTGGCGCTCCGGTAAGCGCAACGTTCGGGGGGCGAGGCAGCCCCACACCAGCCCTCTCCCACCCCCAACACCCACACCTCCACCCCCAGAAGCTGGGACCTAGAGGGCCAAGTACTAGCACCTCTCCTCACCTGCCCCACCTGACCCCCTGCCGGCCCCACGGGCTCCCCTCTCAGCCTCGCTGGGTGCCTCTCCTGGGCTCCCCACTCCTGCTCTGCCTAGAGGTCCCTCGAGCCCCTCAGACTCCACGGGTCATGCTGGACCTGCCTCATCTTGGCCTCCTCCATTGGCTCAGAAAGGGGGGGTCGTCTGGACTCCCCCAGAATCCACATCCGTCCCCGAGCCACTGGCTTTGGGCCTCCGGAAGGTGTCCCACGCCGGTCCCTTTGGCCCTGCTCCTTCCATCCTCCTGACTCCGGCAGCCTCCGGGGTTTGTGCTGTTCCAGTGGGAGTAACACTCCGCTGCTATCGCAGAATTGGGGGCCGCGAGAGCACCGGGACTCAAGCAGGATGTCCCAGCCCGACGACCCAGTACCCTGGGTTTGGAGCAGATGGAGGCCCTGACCCCTCCGAGCCTGCTGTGTCCCTCCAGCCTAGGGGTGCCTGGGTGGCTCACTCGGTTGAGCGACTACCTCTGGCTGGGGTCAGATGGAAACCAGTCTCCTGTGGGGCTCCCTGCTCAGCAGAGGGTCTGCTTGTCCCTCTCCCTCTGCCTGCTGCTCCCCTTGCTTTGCTCTCTCTCTCTCAAATAAATAGATAAGATCTTAGAATGTTGGAGGAGGTGGACGTCTGGGTGGTTCATTCAGTTAGGAGTCTACCTTTGGCTTAGGTTATGATCCCAGAGTCCTGGGATCGAGCCCCACATCGGGCTCTCTGCCCATCGCAGAGCCTGCTTCCCCCCCTCGCTCTACCTGCCTGTCTGCCTACTTGGGATATCTGTCTGTCAAATAAATAAATAAAATAAAATCTTGGGGGGAAAAAAAGTATTTTCAGGGCAATATTATCTAGAAGTGTTGTACAGGTGGTCCAGGTCATCGTGGGGGTCCCCTTCAAACCAGCCCAGCCAGGAAGCTCCTGAGGGTAGCTGAGGGGGGTGTGTGGGGTGAGGACATTGCCTTCACGGAGGCCACAAGCAGGTTCTAGGTGAGCAAACACATTGACAGGCCATCGTGTCCCTAGCCCAGGGCTCAACTCGGTCTCTTTCTTTGGTAACTCACAGCGTAAGGAACTAGTCACTGTAGACAGCTCCATGTCCCGTAAAATCGGGCACTGGTTCCACGCCATTAAATGATCCACAGGGAAACAACAGAAACGATGTTGATGATCCCAGAACACTGAGAAAAGGAAGGGGCAGGTAATAGGATGGTGATACGCTTGCCACAAGTAGGGGCCCAGTGACCTCTCGGCAGATCCTGGTGTAGACGCTGGGCTGGGGGCTCCCGTGCGTGTAGCACATGGCGCCCCTGTCCTCATAAGCCCCGAAGCCTAGTGACAGAGTCACACACCAAAATGACAGAAATATGACGTGGTGAGTCCCATTGTCCAGGCAGGGCAAGGAGAGCGCTGTGGTTCTGGAAGGTGGTCTGGGCTTCAGCCCTGAGCCGGTTTGTCAGGAAAGCTAGGGGTGGCCAGAGGGGTCTCCTCCCGAGGCTTCTGGACACTGTGCTCCCCAGGCCTGCATCACCCCGGGAGAGGCCTGCCAGAGCGAGCGACGCAGGTCACTGCTCCTGATCCAGCGGCCTGGAGGCTTTGTCTTGGTCTGTGTGTGCTCGGCATGGAGTTTGTTCCAAACGCTTCCTGGGGCAGAAGCAGGGGCTCTGACCTGTGGGGACAGTGGCCACGGGCGGGGCGGGCTTCCGGAGGGACCCCATCTCTAGGGCAGAGCCGAGGGAGCCACATTTGAGGGAGCCACATTTCCAGGAACATAGAGAGCCACCAGGCCTGAAGCTTTTCGACACCCCCCGCTGTGTGCCCCTCCCGCGCCCTGGTGGGGGGGGTTCCCAGCCCAGTGTCCACCTTGGCTGCGAGTGTGAGGAGTCCAAAGTTAGGGTCCACATCAGGGTCATTTACATTTGCTGCGGTTTTTTTCTTTTTTTCCTTCGCTCATTCCAAGCAGGTAGCCCAGCCAACTGTATTTTCCTTGCCTCAGGGACTTTTCCAGAGCAGAAAGAGCTGGAAGTCTCTGGCTCTTTAGGTCTGTTGCACAAGTAAACTCCTGGCCCAGTGGAGTGTAAGAGGAATCTTCTGGAAAGGCAGGGACAGCACCCCCAGTTGCAGAGGCGAGCGCAGGGGAGGCTCGGAGCCCCGAGGTGACGGCTACTCCCATCTGCTGCCATGTCTCCTACTTTGACAGTTAACCAGGCCATGAGCTGAGCCCTCCTGGTGGCAGCAGCACCAGCAGCGAGGCCTCCTGGGTGCCTGCCTGAGCCCTTCCCCCTTCTCCTCCACACAGTGGGCTGCCACAGAGGGTCAGCTGGCCCCAACTCTCAGCCGGGAGGGGAGGCTATGACTAGTGTCCCTGGGTCCCACTGCCCCCGAGAGGGCTGTGGCGAAGCCAGCGCCACCCTGCTGCGCCCGGGGATCTCGGTGCATGTGCCACTTGGCCCGCGGGCCGCCATCCTGGGACCCTGACTATGGACTGCGACACCCTCTCCCCCAATCTCCCAGGGGAACCTACCCCCGAAAGCTCCATTATAAGCTCCCTGACTAGAGCCCTGGGCACCTCACCAGTCTTGTGTGTTTTTCCTAAACGCTGCCCACACCTTTGAAAGTTCCCTTCATTTAAATTCAACTCAATACCCCAATGTTTAGGGGCACCTGGGTGGCTCAGTGGGTTAAAAGCCTCTGCCCTCGGCTAAGGATATAATCCCAGGGTCCGGGGATCAAGCCCCAAGTAGGGCTCTCTGTTCAGCAATGAGCCTGCTTTCCCCTCTCTCTCCGCCTGCCTCTCTGCCTACTTGTGATTTCTGTCTCTGAGATGAATAAATAAAATCTAAAAAATAACAAAAAATAACCCAATTTTGAGGGTGCCACCCGTTTTCCGGCAAGACCGTGACTGATGTGTCCCCTGGCCCACGGAACATGGGGTTCTGGGAAGGTGCTTCTCACAGACTGGAGAAGTCCATGGGTAACCTCTTTGTCAGAGAAGAGGAGACCCCGCTGGCCCACAGGGTGAGGCTGTGGCATCGCCAATTAGCATCGGCAGAGGCCGAAGGGCAGGCGGAAACAGGCCCTCCGAGGCAGGTGGCCACGGCACCGAGTCCCTCCAGGGTCAGCAGTGATCACAAACCCCGGGGAGTTGGACCAATGGTGCAGCAGGACACAAGAAGCTGATGAAAACCACAAGTCATCAGGGAGATGTGCATCAAAACCACAGTGAGATACAGCTCATATCCATACAGGATGGCAAACAGAAGCCCAAAACAAACAAACAAAACAAGCAAACAAACAAACAAAAACCCAGGAAATAAGAATGAGAAAGGATGTGGAGAAATGGGATCCCTCGCACACTGTCTGTTCCTCAAAAATGAACAGATTTACCCCATGATCTCGCAATTCCACCTTGGCGCATGCACCCAGAAGAATTCAAAGCAGATATTTGTACACCCATGTTTGTACCAACATTATCCATGGTATCTAAGACATGGGAGTAACACACGCCTAACCACAGATGAACACAAAAACAGAAGGTGCTCTATGTATAGAAGGGAATATCATTCGGCCTTACAAAGGAAGGAAATCCTAGGGCACCTGGGTGGCTCAGTGGGTTAAGCCTTTGTCTTCGGCTCAGGTCATGGTCTCAGGGTCCTGGGATCAAGCCCTGCATCGGGCTCTCTGCTCAGCGGGGAACCTGCTTCCCCTTCTCACTCTGCCTGCCTCTATGCCTACTGTGATCTCTCTCTGTGTGTCAAATAAATAAATAAAATCTTTAAAAAAGAAAAAAGGAAGAAAATCCCAACACACGCTACAGCATGGACAAAACTGTAGGGTGTCAGGCTCAGTGAAAGAAGCTAGTCACGAAAATACAAACTCGGTATGATCCCATTTATATAAGGCATCGGACAGAAAGCAGAATGACGGCTGCTTTCAGCAGCAGTCTCACAGACTTCTCCAGTCTGTGAGAAGCACCTTCCCAGAACCCCAGCCGTCATTCTGCCTGGGGCTGGTGGGGGAGACAATGGAAGGTTAGAGTTTAACAGATGCAGAGCTCCACTGTAGCAAGATGAAGAGAGTTCTGGACGTGGTGGGGCGTACACCAGTGGGAAAGCACTTAATACCACTGATGGAGTTCAGACATAGTTCAGACCTCAAATTACCACAATTTGAAAATTAAGAAAAAACACAGAAAGTGAGATGCTGCTTCACACCTACCACAATGGCGATGATTTTTTAGAAGGGAAAACAAGAGGTTTTGCCAGGATTTGGAGAAACTGGAATCCATGCACACTGCTGGAGGGGATGGAAAAATCGGGTAGTCTCTGTGAAAAAAGGTATGATGGCTCCTCAAAGAGCTAAACATTGAATTATCATATGACCCAGCAATTTCCCTCCTAGGTATACATATTCCCTTCAAAAACGAGAACAGGGATTCAAACAGGTACTTGTATGCCAATATTCACAACAGCCAAAAGCTGGAAACAACCCAAATGCCCATCAGGGGACAAATGGATAAATGAACTGGTCACAGCCACACAATGGAATATTACTCAGTCATGAAAAAGAACAGAGTACAGCTATATCCAACAACACGGGTCAACCTTGAAAACATCACACTCAAAGACACAACCCGGTCCCAGTGGCCCACGTACTGCACAATTCCAGTTCCGTGAGACATCCATAATGGACAAATCCATAGAGACGTACATTAAATTGAGGTTACCAGGGCTGGGGGAGAGGAAAATTGGCGTTATCCTGCAGGGGACGCACTTGAAGTGATGAGAACGTTTTGGGAACAGGGAGCATGGTTGTGCAAATTGGGAATGTAATTACTGCCACTGAATTGTACACTTAAAAAGGGTGAAAATGGATGGACATGGGGAGGGTATGTACTATGGCGAGTGCTGGGAATTGTGTAAGACTGATGAATCACAGACCTGTACCTCTGGGGCAAATAATACATTATAAGTTAATTAAAAAAAATGTTTTTGATGCTGAACGTGGGATATTTCATGTTATATATATTTTACCACAATTTTTAAAAACTGATGTAATAAACCCAAAACCATTGCTTCATCTGCTTGAAATGGGTGAATTGTATGGCCGGTGATTTACACCATACCAACACAGACAAGCCTGGAACCTGACTTTGGGCTTTGAGGCTTACAGAGCCTGACAGATACTCAGCCCCACCAGGTAATGAGCTGGTGGGAAAGGAGTGGGGTACTTTAGGCAGAGAGAGCAAGGCTGGAGAACTCTGAACCCCCAAATCTCCATGAAGACCCCCATGCCAATACAGGTGCTCCCCGCCCCTGTCCGAGGGAGCCAGCCTCCGTCTGCACAAATGCTCTGTGCCCACCTGGGGCGGCCGCCTTCTGAGAGAGCCAGTTCTCTGCAGAACCTACTCCACCCATGCACACCCCTACCCGTGCCCATGGCACTAGTTGGTCCTTTCCATTTCCCTGTACCCACACCTTTCACCCTTCAACTTAAGTGGAAGGTGAGACACTGAAGATGCAAACAGATGAGAACCAGACCACAGAGAACAGAGCTCTGCCCCCTCCACGCCCCCAACCTTCCACCCCCCAAGTCTGCAGGAACCACCACACCCTTTCTCCAGGACAAAGCTTTCCCCTGCCCTTACCTGCCTTGGAGTTTGTGCCTGAGGCCAGTGATGGGGACGGACAACCTCGCTAGCAAGACGCCCCCCTTCCCCTTGGGGCGGTCTTCACCATCTTTCACAAAGGCCAAGCTCCCATGAGAGGTCTCCCCCAGGCCTCCCCAGCCCCCCCCACCAACCCTGTGGGGTGCATTGGATGTCGCCAGCATTTCGAGCCAAGAACACAAGTGAATCACAAAACCATTTGGCTGAGTGAAAGAATCCATACAAAGACAACATATAGTCCCATTCCGTGTATATCAATTTCTAGAACAGGCAAAAGTAATCTTCGGTGAAAGAATTCGAACAGTGGTTAATGGTTACCTCAGAGAAGGGATTGCTGGAAAGAGGCAGAAAGGAACTTTCTGGTATGATGACATTATCTTAATCCTGGTTGTGGTGTTTGTTACACTATGGGGTGTGTGTGTATGGGTGTGTGTGTGCATCTGTTTGTCCCTCTGTTCACTTACCTGTGCATCTCATCACATGTAAATTATACCTCAATATACGTCACTTTTATTTATTTATTTATTAAAATTTTGTTTATTTATTTGACAGAGAGAAATCACAAGTAGATGGAGAGGCAGGCAGAGAGAGAGAGGGAAGCAGGCTCCCCGCTGAGCAGAGAGCCCGAAGCGGGACTCGATCCCAAAACCCTGAGATCATGACCTGAGCCGAAGGCAGCGGCTTAACCCACTGAGCCACCCAGGCGCCCTATACGTTATTTTTAATACAAAGAAGAGTCTGGGATTTGACCTCCTGAGAGGCGGGGCTTCAGGAAGAGGGACCCCTTCACCTAAGGAAACTGACATTTGAGTTTCGGCCTCGAGCCATACCCCAGTCTTAGCCCTGTCAGCGGCGGAAGGACGCACTCCCTCCGCGCCACGCGGCCCCTGGACACCCCCCACCCGCCCCGCACAACCCCCACCAGGAGCCAGATTCTAGGAGGCGGCCCGGCAGGGATTGGCTCAGGGCCGGCTGTCCCCAGCAAAGCACAGGCGTCCCTGGAAAGAGCCTTCCCACGCTGTTTGTTCCCAGGGCGCACTCGGAGCGGCTCACCCTGAGCCACCCGCCCCCTTTTCCAGGAATTTCTTCAGCACCGCCCGCCAAACACACCAGCTGCTGCGCCCCTACAGCGAGGTGACCCGCGCGGAGTCAAGCCTTTCCGAGATGGCGCGCCACCCGACACCAGGGCCATACCTTCTCCCTTGCGGTGCGCAGGAGTAGGACGGGTGCGCTCCAGGAGCCCAGGACGCAGGGTTCCAAACCGAGGGGGGGAAGTTAGAAAGAGCGAAAAGTGAAACCAGGGAAATACTCGATACTGTCAGCTTTGTTGGCAGAACAGCCGGGTCGGGACACCCGGAGGCTCACCTTGGGACCCTGACGCCTTCGCTGCCTCTCCCAGCCCTGAACGCGCCAGGGCGGAGGAGCCCCGCGTCGAAAGGAAGGGCGCGAGCCAACGGGTCCTTCCTCGGGGTCCGGGGTCGCGACGCCGCTGGCCGGAGGGCCTCGGGCCCCGCCCCCCGCGGGAGTGCGTGCACGTGCGGCCCGCCCCCCCGCCGCCGCCTGCAGCTGCGCGCGTTCCCAGGTCTCCGCCGCCCTCCCGCGAGGTGCGCGTGGTTGGCGGGGTCTCGGCGCTCCAAGACCGCGGCCCCTCCCCCATCCGCGGCGCCCCTCCCACCTAGGGTCCTGCAAGGCCTCCAATCGCGGCCTCCTAGCTTTCTGGCAGGTGCAGCATCGCGGTCAGCCGCTCCCGACTGCGTCTTCAATATGGCCCGAATCGGTCCCGCACCCCGCGCCCCCGGGCCTCCTGCCTTCCAGACTCATGAGGGCCCTAAGCCTCCAGAGAGTGGCAAGTCGCTCTTGTCATTGCCTGGGCTTGCGCACAGTCCCCGAGGCGCACTCCACCTGCTCCTGTAACTTACAGAATGTCCCCTCTGGGTGAGGCCCTCCTGCCATGGTATTAACCATGATAACTCCTCAGCTGTAGGAATGTACATTTTACTTTTTTCCCCCTCTTTTCGTAAATTCTCTCACTCCTTTCCCCATACATGCTTCCTAAAAGCAGGAAAAATCTGTGTTTCTTTTCTTTTGTCCCAGCCCGCTCTGGGCCTGGTAAACCAGGCTGGAAAGGAGGAACGGGCTTGCATGGATAGCAGGGTCTCACAGAGGGGGCCACCCTCCGCCCCCTGCTTTGTACCCGGCTTTCCCACCTGTTAGTGTGGCCACGCCTCGCTGTCATTAGACAGTCTTCTAGAATGCAGCAAGGGCACCGATCGGAATTCCAAGGAGTACAGAGGACCAACCAACATGGAACGTGCGTTAGGCCGGGTCCTAGCGCGGTCCTTTCATAATGGGGACAAGCATCCCCATTTTACTACTTAGAAACAAAACCAGAGAGTCACATAACCTGCCCAAGACTGCACAGCTGTTCTGTGTGGAGCCACCATCAGTGCGACGGAAATGAAATGCAGCCATGAGTTATCATTTTCCTTGTGTTTTGCGGGACTCACGCTGTACCTCACGCTCGCACCCTCACCCTCATTTCTCCTTCCCTGGATTCTTAAGTGCTGAGCAAGGGCCCCACTGTCCACCGTGTCGCACAAACCAGAAGCAGTCCTCCTTGCCTGCCCGCCCCACTCCATTTCCTCCTGCCTGGCCCAGCCTCCACCAGGTCCCACTGAGAGCATAACCCCAGGAGGCGCCATGCTCTTTCCAGGGTCCCTGGCATCTGGGTGAAAAGACCCGGCCTTCTGTGAACAGGCAGTGGGTGGCCTGCAGTGGGTGGCCTGCCCCGCCGAGCCACGCTGCACATAGCCCAAGTGACCACCGCAGACACTGAACAGACCCTCACCGAGCCTTCTTGACCATCCCAAGGCCGAAGGAACATTCGCAGCCCTGGCCGGCTGCCCCTTGGTCCCCACTCTTCCTTCCTCCTTGACCACACTACCCGGGCTTTAGGATAACGAACACACCAGCTCAGTTACTTGTCCAAGGTTCTCCAGCCCATGAGAGAGTAGGCTGGAGCTCCAGCCCTGCCCAGGCCTGCCTGCTGTCCCGACGTCCCTTCCTGGAAGAGGAACCCAAGTTCTCTGAGCTCTTCTCCGTGGCTACCTTGTTTGGAACCACCTTTGCCCTTGACCCAGACCCAAGCAGGACCATGGGCCACAGCTGCTGCCATCACACACCCTGAAGCCAGACCTGCTCTGGCACATTCTACCTCCGTGGGCACATGCCCAGGAAAGGGACTGCCACCTCAAGGTTTGCAGATAACAGCTTGGTGCACAGGGATATAACGGGAGCTCCGCAGGCAGGCACCCTACAGCTCTCTGACCACAGCACCATGGCCTTCCTCTGGCTTCTCTCCTGCTGCGCCCTCCTGAGCACAGCCTTCGGTGAGTTCGGGGCCAGCAGAGACCGGGAGGGAGGTCTCTGCTCCCCTACAATCCTGGGGCCAGATGGGGCAACTGGGACCCTGCTCCCTGTTCAGCTGCATGTGGTGCTATGAGCGTGAGCACGTCTCTCTCCCCCATTGGGCCTCACCAGCCCCATCGCCACAAGGGCACCAGGATGGGATCAGTCGGCCTGGATGACCAGGATGGCCCACAGGAGGATAGGCAGGCCAAGTCCAGAGGGAGTGAAAATTCTTCTGAACAGCTAGTGGCTCCCAGTCAGGCTCAGAGGCCGAGCTGGCGGGCAGGTGTGGCTTGGCCTCCACCAGCCCTTCAGGACCCTCCAAAGAGCACTTTCAAGCTTGTGTTCGTGGAGCCCTTAATCTGTGCCAGGAACAGAGCAAGTTCCTGCTTTGCCTGCTGAGTCTTCTTGTAGCTTTCTTTCTTTATTTTTTAGGAATTTATTTATTTATTTGAGTGAGTGGAGGGGCAGAAGGAGAGAGAGAGAGATTGAGGCAGACTACTCTGAGCATAGAGCCAGACAGGGGGCCCGATCTCAGGACCCCGAGATCAAGACCTGAGCTGAAATCCAGAGTTGGATGTCCAACCCAGGCACCCCGTCTTCCTGCATCCGTCTCCCAGCTCTGTGAGGGTAGCAGCTATATGACCCCCTCTCTGCAGATGGAAGGATGCTCAGAACAGTAGGGCTAGGCAGTGGTGGGGCTGGGCCCACACCCCCAGACCCTGCCTCCAGCCCGTGCTTGGGCCCAGGCACCACCTTGCAGCCTACCTGCTGGGCTTGTCCTAGCTGAAGCACACGTCCGACTGAGCTGTCCCTGGGGGTTCCTGGGAGAGTGGGGAGCCCGGGCCCCCATCCCTTACCCCACGCTCCCACCCCCAGGCTGCGGGGTTCCTGCCATCCACCCCGTGCTGAGTGGCTTGTCCCGGATCGTCAATGGAGAGGACGCTGTCCCGGGCTCCTGGCCCTGGCAGGTGTCCCTGCAGGTAAGGGAGGAGTTCTACCCCTGAGTGGGGGACACGCTGGGGTATGGGCCCACCTGGGGTCAGCCCGGGGGGCTGCTGGTGTCCAGCCAACACACACTCCTCCCCGTCTTCCTCCAGGACAGCACTGGCTTCCACTTCTGCGGGGGCTCCCTCATCAGCGAGGACTGGGTGGTCACTGCCGCCCACTGCGGGGTCAGGTGAGGACCCAGGGTCCCCAGGAAACCCCTTGGTCGGGGGGAGACTCTCTGGACCTTTAACTCCTTGGCCTCGGTTTCCTTGTTTGGGAACATGTAGAAAACCCGACTCGTGCCGGTCTCCCAAGGGTCCCCGGGAAGGAAACACCCAGCGGGCTGTAGGGGCAGGTGTTCCAGGGGCAGTTGCTAATATTTTGAGGTCCTATCTCTGATCAACAACTCAGACAACATGCACACAGGTACACACGCTAACACACGCAGCCTGCACCTGCTGTGTGCGCCCCCTGCCTCACAGCAGGACCCCCTTCTCTCTCGGGCCCTCTCCAGAACCTCCCACCTGGTCGTGGCTGGGGAGTTTGACCAGAGCTCTGATGCTGAGGACATCCAAGTGCTGAAGATTGCCAAGGTATGGTGGCCTGGAGTCCAGGTGTGACCCTGGGGTGGAACAGGGGGCAGGCCCTGGGGAGTGTGGTGCCCAGGCTAATGCCTGAACACCCCCTGCTGCTCCCAACCTCCGTGGGATCCCGTTGTGACAGGGCAAAGCAGAAAGCAGGGTGTCCTGGGCCTGAGCCAGGCTCCTGGGGCCGCAGGAGGGGTTGCCATATTGAAGACAGAAGCACGGGGTTGATGTGGGGTGGCCCAGCGCCCTGGTTCAGCCCTGTGCCAGCCTCTTCCCGGACCCAATCCACCCAACCACAGTCTCCCGCCCCTGCCCCCGCAGGTCTTCAAGAACCCCAAGTTCAACATATTCACCGTCAACAACGACATCACCCTGCTGAAGCTGGCCACGCCCGCCCGCTTCTCCCAGACCGTGTCCCCCGTGTGCCTGCCCAATGAGAACGACGACTTCCCTGCGGGGACCCTGTGCGCCACCACTGGCTGGGGCCTGACCAAACACACCAGTGAGCGCCCTCCAGCCGGGTGGGTGGGAGACGGGGGGTTGGGGGGCCAGGGTGCGGTCACTGACCGCTACCCCTATCTTTCCAGATGCCAACACCCCTGACAGGCTTCAGCAGGCGACCCTGCCCCTCCTGTCCAACACCGAGTGCAAGAAGTTCTGGGGCAACAAGATCACCAACCTCATGGTCTGCGCCGGGGCCAGTGGCGTGTCCTCCTGCATGGTACGGTCTCTGGAGTCTCCCCAGCCCCTTCCCTCCCAGCCCGGCGTGGGTTCCAGCAAAAGCCCAGGTCAGGGGCCTGGCCAGAGAGAAGAGGTAGAAGCCACACACAGGCCTCTTTAGACGGCCCGACACCCTCTCCCTGGAATTCCTCCTTGAGCTGTTGTAAAACGCAGTCCTCCTGGCCGAATGCCCCCGCCCCCGAGAGCAGTGCCGCGTACAGCCTGGGTAGTGGCCCATGGCGCCCAGAGGTCTCCAGACGGGGTTGAGCTCCATGGCCCGCCTGCACCTCCTGTGCTTCCTCCCTGTCAACCAAACCACTTTATTAGTCGTCTATCACAGGGTCTCAGCCGATGGCCCGGACGTTCAAGGGCACAAACCACGTAAGGAGCTGCTGTAGCTTCTTTCGTAATCGTTCATAATCCCTCCAATAGGCATGTGCCATGTGTCTGCGGGCTGCCAGGCCCTCGTCAGGGCTCTGGAACAACGTCCAGGGTCCCCTGGGCAAGGCCGCCTGGGCTGCCAGATCCAAGCCCCTGGTCTCTATCCCTGTAGGGTGACTCTGGGGGTCCCCTGGTCTGCCAGAAGGAAGGAGCCTGGACCCTGGTGGGCATCGTGTCCTGGGGTAGCGGCACCTGTTCCACCTCCAGTCCTGCCGTGTATGCCCGCGTTACCGAGCTCATGCCCTGGGTACGGCAGATTCTGGAAGCCAACTGAGTCTCCGGCCTCACCCTGCCATCCCTGCGGACCTGCTCCCATGAAGATTCAATAAATCAATAAAAGACACATTGATGATGTGCTCTTCTGTGTTGGGGCCCCTGAGACCTCATTCTGCTCGTGAACTTGGGTCTTCACTGGGACAAATGGCGGGAGGTACCTGGAGAGCCTGCCTTTGGTCTTGCTCCCAAGAGATGATACAGATGATACGGCCCCCATGCCTGGCTCCACGCTTCCACCCCGGCAAGCAGCATGGGACTGGCCCTCCAAGCCATGCTCAGGGCGCTCAGGGCCCTGCCCCGGGGAGTGGGCAGCTGCGGGATGGGCCAGCTGCCGGCTGCACACACCTGTGGTTCCAAGGACCCTTCCCAGGAGCAGCTGCCCAGGCCTGCCCAGGAACCAGGTGCTTCTCAGCCCAGGGCCTCGTGATAAGGAAGGGGATGGCGAAGCAGGCTGCGATTCGTGGGCCGGGGAATATATTGAGGGTCCTTCAGGCTGACCCTATTCAACCTCCTGAGTAACACTCCATGACCTTTCTCTGGGCTGCCATGGCTTTCTCCTCTTTGGCGCTCCGGTAAGCGCAAAGATCGGGGGCGAGGCAGCCCCACACCAGGTCTCTCCCACCCCCAACACCCACACCCCCAGAAGCTGGGACCTAGAGGGCCAAGTACTAGCACCTCTCCTCACCTGCCCCACCTGACCCCCCGCCGGCCCCGCGGGCTCCCCTCTCAGCCTCGCTGGGTGCCTCTCCTGGGCTCCCCACTCCTGCTCTGCCTAGAGGTCCCTCGAGCCCCTCAGACTCCACGGGTCATGCTGGACTTGCCTCATCTTGGCCTCCTCCATTGGCTCAGAAAGGGGGGGTCGTCCAGAATCCTCCAGCATCCACATCCGTCCCCAAGCCACTGGCGTTGGACCTCCGGAAGGTCTCCCACGCCGGTCCCTTTGGCCCTGCTCCTTCCATCCTCCTGACTCCGGCAGCCTCCGGGGTTTGTGCTGTTCCAGTGGGAGTAACACTCCGCTGCTACTGCAGACTTGGGGGCCGAGAGAGCACCGGGACTCAAGCAGGATGTCCCAGCCCGGTTTGTAGCAGATGGAGGCCCTGACCCCTCTGAGCCTGCTGTGTCCCTCAAGCCTAGGGGTGCCTGGGTGGCTCACTCGGTTGGGCAACTGCCTCTGGCTGGGGTCAGATGGAAACCAGTCTCCTGTGGGGCTCCCTGCTCAGCAGAGGGTCTGCTTGTCCCTCTCCCTCTGCCTGCTGCTCCCTTTGCTTTGCTCTGTCTCTCTCTAATAAAACGATAAGAACTTAGAAAGTTGGAGGGAGTGGACCTCTGCGTGGTTCATTCAATTAAGAGTCTGCCTTTGGCTCAGGTCATGATCCCAGAGTCCTGGGATCGAGCCCCACATCGGGCTCTCTGCTCATCGCGGAGCCTGCTCCCCTCCCTCTCTCTGCCTGCCTGTCTGCCTATTTAGGATATCTGTCTGTCAAATAAATAAATAAAATTAAACTTGGGTGAAAAAAAAGTATTTTCAGCACAATATTATCTAGAAGTGTTGTACAGGTGGTCCAGGTCATCGAGGGGGTCCCCTTCAAACCAGCCCAGCCGGGAAGCTCCTGAGCGTAGCTGAGGGGGTGTGTGGGGTGCGGATATTGCCTTCACGGAGGCCACAAGCAGGTTCTAGGTGAGCAAACACATTGACAGGCCATCGTGTCCCTAGCCCAGGGCTCAACTCTGTCTCTTTCTTCGGTAACTCACAGCGTAAGGAACTAGTCACTGTAGACAGCTCCATGTCCCGTAAAATCGGGCACTGGTTCCACGCCATTAAATGATCCACAGGGAAACAACAGAAACGATGTTGATGATCCCAGAACACTGAGAAAAGGAAGGGGCAGGTAATAGGATGGTGATACGCTTGCCACAAGTAGGGACCCGGTGACCTCTCGGCAGATCCTGGTGTAGACACTGGGCTGGGGGCTCCCGTGCGTGTAGCACATGGCGCCCCTGTCCTCATAAGCCCCGAACCCTGGTGACAGAGTCACACACCAAAATGACAGAAATATGACGTGGTGAGTCCCATTGTCCAGGCAGGGCAAGGAGAGCGCTGTGGTTCTGGAAGGTGGTCTGGGCTTCAGCCCTGAGCCGGTTTGTCAGGAAAGCTAGGGGTGGCCAGAGGGGTCTCCTCCCGAGGCTTCTGGGCACTGTGCTCCCCAGGCCTCCATCACCCCGGGAGAGGCCTGCCAGAGCGAGAGACACAGGTCACTGCTCCTGATCCAGCGGCCTGGAGGCTTTGTCTTGGTCTGTGCGTGCTCGGCATGAAGTTTGTTCCAAACGCTTCCTGGGGCAGAAGCAGGGGCTCTGACCTGTGGGGACAGTGGCCACGGGCGGGGCGGGCTTCCAGAGGGACCCCGTCTCTAGGGCAGAGCCGAGGGAGCCACATTTGAGGGAGCCACATTTCCAGGAACATAGAGAGCCACCAGGCCTGAAGCTTTTCGACACCCCCCGCTGTGTGCCCCTCCCAAGCCCTGGGTGGTGGGGGTTCCCAGTCCAGTGTCCACCTTGGCTGCGAGTGTGAGGAGTCCAAAGTTAGGGTCCACATCAGGGTCATTTACATTTGCTGCGGTTTTTTTCTTTTTTTCCTTCCCTCATTCCAAGCAGGTAGCCCAGCCAACTGTATTTTCCTTGACTCAGGGACTTTTCCAGAGCAGAAAGAGCTGGAAGTCTCTGGCTCTTTGGGTCTGATGCACAAGTAAACTCCTGGCCCAGTGGAGTGTAAGAGGAATCTTCTGGAAAGGCAGGGACAGCTCCCCCAGTTGCAGAGGCGAGCGCAGGTGAGGCTCGGAGCCCCGAGGTGATGGCTACTCCCATCTGCTGCCATGTCTCCTACTTTGACATCAACCAGGCCATGAGCTGAGCCCTCCTGGTGGCAGCAGCAGCAGCGAGGCCTCCTGGGTGCCTGCCTGAGCCCTTCCCCCTTCTCCTCCACACAGCGGGCTGCCACAGAGGGTCAGCTGGCCCCAGCTCTCAGCCGGGAGGGGAGGCTCTGACTAGTGTCCCTGGGTCCCGCTGTTGCCAAAGGGCTGTGGCGAAGCCAGCCCCACCCCGCTGCGCCTGGGGGTCGTCTCATGTGAGTGTACGGCTTGGCCCGCGGGCCGCCATCCTGAGTCCCTTACTAGGGACTGTAACACCCCCTCCCCCAACGTCCCAGGGGAACCTGCCCCCCCCCAAGCTCCTTGATAAGCTCCCTGACTAGAACCCTGGGCACCTCACCACCTTGTGTGCTTTTCCTAAACGCTGCCCACACCTTTGCAAAGTTCCCTTCATTTAAATTCAACTCAATACCCCAATGTTGAGGGGCACCTGGGTGGCTCAGTGGGTTAAAAGCCTCTGCCCTGGGCTCAGGTTATGATCTCAGGGTCCTGGGATCGAGCCCCAAGTAGGGCTCTCTGTTCAGCAAGGAGCATGCTTCCCTCTCTCTCCGCCTGCCTCTCTGCCTACTTGTGATCTCTATCTGTCAGATAAATGAATAAAATCTAAAAAATAACCCAATTTTGAGGGTGCCACCTCTTTTCTGGCAAGACCGTGACTGATGTAGTGCTTGTGTCCCCTGGCCCACTGAACATGGGGTTCTGGGAAGGCGTTGCTCACAGACTAGAGAAGTCCATGGGTAACCTCTTTGTCAGAGAAGAGGAGACCCCGCTGGCCCACGGGGTGAGGCTGTGGCATCGCCAATTAGCATCGGCAGAGGCCGAAGGGCAGGCGGAAACAGGCCCTCCGAGGCAGGTGGCCGTGGCACCGAGTCCCTCCAGGGTCAGCAGTGATCACAAACCCGGGGGAGTTGGACCAATGGTGCAGGAGGACACAAGAAGCTGATGAAAACCACAAGTCATCAGGGAGATGTGCATCAAAACCACAGTGAGATACAGCTCATATCCATACAGGATGGCAAACAGAAGCCCAAAACAAACAAACAAAACAAGCAAACAAACAAACAAAAACCCAGGAAATAAGAATGAGAAAGGATGTGGAGAAATGGGATCCCTCGCACACTGTCCGTTCCTCAAAAAAGTACAGATTTACCCCATGATCTCGCAATTCCACCTTGGCGCATGCACCCAGAAGAATTCAAAGCAGATATTTGTACACCCATTTTTGTACCAACATTATCTATGGTATCTAAGACATGGGAGTAACACACGCCTAACCACAGATGAACACAGAAACAGGTGCTCTATGTATAGAAGGGAATATCATTCGGCCTTAAAAAGGAAGGAAATCCTAGGGCGCCTGGGTGGCTCAGTGGGTTAAGCCTTTGCCTTCGGCTCAGGTCATGGTCTCAGGGTCCTGGGATCAAGCCCTGCATCGGGCTCTCTGCTCAGCGGGGAACCTGCTTCCCCCTCTCGCTCTGCCTGCCTCTATGCCTACTGTGATCTCTCTCTCTGTGTCAAATAAATAAATAAAATCTTTAAAAAAGGAAAAAGGAAGGAAATCCCACACAGGCTACAGCATGGACAAAACTGTAGGGTGTCAGGCTCAGTGAAAGAGGCTAGTCACGAAAAGGCAAACTCGCTATGATCCCATTTATAAGTCATCAGACGGCTAGCAGAATGATGGCTGCCTGGGGCTGGCGGGGAACACAACGGAAGGTTAGAGTTTAACAGATGCAGAGCTCCACTGTAGCAAGATGAAGAGAGTTCTGGACGTGGTGGGGGCATACACCAGTGGGAAAGCACTTAATACCACTGATGGAGCTGAACATGGTTCAGACGGCATGAAGCATCTCAACATGGTTCAGACGGCAAATTACCACAATTTGAAAAGTAAGGAAAAACACAAAAAGTGAGATGCTGCTTCACACCTAGCATGATGGCGATGATTTTTTAAAAGTGAAAACAAGAGGATTTGGCAAGGATGTGGAGAAACTGGAATCCTTGCACACTGCTGGAGGGGATGGAAAAATCAGGTAGTCTCTGTGGAAAACGGTATGATGGCTCCTCAAAGAGCTAAACATTGAATTATCATATGACAGCAATTTCCCTCCTAGGTATACATATTCGCTTCAAAAACAAGAGCAGGGATTCAAACAGATACTTGTATGCCAATATTCACAACAGCCAAAAACTGGAAACAACCCAAATGTCCATCAGGGACAAATGGATAAATGAACTGGGCACAGCCACACAATGGAATATTACTCAGTCATGAAAAAGAACAGAGTACAGCTATAACCTACAACACAGGTCAACCTTGAAAACATCACACTCAAAGACACAACCAGGTCCCAGTGGCTCATGTACTTCACGATTCCAGTTCCGTGAGACATCCATAATGGACAAATCCATAGAGACATATATTAAATTGAGGTTACCAGGGCTGGGGGAGAGGAAAATTGGCGTTATCCTGCAGGGGACGCACTTGAAGAGATGGGAACGTTTTGGGAACAGGGAGCATGGTTGTGCAAATTGGGAATGTAATTACTGCCACTGAATTGTACACTTAAAAAGGGTGAAAATGGATGGACATGGGGAGGGTATGTACTATGGCGAGTGCTGGGAATTGTGTAAGACTGATGAATCACAGACCTGTACCTCTGGGGCAAATAATACATTATAAGTTAATTTAAAAATTTTTTTTGAATGGTGAAAGTGGGACATTTCATGTTATATATATTTTACCACAATTTTTAAAAACTGATGTAATAAACCCAAAACCATTGCTTCATCTGCTTGAAATGGGTGAATTGTATGGCCCGTGATTTACACCATACCAACACAGACAAGCATGGAGCCTGCCTTTGGGCTTGGAGGCTTACAGAGCCTGACAGACACTCAGCCCCACCAGATAAGGAGCTGGTGGGAAAGGAGTGGGGGGTACCTTAGGCAGACAGAGCAAGGCTGCAGAACTCTGAACCCCCAAATCTCCATGAAGCCCCTCATGCCAATACAGGTGCTCCCTGCCCGAGGGAGCCAGTCTCCATCTGCACCAATGCTCTGTGCTCACCTGGGGCGGCCGCCTTCTGAGAGAGCCAGTTCTCCGCAGAACCTACCCCACCCATCCCAGAGGCATAGCAAGACCCCCGCCCCATTCCCCTTGGGGCGGTCTTCACCATCTTTCACAAAGGCCAAGCTCCCATGAGAGGCCTCCCCCAGGTGTCCCCCGACCAACCCCGTGGGGTGCATTGGACGTCGCCTGCATTTCCAGCCAAGAACACAAGTGAATCACAAAACCATTTGGCTGAGTGAAAAGAATCCACATACAAAGACAACATATAATCCCATTCCGTGTATATCAATTTCTAGAAAAGGCAAAACTAATCTGTGGTGAAAGAAATCACAATGGTGGTTGCTGGAAAGAGGCATGAGGGAACTTTCTGGTGTGATGGCATTATCTTATATCCTGGTTGTGGTGTTTGTTACACTATGGGGTGTGTGTGTATGTGTGTGTGTGTGCATCTGTTTGTCCCTCTGTTCACTTAAGACCTGTGAATCTCATCACATGTAAATTATACTTCCATATACGTTATTTTTAATACAAAGAAGAGTCTGGGATTTGACCTCCTGAGAGGCGGGGCTTCAGGAAGAGGGACCCCTTCACCTAAGGAAACTGACATTTGAGTTTCGGCCTCGAGCCATACCCCAGTCTTAGCCCTGTCAGCGGCGGAAGGACGCACTCCCTCCGCGCCACGCGGCCCCTGGACACCCCCCACCCGCCCCGCACAACCCCCACCAGGAGCCAGATTCTAGGAGGCGGCCCGGCAGGGATTGGCTCAGGGCCGGCTGTCCCCAGCAAAGCACAGGCGTCCCTGGAAAGAGCCTTCCCACGCTGTTTGTTCCCAGGGCGCACTCGGAGCGGCTCACCCTGAGCCACCCGCCCCCTTTTCCAGGAATTTCTTCAGCACCGCCCGCCAAACACACCAGCTGCTGCGCCCCTGCAGCGAGGTGACCCGCGCGGAGTCAAGCCTTTCCGAGATGGCGCGCCACCCGCCACCAGGGCCATACCTTCTCCCTTGCGGTGCGCAGGAGTAGGACGGGTGCGCTCCAGGAGCCCAGGACGCAGGGTTCCAAACCGAGGGGGGGAAGTTAGAAAGAGCGAAAAGTGAAACCAGGGAAATACTCGATACTGTCAGCTTTGTTGGCAGAACAGCCGGGTCGGGACACCCGGAGGCTCACCTTGGGACCCTGACGCCTTCGCTGCCTCTCCCAGCCCTGAACGCGCCAGGGCGGAGGAGCCCCGCGTCGAAAGGAAGGGCGCGAGCCAACGGGTCCTTCCTCGGGCTCCGGGGTCGCGACGCCGCTGGCCGGAGGGCCTCGGGCCCCGCCCCCGCGGGAGTGCGTGCACGTGCGGCCCGCCCCCCCGCCGCCGCCTGCAGCTGCGCGCGTTCCCAGGTCTCCGCCGCCCTCCCGCGAGGTGCGCGTGGTTGGCGGGGTCTCGGCGCTCCAAGACCGCGGCCCCTCCCCCATCCGCGGCGCCCCTCCCACCTAGGGTCCTGCAAGGCCTCCAATCGCGGCCTCCTAGCTTTCTGGCAGGTGCAGCATCGCGGTCAGCCGCTCCCGACTGCGTCTTCAATATGGCCCGAATCGGTCCCGCACCCCGCGCCCCCGGGCCTCCTGCCTTCCAGACTCATGAGGGCCCTAAGCCTCCAGAGAGTGGCAAGTCGCTCTTGTCATTGCCTGGGCTTGCGCACAGTCCCCGAGGCGCACTCCACCTACTCCTGTAACTTACAGAATGTCCCCTCTGGGTGAGGCCCTCCTGCCATGGTATTAACCATGATAACTCCTCAGCTGTAGGAATGTACATTTTACTTTTTTCCCCCTCTTTTCGTAAATTCTCTCACTCCTTTCCCCATACATGCTTCCTAAAAGCAGGAAAAATCTGTGTTTCTTTTCTTTTGTCCCAGCCCGCTCTGGGCCTGGTAAACCAGGCTGGAAAGGAGGAACGGGCTTGCATGGATAGCAGGGTCTCACAGAGGGGGCCACCCTCCGCCCCCTGCTTTGTACCCGGCTTTCCCACCTGTTAGTGTGGCCACGCCTCGCTGTCATTAGACAGTCTTCTAGAATGCAGCAAGGGCACCGATCGGAATTCCAAGGAGTACAGAGGACCAACCAACATGGAACGTGCGTTAGGCCGGGTCCTAGCGCGGTCCTTTCATAATGGGGACAAGCATCCCCATTTTACTACTTAGAAACAAAACCAGAGAGGTCACATAACCTGCCCAAGACTGCACAGCTGTTCTGTGCGGAGCCACCATCAGTGCGACGGAAATGAAAAGCAGCCACGAGTTATCATTTTCCTTGTTTGCTTTGCGGGATTCACGCTGTACCTCACGCTCACACCCTCACCCTCAAATTTCTCCTTCCCTGGATTCTTAAGTGCTGAGCAAGGGCCCCACTGTCCACCGTGTCGCACGAACCAGAAGCAGTTCTCCTTGCCTGCCCGCCCCACTCCATTTCCTCCTGCCTGGCCCAGCCTCCACCAGGTCCCACTGAGAGCATAACCCCAGGAGGCGCCATGCTCTTTCCAGGGTCCCTGGCATCTGGGTGAAAAGACCCGGCCTTCTGTGAACAGGCAGTGGGTGGCCTGCCCCGCCGAGCCACGCTGCACATAGCCCAAGTGACCACCGCAGACACTGAACAGACCCTCACCGAGCCTTCTTGACCATCCCAAGGCCGAAGGAACATTCGCAGCCCTGGCCGGCTGCCCCTTGGTCCCCACTCTTCCTTCCTCCTTGACCACACTGCCCAGGGCTTTAGAATAACGAACACACCAGCTCAGTTACGTGTCCAAGGTTCTCCAGCCCATGAGAAAGTAGGCTGGAGCTCCAGCCCTGCCCAGGCCTGCCTGCTGTCCCGACGTCCCTTCCTGGAAGAGGAAGCCCAAGTTCTCTGAGCTCTTCTCCGTGGCTACCTTGTTTGGAACCACCTTTGCCCTTGACCCAGACCCAAGCAGGACCATGGGCCACAGCTGCTGCCATCACACACCCTGAAGCCAGACCTGCTCTGGCACATTCTACCTCCGTGGGCACATGCCCAGGAAAGGGACTGCCACCTCAAGGTTTGCAGATAACAGCTTGGTGCACAGGGATATAACGGGAGCTCCGCAGGCAGGCACCCTACAGCACTCTGACCACAGCACCATGGCCTTCCTCTGGCTTCTCTCTTGCTGCGCCCTCCTGAGCACAGCCTTCGGTGAGTTCGGGGCCAGCAGAGACCGGGAGGGAGGTCTCTGCTCCCCTACAATCCTGGGGCCAGATGGGGCAACAGGGACCCTGCTCCCTGTTCAGCTGCATGTGGTGCTGTGAGCTAGAGCACCTCTCTCTCCCCCACTGGGCCTCACCAGCCCCATCGCCAAAAGGGCACCAGGATGGGATCAGTCGGCCTGGGTGACCAGGATGGCCCACAGGAGGATAGGCAGGCCAAGTCCAGAGGGAGTGAAAATTCTTCTGAACAGCTAGTGGCTCCCAGTCAGGCTCAGAGGCCGAGCTGGCGGGCAGGTGCGGCTTGGCCTCCACCAGCCCTTCAGGACCCTCGAAACACAACTTTCAAGCTTGTGTTCGTGGAGCCCTTAATCTGTGCCAGGAACAGAGCAAGTTCCTGCTCTGCCTGCTGAGTCTTCTTGCAGCTTTCTTTCTTTATTTTTTAGGAATTTATTTATTTATTTGAGTGAGTGGAGGGGCAGAAGGAGAGAGAGAGAGATTGAGGCAGACTACTCTGAGCATAGAGCCAGATAGGGGGCCCGACCTCAGGACCCCGAGATCAAGACCTGAGCTGAAATCCAGATTCGGATGTCCATCCAGGCACCCCGTCTTCCTGCATCCGTCTCCCAGCTCTGTGAGGGTAGCAGCTATATGACCCCCTCTCTGCAGATGGAAGGATGCTCAGAACAGTAGGGCTAGGCAGTGGTGGGGCTGGGCCCACACCCCCAGACCCTGCCTCCAGCCCGTGCTTGGGCCCAGCCACCACCTTGCAGCCAACCTGCTGGGCTTGTCTGGGCTGAAGCACACGTCCGACTAAGCTGTCCCTGGGGGTCCTTGGGAGAGTGGGGAGCCCGGGCCCCCATCCCTTACCCCACGCTCCCACCCCCAGGCTGCGGGGTTCCTGCCATCCACCCCGTGCTGAGTGGCTTGTCCCGGATCGTCAATGGAGAGGACGCTGTCCCGGGCTCCTGGCCCTGGCAGGTGTCCCTGCAGGTAAGGGAGGAGTTCTACCCCTGAGTGGGGGACACGCTGGGGTATGGGCCCACCTGGGGTCAGCCCGGGGGGCTGCTGGTGTCCAGCCAACACACACTCCTCCCCGTCTTCCTCCAGGACAGCACTGGCTTCCACTTCTGCGGGGGCTCCCTCATCAGCGAGGACTGGGTGGTCACTGCCGCCCACTGCGGGGTCAGGTGAGGACCCAGGGTCCCCAGGAAACCCCTTGGTCGGGGGGAGACTCTCTGGACCTTTAACTCCTTGGGCCTCAGTTTCCTTGTTTGGGAACATGTAGAAAAACCGACTCGTGCCAAGGGTCCCTGGGAAGGAAACACCCAGCGGGCTGTAGGGGCAGGTGTTCCAGGGGCAGTTGCTAATATATTGAGGTCCTATCTCTGATCAACAACTCAGACCACACAGGTACACACACTAATACACGCAGCCTGCACCTGCTGTGTGTGCCCCCTGCCTCACAGCAGGACCCCCTTCTCTCTCGGGCCCTCTCCAGAACCTCCCACCTGGTCGTGGCTGGGGAGTTTGACCAGGGCTCTGATGCTGAGGACATCCAAGTGCTGAAGATTGCCAAGGTATGGTGGCCTGGAGTCCAGATGTGCCTGGGCTAGAGCGGGGGGCAGGCCCTGTGGAGTGTGGTGCCAAGGCTAATGCCTGAACACCCCCAGCTGCTCCCAACCTCCACGAGATCCCGTTGTGACAGGGCAAAGCAGAAAGCAGGGTGTCCAGGGCCTGGGCCAGGCTCCTGGGGCCGCAGGAGGGGTTGCCATATTGAAGATAGAAGCACGGGGGTGATCTGGGGTGGCCCAGCGCCCTGGTTCAGCCCCATGTCAGCCTCTTCCCGGACCCCAACCACAGCCCCCCGCCCCTGCCCCCGCAGGTCTTCAAGAACCCCAAGTTCAACATATTCACCGTCAACAACGACATCACCCTGCTGAAGCTGGCCACGCCCGCCCGCTTCTCCCAGACCGTGTCCCCCGTGTGCCTGCCCAATGAGAACGACGACTTCCCTGCGGGGACCCTGTGCGCCACCACTGGCTGGGGCCTGACCAAACACACCAGTGAGCGCCCTCCAGCCGGGTGGGTGGGAGACGGAGGTTTGGGGGCCCTGGGTGCGGTCACTGACCGCCACCCCTATCTTTCCAGATGCCAATGGCCCTGACAGGCTTCAGCAGGCGACCCTGCCCCTCCTGTCCAACACCGAGTGCAAGAAGTTCTGGGGCAACAAGATCACCAACCTCATGGTCTGCGCCGGGGCCAGTGGCGTGTCCTCCTGCATGGTACGGTCTCTGGGCTCTCCCCGGGCCCTTCCTTCCCAGCCCGGCGTGGGTTCCAGCAAAAGCCCAGGTCAGGGGCCTGGCCAGAGAGAAGAGGTAGAAGCCACACACAGACCTCTTTAGACGGCCCGACACCCTCTCCCTGGAATTCCTCCTTGAGCTGTTGTAAAAACGCAGTTCTCCTGGATGAACGCCCCCGCCCCCGGGAGCAGTGCCGCGTACAGCCTGGGTAGTGGCCCATGGCGCCCAGAGGTCTCCAGATGGGCTTGGGCTCCATGGCCCGCCCACACCACCTGTGCTTCCTCCCTGTCAACCAAACCACTTTATTAGTCGTCTATCACAGGTTCTCAGCCAATGGCCCAGACGTTCAGGGGCACAAACCACGCAAGGAGCTGCTGTAGCTTCTTTTGTAATCGTTCATAATCCCTCCAGTAGGCATGTGCCATGTGTCCGCGGGCTGGCAGGCCCTCGTCAGGGCTCTGGAACAACGTCCAGGGTCCCCTGGGCAAGGCCGCCTGGGCTGCCAGATCCAAGCCCCTGGTCTCTCTCCCTGTAGGGCGACTCTGGGGGTCCCTTGGTCTGCCAGAAGGATGGACGCTGGACCCTGGTGGGCATCGTGTCCTGGGGTAGCGGCACCTGTTCCACCTCCAGTCCTGCCGTGTATGCCCGCGTTACCGAGCTCATGCCCTGGGTACGGCAGATTCTGGAAGCCAACTGAGTCTCCGGCCTCACCCTGCCATCCCTGCGGACCTGCTCCCATGAAGATTCAATAAATCAATAAAAGACACATTGATGATGTGCTCTTCTGTGTTGGGGCCCCTGAGACCTCATTCTGCTCGTGAACATTGGTCTTCCCTGGAACGAATGGCGGGAGGTACCTGGAGGGCCTGCCTTTGGTCTTGCTCCCAAGAGATGATACAGGACCATGGCTCCCATGCCTGGCTCTACGCTTCCACCCCGGCAAGCAGCATGGGACTGGCCCTCCAAGCCATGCTCAGGGCGCTCAGGGCCCTGCCCCGGGGAGTGGGCAGCTGCGGGATGGGCCAGCTGCCGGCTGCACACACCTGTGGTTCCAAGGACCCTTCCCAGGAGCAGCTGCCCAGGCCTGCCCAGGAACCAGGTGCTTCTCAGCCCAGGGCCTCGTGATAAGGAAGGGGATGGCGAGGCAGGCTGCGATTCGTGGGCCGGGGAATATATTGAGGGTCCTTCAGGCTGACCCTATTCAACCTCCTGAGTCACACACCATGACCTTTCTCTGGGCTGTCCTTGGCTTTCTCCTCTTTGGCGCTCCGGTAAGCGCAAAGTTCGGGGGGCGAGGCAGCCCCACACCAGGCCTCTCCCACCCCCAACACCCACACTCGCAGAAGCTGGGCCCTAGAGGGCCAAGTCCTAGCACCTCTCCTCACCTGCCCCACCTGACCTCCCGCCGCCCCGCGGGCTCCCCTCTCAGCCTCGCTGGGTGCCTCTCCTGGGCTCCCCACTCCTGTCTACCTAGTGGTCCCTCGAGCCCCTCAGACTCCACGGGTCATGCTGGACCTGCCTCATCTTGGCCTCATCCATTGTCTCAGAAAGGGGGGTCGTCCAGACTCCTCCAGCATCCACATCCGTCCCCAAGCCACTGGCGTTGGGCCTCCGGAAGGTCTCCCACGCCGGTCCCTTTGGCCCTGCTCCTTCCATCCTCCTGACTCCGGCAGGCTCCGGGGTCTGTGCTGTTCCGGTGGGAGTAACACTCCGCTGCTATCGCAGAATTGGGGGCCGTGAGAGCACCGGGACTCAAGCAGGATGTCCCAGCACGGTTTGTAGCAGATGGAGGCCCTGACCCCTCCGAGCCTGCTGTGTCCCTCCAGCCTAGGGGTGCCTGGGTGGCTCACTCGGTTGGGCAACTGCCTCTGGCTGGGGTCAGATGGAAACCAGTCTCCTGTGGGGCTCCCTGCTCAGCAGAGGGTCTGCTTGTCCCTCTCCCTCTGCCTGCTGCTCCCATTGCTTTGCTCTGTCTCTCTCTAATAAATCGATAAGAACTTAGAAAGTTGGAGGGAGTGGACCTCTGCGTGGTTCATTCAATTAAGAGTCGGCCTTTGGCTCAGGTCATGATCCCAGAGTCCTGGGATCGAGCCCCACATCGGGCTCTCTGCTCATCGCGGAGCCTGCTCCCCTCCCTGTCTCTGCCTGCCTGTCTGCCTATTTAGGATATCTGTCTGTCAAATAAATTAATAAAATAAAGTCTTGGAGAAAAGAAAAGTATTTTCAGCGCAATATTATCTAGAAGTGTTGTACAGGTGGTCCAGGTCATCGAGGGGGTCCCCTTCAAACCAGCCCAGCCAGGAAGCTCCTGAGCGTAGCTGAGGGGGTGTGTGGGGTGCGGATATTGCCTTCACGGAGGCCACAAGCAGGTTCTAGGTGAGCAAACACATTGACAGGCCATCGTGCCCCTAGCCCAGGGCTCAACTCGGTCTCTTTCTTCGGTAACTCACAGCGTAAGGAACTAGTCACTGTAGACAGCTCCATGTCCCGTAAAATCGGGCACTGGTTCCACGCCATTAAATGATCCACAGGGAAACAACAGAAACCATGGTGATGATCCCAGAACACTGAGAAAAGGAAGGGGCGGGTAATAGGATGGTGATACGCTTGCCACAAGTAGGGACCCGGTGACCTCTCGGCAGATCCTGGTGTAGACACTGGGCTGGGGGCTCCCGGGCACGTAGCACATGGCGCCCCTGTCCTCATAAGCCCCGAAGCCTAGTGACAGAGTCACACACCAAAATGACAGAAATATGACGTGGTGAGTCCCATTGTCCAGGCAGGGCAAGGAGAGCGCTGTGGTTCTGGAAGGTGGTCTGGGCTTCAGCCCTGAGCCGGTTTGTCAGGAAAGCTAGGGGTGGCCAGAGGGGTCTCCTCCCGAGGCTTCTGGACACTGTGCTCCCCAGGCCTGCATCACCCCGGGAGAGGCCTGCCAGAGCGAGCGACGCAGGTCACTGCTCCTGATCCAGCGGCCTGGAGGCTTTGTCTTGGTCTGTGTGTGCTCGGCATGGAGTTTGTTCCAAAGGCTTCCCGGGGCAGAGGCAGGGGCTCTGACCTGTGGGGACAGTGGCCACGGGCGGGGCAGGCTTCCAGAGGGACCCCGCCTCTAGGGCTAGCGGAGGGAGCCACATTTGAGGGAGCCACATTTCCAGGAACATAGAGAGCCACCAGGCCTGAAGCTTTTCGACACCCCCCGCTGTGTGCCCCTCCCGCGCCCTGGGTGGGGGGGGTTCCCAGTCCAGTGTCCACCTTGGCTGCGAGTGTGAGGAGTCCAAAGTTAGGGTCCACGTCAGGGTCATTTACATTTGCTGCGGTTTTTTTCTTTTTTTCCTTCCCTCATTCCAAGCAGGTAGCCCAGCCAACTGTATTTTCCTTACCTCAGGGACTTTTCCAGAGCAGAAAGAGCTGGAAGTCTCTGGCTCTTTGGGTCTGTTGCACAAGTAAACTCCTGGCCCAGTGGAGTGTAAGAGGAATCTTCTGAAAAAGCAGGGATAGCTCCCCTAGTTGCAGAGACGAGCGTAGGGGAGGCTCGGAGCCCCGAGGTCATGGCTACTCCCATCTGCTGCCATGTCTCCTACTTTGACAGTCAACCAGGCCTTGAGCTGAGCCCTCCTGGTGGCAGCAGCAGCAGCAAGACCTCCTGGGTGCCTGCCTGAGCCCTTCCCCCTTCTCCTCCACACAGCGGGCTGCCACAGAGGGTCAGCTGGCCCCAGCTCTCAGCCGGGAGGGGAGGCTCTGACTAGTGTCCCTGGGTCCCGCTGTTGCCAAAGGGCTGTGGCGAAGCCAGCCCCACCCCGCTGCGCCTGGGGGTCGTCTCGTGTGAGTATATGGCTTGGCCCGCTGGCCGCCTTCCTGAGACCCTGACTAGGGACTGTGACACCCCCTACCCCAACCTCCCAGGGGAACCTGCCCACCCCCCCAAGCTCCATGATAAGCTCCCTGACTAGAGCCCTGGGCACCTCACCACCTTGTGTGTTTTTCCTAAACGCTGCCCACACCTTTGCAAAGTTCCCTTCATTTAAATTCAACTCAATACCCCAATGTTGAGGGGCACCTGGGTGGCTCAGTGGGTTAAAAGCCTCTGCCCTGGGCTCAGGTTATGATCTCAGGGTCCTGGGATCGAGCCCCAAGTAGGGCTCTCTGCTCAGCAAGGAGCATGCTTCCCTCTCTCTCTGCCTGCCTCTCTGCCTACTTGTGATCTCTATCTGTCAGATAAATAAATAAAATCTAAAAAATAACAAAAAATAACCCAATTTTGAGGGTGCGACCTATTTTCCGGCAAGACCGTGACTGATGTAGTGCTTGTGTCCCCTGGCCCACTGAACATGGGGTTCTGGGAGGGTGTTGCTCACAGACTGGAGAAGTCCATGGGTAACCTCTTTGTCAGAGAAGAGGAGACCCCGCTGGCTCACGGGGTGAGGCTGTGGCATCGCCAATTAGCATCGGCAGAGGCCAAAGGGCAGGCGGAAACAGGCCCTCCGAGGCAGGTGGCCGTGGCACCGAGTCCCTCCAGGGTCAGCAGTGATCACAAACCCGGGGGAGTTGGACCAATGGTGCAGGAGGACACAAGAAGCTGATGAAAACCACAAGTCATCAGGGAGATGTGCATCAAAACCACAGTGAGATACAGCTCATATCCATACAGGATGGCAAACAGAAGCCCAAAACAAACAAACAAAACAAGCAAACAAACAAACAAAAACCCAGGAAATAAGAATGAGAAAGGATGTGGAGAAATGGGATCCCTCGCACACTGTCCGTTCCTCAAAAAAGTACAGATTTACCCCATGATCTCGCAATTCCACCTTGGCGCATGCACCCAGAAGAATTCAAAGCAGATATTTGTACACCCATTTTTGTACCAACATTATCTATGGTATCTAAGACATGGGAGTAACACACGCCTAACCACAGATGAACACAGAAACAGGTGCTCTATGTATAGAAGGGAATATCATTCGGCCTTAAAAAGGAAGGAAATCCTAGGGCGCCTGGGTGGCTCAGTGGGTTAAGCCTTTGCCTTCGGCTCAGGTCATGGTCTCAGGGTCCTGGGATCAAGCCCTGCATCGGGCTCTCTGCTCAGCGGGGAACCTGCTTCCCCCTCTCGCTCTGCCTGCCTCTATGCCTACTGTGATCTCTCTCTCTGTGTCAAATAAATAAATAAAATCTTTAAAAAAGGAAAAAGGAAGGAAATCCCACACAGGCTACAGCATGGACAAAACTGTAGGGTGTCAGGCTCAGTGAAAGAGGCTAGTCACGAAAAGGCAAACTCGCTATGATCCCATTTATAAGTCATCAGACGGCTAGCAGAATGATGGCTGCCTGGGGCTGGCGGGGAACACAACGGAAGGTTAGAGTTTAACAGATGCAGAGCTCCACTGTAGCAAGATGAAGAGAGTTCTGGACGTGGTGGGGGCATACACCAGTGGGAAAGCACTTAATACCACTGATGGAGCTGAACATGGTTCAGACGGCATGAAGCATCTCAACATGGTTCAGACGGCAAATTACCACAATTTGAAAAGTAAGGAAAAACACAAAAAGTGAGATGCTGCTTCACACCTAGCATGATGGCGATGATTTTTTAAAAGTGAAAACAAGAGGATTTGGCAAGGATGTGGAGAAACTGGAATCCTTGCACACTGCTGGAGGGGATGGAAAAATCGGGTAGTCTCTGTGGAAAACGGTATGATGGCTCCTCAAAGAGTTAAACATTGAATTATCATATAACCCAGCAATTTCCCTCCTAGGTATACATATTCGCTTCAAAAACAAGAGCAGGGATTCAAACAGATACTTGTATGCCAATATTCACAACAGCCAAAAACTGGAAACAACCCAAATGTCCATCAGGGACAAATGGATAAGTGAACTGGGCACAGCCACACATTGGAATATTACTCAGTCATGAAAAAGAACAGAGTACAGCTATATCCTACAACACGGGTCAACCTTGAAAACATCACACTCAAAGACACAACCCGGTCCCAGTGGCCCACGTACTGCACGATTCCAGTTCCGTGAGACATCCATAATGGACAAATCCATAGAGACATATATTAAATTGAGGTTACCAGGGCTGGGGGAGAGGAAAATTGGCGTTATCCTGCAGGGGACGCACTTGAAGAGATGAGAACGTTTTGGGAACAGGGAGCATGGTTGTGCAAATTGGGAATGTAATTACTGCCACTGAATTGTACACTTAAAAAGGGTGAAAATGGATGGACATGGGGAGGGTATGTACTATGGCGAGTGCTGGGAATTGTGTAAGACTGATGAATCACAGACCTGTACCTCTGGGGCAAATAATACATTATAAGTTAATTTAAAAATTTTTTTTGAATGGTGAAAGTGGGACATTTCATGTTATATATATTTTACCACAATTTTTAAAAACTGATGTAATAAACCCAAAACCATTGCTTCATCTGCTTGAAATGGGTGAATTGTATGGCCCGTGATTTACACCATACCAACACAGACAAGCATGGAGCCTGCCTTTGGGCTTGGAGGCTTACAGAGCCTGACAGACACTCAGCCCCACCAGATAAGGAGCTGGTGGGAAAGGAGTGGGGGGTACCTTAGGCAGACAGAGCAAGGCTGCAGAACTCTGAACCCCCAAATCTCCATGAAGCCCCTCATGCCAATACAGGTGCTCCCTGCCCGAGGGAGCCAGTCTCCATCTGCACCAATGCTCTGTGCTCACCTGGGGCGGCCGCCTTCTGAGAGAGCCAGTTCTCCGCAGAACCTACCCCACCCATCCCAGAGGCATAGCAAGACCCCCGCCCCATTCCCCTTGGGGCGGTCTTCACCATCTTTCACAAAGGCCAAGCTCCCATGAGAGGCCTCCCCCAGGTGTCCCCCGACCAACCCCGTGGGGTGCATTGGACGTCGCCTGCATTTCCAGCCAAGAACACAAGTGAATCACAAAACCATTTGGCTGAGTGAAAAGAATCCACATACAAAGACAACATATAATCCCATTCCGTGTATATCAATTTCTAGAAAAGGCAAAACTAATCTGTGGTGAAAGAAATCACAATGGTGGTTGCTGGAAAGAGGCATGAGGGAACTTTCTGGTGTGATGGCATTATCTTATATCCTGGTTGTGGTGTTTGTTACACTATGGGGTGTGTGTGTGTGTGTGTGTGTGTGCATCTGTTTGTCCCTCTGTTCACTTAAGACCTGTGAATCTCATCACATGTAAATTATACTTCCATATACGTTATTTTTAATACAAAGAAGAGTCTGGGATTTGACCTCCTGAGAGGCGGGGCTTCAGGAAGAGGGACCCCTTCACCTAAGGAAACTGACATTTGAGTTTCGGCCTCGAGCCATACCCCAGTCTTAGCCCTGTCAGCGGCGGAAGGACGCACTCCCTCCGCGCCACGCGGCCCCTGGACACCCCCCACCCGCCCCGCACAACCCCCACCAGGAGCCAGATTCTAGGAGGCGGCCCGGCAGGGATTGGCTCAGGGCCGGCTGTCCCCAGCAAAGCACAGGCGTCCCTGGAAAGAGCCTTCCCACGCTGTTTGTTCCCAGGGCGCACTCGGAGCGGCTCACCCTGAGCCACCCGCCCCCTTTTCCAGGAATTTCTTCAGCACCGCCCGCCAAACACACCAGCTGCTGCGCCCCTGCAGCGAGGTGACCCGCGCGGAGTCAAGCCTTTCCGAGATGGCGCGCCACCCGCCACCAGGGCCATACCTTCTCCCTTGCGGTGCGCAGGAGTAGGACGGGTGCGCTCCAGGAGCCCAGGACGCAGGGTTCCAAACCGAGGGGGGGAAGTTAGAAAGAGCGAAAAGTGAAACCAGGGAAATACTCGATACTGTCAGCTTTGTTGGCAGAACAGCCGGGTCGGGACACCCGGAGGCTCACCTTGGGACCCTGACGCCTTCGCTGCCTCTCCCAGCCCTGAACGCGCCAGGGCGGAGGAGCCCCGCGTCGAAAGGAAGGGCGCGAGCCAACGGGTCCTTCCTCGGGCTCCGGGGTCGCGACGCCGCTGGCCGGAGGGCCTCGGGCCCCGCCCCCCGCGGGAGTGCGTGCACGTGCGGCCCGCCCCCCCGCCGCCGCCTGCAGCTGCGCGCGTTCCCAGGTCTCCGCCGCCCTCCCGCGAGGTGCGCGTGGTTGGCGGGGTCTCGGCGCTCCAAGACCGCGGCCCCTCCCCCATCCGCGGCGCCCCTCCCACCTAGGGTCCTGCAAGGCCTCCAATCGCGGCCTCCTAGCTTTCTGGCAGGTGCAGCATCGCGGTCAGCCGCTCCCGACTGCGTCTTCAATATGGCCCGAATCGGTCCCGCACCCCGCGCCCCCGGGCCTCCTGCCTTCCAGACTCATGAGGGCCCTAAGCCTCCAGAGAGTGGCAAGTCGCTCTTGTCATTGCCTGGGCTTGCGCACAGTCCCGTGGCGCACTCCACCTGCTCCTATAACTTACAGAATGTCCCCTCTGGGTGAGGCCCTCCTGCCTTGGTATTAACCATGAAAACTCCTTAGCTGGTAGGAATGTACATTTTACTTTTTCCCCCCTCTTTTCAGTAAATTCTCCCACTCCTTTCCCCATACATGCTTCCTAAAAGCAGGAAAAATCTGTGTTTCTTTTCTTTTGTCCCAGCCCGCTCTGGGCCTGGTAAACCAGGCTGGAAAGGAGGAACGGGCTTGCATGGATAGCAGGGTCTCACAGAGGGGGCCACCCTCCGCCCCCTGCTTTGTACCCGGCTTTCCCACCTGTTAGTGTGGCCACGCCTCGCTGTCATTAGACAGTCTTCTAGAATGCAGCAAGGGCACCGATCGGAATTCCAAGGAGTACAGAGGACCAACCAACATGGAACGTGCGTTAGGCCGGGTCCTAGCGCGGTCCTTTCATAATGGGGACAAGCATCCCCATTTTACTACTTAGAAACAAAACCAGAGAGTCACATAACCTGCCCAAGACTGCACAGCTGTTCTGTGTGGAGCCACCATCAGTGCGACGGAAATGAAATGCAGCCATGAGTTATCATTTTCCTTGTGTTTTGCGGGACTCACGCTGTACCTCACGCTCGCACCCTCACCCTCATTTCTCCTTCCCTGGATTCTTAAGTGCTGAGCAAGGGCCCCACTGTCCACCGTGTCGCACAAACCAGAAGCAGTCCTCCTTGCCTGCCCGCCCCACTCCATTTCCTCCTGCCTGGCCCAGCCTCCACCAGGTCCCACTGAGAGCATAACCCCAGGAGGCGCCATGCTCTTTCCAGGGTCCCTGGCATCTGGGTGAAAAGACCCGGCCTTCTGTGAACAGGCAGTGGGTGGCCTGCAGTGGGTGGCCTGCCCCGCCGAGCCACGCTGCACATAGCCCAAGTGACCACCGCAGACACTGAACAGACCCTCACCGAGCCTTCTTGACCATCCCAAGGCCGAAGGAACATTCGCAGCCCTGGCCGGCTGCCCCTTGGTCCCCACTCTTCCTTCCTCCTTGACCACACTACCCGGGCTTTAGGATAACGAACACACCAGCTCAGTTACTTGTCCAAGGTTCTCCAGCCCATGAGAGAGTAGGCTGGAGCTCCAGCCCTGCCCAGGCCTGCCTGCTGTCCCGACGTCCCTTCCTGGAAGAGGAACCCAAGTTCTCTGAGCTCTTCTCCGTGGCTACCTTGTTTGGAACCACCTTTGCCCTTGACCCAGACCCAAGCAGGACCATGGGCCACAGCTGCTGCCATCACACACCCTGAAGCCAGACCTGCTCTGGCACATTCTACCTCCGTGGGCACATGCCCAGGAAAGGGACTGCCACCTCAAGGTTTGCAGATAACAGCTTGGTGCACAGGGATATAACGGGAGCTCCGCAGGCAGGCACCCTACAGCTCTCTGACCACAGCACCATGGCCTTCCTCTGGCTTCTCTCCTGCTGCGCCCTCCTGAGCACAGCCTTCGGTGAGTTCGGGGCCAGCAGAGACCGGGAGGGAGGTCTCTGCTCCCCTACAATCCTGGGGCCAGATGGGGCAACTGGGACCCTGCTCCCTGTTCAGCTGCATGTGGTGCTATGAGCGTGAGCACGTCTCTCTCCCCCATTGGGCCTCACCAGCCCCATCGCCACAAGGGCACCAGGATGGGATCAGTCGGCCTGGATGACCAGGATGGCCCACAGGAGGATAGGCAGGCCAAGTCCAGAGGGAGTGAAAATTCTTCTGAACAGCTAGTGGCTCCCAGTCAGGCTCAGAGGCCGAGCTGGCGGGCAGGTGTGGCTTGGCCTCCACCAGCCCTTCAGGACCCTCCAAAGAGCACTTTCAAGCTTGTGTTCGTGGAGCCCTTAATCTGTGCCAGGAACAGAGCAAGTTCCTGCTTTGCCTGCTGAGTCTTCTTGTAGCTTTCTTTCTTTATTTTTTAGGAATTTATTTATTTATTTGAGTGAGTGGAGGGGCAGAAGGAGAGAGAGAGAGATTGAGGCAGACTACTCTGAGCATAGAGCCAGACAGGGGGCCCGATCTCAGGACCCCGAGATCAAGACCTGAGCTGAAATCCAGAGTTGGATGTCCAACCCAGGCACCCCGTCTTCCTGCATCCGTCTCCCAGCTCTGTGAGGGTAGCAGCTATATGACCCCCTCTCTGCAGATGGAAGGATGCTCAGAACAGTAGGGCTAGGCAGTGGTGGGGCTGGGCCCACACCCCCAGACCCTGCCTCTAGCCTGTGCTTGGGCCCAGGCACCACCTTGCAGCCTACCTGCTGGGCTTGTCCTAGCTGAAGCACACGTCCGACTGAGCTGTCCCTGGGGGTTCCTGGGAGAGTGGGGAGCCCGGGCCCCCATCCCTTACCCCACGCTCCCACCCCCAGGCTGCGGGGTTCCTGCCATCCACCCCGTGCTGAGTGGCTTGTCCCGGATCGTCAATGGAGAGGACGCTGTCCCGGGCTCCTGGCCCTGGCAGGTGTCCCTGCAGGTAAGGGAGGAGTTCTACCCCTGAGTGGGGGACACGCTGGGGTATGGGCCCACCTGGGGTCAGCCCGGGGGGCTGCTGGTGTCCAGCCAACACACACTCCTCCCCGTCTTCCTCCAGGACAGCACTGGCTTCCACTTCTGCGGGGGCTCCCTCATCAGCGAGGACTGGGTGGTCACTGCCGCCCACTGCGGGGTCAGGTGAGGACCCAGGGTCCCCAGGAAACCCCTTGGTCGGGGGGAGACTCTCTGGACCTTTAACTCCTTGGCCTCGGTTTCCTTGTTTGGGAACATGTAGAAAACCCGACTCGTGCCGGTCTCCCAAGGGTCCCCGGGAAGGAAACACCCAGCGGGCTGTAGGGGCAGGTGTTCCAGGGGCAGTTGCTAATATTTTGAGGTCCTATCTCTGATCAACAACTCAGACAACATGCACACAGGTACACACGCTAACACACGCAGCCTGCACCTGCTGTGTGCGCCCCCTGCCTCACAGCAGGACCCCCTTCTCTCTCGGGCCCTCTCCAGAACCTCCCACCTGGTCGTGGCTGGGGAGTTTGACCAGAGCTCTGATGCTGAGGACATCCAAGTGCTGAAGATTGCCAAGGTATGGTGGCCTGGAGTCCAGGTGTGACCCTGGGGTGGAACAGGGGGCAGGCCCTGGGGAGTGTGGTGCCCAGGCTAATGCCTGAACACCCCCTGCTGCTCCCAACCTCCGTGGGATCCCGTTGTGACAGGGCAAAGCAGAAAGCAGGGTGTCCTGGGCCTGAGCCAGGCTCCTGGGGCCGCAGGAGGGGTTGCCATATTGAAGACAGAAGCACGGGGGTGATGTGGGGTGGCCCAGCGCCCTGGTTCAGCCCTGTGCCAGCCTCTTCCCGGACCCAATCCACCCAACCACAGTCTCCCGCCCCTGCCCCCGCAGGTCTTCAAGAACCCCAAGTTCAACATATTCACCGTCAACAACGACATCACCCTGCTGAAGCTGGCCACGCCCGCCCGCTTCTCCCAGACCGTGTCCCCAGTGTGCCTGCCCAATGAGAACGACGACTTCCCTGCGGGGACCCTGTGCGCCACCACTGGCTGGGGCCGGACCAAACACACCAGTGAGCGCCCTCCAGCCGGGTGGGTGGGAGACGGGGGGTTGGGGGGCCAGGGTGCGGTCACTGACCGCCACCCCTATCTTTCCAGATGCTAATGGCCCTGACAGGCTTCAGCAGGCGACCCTGCCCCTCCTGTCCAACACTGAGTGCAAGAAGTTCTGGGGCAACAAGATCACCAACCTCATGGTCTGCGCCGGGGCCAGTGGCGTGTCCTCCTGCATGGTACGGTCTCTGGACTCTCCCCAGCCCCTTCCCTCCCAGCCCGGCGTGGGTTCCAGCAAAAGCCCAGGTCAGGGGCTTGGCCTGAGAGAGGAGGTAGAAGCCACACACAGGCCTCTTTAGACGGCCCAACAGCCTCTCCCTGGAATTCCTCCTTGAGCTGTTGTAAAACGCAGTACTCCTGGCCGAATGCCCCCGCCCCCGAGAGCAGTGCCGCGTACAGCCTGGGTAGTGGCCCATGGCGCCCAGAGGTCTCCAGACGGGGTTGGGCTTCATGGCCCGCCCTCACCACCCGTGCTTCCTCCCCGTCAACCAAACCACTTTATTAGGCGTCTATCACAGGGTCCCAGGCGATGGCCCGGACGTTCAGGGGCACAAACCACGCAACGAGCTGCTGTAGCTTCTTTTGTAATCGTTCATAATCCCTCCAGTAGGCATGTGCCATGTGTCCGCGGGCTGCCAGGCCCTCGTCAGGGCTCTGGAACAACATCCAGGGTCCCCTTGGCCTGGCCGCCTGGGCTGCGGATCCAAGCCCTTCTTCTCTCTCCCTGTAGGGCGACTCTGGGGGTCCCTTGGTCTGCCAGAAGGATGGAGCCTGGACCCTCGTGGGCATCGTGTCCTGGGGCAGCGGCACCTGTTCCACCTCCAGTCCTGCCGTGTATGCCCGCGTTACCGAGCTCATGCCCTGGGTACGGCAGATTCTGGAAGCCAACTGAGTCTCCGGCCTCACCCTGCCATCCCTCCCGACCTGCTCCCATGAAGGTTCAATAAATCAATAAAAGACACATTGATGATGTGCTCTTCTGTGTTGGGGCCCCTGAGACCTCATTCTGCTTGTGAACATTGGTCTTCACTGGGACGAATGGCGGGAGGTACCTGGAGGGCCTGCCTTTGGTCTTTATCCCAAGCCTGGCTCCACGCTTCCACCCCATGAAGCAGCATGGGCCTGGCCCTCCAAGCCAGGCTCAGGGTGCTCAGGGCCCCGCCCCGGGGAGTGGGCAGCTGCGGGATGGGCCAGCTGCCGGCTGCACACACCTGTGGTTCCAAGGACCCTTCCCAGGAGCAGCTGCCCAGGCCTGCCCAGGAACCAGGTGCTTCTCAGCCCAGGGCCTCGTGATAAGGAAGGGGATGGCGAGGCAGGCTGCGATTCGTGGGCCGGGGAATATATTGAGGGTCCTTCAGGCTGACCCTATTCAACCTCCTGAGTCACACACCATGACCTTTCTCTGGGCTGTCCTTGGCTTTCTCCTCTTTGGCGGCAGCTCCGGTAAGCGCAAAGTTCGGGGGGCGAGGCAGCCCCACACCAGGCCTCTCCCACCCCCAACACCCACACCCCCACTCCCAGAAGCTGGGACCTGGAGGGCTACGTCCTAGTACCTCTCCTCACCTGCCCCGCCTGACCCCTTGCCGGCCTCCACAGCCTTGCTGGGTGCCTCTCCTGGGCTCCCCACTCCTGCTCTGCCTAGAGGTCCCTCGAGCCCCTCAGACTCCACGGGTCATGCTGGACCTGCCTCATCTTGGCCTCCTCCGTTGGTTCAGAAAGTGGGGGTCGTCCGGGCTCCTCCAGCATCCACATCCGTCCCCGAGCCACTGGAGTTGGGCCTCCGGAAGGTGTCCCACGCCGGTCCCTTTGGCCCTGTCCCTTCCGTCCTCCTGACTCTGGCAGCCTCCGGGGTTTGTGGTGTTCCGGTGGGAGTAACACTCCGCTGCTACCGCAGACTTGAGGGCAGTGAGAGCACCGGGACTCAAGCAGGATGTCTCAGCCCGACAACCCAGGACCCTGGGTTTGAAGGATGGAGGCTCCTCTTGGGGCACACAGTGGGTTGGGGAGCTGGCTATGTAGGAGTCTCCAGACCCAGGCTTCTAGCTCTGGTCCCTAACTCTGGATGTCCCCAGCCTCCAGGACCCTCCACAAGGTCCCCAGGGCAGCTGCCGGCCGGGTCAGGATGGGCTGGGTGCTGGGTGGCTACAGAGGCTGGACGTCTAGTTCTCCCTCCTCGGCCCCCGTCCATTGACCAGCTACCCTGGCCCTGGCCCCCAGGCTGCGGGGTCCCTGCCATCCACCCTCAGCTGAGTGGCCTGTCCCGGATCGTCAATGGGGAAGACGCTGTGCCCAGCTCCTGGCCCTGGCAGGTGTCCCTGCAGGTGAGGGGGAAGCTGAGGAGGGGGCGGGATGGACTGGGCATGGTCAGGCAGGAGCAGCGAGGCTGACTGTCCGGCTCCCCTCTCCCCAGACCAACTCGGGCTTACACTTCTGCGGGGGTTCGCTCATCAGCCAGGACTGGGTGCTCACCGCTGCCCACTGCAGAGTCAGGTGAGGCCAGGACTCGGGCAGCAGGGGCCCCCTGGGTGTCAGGGAACAGCCCTCACTCCCTCCCCAGGCCCCATCCCAGGCACCGTGCCCTGACGGGAAGGGTCTGAGGCCAAGGGCAGGTGGGGAAGACGCTGTTCCTACCTCCTAGCCACAGGCAGAGCCATCACCTGCAGGAGAAAATCCCGACCCTTGTGCTCCCTGCCACCCTGGACCCCTGCTTCATCCAGGAGAGCCACTCTAGTCCAGTGCCTTCAGTGCACAGCTGGGGAGCCAGGCCCCCATGTCCTCGTGGGAAGGAGAGGTTCAGCCGAGGCTTCCTGCAATTGGCAAAAGCACACCGTGTCCCCCGTGTGCCTGCCCGGCGCCCGGGCACCCCGAGACCCCTCTGCCACCTCCTCTCCCCCCAGGAAGAGCCACCGTGTGGTGGCTGGCGTGTCTGATCACGGCTCTGATGGCGAGGCTGTCCAGGTGTTGAGGATCGCAAAGGTACCTCGAGGGCGGGTGGCCGAGGAGGCCGCCCCTGGGGGCCTGGGATGAGGGCGGGGCAAGGTGGGCAGGGTGTGCGGGAACACATGACCTTGGCCGACCCATGGGGCCTCACCCTTGCACTTCTCAGTCCAGAGCCTTCTTTCCCAAGGAGAAAGCTCCTTTACAAATACAGAATGCTGCTTCTGATGGGAAGATGAAATTTTGCTCATTGTAGAAAAGCACAAAAATACAAAAACTAAAGATCACCGATGTGTCAAATGCCAGTTTCCAGAGATTTTGCCTGTGCAGCTCCATCTGTGCTCCTTTCTCAACGACTGCCCGCCTGGCACGGAGCCCTCTGCGTCTCGAGACCTCTGTCCCTACCTCCCCACGTCAACCCCCAAGTCCTCTGAGCTCTGCCCAGCCCCCACCATGTCTCCCCAGGTTTTTGAACACCCACTGTGGGACAGGATTATGGACACCAACGACATCGCCCTGCTGAAGCTGGCCACGCCTGCCCTGCTCTCCAGCACTGTGTCCCCTGTGTGCCTGCCCAGCGCCAATGCCAGCTTCACCCCGGGCTCCGTCTGCGCCACCACGGGCTGGGGCAAGACCCAGTACAACTGTGAGTGGCCTTGCAGGGCCTTTTCGGAAGGGAGGGAGCCTCATTCTGATTTTGGTCTAAATTCCACGCATGTAAATCGCAAACCATAAATCTTTCTTTCCTTTATTTAAAACCCTCATAATGAAAAATCTACCAAACATGATTAGAGATGACCTTAGGGGTGCCTGGGTGGCTCAGTCGGTTGGGTGACTACCTCTGGCTGCGGTCAGATGGAAACCAGTCTCCTGTGGGGCTCCCTGCTCAGCAGAGGGTATGCTTGTCCCTCTCCCTCTGCCTGCTGCTCCCCCTGCTTCGCTCTCTCTCTCTCAAATAAACAGATGAGATCTTAAAAAGTTGGAGGGGGCGGACACCTGGGTGGCTCATTCGATTAAGAGTCTGCCTTCGGCTCAGGTCATGATTCCAGGGTCCTGGGATGGAGACCTGAATCTGGCCCCCTGCTCAGCAGGAAGCCTGCTTCTTCCTCTCCCTCTGCCTGCCATTCCCCCTGCTTCTGCTTTCTCTGTCAAATAAATAAATACCTAAAAATAAAAAGATGAGCTTAAACACTCTGTCCTTGAAGACCACCTTGCGGAGAAGCACGGAAGCACCGGCAAGCGTGGCCCCCTCACTGCCATGCCCCACCTCCAGGCCCGACTTCCCTCCTGACTTGAGGCCAGTGGCTGTGTGTGGCACTGTCCAGGGGGTCAGGGCGGAAGGAGAGGCCCTGACCCCTCCGGGCCTGCTGTGTCCCTCCAGCCTACAAGACCCCCGACAAGCTGCAGCAGGCGGCCCTGCCCCTCCTGTCCAACGCCGACTGCATGAAGTTCTGGGGCAGCAGGATCACGAATGTGATGGTTTGCGCGGGTGCCAGCGGCGTGTCCTCCTGCTCGGTATGGCCCGGCTCTGCCACCCTGGTGCTCCCCGTCGGACCTCATGCCACCCCTGCTCAGCCCAGAGGGCAGGTCCTCTCTGTGCGTGTCTTGGCTCCTTCGCTCAGGCCAGCTGCCCAGACCCCAGCCCAGACCTGGACCTGCAGAAACAGGGGCCTCTGCCCAAGGGCTCTCTCTGGCCTGGGCGTGCTGCAGGCCTTAGCCCCCTCACGCCAGCCCCCGGGAGCCGGGAGTTTGTAGCCCATTGCACAGGCACTGGCCGGGTCAGAGGGTTGTCCACCTGCCCCAGGCCCTCTGGAGTTGGTGACGGAGCTGGGGCTGCCATGGGACCCACATTGAAGGGTCTCCTGCTCAGTCACTGTGCCCAGGCGTGTCATTTTTCTGCACTGAACCTGGGCTGGGGCAGGTCAGGGCACACTGGGGCCTTGGCACCCCACTTCGGCTTGGAAACCAGTCCTTTATCCTCCTGCAGGGCGACTCTGGGGGCCCCCTGGTCTGCCAGAACGACGGAGTTTGGACCCTGGTGGGCGTCGTATCCTGGGGCAGTAGCTGGTGCAACCCATTCTCACCAGGGGTGTACACCCGCGTCACCAAGTTCATTCCCTGGGTTCGTGAGGTTCTGCAGGCCAACTGAACCCCTGCCTCACCCCCCAACTCCTGCAAAACCCAAATAAAACCCTGAGAGCAACCACATGCCTTTTGCCATCTGTGTCCTCGCCAGGGTGCTGAGGGGCTGGAGGATGGGGGCCTTCACTGGGGTCCCCGCTGGGGAGGGTTGACAGATCCTGCCCTTCTTCTTAGGGGTAGGAGACCAGGGCCCAAGGTGATGGGCAGAACAGTCAGGGTAGGAGCAGCAGTTCCTGAAACCCAGGGTAAGGGCCCTGTGGATCCCCAAGTCCCAACGTAGAGGCCAAGTCTATGTGTAATTCAAGGAAGACGCTCCGGAGTAAGTCCCTGGGTGAAATTATGAGCTTCTAAGAGCAAAGCTCTGGGTGAGGTCTGTGAAAACAAGTTTCTGTGGTGTCCTCCACGGGTTCTCTGCCTTGGAGCGTAGGCCCCAGTGGAGCCCAGTGTGTTCCGGGAGCTGCTTCAGTCCGTGCTGGCTTCCCGCCGACCTGGCCACGGGCGCGCCCCTCCTTGGCCATCGCGCCCTGCTGTTTGAGGATGACTCAGCTTCTCTCCAGCAGCCTTGGCTCTCAAGGTCTCGGGGTCATGGCAGACCTACCCCCACCTTGGAGGAGATCCCTGGCCTCATGTCCTTAGCCTGGCTCCTGAAGGGACCCACTTGGTCTTCACCCTCCCAAGAAGCTTCCCACAACTTCACCCCAAATCCCCTCCGTCTGTGGCATCAGAGAGCAAGGACACCCCTGCCTGCATCCATGAGGCCTGTTGGCTCTCACACCTCACACCAGAGGCTTCCCATTTTTAAAATTTTATTTAAATGTCGACTATTAGTCAAATGATTGGAAAATCAATAATGAAAAATAGTGTTTTAGAGTTTTTCTCCTGGTACAGTGGCGCTTGTGGTGTGGGGGAGCGAGGGGCAGGGCCCCCCAGCGGGGCTAGGATCAGCTCAAGGGGTCCTCTGAGGCCATGGGGATCGAGGGGTCTTTGGGCCCCGGCGCCGTGTATGCAGAAGACCCCAGCCTACTCCTCAGCCTTGTCTCCTGGGGGCCCAGCTCTGCTTGGGCTCTGCTGAGGAAATGCTGTCCCATATCCTGCCCCGTCATAAATATGTACAAATCCCTGGACAGTCTGGGGCACCAGGCCTGGGCAGAGCTGGGGTGCCTGTCCCCACGCCTACAGCACGGCAACTCTCTCGGGGCAGGTGTCGTCCTCCCGACCCCATCCCTCCATCACGGGCTCTCAGGCTGCCGCCAGCTGGCCCAGGACCCGGCGGAACTGCTGGGTGCTGTGGCCCAACTCCTTGACCCTGTCCACCATGTCCTGGGCGGCGGCGGGGGACGGGTACTGCAGGGCAGCGGCCTTGGTCGTGGCCACGATGCCACGCAGAAGGTCACACAGTAGGTTGCTGTAGTGGGTCACCTGGCTGCGCACGTCGGCCGCCTTGGCCTGCCGCGACAGCGTGTCCCCGATGAACACCAGCTTGTGGGCGCTGAGGATGACAAACTTGCTGTGTGCCACGAAGATCTTGGGGGGCTGGTTGGTGGCCACGGCAGTGAAGAAGGCGTCCACCGCATTGGTGAGGGTGGTCAGGTTGGCCTCGCACTGCTCCAGGTAGAAGAGCAGCAGCTGCCGGTCCGAGGACCCCAGGCTGCCTGTCCGCCCTGGGGCCAGTGGCTGCGCTGGGGTCCAGTTGGCCAGGTCGTGCTCGATGGGCCGGGACACCTCCTGCTCCAGCCGCTCGAACTGCTTCAGCTGCAGCAGAGGGAGAGCAGAGTGAGAACCGCGGCTGCACCACGCCGAGAAAGAGAACGGGACGGCTCCCAGCGGGAGCGGGGACAGGCGCGGTCTCTAGGCCACAGGCAAAGCATGCGTCCGCAGCGGCCTCCCGACACTCAACACTCGCCAGTAACTTCTGCCTATCTCAAAAGGTAGGATTTCATGGAAACCATGAAATGGATCGACACAGAACAAATGAGCAGCTGCCGTGGTTGGGGACGTCAGTCTCTGCTTACGTAATCGGGAAGCAATCACTGCGGGAAAGTGCGTGAAGGGGACACGGACCTGCTTTATACTCTCTGCGGCTTCCTAGGAACCTATCCATACTTCACAATGAATTTTAAAAGCCCCACATTTTGTCTTTAACATATACGTTGTAAAAAGATTCAAATCGGGACACCTGGGTGGCTCAGTCAGTTAAGCATCTGACTCTTGATTTGGGCTCAGGTCATGATCTTGGGGTCACGGGATCGAGCCCTGTGTAGAATGTGCTCAGCAGGGAGTCTGCCTGATTCTCTCCCTCTACCCCTACCCCCAATCACACTTTAAATAAATTAATCAATTCTTAAAAAAGAAAAACTTCAAATACACCAACAAGCAGAAAACAAGACAGCTGTCCGCTGGTATCTCGGGTCCCCGGAAGTCACCCCTGGTAGAATATAATCCAGGTCTGTTATCTTTTAGAACCAAACACAAGTATTTGCAGACGAAAGGCTGTAACGTCTCCAACATGGTTTGCGGGGTAAGGCTGCCAGATACCCAGCTTAGCAGCCGTCCCGAGAGGGGCTGGGAGTGGGTGAATGCACCCAGGGGACTGCCTTCTTCAGTTTTATAAGGGAATTCAATTTTCCATTATAAAAACTTTAAACAGAAGAGATGTAGCGGGGTGTGCCTGGCTGGCTTAGCTAGGAGAGCGTGCAACTCTCGATTGCAGAGTTGTGAGTCTGAGTCCCACAGTAGCGATTACTTAAAATAAAATCTTAAAAAAAAGAAAAAAAGAAAGGTCATGGTATTTGTAAAACTTGTTACTTGTACCAAATGCTGTTTTCTTACAATACATAATTTTTTGAGTATTTCTAGGCTACATGGTCCATCTGCATGTTTTTTCAAACTGTCTTAGTCTCTAAAATACTTCTCCAATGTACTTATTAAAACAAAAATCCAGCTCCAAGTGGATCCATGCAGTTCACATCCACGGTGTTTGAGGGCCGACTGTTTTATGGCCGCCCTTCCAGCCCCGAGCCAGAGGGCAGGGGCCCGCTGTCCGCTGGTCTGTGTCAGCGCAGGGGGAGAGGGGCTCTCCACGACGGCAGCCCCCGCCATGCAAGCTGCCCGTGTGGACTGAGCTGACTGACCAGGGGCCTGCGGGGCTGTGATCAGCTGTGCACAGGCTCAGGCACAGATAAGTTCTGTTTCATCCAAGATTTCAAGCCTTCATTTAATTAGCAAAACCAGCATGGACTTGCCCCTTCCTCATCCCCGAAACAATCGGCGGCAACCTGGGGAGACTCACCATTTGGCCCCCTCAGCCAGGGAGAGGATGCACACTCACTTTCAGTTCGAACTCTTTTCCATTCTTTGACAATTCTTTTTTTAAGATTTTATTCATTTATTTGACAAAGAGAGAGAGAGATCACAAGTAGGCACAAAGGCAGGCAGAGAGAGAGGAGGAAGCAGGCTCCCCGCTGAGCAGAGAGCCCCATGCCGGGCTTGGTCCCAGGACCCTGAGATCATGACTTGAGCCGAAGGGAGAGGCTTAACCCACTGAGCCACCCAGGCGCCCCATTCTTTGACAATTCTTAATAGCTACCTAAGATTTTACTGTATTATTTGTTTTATTTATTCAAGCAATATTCTGGGGTGGGGACAACCGACACACGTGTCTACATTTTTTTTTTTTAGATTTTTTCTTTATTTATCTGACAGAGATCACAAGTAGGCAGAGAGAGAGGAGGAAGCAGGCTACCCGCAGAGCAGGAAGCCCGATGTGGGGCTCGATCCCAGGACCCTGGGATCATGACCTGAGCCGAAGGCAGAGGCATAACCCACTGAGCCACCCAGGTGCCCCTGTCTACATTTTTTTTAAATTTTTTTAAATTTTATTTATTTCTTTGGCAGAGACAGATCACAAGTAGGCAGAGAGGCAGGCAGAGAGAGAAGGAAGCAGGCTCCCTGCTGAGCAGAGAGCCCGATGCGGGACTCGATCTCAGGACCCTGAGATCATGACCTAAGCTGAAGGCAGAGGCTTTAACCCACTGAGCCACCCAGGCGCCCTACGTGTCTACAATTGATGAGCCTGTACCGTAGTGGTGCTTTAGGTCCCTGGCCGAAGGGCACTCGACCTTTCTAGAGCTTTTCATGTATATTCCTATCTCTTCTTCCAGCTTTTAGTAATTTACCTTTGGGATCAAGCAGGTCGGTGAAGTGCTGTTCATGAAAGCAATTCTGGGAATACCCGAAATGTCCCACCAACAGGGGACCAGATAAATAAATGCTGGCACAGTCCAGAGAAGTCACAGAGTTTGATAAAGCGCATGTCCATTTCTTAAACTAGTGGAGATTCCATACATCAGACAGATGATGGATGGACGGATGGATGGATGGATGGAGATACCTCTAATTATGAACTTTTATCCCTTTACAGAGTATGTTCCATGGGCCAGGCTTCTGCTCTTCCCTCCCTTAATTCTCACAATGACCCTGAGATGGACCCACTATGGTCTGTACCTTATAGCTGGGCCAATGGTGGCTCTGCAGGGGCCAGGGTGGAGCTGGGAAGCTCTCCTGGCTCTGCCATCCGCCCCATGCCCGGGGCGGGGGTGGGGTGCGAGGTGCCGAAAATCTGATAGGTGATTTTTCTGTGCTTACATCATGCTTGTCTGTATTTTTTTTTCCATCTTCATAATCAGAATAAAGGTACCTTATTTATTAATTTATTTTTATAATCCCTTTCCTACCCTTAGGAAATGATCTGAAGTATGAAGAAATTCTATATCTGCACACAAGTACAGCAGTACCATTATAATCAGGGAAACTGGGTATGATGTAAGCATTTAATACTCAGACATGTCCCATGACCTTTAAAAACAACTGAGGAAGAATGTTTAATGCCATGGGACAATTTTGAAATAAAAGCAGATGTTCTGGGGCGCCTGGGTCGCTCAGTGGGTTAAAGCCTCTGCCTTGGCCTCAGGTTGTCATCCCGGGGTCCTGGGATCGAGCCCCACATCGGGCTCTCTGCTCAGCAGGGAGCCTGCTTCACCCCACCCCCCCTCTCTCTGCCTGCCTCTCTGCCTACTTGTGATGTCTGTCAAATAAATAAATAAAATCTTAAAAAAAAAACAAAAAAAACCCAGATGTTCCTGCTCACAAACTCAAGAACATGAAAACATAGAGGCTACTCTGGACGCAGGAGCAGAGCTACAAACGAGCCCCAGGGTACCCCCACTGCTTCAGGGGCCTTGTTTCCTGCCTTTTTACACTTTTCTCTGTGTTCCCATGTCTACCACGATCACTCTGATAACAACACACAGAAATCCACCAGACGCACGGAGACAGTCCTGTGGCAGGGAGGGCGGTGGGAGGCTCGGCTCCAGAGGGGCTGCTGGGCTCCCCCGCCCCAGCCCAGAGAAGGCATGCTTACCTGCTGCAGCTCCAGCTGGCCCTTCCCCTGCCGCATGATGTTGCCCTTTTCCAGCAGCTCTTTCTGGGTTTTCTCAAACTCTTCCTTCCCCTGGAGGCAAGGCACAAGGACTGGACTGAGTCAGGAGCCCCATGGGCCTGGGGGAGTGCAAGGCCCTGTCGGCAGCCACCAGGTGGCACTGCATGCCAGACCCAGGCTCGCAGCAGGAACAGCCTCCCAGGAGGGTGCGCTCCAGGCCCCTTCCACCAACTGCCGGCCCCCCCAGGTGGCCAGGCCATCCTCCCTGCCCCGGCTCCCATACCAGGAATCACATTCAAACCCTTCCCCTTGGCATACAGGGCCTGTTCATCCATTCCTGACCACTGGGCCTTGGCACCTGCTGACTCAACCTGAAATGCTCCCTACTGGGGTACTCGGTTGGCATCCGGGTCTCTGTGCTCAGAGGCCCACCTTCCCATCTCCTGGTTTTCTTTCTTTCCCAATGCCTGTAACAATCTTTGTTTTTGTTTATACTTCAAAATCCCTCTCCCCACACACAAGAGAGCTGCTTCTGTCCTGCTCACTGGAGCAGCTCAGCCCCTGCAAGTGCTCAAGGGTCGTTCTTGGCTGGCACTGCAGGGCCTCTGATGACATGGCCACGTCAGCCCAAAGGCCTGAGGCGGGTAGAGGACTGGGTCTGGGCGGGGGTTGCATCTGGCCTGGAAGGTCAGAGAGTGGGCACAGGGACTCACTGAGGCCTACTGGGGCCCAAATTCTTCTTTTGGCCACAGGAAGACTCCGTGTGGAGGGGATCAAGGTGCCCAGGACAGGGTTAGAAAACTTAAGAGACCTGAGGAGGCCAGCAGGCTTCCCCAGGAGGCTCCCCTGGGAGCCGGCACAGGGCTGGCACTTACCTGCAGGTGGACGTAGTCGTAATCCTCCATCCAGCCCCCCTCACTGTTCTCATACTGCCCATCCGGGGAGTCCTGCGAGGTGAACTTAGGGGGTGAGGGCAGGGGCCGGGACTGGATGCTGCTGGCCTTGTCGATGGGGTTGGGGTGCAGGGGGCCGCCCCCCTCTGGCCCCCCAACGGGGGCCTTGGTCCGTCTGAAGAGCAGTGAGGCATTGCCGTGCAAGAAAGAGGCCAGCTGCTTGGCGTCCTCGGGCACAGCCCGCGAGCAGGCCACCAGGCGGTCCACGTCTTCGGGAGTGGTCCCCGCGCCTCCGCGGCCCCCCTCGAGAGCCTGCCCGTGGGCCGCCAGCGTCTGGTACACATCCTCCATCTTCTGCAGCTGCCGGCTAAGCTTAGCGTGCAGCGTGCGGTCCGACGTGTGCGCGGCATTGCCTATGGCGCCGCGGGCGAACTCCAGCAGCTCGTGGACGGCGCCCTGCACGGCGGCCACGGCGGCCCGCAGGTCCTGCCCCGTCAGCTCCTGGGGCTCGGGGGCGCAGCGCCAGCCCCCGCCGGTGCCTGCGCTGCCCGCCAGGTCCAGCAGCTGGGCGACGGTGGTGCTCACGGCCTGCTGCAGTCGCGCCAGGGCCTCCACCGCCACCTCCAGTTCCAGTGGCTCGCGGCCCGGCCCAGCGGCCTCCAGGGAGGAGGCTGACTGGCTGCTGCGTGTGCTGCCGGTGCTGGAGGCTGACAGCCGCTTGGCCTCGCTCGGGGGCTCTCGCTCTGCGGGCGGCGGCACCGCATACACGCTGTCGTTGGCCACGCTGCCGTCGGCCGCCTCGGCGGGGAGGAGCCGTTCGCGGGGCACGTCGTAGAGGGGGCCGGGGCCGGGCCGCCGCAAGCCGGGGGGCACGTCGTAGAGGTCAGGAGCGGGCGGGGGCACATCGTACACGTCCTCGGCTGCCAGCGAGTCCGGGGGCGGCGTGGCCAGGACCAGAGGGTGGCGGGTCGGGTCGAAGGGCTTGGCCTTGGCGAAGGCGGGGGGCACATCGTAGGTCTCCTCACGGAGCAGCGGGCCATCGGGCACGTCCTTGCTCACGGATGGAGGGACATCGTACACCTGGTGGGCAGAGGATCGGTCAAGGCTGCCTATCCACCTGCCCAGATGGAGCCACCAGGACTGGGCCACTCATACAGATGCAGCACCCGGTGTCCTGGTTCCTACCTACACAGGTTAAGGTTAAGAACCCAACTCTGGAGCCAGCCCTGAGCTCAGAATCCCAGCTCCACCGCTCACTGGCTGTGTGACTTAAGGCAGGCGACTCAACCTCTCTGTGCCTGTCTGCTGAGCTGTTAGAGGGGAGAACCCACTTACAGGTTTGTGACCAGGATTACAGGAGTTTGTTCACTGTGCAGCTACAAACACGTGCTGAGAGGGCAGCTGTGACACCACCTCGCCCCCATCACCCCCGTGTGGTCTCTGCTGTGCACCAGGAACCTGGCTGATCTGTGTGTTGTATTTACGGTGACAACACCCTGCTTCACCCAGGACAGTGATGGTTTGTTCCTGATGCTCCCTCATAATTCCTGGTCCCCGCTCACTCTCAGAAGGGTCCTGCTTTGAAGAATGAACTCTGTGGTCTCCTTGCTAATATCCTGTGTGATCCCCTCAAGAACCCATGAAAGGCCCATGAGGGGGGTCTTTGTAGAGATGAGGAAGTGGAGGCTGGAGCGCTCAGTCTGCACTTCTGTCACAGACTGAGGAGCAGAGCCGGGGCCTGAAGACGTGGGTCCCCACCCCCGGCCCACACTCTGTCGCACCCAGCCCTGTATACACACCAGTCCCAGCTCCCCCCCGACTGCTTACTGCGTGGTGGGTGGACAGCGGCAGGCCTTTCTCCACACTGGGGGGCACATCGTATACATCCAGTGATGGGTCCCGGCCATTAGGACCCTTGACAGCCATGGGTGGTGTGTCATAGACCTGAGGCAGAAAAGATGTGGTGACACAGGTGCCACTGCCAGGGCCACCGGAGGGTACAGGAAGAGCAGAACCACCACAGCACCAACCCCAGGACAACCCTGGCCGGGACAGGGGTAGCCCAGCTCCCTAAGCTGGGCTGGGCCAAGGTGCCCCCAACTCCTAGACCCAGTACCTACCTCTTGGCCATACTGGCTGGGCAGCAGCCCCCGAGCAGGGGGCACGTCGTAGATGTCCTGGGGCCCTGGGGCCAGCAGGTGGCGGGGGATGTCGTACTCGTCCTGCTCTGGCTGGGAGGCCTCAAACACATAGCCCTGGCCCACACGGGTGGGCACCACCACCTGTGGGCAAGAGCCATCTGTCACCAACCTGTCACCACCAGCCTGGAAACCATCTTCCAGGACCCACCGTCAGGTCCCCAGGGAGAGTCTACGCAACAGGGGCGGTCTCCGAGGGTGGCCTTGGAGGCCAGTGAGAGACAAGGGCGTTCTCATCCTCTGTGTTCTTGACCCTTTCCTCGATGTGATACAGCATCTGGAGAGCACATGAACCCCCAGGGTTTGTCCAGAGTCGTCTGGTTCTAGCCAGGAAATGACAGTAGTCTACAGCTGGATGACCTGGGAAGTCCCAGAGGAGGGTCTGCCCTGGACTGAGATGGCCCTGCCTGATGTCACCTCCTAGCTGCCCCCTCCCAACTTGGGGGGACAAACAGAGACGATGGTGCCAGGCTGTGCCAGCTAGAGGTAGCCTGCAGGAGGTCCCAATGGCTGGGGCGTGGTGCCTCCAGAAGCTGGTGCCCCTGCCCTCAGCCACTGAGCACATCCTGGGAAGACTCCTGAAGGCAGGCCCACCAAGGACTCCCACTCAGGGCCGTTCTTGGGCCCTGCTGGAAAGCTGGGCATGGGCGTGAGGGAGGGGTCAAGACTAGAGCCAAGAACCCTGCACTCCCCAGCATACCACACCCAGAGGGCCACCCAGACCATCTCTAACCCAACAAGGGTAAGACCTAAGTCAGGGGACGCTGGCTCTGAGAAGGGGCCAACACATTCCCCTCTCTGGTACCCTTCCCTGGCCTGGCATCCAAGACAGCAAGCTGCCGAAAGTGACCCACGACAGTCTCTTCTTTCCAGGCACGCATCCTGGCCGAAGTGGGGTCTGGGAGCCACCGCCCAGTGGGAGGGGCTGGCAGGATCTAACCCAGCGCAGGGCAGGGCATGCCTCCCCCACAAGGCTCCCTGCTCAAGCGCTCTGGGACAGAAAGGCCTTTTGTTCCCTAGTCAAAGGGGATGTCTGGAACAGAGTTGACTCAGGACCTCCCCACACATCCCTGGGGGCAGCAGGGCTGGCCCTCGGGCTCGGTGCTCCCAGAACCCGGCATCCCGGGCCTGCAGCGGGCCCCACGGCACTGACAGCGGGCCCCGCACATCCGTGTCCTGTGGATCTGCAGGCACTGGTTACTCCAAGAGCAGCAGAGCACCCCAGGCCTGGGGTGTGGGCACTTTTCTGCACAGCCCCGGGCTTGGCACGGCCTCCGCTGATGAGGCCTGTGCCCTCCCCTCCTCCCAGGCAGCCCGGCAGACAGTTAGCTGCTGGGGTGAGTGCCGGGTGGGGGGGCATTCCCCGCCCACCACACCCCACCCCCAGCATGTCTGGGAGTGGAGCTGGCGGCCCTCCCCAGACTCATCTCCCTCTTGGAGCCCCAGACTTGAGTCTCCTCCAGAGCTATTTTTAGCCACTAGAACCTGCCAACAACAGGACAGGCGGGGCAGGCGGGGGCTAGCGGGACGTGGCCGGTTGGCAGAGCTTTGGGGTGAGACCCGAGGCGTCTCCAGGCCCCGCAGACAGCAGATGCCCACGAAGAGCCCCCACAGTGCGTCTCGAAGACAGAGCCAGAGGGGAGCACCGGCGGAGGGGCTCTGGGGCCGGACCCTGGGCCTGGGCCGTCGGCAGCCTGCCATCCACTGCTGCGCCGAGCCGTGACAGGAAGCAGCTGGATGGGCCAGCAAGTGCTCTCCATCAGAAGGAAGCGGGAAGGCAGCCCCCGGTGAGGAAAAGCTTGTCAGAGAAACCTACTCTCCAGAGAGCTGCTGAGCCCGCTAATCACAGGCTGCCCCACTCTGCACCTGAGGCCCCATGAGCAGGCCCCCGAGATCCCCGGGGGCTGGGTGACACAGCCAGAGCCTGGGAGGACACACAGAACTCCTGACCGAAGGCCCTCAAGCTCCCACACAGACACATCTCAACAGAGAGAACACACAAAGACACACACGAGACCCAAGCTGGGCTGGGTGTATGCAGAGAGCAGGGGTGAGCCCAGAGACCCTACTGGGCAAGGCCACACACTCTGCCACCTTCTACCTGGGCCGGCTGGCCCCCTCCAGGCCGCTCAGCTACTGGTCTCCCCCTTTCTGCAGAGTGGACGTGACCCCATGTGACCCAGAATGGCTCCGGCTCTGGCCCACTCCCCTCTAGAAGCCTCGGCATCTTCCTCTGGAGCACTGCTGGAGTGCTATGGGACCAAGTAGGTGACAATCTAACCTCTCACCCAGACTGAGGGACGTGCTGGACACGGGTCGCTTCCAAGCTCCTGGACTCCCAGGAGGTACAGGACTAAGCTCAGCTGTGTCTGTCCAGGCGCCTGACCCAGCACCACAGCTGTCCCCTCGGCACAGCTGCGGCCCCTAACCCAGAGGCACTCCCCCACAAGCGACCTCACAAAACACGTCCCTCTCTGGGGGCCCCATCTGCTTCTGCCGTCAGCGTCCCTCTGGCTACGCCCCAGCCTGGAAGGTGCTAATGCAGTGGTGTGGGGGTGCCCTCTCCCCAGCCACACATGCCACTGGGCCCCAGGCTCCTGGCATCTGACCCTTCCCCTCCTGGCCAGCAGCATCACTCGCCCCGGGCTTCCTGGGGGGCAGGACCTCCCACCCCACCCACTGTCCTGACAGGGTCCCTCCTCACCCAACCTCACCTCTACCCCCCGAACTAAGAGCCTGTGTTTCCCAGACTTCTGAGGAGCAGCACAAGGTTTACGAACGCACAACCCGGAAATGTGGACGAAGAGGCCTGTACCGAGACACTTACTGCCTCGCTGTAATCCAGACCCCTGCGATCAGAAACCTCCTGGAGCCCGCCCCAAGGGGAGGGGCAACACAACAAATCTGAGGTGCCCATTACAATCACCTTAAGGACCCAAGAAAATGCTTCTGCCACCTGTGGGACTTACAGTCTCAAAAATGCAAAAGTCTGCATACAAATCTGTTTAAGACATAAAAAATATGCAAAGATAAAATGTGCCCAAATTTCCACTGATCACCTCTTGACTGGGCAATCTCCTCTCCAGGCTTTTTCTTTTCTTTATAAGACTTAATTTACTGATTTGAGAGAGCTAGAAACAGAGTACAAGCAGGACGCAAGGGGAGAGGGAGAAGCAGACTCTGCACTGAGCAGGGAGCCCAACATGGGGCTCGATCCCAGGACCCTGGGATCAGGACCTGAGCCAAGGGCAGACACTTAATCAACTGAGCTACCAGGTGCCCGTCTCCAGACTTTTTCTAGAGTATATGTTTTCTAAGACAAATGAGCACTGCTTTCATGATCAGAACATAAAAGCAGAAGCTCTCGGGGCTGCCTAGACCAGGAAAAACAAGGCTTCACAGGGGAGGCCAACCCGCCAGGCCAGGGCCCTCAGGACACAGTCCCGAGCAGCACTACCACTGGGCCCAGCCAGCTGAGCCCAGATGTCCCCTGAGAGCCAGAGCCTCACCTGGGAGGGTCACAGAACCCACAGCCAAATTGTGGGCTCAGGTCCACAGCCCAGCACATGCTCCCACTGCTGTTTCCTGGCCCACGGGCTTCCAGTGCTTGGAAAGACTAGGGCACCAGAACCAGCCTGTCGGTTTAGGGAGGAAAGTGGGAAAGGGATAGGGCATGCCCCCCGGGGTGTGTGTGAAGCGTGGAGTGTGTGTGTGTGTGTGACTGAGTGTGAGTGTGCAGGGGATGGACTCTGGCCTGTCCTGAGGCTCTCCAGCTGGGCACTGCTCTCTGGGTCTCCCCATGGGGTAGGTGTTTCCCAGGCAGGGCTCTGCTTCTCTCCCTAAAGCCACCTTGGGAATGGCCTATCTGGGCTCTTCCAGTCCAGCGTGGGGTGCTTCTGCCACTGGCCAGGCTCTTGCCAGGCAGCTGAAGGAGCAAGCAGGGCAGGAAGTGTGAGCTAGTGACCCTGGTGACCAGGGTCCAGGCGCCTCCTCTCAGCCAGTCAGCCTGATTCCTGGCCGAGTCTCCTGGTCGCCATGCTGTGCCCCAAGGGCAGGCGCCCCCATTAGCCCTGGACACACCCTGAGAACAGAGGCTCAGGGCCATGGGGGGAGCAACCACTCAGCCACTGTCTCTTCGGGCATGGTGGCTCGAGAGGAGACATGGCACAAACACGAGGCCTGGTCTGGGTGGCAGGGAGTGGATGCTCCGAGTTCAGCAGCTTCTCCCACAGGCCAGCTACTGCCCCAGAACCTGGCCTCTCCCGCCAGGGCTTATGGGGCATGCTGGCTGCTGGGGTCTCCCCTCTGCAGAGGGCTGAGCTGGGCAGCGGGGTTGGGCGGGCTGAGGGCCCTCCCTGCTGGCACAGGCTGGGTTTCTCAAGGTCCTCCTGGCTGAGCTGGAATGAAGAACAGCCATGGAGGGGACAGGGAGAGCGGGTGTGGCAACCCGGTCCTCCAAAGTATATGGGACGCCTCCTCTGCTTCTGGGCTCCCAGAAATTCCACTCCCCAAATCTTCAAGGGACGTGGGCATGGAAAGACACAGGCCAAAGGCAAAAAGAGGCTGCTCCTGTCTCCGCCGAGAGTGGGCTAGGAGCTCCCTCTTCGGTCAGCCTCTTTCTCACACGCGGATGGACTTGGGGGTACAATGCACAGGCAGGCCGGTGTGGAGCCAAGGGTGCTGCCCCCAGGGCCCTATCCCCCGGCCCAGCATCCCCTGGCAACAGCCCACACGGTGTCCTCTGAGAGGCCTCCTCCGGCAATCCCACCGGCAGTGTCCTCCCCACGGCCTGGGCGCCTGTGGAGCCAGGAATGGCCGGAAGATGCGTTCCACGCCCACCCAAGGAGCGGACACGCACACCCAGAGGACTCACGGGAGCCCCTGGGCACAAGGCGGCCGGCCTCTCCGCTCCGTGTGCCTCCCTCCCCTGCTGGCTGGGACGCCGACACGCTGGCTGGAGCTCACGAGGCAGCCATCCGGGCCCGGGAGATGCAAGCCCCGGGCCGAGGACGGCGGCGTTAACAAGACGGACTGGGGTGGGGGGTGCCGAGACCCGTGGAGGTGCTTCCTCAGCCAAATGGTGACACGTGAGAAAGCTAAGTCTCTGACTCCATCTACTCCTATGGATTTTCGGCCGTGCCTGCCCAACCGCCACACTGAGCTCCTTCCTTCCAGTGCTGCCCCCAGGGACCCCTTGCTCTCCTGGTGCCCCCCACCCCACTGGGCCCTGCACCCTGCCCTCTGTGGGCCGAATAACATCACTAGAACATGGAGTAGGCAACCGCCCGCCGTCAGGCAGGGGTCTGGTTGTTCTGGAGCATCAAGCCCCCCGCTGGGCTGTCCGACGCGCACGTACACACACACACACACACACACACACACACACACACACACACACACCGCTGCTTAGGGTTCATGTGCCCAGTCCTGCCGGCCCACCCCTTCCGGACTTCCAGGCCTTTGACAGACACTGCATCTTTTGCTGGGGACACCCTCCCACTGGGGTCTGTCTGCTGAAGGTCACCTCACAGTCCAAGGCCAGCTGGGATCTCTTCTCTGGGAGCTGCCTGTCCATCTTCAGTAGCCAGATAACACAGTCCCCAAACACTCACCTCCTGTCCCCGCCCAGACCAAACATGCAGCTGTTGCTGGAGCCCTCGAGACCCCAAGGGTCTGGCCTGGGCCCAGAAACCAAAGCCTGGGGGTGGACTGCCCGCTCAGGCCAATACAGCCTTACCTTTGCTGGTGGCTTCGACCCCTCCCAGCTGCGCGTGTCCATGGATGGGGGAACCTGGTAGATGTCATGCCCTATCCCAGCAGCAGGTGGCACCTGGTAAATGTCCTGGGCGGGGCTGCCAGGCCCTGGGGGCACCTGGTAAAGGTCGGGGGCTGGGCTGGGTAAAGGGTGATGGGGCATTTGCTTTGAGAACGTCGATGTCTGCTTCGCTGGGGGGGACTGGAACTGTGGGCTGGGCCCAGGCGCTTGGTAGAGGCCTTGCTGAGTCTTGCTGGGGGTGGGCACCAGGTAGACGCTATCGGGCTGGGGCTGGTATGCGGCAGGAAGCATGGGCGTGTACTGGGCAGCCGGGGTGTGGAGGCCAGGCTGGGGTTGGGCCGCAGGGGCAGGTGGGCCAGGTCCGGGTCCCGCCGGCTTCTTGTCATGCATGCCCACCAGGATCTTCAGGCGGTTTCCGGGCACAATGCCTTGGCGCCCATGCAGTGAGCAGAGCCACCAGCCATCCAGGCCCTGTGTGTCCCGCTCCAGCACGGTCATGATGTCGCCCTTGCGGAAGGAGAGCTCATCTGGGGACTCGGCCACGTTGTCATAGAGGGCTTTGGCCAGCACGTTCTGGGGAGAGAGGACACAGGGGTGCATGAGGATGGATGCCAGGGGCTCGGCGGACCGCCCAGCTGCCACCCGAGGCAGCTAATCTTGGCACTGAGAAAGGATGGTCTGAGGAGATTCTGGGGCCTCTGCCCCTCCTGCTTGCAGCAGAGACGCCCAGCTGATCCCAGCGTCTCTCAAATAAGCCTGGACACTACCTCAGACTCCTCCAGAATGCAGCTGCGTTCTACACTCCAGGGATGGCACTCCACAAACTCCTGGAAACCACTCCAAAGTGGTTTAGCGGCGCTACAACCTGCACCAACGCTGAGGAGGACAGCGAGAGTGAGAACGCTGACCAGCAGGTGCTGGGAAGAAAACAGGATGCACACCCTCCCTGCTCCAACCCCCGGGGCCTGCTGCCCCGCCAGCCAAGAGGAAAACACTGGAGTGTGGGGAGGGGACCTGCCAGGACAAAGTCGTCATCATCTGCAGACCACATGACCGTAATAATGCCAACAAACCAGGACCAGCAACTGATGAGAGAGAAATACAGAAAAGCCTGCACCACCACCACCACCAGCTACTCGTTACTTAGGAATTAATCAAGCAAAGACAGCAGGAGACCTCAGGGCAAAAAGTGTGGACCTTCTGCCAAGAGGCTCAAGGAAAAACCTGAATAAAAGAGAAAACACACCAAGTTCACGGTGGGATGACTAAGCACTATGAAAGGCCAATTTGCCTCAGCTTACTTAATAAGTTACAATTGTAACAAAAATGCCAGTTTTCTTTCTTTTTTTTTTTTTTTAAAGGAATTTAACCAAAGAAAAAGAATCCTTCTAGAATTAACGGAGAAAGAGAGGTCCTTGAATAAGCAGGTCAGTTCTGAAAATGAAATGCAACGGAGCACACTCTTTTTGGAGTATGAGGACGTGCCAGGACTTTGGTTCAGCGAGCTCGCTGGGGACCAGTACCCCAGGACAGGGCTGGCTGACAGCCCGGCGGCAGAAGCCCCACATGCAACCCTTCATGGCTGCACCCCAGGGCAGAGGGCAGGCCAGGGCTGTTTCACAGGTGGTATTAGGAAACTCATTCATCGGAGGAAGAAAAATCAATTCGCACACTCGCCTCAAGTTATAAACAAAGAACAATTCAAGACCCACGAGTCAAAGACACAACTCTAACAAAAGAAAAAACTGCAGAGAATATCTTTATGACCTTGACGTGGGAAAAAATTATGACATACAACTCTAAAAACAAAGACCGCAAAAGCACAAAACATAAGGTTAACAATGAGGTCAAACAGATCCAACCTCACCAAAGCGGAATGCTTTCCACCAGGGGGAGGCGGGTAACCCAAAACTGATGGGGTAACAGGTCACCAAACGATGAGAGAGGGATGAATCTAGAATCTGCAGCATTCTACATATCAGCATCTACATATCAGCAAGGCAAAGACAAGACAGGCACCAATGGAAAACCAACAAGATACAAACAGCGCATTGTCTGGAGGGAAACGACTGGCTAAGAGCACCATGGAGGCTGCGCAGGGTCCCAGCCGGCATGTGAGGACACATCTGCCACTCTGCTCTGGGCTCCAGCAGGTGTCCAGGTATCCGGGGAGGGAGGCCAGCCACACCCCCGAGTTAGAGTAGCAAGCCCACAGCCCTTTATGTAAACATTATAAACGTCCATGAAACACTCTACGTATTTTGCAGGACTGCAGACACATGACACCGGCATGTATGCTTCTGGAAAAGGGACAGGCAACAGGAATCAATGAGGAAGATACGGCAAAACAAGAACGGGGTCTCATACGGACAGCGGATGACCGAAGAAAAGCAGTACCCTCCCCTGGCCCTACTTTTTACCCTGTCATTCTCCTGCTAATTCTCCCAGCCACCCAAGAAGCAGGCGCTGCTGAGGGGCTCTCTTAGTCAGCAAACCCTCCTGGAGAGGGACAGGAGCTGCACATGGCCCGGGCACAGAGAGGTCGCATTGCTAAGCAGCCTGTGTGGGACCTGGGGAGGGCCTTGGGGGTGATGGGGTAGAGGCAGGAGGACCCCAGCACTGGCAGACACCAAGCTGGCAGGCCCAGAACCCCGCTGGCTCCTGTGTTCTCCGTCCTCAGTCTCTGCCCTGCCGCTCCCCTCCGGCAGGTGCCAGGATCAGGGTGGACCCAGAGATTTCAGAAGGTCCCAGAAGGGGGTAGGAATGAAGGGGGCACCTGGCTGACAGGAGGCCAAGGGCTGCTTGGGCCTCCCAGGGAGGGGACAAATTGGGATCAGCTGGGAATCCATTTCTCCAGAGCCACTCAGAGTCTCCAGACCCAGAAAGAGCCAGATGCTGGGGGCCAGGCTGGGGGTAGAAGTCAGCCCAGGTGGGCAGATCACAGAGAGCACAGAAGCAGGTTCACTCCGGCACCGTGGCTAGCACCGGGGCAAAGGTGCTCGAAACTGCTGGGTGTTGCAACACTGCCCACATCACGATTGTGATGGTCACAGACACACGGAAGCATTAACTACACGGTCACAAAATGTCACCTGAACTTAAAAAAAATGGAGAAAGGGTAAGAATAACAGTGTGAATGTTTGGGACAATGGGGGATGCTTTCTCTTCCTGTTTTTCAGAATTTCTCAGTTTGTATTTAATGAGCATTTCTTGGCTTGGGCTTTGAAAAAACACACATCCTGAGAAAGAACAGCGGACTACCTCCCCGGCTCCAAGGCAGGATGGGACAGAGGCGGCCGAAGCGGGTCCAGAGGCCACAGCCCCAGGAGGAGCAGGCAGGGGCAAGGGCCATCCTGCAGCACTTGGGGGCCTATGGGCCCCATCCCCAGGCTGCCTGCAAGAAAAGCAAGTTTCCCAAATATGGTCTGCAGCCTGCCTTGGGGAATCACATCCCGTCAGGGGGCGGGACACCGGGCCTACCCTCCTCCCCCTGTGACCCCAGAAAACAGAGCCACCCCACTGGGTCCCCCCCAGCCCCTGCCCTGGTGACCACAGGAAGTGCCAGCAGAGTGAGTCACAGGAAAATTCCCCTCTAGCCCAGTCAGAGGGGGCGGGGTGCAGACGGAAGGGACTGCCCCTCAGAGGCCCCTCACCTCTCAGGAGGGCAGCTCAGGGAAGGCTGGCAGCGGGGTCTCGGCCAGACCCCCCCAGGCAGTGCCGGCTGCTCAGGAAAGCTGGGAGGCTCTGCCGAGGGCAAGGTCTGGTGGGGAAGAGGGAAGAGGGGGAGGGTCTGCCCAGGTCCAGGAGAGCTACTGGGGCCTCCTGCACCCAGGGTGGCCAGCCCCCACCCCCTTGGCGTGAGCTCACTGAGCAGTCAAGGCCAACAACGACTGCAACTGTATAGTCTGGGGCGGCTGGAGCCAGGCCGGGAAGCACCTCCAGGGCTGGGCACGTGGCACAGAGTGCCTGGCACCAGGGGCGCCTCCGTCTGCATCAGCGGGTGCCCCCACCAGGAGCTCCAGAGGCAGTCTCTCTGCAGCCCCCTTGCTCCAGCTGGCCGAGCACCCCAGCTTTGGGCCTCTAAGCCTCCCCAGCTGTTCCAAGACGCGTTCCTCCTTGCTCCTCCTTCCTTCGGAGTCGCTCAGCAGTGGCGCAAACCAGTCCTGGGTCTGGCCTTCCCTCTGCTGCTGGGTGACTCTGAGCAAGTCCATGAGCCTCTGCGAATACCCAGATCCCTCTGCGAATACCCAGATCCCCGTGCTAAAAGGACAGTCCTGGTTTCATAGGATTGTTCCTTTGTTCCACAAAAAATCTGACCGGCTCCTGCTTTCTGCCCGGTGCTGGGCCAGACTCCACAAGACAGTGCAGGCCTAGCTTACGCAGGCCCCTGTCTGCATGGGGCTTACATTTCAGTGAAGCAAAGAGAAAATGATTTATTAGGGTGTATGTGTGGGGGGGACTAGGGCACCTAAAATGATGTGGGAGACAGGGCCACTGGACATAGGGCAGTCAGAGAGGACCTCCCCAAGGTGACATTTCAGAAGACTCATGAAGAATGAAAACCAGGCACCGGGACACCAGCTAGGGAAGAGTGCACAGGCAGAGGATGGACAAGAGCCAAGCCCCACCCCAGGTTAAAAAAATTTAAAAAGCAAAATAAAGAAAGAAAGAGCCAAGGCCCTGAGGGAGGAAGAGGTTGGAGGGAGACAGGGTTGTGGCCCTGGAGTGGCAGGTAGGCCGGTACTGGTAAAGACTCTGGGACAGTGCCTGAGAGCTCAGGAAATGTCATCAAACGGTGGCCACCCACGGCAGGTAAGGCCAGCCAGGGCAAAGCCTTCAGACAGCACCTGAGCATCTCTACTCCGGACACACCCCCCAGGACCCAGCATGCAAGAAGGGCCAGCCCCCCAGAGGCTGGGCCAATCAGGTGCTTCTCCCCACCTGTTAGGGGGCTCAGCCGTGACCTCTAGAGGTGCCATCACAGTCTGGGCGGACACCACCAGCCATCTGTGCACAGGGACCACCGAGAGCACTGCCTGACTCACCCCAAGGTTCTGGCCAACCTCATTCCTGCCTCAGGAAACCTTCCACAGTGCCCCACTCCTTCAGGGACGTTACCAGGACTCTTCTTGGGCACTCACCCCCAACTCCAAGTGATGACCAGAACTCTTGTTACTGCCTACATCTTGCCTCTGACCCCGGTGCCCAGGATGGGGGGTGGGGCTGTGTCCTTCAGCACGGACCCCGCAGGCACACGAGCATGGGGCCTGGTCCTCAATGGACAGGCTTAGCCAGATGTACCGCTTGCAGAAGCTCGAATCCTAGCCTCTCTGGGAGCCGCCAGGAGGACCCTCTGGGGCTCACTCACCCCAGAAGGACGGGGAGGTGATGCCAGCCTGATGCCAACACTCCCCAGGCAGAGGCCGGCCCGCCAGGCCTGCTCAGAACAACACCCTGGTTGTTGCACACAGGAGCCCACAGGGCCGCCCCACAGACCCTGCCTGGCTCTTAGAATAGCGGGCATTGTGTCCTTGGGGCCTGTGGGCACCAGACCCACCGGGTGGGGCAGGCTCTCAGACAAGGCGTCACTGGGCTTCAGCCGCAGGTGGGCGCATGTCTGGCGGACTGCAGCAGCCATCCACCGGCTTTGTGGCACTCTTCCTTGGCTTCGCCAGCTGCCTTGGGGAGCGCTGGATGCGTTCTCGGTATACCCCCAAACCCTGACTCCAAGTGTGACCTGGTGGTTGGGACTGGCGAGAAGAAACATGACCGAGAGGTTCACAACAATAACGGTAACGACGAGCTGTCGGGGTAAGCTCTTCACGTACTCGAATCATCCCTTTTAGCCTCATGGGACATTGAAACTTCCACCTTACAGACAGGGAAACCGAGCAGAACTGTGACCTGACTTGCTAGGGACACAGGCAGATCTGTGCCCTGTGAGAAAGCAGAGCTAGCTGGCTCCCGCAGTGACGCTTAGCTTCCTAGAAGCCAGGAGGGAGATCTGACAGGACCCTTTCTTTCCCCTGGCCCTCAGTCCCAATGCAACACACACACACACACACAGAGTCCCAATGCAACACATACACACACACACACACACACACCTCTCCCAGCCCCAAGCACAGAGCTTCCCACACAGTAGTCACTCGGAAAACACTAGTTCCCTTCATACCCAGAACCATCTCACACTCAGGCCAAGACTATTTCTGGGGTATTCTGTTTGCTTGTCCCAAGGAGCCCCCATGGCTAATGGATACAGGCCCAATGCCCGTGTGTCTGAATGGCAGTCCGCATCCACAACCCCTGCTCACTGGTGCCCTTGGAATCCCCCTGGAAAGACAGCAGCCCGGGGCCCACTCGCCAGGGTCCTGACCATCCCTCCTACTCTGGGGACAGTCTCCTCCCTTCCCAGAGGTCCTTGGTGAAACTCCGTCCCAGCCAGCCTGACCATCACTCCTCTAATACACCCAGGAACAACTGATTAGCCTGAGTCTGGGCTCAAGTCCTCAGTGTTGACTACCAAGGAGCAAAACCATGGGCACCTCTATTCCAGAGCCGTCCCAAGGGGAGCGCAGCTCCTGCCCTACCCACCTCAGGACAAGGCTGGGAACCGTATGTGGGTCCTCGGCCCTCTGTCTGGTGCTCAGCACCTAGAGGGCAGCTCTGCTGAAGGAAGGACTAAGAGCCGTCATGTGCTGGCCACCGCCAGCGGCTCCCTTCCGCAAACACGAGCTCTGGCTGCAGCAGCTGCTGGACATGCTTCCCTGTCCCCGGCCGGCTCAGCACTGGAGACAGCACCCTGCCCCAACCCCTGCCAGGGCATCCCAGACACTGTCCCCGGGAGGCTGTCAGAGAAGGAAAAGTGGCATGGGCAGGGCCCTCCTGCCAGGGCACAGAGCACCTGCAGCGGTCACACACCGCAGATGGTGATCGCAAGCAAACCGGAGAAAGGGCACCCAGAGGGTGGGAGGCAAAGTCCTGGAGCCTGCAGCCCACTCCCACTGCCAGCAGCTTGGGAAGGGTCCCCAACCCCTCTAGAATCCTCCCCACTGCCACCCAACCCAGGCAAGTGACCCAGGCTGGCAGAACCCTGACCTCCACACTTGACTACCCATTCATTACTCTCCTTCTCTGTTTCTGGAACCTTGCTGGAAGGACTCGGATTCTGGAACAGCCGGTTCACTACTACCGACATTTGGTCTCTCAGAGAGACCGGCATGAGGCAGACCTTCACTTCAGGGACAACACCAGACTCAGATATGCCATCATGGAGGGGCAGAGGCAGAAGGAACAGCCCCAGCAGGGACAGGAGGGACCTTACTCCTTCTAAGACCCCAGTTTCTCTACCTTGACATCTAAAGCCCCCTGCAGCTCTGCCACGCTCCAGTCCTGAGTGGTAACTTTCAGCAACCCTTCAAGCAGCACCAACCAACTCAGCAGGAATGGAGGGGGACACAACGGTACAAAAGTGGGGTTCTCACTCAAATTAAAGTATCAAATCCCTGATTTCTAGGATGCACAGTAGAGATGAGGGTCTGATATGGGGCCCTGTCACCCCCCTGCCCCAGGCTCGAACCTCACTCCTCACTTACAAGTGGAAGAAATCAGGGCAGCAAGACAGGAGAGCCAAGGCCTCTCTCCAGTGCCAGAAGGCCCAGCCCTATCTCCCTCCTTGAAGGGTAACCACCCTTTAGCCCCTTATTTGGGGGCCCTGAGGGCCCAGAGAAAGAGAAGCTTGCCCAGTGTCTTTGCTGGAGAATGATCCCTATCACCCCAGCCCTACACCTTGCTCTCCAAGTGTCCCTCACCCCTCTGGGAAGCTTCCTGGGGAGCACACCTGGCCTCTGCTTCTGGCCGCCCACTGGTTGTGGGCTCCTGGGAGCTGGAGGAGGGAGTTTTCCAGGCCCATGAGAAAAAGGTGATGGGAACTCCCAGAACAATGGATGCCAGGAGGGGACCACAAAAGCACAGTCCTGGACCCAGAAGGACCCCACCAAGTTGGCAGCCAGCAGAGCATGGCAGCACCCCAGGGCCCAGAGCACTCCCAATCCAGGGGTGGGGGTGGGAGAGCACACATGAGGCCGGGCGTGGGGCTGTACTGGGAGACTAAGCTCTGAATCCAAGCCCATGAGAACAAGTACCTCTCCCTCTCTGTGCCTCAGTCTCCCCATGTGGATGACAACAGAGAGAGTAGCTGTCTCGGGGCCCTTCCCACTCAGGAGGCCCTAGTGCTGCTGCCCTTACTTCTCGCCCCTGTCTATGCCCAAGGAGATGGTCCTGGCAGCCCACAGCCCTCACACCCTGGTTCAGTACAAACTGTAACGGCCAGAGGCTCCAGCTCTCCTCCTGGAACCAAGGCTGACTGTCCCGGCAGAACCTGGCCCTGCCCTGCCTCCACCCAGTTCCCATGGGGGCTCCTTTGTGGCCCCGGGCAAGCGGGTAGTGGGTGCTGCTGCCAGGAGGGCATGTCAGCAGCTCCTCCCAGCACCCAGCACACACCTGCTTTTCTAGGCCCTGCCACCCTGGGACCCCACATCATGAGCTCTTGAGCTAGGAAAGGAAATGGGACACCGGAGGATGTGTCTCCCCGCCTCAAGGATGAGAAACATGTCCCAGCCTGGCTGAAATCTGGAGTCATGCAAACGGGGAGAGTGCCTCCCAGCCTAGACCTTCGGGGCAGGGTAGAGAAAAAGAAGCCCCATGTCCCCAAGATTGACAAGTGAGCCACTACCCCCACCCAGTCTGGGACCCAAGACCCCAAAATCTCCCCCAGGCAATAACCCGCCCAGGGACCCCAAGCACCCCAGCCCTCAGTAAGTCTTAGCTTCTCCAACTCCTTCAACAGTGCACTGAGCTGCGCCTCCAACAGCAGTGAGGGGCTGGGCACTCTGGGGGGACCCCGAGTGCGGCCCTGCTCCTCCCCTAGCTCCACACTCTGAGACCTCGAACGCTGGGACCAGGGTCACAGTGTGGCCCTGGATGCCGCCGCCAGGAGGCTTCTACCTCAGTATTTGCAACCAGGGTAGGTAAAGGCGGAAAAGCGCCTACCCCCAGGCCGGGGATCCAAGCGCACACAGGCCGGGGGTGAATCATTAACAGACCCAGGATTTGCTCTCCCGCAGCACCAACATCTCGGTCGGTCACCGCGCACTTGTTCGCTCGATCCCTAGCCTGGGGGCGGGGAGGGGGAGCTCCCCACGCCAAAACACACAGATGGACCAAGGAGGGACTACCAACCCCCCGCGTCCTGGAAATCCACGCCTCCTGGAAGTTCATGGTCCAGGGAATCTCTGACTTGTCCCTGTTGCTGAGGAAACTGAGGCTCGGAGACAGGTCTCGCAGGCCCAAGGTCACCCAGCAGGCGGCGGCCGGCAGGGGGAGAGCGGGACTCCGGCCAGCAACTTTCCCGGATCCAGGAACTTTCCTGCCGGCCAGCGGCCCGAGTCCCGCCCTTCCAACCGCCCCGTGAGCACGCAGGCTCTGGGATCCTCCGCAGTGGTCGCCTCCGCGCGCTCCCGCCACGGCGGAAGATGGGCTCCAGGACCTCGGACCCCTGCTCGGTCGCGGCCCTGCGGAGACTCCAGCGGCCAGCGGTTCCCAGGACCCGCAGGTCCGGCAGGAAATGCCACTCATTTAACTCTCACTAGGGACCGCCCCGCGCGCGGGCTGGGCGGCCGCCTGGAAGCCGGTACGCGGACGCCGGCCGGCGCCCGCAGGAGCCCGGCCCCGGCCCCGCGCTCCCGGACCCCGGCCGCGGCCGCGGCCGCCGCACTCACCAGGTAGTTCATCGTGTCCGGCCGAACTGGGGCCCCGCCTCCCCGCAGGGGCGCACACCAAGCTGCCCGTGCCGCGCTCTCTCTGGGCCCCGAGAAGGCCGCAGCCGCCCGGGTCCCGGCCTGGGTCCGACCGCTTCAGCCACCACGCTGGCTGCCGCCACCACCGCCCAGAGAAGGTCCCAGCTCGCTCCGCCCGCCGCCGCCGCCGCCGCGGCCCGACCGGCCCAGCCCGGCTCCCAGCATGCCCGGCCGCGCGCGCCCATTGGCCGCTCCCCATGCAAATGAGCCGCCGGCCGGCCCTGGGGGCGCGAGCGCGCGCCGCCCAGTGGGACCGCCCCAACCCCCCTCACCGGGCACCGGGCTCCAGGCGCCCGCCTGCTACCAGCTTTCGAGGCTGGCACGGGGGATGTCACCTTTTCTCCAAATGCACGTCCCCCGCCCTCCATCAAGGGCGAGAACGCGTCCTTCCTCACGGGCTAAGCAAACGCATCCTCTTCTGGGAAGACCGCTGGGATTACTCCCCCCACCCCCAACATGCGCCCCTGCAACCCCCATGCAGCCCTCAAGATGCTGGCCTCAAGTCGACTTCTGCCTTCACCTCTCACCAAACCGTGGGCATTACGCACGTGTCCATAGGACCGACAGATCAGATATGAATCTATTAACGAGAAGGGGCATACCACAGCTGGCAGAAAACGAATAATGACCCCCCTCACCAACTCTGGTCAAGCCCACCGTGAAAGCCCCAGGAAATGACGACTCAAGGCAGGGAGGCTGGGAACTCCAACAGGTCCCATAATGAGGCACAGAGCCACAGTTCCACCAGACATGCCTGAGGGTCCGGGTCTACCCAGGGTTGAGGAGCTCACCACCTCCCCCCTTCTCCAGTGAAACGAACCAAGTGACCCTGAATTGTCCCCCATAGTCTCGGTTCTGCCCTAGGAGTTCTTCTCCCACCCCAATCCCTCAGTCCGTGCTGTCCAGGCCTAACGGCATGCCCAACAACATGGGGGTAGGAGGCAGCCAGGAATGAGAGGGAAGGAAGAGGCACCCCAGGGAAACTGAGGGGAGAGCACCTTGGTTTTAGCACCTAGGCTGCAGAATAGTGACCGTCACCCCACACAACACAATCAGGGTATGCCAGAGTCTCTGAGCACCTCCAGGGTTGCACAATGGCCTGCAGCAAGGTCTAGGGTAGAACCAGTGCAGTGCCTTATCTCCAGGATCCTCAGCTGTCCCCCTAGACCATTGGCTGAGCTTACAGACACCATTGGGCAGCTCACAATGCCAGAGAAGCAGGGGGTCAAACCTGGCTTTGCCCTGCAGGGAACCCTCTGGCATGGCCTAGAAAATACATACAAGCCCAAGATGGACCCACAGCTGCCCCTACACCTGAAGCACCTATCTGACACCCAGGGCTCGACTGACCCAGCCCCTGGCCAGGTGTGCCGCCTCAGCCCTCTCCCATCTGTAAAAGGAAGGCATTGGGCTAAAGGCCCCTGGACAGCTTGTTCAAAATCACATTCCTTAGGGCACCTGGCTGGCTCAGTTGGTAGAGAGCATGTAACTTTTTTTTTTTTTTTAAGATTTTATTTATTTATTTGACAGAGATCACAAGTAGGTGGAGAGGCAGGCAGAGAGAGAGGGGGAAGCAGGCTCCCTGCTGAGCAGAAAGCCCGATGCGGGGCTTGAGGTTCTCCTGGGTCTCCCCTCTTGTGGACAGAGGAGGTGAGACCAGTCCTCATGGCCTGGCAGAGAACCCAGCCTGCAGGGCTCCAGGCGGGTCTCTGCAGGAGTGGGCGGGGACACAAAGGGCCTGGCCCTCAGCGGGCTGGCCCTACTCCATCCTAGCTGGCCTTGGGAGAGAGAGGAGATGGCTGGTTGGGACCAAGGGAACTGGAGACCCTCCCGACTCTGGCTCTGAATTAAAGCAGCGCTGGAGGCGGGGTCGCTGGTGTGGGCCGGCAGGCGGGGGAGGGGAACCCTGCTCAGGCAGAGGCATTTCAAAAATTTGCTCCTTTTCCACTTAAACTCCCTCCCACTCCCCAAGCCTGTGCCTCCCAGAATGGCATTTCCGCTTTGTAATCAAGGCCCTGGAATCTGTGCCCCACTGTGATGGAAGGGAGGTAACTGGAAGGGGAAAGGGATGCCCACTCCCAGGTCTGCAGGTAGATGGGAGGGGGAGGGGCATCAACTGAGCAGACTCCGGTTGGGGTGTTTGGGGAACCCTCAGTGCCAAGAAGCTCTGACAGGGATTACAACCCCCAGGACAGCCTCCATGCTGGCTCCAGACAAGGGCTCTATGACCATGTGCTCATTTCATGCCCACAGCAATTCTGCAAAACAGGCTTCATGATTAGCCCCATTTCCCTGATGAAGAGGTTGAGACCAAGTTTACGGCCCCTAGCCTCATACTATCGGCTCCCAGCCACAAAGGGATCAGAGCTGGTGACCAGAGAAGGGATGATGAGGCTGCTAAACAGGTGGAGCTCTGGGACAGGGCAGGAAGGGAACGAAAGAGGCACTAGGGCTCAGAAAGCCAAAGAAGCTGTCACACTAAGAGACCCCAAAGGACAAGCAGCACTCCCCCAAACATGGCTGAGTTCAGAACCAGAGCCCCATGCCCTCACTCCGACACGAAGGGCAGGGCACTGTGGGGGCGATGAGGTGGGGAAGGGACTGCTGGCTGGAGGCAGCCCGGCATCTCCTGCCTGCTGGCAGACTCCCAGCCCACAGGCTGGAGGGCGGATGTCACCAACCCCTCCCCAGGGGCCCAGAGCAGTGGGAAACATAGTGGGACCAGCACATGGGGGCAATGGCTCCCATGTGTCCATTAAAGTGCCCACAGGGGTGGGCGCTGCTGATGATCCCGGACCCTAAAGGGAGAGGAGAGCTCGGAACCCTGCTCCCGCTCTCTGGGCTTTTGGGGTCCTCTTCTTTGGTCAGATCCGCCGCAGGAAGAACTCTTCTTGCTTTAGGGCCAACAATGTCTGCTGCAGTGTTCGTAAGCGCAAACAAAAGGGGGGGCCTAACCTAAAGGTCCAACTGCTGGGGACTGCCTAGATGACCACGGCCTCTCCATGGAATACCGTGCGGCTAAGACGGTGGCCACATTCAAAGACCGAAATCACGCGAGAAGATGCCCGTGACGATGGGAAGTGGAAAGAGCAGGCTGAGAGGGCTTGCGCCGTGTGACTGCAAGCGGCCCCTTTCCCAGCAGCGCACAGGGTGGCTGGACGCGTCAGCTGATGGCCAGCTCCGGGAGCGGCAGCAGGAAAGGATTTCCTGAGGCCGGAGGTGAGTCCTGCCAGCCCTGGGGACAGGAAGAAATGATGTATCTGGGGGCCACAGGGCGCTGACGCCGTCCCCCTGCGCTGGGCGCTCGCACCGGCAAGCTCACAACCAGCCAGTGCGCGGAAGCCAGCTGCCCTCGGCCCCGGAAAGCCGCGCGTCCAGCTGCGTCCAGAACCCCTGCCGCACACAGGCTGGACCCCCGCACATGGGCCGGCGGAACTGCCACTCCCCAGAGCCCCAGACAGGGGACGTGCTGGGCCCAGGTCCCAGCACCAGAACTGAGCTATGACTACAGCCCGCCCACCCAGCGACTCAGGTGTGTCCCCGTGGAAAAGCACCCCAGGGGACCCCAAACAGGGCAGAGCACGTACTCCTAGGGTGAGGTGGCAGATATCTGACATGAAAGGCTTTCCCATTCTCCTGTTCTCTGAGGACAGAGTGACCAGTGGCCAGTGAGGCAGTTCATTCCTGGTGATGAGTGGGACTGGGGGAAGGTGGGTGGGGACACCAGCCTGGAGCCGAATGGCAGCCTGCCATCCTCTTCCACATCCCTGCAGGCTAGCACCCGGACACCTGGGTTCCAGGGTGAGGGCAGGGTGCCACTGCCAGGTGCAGGGACACAGCCAGTGTGAGCCGGGGGCTGACTAGCCTCCCAGCTCCGAGCTCCAGGCCTGGCTCCCAGCCACTGCAATGCCCCCGCTTCTCACAGCTGCCTCCCCTCCTGCTCTGGCTCCTTCAAGGAGGGAACTGGAAGGAACGCAATACTCCTCTAATTCTTTTACCAATGCTTTTCTAATTTGAAAATTAAAGAGCAGCAGAGGCACCTGCAGGGCAGTACCTGCTTGGGAGAGGGGCTCTGTTCACAGCAGGCCCCAGGCTGGAGCTGCTGAACGTGGCTAGGCCCCGGAGCACTTCCCAGAGGCTTCCTGCCACACCCAGAGCACGGACTCCCAATGGCCTAAGTCCCCTTTCTCCTCTGCACCCCTTCTCTCTCATCTTCCTCTGAGACCACCTCTCCCGACAGGATCCCCCTGGGTGCAGGCAAGCAGGTGGAGGCTTGGACCAAGAACCAGGCCCCCCAGGTGAGTAAGGAGATTAGGGCCTGGGTGCACCTGCCCTCTCTGCTGGGGCCAGAACACTACTGCCTGCACCCGCACTGCCCCCCCCCAAACACTACCTGGGAGAGGAATGCGGAAGAGTCTGCAGGAGAAATGGGGGCAGCGGAGAGAGGAGCAAGGTCCTGGCTGGAAGTGGGGGACGAAGACAAGTCCCTGTCCCCAGCGAAAAAGCCTAGCTGCTGGTGGCTGCCCAGGCTTGGCTGACAGCCTGAGCCGGCGGGGACAAGGGTGCGGTCAAGAAGCCACCCCAGCTAGCCATCTGCTCTCGCCTCTCCCCATAGCAACCAGCTCCAGCACATCAGGGCAGTTGGAGGGGGATGACTTCTAATGCCATCTGCCAACCCCCCCAGGCCTACTTCCGCAGGAACACAGGTGCCCACACCCACAGGGACCCAGGAGGGGCAGAACAATGTGGCCCAGCCACTTGGCTGGTGGGCAGGGGAAGACGCGAGGGGGCAGTGGAGTGACAGAAGGGGACTCTGGGGGCAGCTCCGGCAGGCAGGCACCGGGAAGGTGCTGCTGCTGCTCCCTCCCTGGACAGTACTGTTGGGGCATTCCCACCCACCCTGCTCCACTCCAGTCCACAGAGAAAGGCTCCGTGGACCCCAGGACATGCACCCACAAGGGCAGGGGCCAAGACTGTAAACGGCTCCAGCTGGCGTGGGATTCGCAGCCATTCCTTCACCTTTCCGAGCCTTGGCTGGTGCCTGTGTTCAGAGTAACGACACCAGCCCATCACCAGGCTAGGAGACTGCCGTGGATCAAGGCACCCTGGTGTCAGCAGCCCAGACAGGCACCTGCCCGTCACACAGCAGCCCCTCTGTGGCTGGCACAGGGCGGTGGGCGGGGGCTCCCTGCGCCACTCCGCTAAGCCCTCCCAACTCTCCCAGCCTCCGCTCAGGTGCCCTGAGCTTCCCTAAGTCCCTGAACCACAAGTGGAATAAAATTTCCTCGGACACCCTTGGACAAAACCTTCCTGTGATGCCCCACTGCCCCCACCTGGACCAGCCAAGGCTGGGGGCGTTGGCCGTCCGGGGAGGGGCCGGTTACGGGGTCTCTCACTGCCCACGTGAGAGTGTGCCGGGGATGCCTTCAGCACCCGTCACTATCAGCATAGAGCTGCAGTGAAATAGGGTCCCTGGCCTGGGGGAGGCAGGGGTCGGGGGAGACAGACAGACACACACACACACACACACACACACACACGGGAATGCCTATGGGGACAGAGCCCTGGAGGGGACTGCAGCGGACCCCAGGGGCTAGGTTATACAAGGTGCTGGGGAAGGGTCCTCTTTGAGAAGGTGGCATTTAACAGATGTGCGAATCTTCTACCAGGCTCATTATGCAGAAAAAATAACAGTAAAGATTAGTAAAAATAGCACAGGCTCATCAACGCCCTCTGTGTGAAGTGCTCTGGACGCAGGGAGCAGTTCTCAAGCAGCCCCTCCCCCATTCCTTGAGTAGGGGGGTGTCCGCCACCCTGGGGCTCCCCAGAGTTGAAGCAGAGCAGCCCTGAGTGTCTGCCCAGTGCGGTGTCTCGGAACGAAGAGCAACGAGCCCAGGAATCTGTCTGGACCTGAGAGGGTGGAGGGACAGGGCAGCTCAGGTAAGGCTCCAACCTTTCCCCCTCCTGCTCTCCTAGAGGCGTCTCCCTGCCCGGACCACTGGAATGGACTGGATGAACACAGGGGGCTCCAAAACCTAAGACACTTCACCTCCGGGACAACCTAGGAAGAGGGAACACAAACCCCAGATACCTGGACAGGGCTGAACAAAAAGGTGTGGGGTCACACCACTTCCTGAACCAGATGGAACTTTGGGGGACACAGGATCTGGAAGTGCAGACAACTCTCTAGGCACACGTGCTTGGATATCGGGTTTTATAAAATACTGAAATGGAGTATTACGCCAACGGCCATGCCAGTGTCCCAGTACCTAAAAATACCCAGCATACAAAAACCAGAGGCAGATATCCATCAGCAAGAGGAGGGCTAAGTACATAATTTCATATTCATAAATGGAACACTACTCAACACAGCAGAGAGGAAAGAGCTCCCGGTACACACTGCACGGATCAAAACAAGCAGACCTCAAAGAGCACATTGCTATATGCTTCCGCTTACAGAAAATTCGAGAACAGGGGTGCCTGGGTGGCTCCACTGGTGGAGCGTCTGACTCTAGGTTTCCAGCTCAGGTCATGATTTCAGGCTCTGTGTTCAGCAGAGGGTCTGCTTGGGATTCTCTACCATGCATGTGCTAGTATGTTCTAAGATAAATAAATAAATCTTTAAAAAAAAAAAAAGAAAGAAAAAAGAAAGCTCAAGAACAAGCTAAACTAAGCCACAGTATACAAAATCAGAACACAGGTCACCTTACAGAGGGCTGGGGACAAGTGACTATAAAAGGGACACTTTCAAACTTTCTGAGATGATGGAGATGTTCATTACCCTGATTTGACTGACGGTTACATGGGATCTGCATTAGTCAAAACTCATCTAACATCTGTCCATTTCAATATACATAAAATATTCTTTAATAAAAAGAGTCTCACTGGTAAAAATTAAACAAAACACAGAGGAAAAAATACATGGAATCAGGAATACCAAAAATAGGTATTGCAATTCTAAACCCACCGTGTTACCCTTTTTGCCCTGTTAGGGAACTTAAAGTTATGTATGTCTATCTTCCCCATACATTACATAGTTCTGGATCTTTTGACCATCCCAGACTATTTGTGTCTTTCACTATAATCTACTTCAAATCCTTCTTGGAACTTGGAGAGTTTTAAATAATAAATTTAGATTACTGAAAAGCCCCTTCAGGCTCTAATCTCCTTTAGAGAAGGGATTAATTTTAGAGCTGCAACTTGTGACCATCCATCCGACCAGAGCAGGCATCCAACACCACCTCTACCACAGTCCCCAACCTATCTCAGCCATTTTTCTTTCTCTTGAAGGGGCGGAGAAAATGGCCCAGCAAATAGTGACGGAGAGTAAACCAAAGAAAACAATGGGGTTGGACCAGGATGCAATCAGAGCAGGCAGCTGTGACAAAGCCCGAGTCAAAGGCTGGGGAGGTGACAGTGACCCAGTGGTGAAGGTGACACAGTGGCATGCTGGGGGGTGGGGGGAGGGGCAGGAGCCCAGGCACCCCTGATCAGGGAGCACAGCCTCATGCCTCAATGTGGGAAGTGGGGGCTCGGTGAGTGTTGCTCTTATGGCCCACTTGGCTCACTCCCAGGCTTAAGCCCCCCGAATGTGCCTCCTTCCTGAGCAAGTCCCTTCCTGAGCAGGCGGCCCCAGATCACACCTGAGGACAGACTGCAGGGCCCCAGGCTTCTACTGCCTGCTGGTCTGTACCCACTCCTGGTGGCATCCAGCACAGGGCGTGCCCACCTGGCCTGGGGCCCGGCGGGCCAGCTGGTGGCCATAACAGGGGTCACTGTGTGTCAGTGGGATGAAGACAAGTACCTGGCTACCCAAAGCCCAAGAGGCAGGGGTCCTGTAGGTAAGGGAAGCAGGTGAGGGTCTAGGGTCACCCCATGCCAAGGCCTTGGCAGGAAACACACCAAGCAGCCAGCAGCGCAGAACAAAGATCATAACCTCAACCAAAGGAATTGCTATGACTTATTAGCCTCTTACTAAAAGCTTTCTGCAACCCTTGCCAAGTTCTCACCAAACTCCATGAGTTAGTGTGGTTAAGCTCCCCATAATACAGACGTGGAGACAGGCTCAGAGGGCTTCAGTAAGAGCTCAAGGTGTAGACAAGCCAGCACGATTCATTCTGGAGCCCTTGCCCTCCACCCACCCTAAGTACCCCCCGTCCTGAAGCAGCTTCTCTGGGAACCCTCATTCGGTCCCCAGCCAGGCCTCCAGGACAGCAGCAGAGGCGCCCGGCTCTCTGTACAGGGCCGGGCTGAATGCCCGCGGGGCTCCCCGTACCCCACTGCCTGCTCTGCAGGTAGTCAGGGCCCGCTAGGGCAACGGGGCAGACATAGGCGAGCCAAGCAGGCCTGAGTCTGACCTCGAGGAAGCCTGCAGCCTGGGGAGGGAGCCTGACAGCAACCAGATAACTCCAACAATAAACACGAAATCACAGGTGTGAGTCCCAGAGGGCTTTGCAGAATGCTGCCCTCTGCCTGAGCACTTCAGGGTGAGCAGAAGATCAGGAGTGACCTGGTGAGCAAGGCAGTGGCCGGAGATCACTTCCTACAGAGGGAGAGCCAGGCAGAACCATAGTCAGGTAGGAGGAGGGGCAAGCCAGGTGCTCTGGAGACTGACCAGAGGACTTTGGTCTAAGACCTGGCCTCCTCCTCTGTCCTCTTCTAAGCCCAGTCCATCAGGCCTCAGCTGTCCACAGCCTGGAGCAGTGAACCCAGCGCAGAGCCTCCCAGCTTCCTGGCCAGCTCTCCCATCACGGCGCCGGCAGGCATGGAACCAGCGACCCCTGGTTCCTGGGATCGATGGTGGATCAACCAGGTGCCACACCTGGTCCATTGATCTCCACCAACTGCAGCAGGGACCTCACGGGGCTAGATCCACCCTGCCGCAGAACTCGCACTGCTTGGGGCCAGCTGCCTGGCCTCTCCGAGTCTCAGCTGCCTTTTCTCCCCAGGGTACCGAAGGGGTTACACAAACTCATACTTGAAAAGCCACAAGCAGAGGGTCAGGCTCTTAGCAGTCTTGGCCTCTGCGGACAGCTCACCAGGCCGCAGCCCCCACAATTAGAGAGGCCATGCAGGGCGATGCTCACTTTCCGACTCTGCGTCCTGGCAGACCCGGCTCCCACCCCGACGTCGTCTCTCAGTGGCCACAAAACCCTGGCGAGACACAGGTCCTCCTCGACCCTGTGAGGCCTAGAGCCCAGCTCCTGGCACGCACATCAATGCCTTCACTTCTTGAAAGGACCCGTTGGCAACCAGTAAAGGAGCAGAAGGAAAGATAGTATTAATTTAAAAAAAAGAAAAGAAAAAGTAATAAGATTAAGTTAAATGAATAAATAAAATATAAAGGAGCAGAGAGGTTAGCATGGTCGTGTCCATTTCACAGACGGGAAAGGAGCGGCAGGAACAGACATCAGGGGACTTATCCACAAGCTGGAAGCTGGGCTCTTGCCTCACAGTGCCAGGGCAGGCAGCACCTTGTCGCTCCTACACATAAATCATGCCAATGCCCACCAGGGTTCTCGGGGGGTGGCACAGCAGTTTGCCTTTCAAATGCTTCCTGCCTGATCAGAGGGAAGAGACAGGCCTGGGGTGCCAGATGGCCAAGCCCAAGAAGAAGGCCAATGTCAGGGAGCAGCGAGGAAGTAAATCTCCAGGTGCTATGTGGGCACTTCCCTCAGCTCAGGGAAGAGGAAGGAGCAACTGAGCAGGGATGCAGGGTGCCCCCGTGTGCCCTCCCACCTCTGGGCTCCAGAACCCATGTGGGTCAAATATCAGAGTGAGACCAGCTAATCCCTGCCCAAGTCCCTGCTCTAAGAGGAAGTCACTCCTGGCTCAACCTGGCCCATCCCAACCTTTTCTCTCCCTGCCACCACCTCCCATTCCATTCTGAAGCATCTCATAATTTATATGGGCCAAAGTGCCTACGTCAGCCCCATCCAGGAAAAGACTGCCCAAATGAATGGGTGTGCTTAAAACCCAAACACATCCGTGAGGACCACACGGGCAGTCACCATTCTGGCTTAAGGAGGCGGCTTCGCCTGGAAGCCTCCAAGGGGCCGCCAAGCACATGAAAGCCAAGCACAAGCACATGAAAGCAATTTTCAGAACATTTCACGGCAGGTCCAAAAATGAATCTCTCCTCCCGCCCCACCAGCTTATACCCTGTCCAAGGTCCCAGGAGAGGGCCAGGGTACTCTGACAGCCCAGCCACTAGGGGCAGATGGTGAGACCCCCATCCGCCCCCTGCAGAACCACCAGGGGCTGCGGCACTAGGCGGGAATGAGCCGAGTGACTTAGAGCTGCCAGTGGTGGGGATGGACTGGGCAGACCACAGCTTCAGGTCTATACAGCAGGTGTCCACAGCAGAGGGCCTAAGTCAGACCCCACCCCCTGCCACACCTCTCCCTCTACAGAGGGGGCCACTGAGGTACAGAGCCCAGGACGGTTGCCCAGAGTCCTGTAAAGCAAGGGGTCTGGCTGCCATCCTGGACTCTGCGTCCAGATTATGACTGTGGACGCAGACCTCCCAAATGAAACCATTCCAGCTTGTGATGTGGCCTGAGTCACATCCCCTGTTCACTATTGCCCTAGAGCCCCAGGCCCTCAAGCAGGCTCAGATGGTCCAGTTCCCCTCCAGCCAGTGCCCACAGGGTCACAGCCGGGCCAGAAAAGATCCAGAGCTTTGCAGGACAGCGGAGCAGGAAGGAAAGGGGCCTGACAGGCATTTTCTGTCTTCTTTCTTTCTTTTTAAAGATGAGGCAGTTATACTCTGAACCAGAGCAGGTGTTGGGGGATTCGGGGGCGGGGCAGGAGGTGGCGTTCACCTCAGCACAGTCTGGGAGACTTACTTTTTTCATCTGTAACTCTGCATTAGCGCTCTGGGGGCGGCAGGAGCTGGGGGTCTCTGGTTCCATAATACCAGTGCTTTGCACTTACACAGCTCCTCCGCTCTCTACGTCCTGCAGGATGGTTGGCTAAGAGGCCACTACCCTGCCAGGAAGCCGCTCCTGTCTGCCTCACTCTAAAAGTGGGGTCCACAGTGAGGAGCAGTCTCAAAAAGGAGGTCAGGTGGGCAGGCGCAACGGACCACTGCGCCTTCCTGTCAGAGGGAAGAGATCTGAAGTCAGCAGAAACAATGGCTGAAAGCCACCGCTCTCCAGCCTGCAGGTGGCGCCCCTTCCGGGGAGGATCCAGGACTTGGGCCCCTACCTCAGTCTGTCCATCTGTAAAGCGGGCGGGGGTCTGCACCTGAGGCCTGCTGACTGTGGGTGGCCACGACCACTTGACACCCTCAGGAGGCGGCACCAAAGCCTCCAGATGCAGGCCTATGCCCGGAGCCATGATGGCCTGGGAACCGGCCAAGCCCGCCTGGCTGGGCCAGAAAGAGGGGGTGACAGGGGAGAGGAGAAGCCCCCTTGGCTAGGAGGAAGGTCTGGTCCCAGCACCCAGAGAAAAATTTCTTGGGAAAGTGAGTGCATCAGCCTTTCTGGGGGCAGGCACAGATCCGCACTCCGACCACAGTCCTGGGGGGCGGGCTGTCCCGGGAGAGATAAAGAGCCGGCCCCAGGCCTGACCATCCCGGGGGACGTCCCTGGAGCACACCAGGGCAGCTATCCCGGGTGGTTTCCTGTGGGCAGCACAGACCTCCCCCCCTTCACCCGGCCCAGTCGTCCTGGAGGGGAGTTCCCGGCGAGAGACACAGACCTCTCCCCACTAGGCCTGGCCATCCTGGTGGGGGAAGGGGTTCTGCGGGACAGCACGAACTCCGGCCTGGCCCAGCCGTCCCAGGGGTTTCACCGGGCCAACAAAGGACCCCGCGAAGCCGGCCGTCCTGGGGGGGCTCCCGGAGGGAACAGCACGGAGCCCAGACGGAGCCGGCACCTGGGAGATGGAAAGAAAGGCAGAGGCAGAGAGACCGGCTTGGGGGAAACGCCCCCACGCTAACTCCCATGCCCGGCCCGGGAAGGCCCCAGGTGGGGTGACCCCCGCCCTAATGCCCGGAGCCCCCGCGGCATTAGGCCTGCAGCGGGCGGCGCGAGGTCTCAGGCCCGGCCGGGAGCAGCAGACCCGGGGTCCCGGCCGGCGGTCGGTACTCACCGGCACGGACATCTTGGCCGCCGCTCCCGGGGCCCGGGCGGGCAGCGGCGCCGGCAGGCTGGGGGCTCCGGTCCGCCGCGCCGCTCAGAGCCCCCCGCGCGGGGTCCCGCTGCTCTCGGGGTTCCCCGCGGGCTCCTGCGCGCTCCCGGCGGCCGGACTGTCCGGCGGCTTCGGCCCGCCCCGCGCATGCGCCGTCTCGCGCCGCCCCTCCCCCTCCCGTCTCCTCCCTGGGGGCCGCGTTAAAGGCGAGGACCCCGGACCGCGGCATTTTTCTGTCGGCCCAACGCGGCGAGGAGGCTCGGTCTCCGCCCCTCACCCAACCTTCATGGACCACCTCGAGTCGCGCCGTCTCCTGCTCTCCCACCCGGTTCTGGAGACCAGAGCCCCCACCCCCCACGTTGGCCAACCCAGGATGCTGGGCGCCTGCCCTGCGGTCTGGCGGGGCTCCCAGTCCCTGTGCCTGAAGGCGATTGCAGGTCAGCCTCGCAGGGCTCCTAGAAACCGTCCCCGCTGCTCCCGCTGAGAGCCCAGAGACCCGGGCACCCCCACGCCGCGCTGCCCAGACCTCCTCCGCCCGCTGTGTCCTCCCCCTCTGCCCCTCCCTCGGTGGTGGGGAGCTCCTGACTGCCTGGGAACAGCCTAGCGCATTGTCGGGTCATCTGACAAATAGAGCTGACGGATAGAGCTGGACTGGCTTTTAGGGAGGATCCTGCCTCCCCATAACCCCCACTCAAGGGCCACCCACCGTCAGGCCACCCAGGGCCAAGGGCTAGCCCTCAGACGCTGGAAGACGGGCCTTAGCGGCCCCAGCCTTTCCTCTCCAAGGTTAAGCATCCCCAATTTCTTCAGCTGTTCCACATCTGCCATGGTGTGCACTGATAGTGGCTGTAACTGTGCGCCCTGATTTCCCACGCCCTGCCAGGTGGGCCTTGCTGTTCTCATGTTACATCTAATAAACGGAGGCTCTGAAATCCCTCAGCTACCAGAAGGCAGAACCAGGAGTCTGACCACTTGGGTCCACTACTTAAGGTATACAGCCCATCCCTGTTCCCTGGTGACCCTTCCTGGGCAAAGCTGCACCCAGAGAAAGGGCTGTTACCGCCCAGAAAGAATGAGTGAGCGTGTACACCAAGGAGGAAAGGTAGAGCGGGCTCCATGAGGCGGGCTGGCCACAGATGTACTTCATGGTAGGACCTGGGGGACAGTGCTCAAGCTCTCAAAGAGGTCTGTGGGAGCAAGTGCCCAGGACTACAGGCTCTTCTGTCCACCAGGTGTGCAGTGCCAAGAGTCATTGAACAGAGGGACAAAGTCCGGGGGAGAAGAGCTTCCTCAGATCGGGCCCCAGGTCCCCAGGCCTCAAAACCCCCCAATGGCAGATCATCTGTTGGGGTTTAGGAGGCTTTCCAGCCTTCTTCCCCCAAGAGGTGGGGCTGCCTTCATCTTTCTCTAGGATGCTCCTAGGAAAGTCCTAACAGCAGGCCCCAGCAATGAGAGGGGTACTAGATGTGCAAGAACGGAGGGAAATCGAAGCCTGCTATGAAGCCCAAGTCCCGATTCTAGGACTGATGAGCTGGGGTCCCTTCCTGCTCCACCTAAGCAGGGTTGTCCGCCCCTTGAAGCAGGCGTTGTCAAGTATGTGCCTCAGTTTCCCCAGCCCTGGTACTTGGTAAGACATTGCTGGAGGGAGCAGGCAGGGCCACTGCAAACAGAGGGGATTCTGGGCCGACAGCTGCCACCTCCTCAAAGGGCGCTCTGTGTGTGTGTCTGGCAGGCAGCCCTGCCCGTGCCCACCCGACCGCATCCAGCTGGCACTGGGGCTCCTGAGCTGGGAGCAGCAGCTCAGCCTGGCGCCTGGGCTCCCAGCCACATGCGCTCGCTGTCTCAGAGGCCCCCACTGCCACCCTGGCCCCTCCCTCCCTGAGCCCAGGCTGCTCCTTCCTTCTCTCCAGCTTTGGCTGGCTTCTTTTCACCCACTGTTTCTGTGTTCTTTCCCATCAGCCCCTTCTCTAGGAGCCCAGGCCAGAACGGGGTGCACAGTGGGGAAAGACCCTCTCCACACCTCTGAGTATAGGGAAATGGAAATCCGGGGGAGGGGTGGAGCAGGGGTCATGACCTCCAAACTGTCTAGCCCCTGCCTCAATCTGGTCCCCGCCAATGGCTTACAGCTGCTTGTTCGGGGACGGTGTCACTAACTCATCCCTTAGCACGGGAAGAGGGATCTCTGGCCAGAGCCGCACTTATTCCAAGGCAGGGATCCAGCACTCTGGGAAGGGGGTTGACCCCTCCCACCCCGACTGCATTCGCCCATTCCCCAGCAGGCAAATGATCCCAGCATGACTCAGTCCCACGGAAGGCAGGCTCTGGAGGCCTCACAACTAGCAATTCACACCAGAAGGAACAGCTGGAGTGCCTGACCAGTTGCCAGCACCCCAAGAGGATCCTTGAGGGCCAACCAGGGCCCCAGGGAGACAACGGTTACTGTTGTTCCTGGCGCTGGGAGGGAAGGGAATTTGGACCCGGCCACAGAGTAAATCTGGACAGCGGAAAGCTTCATACTCAGGTGACTGGACACCAAGGCCCCGCGTCTAGAAGGCCGAGGCCTGGGAGGTGGCTCCTTCTCCCCACCCCCACGCAGGTAACCAGGGACTTCTCTAACAGAGGGACTCCAGGCCCAGGAGAGCACAGTGAGCCTTTTGGGGCACTTGTGGTTCCCCTGTGATAGTCCTACATTAGCACTGTGCTTTTTGTCTTCATTTATGAACTGACATCAATACACCCTCATTAGCTAATATTTAATGTAATAGTTTACACTGTTCAGACTGCCTTAGCTCCGCCCACCCCGTCCTTGTCCGTTTCCTGTTCCCAGATCCCATCAGGAATCCCACATTACATTCAGCTGTCATGTCGCCTTAGGCTCCAATGGGCTGTGGCCATTTCTCAGACTTTCCTTGCTTTGGATGACCCTGCCAGTCTTGATGAGTACTGGTCAGGGATTTTGTGGAATGTCCCTCGACTGGGATTTTCCTGGTGTTTTTTTCTTATGGTTAGACTGGGGTTACGGATTTTTGGGAAGACCTCTGAAGTAAAAAATCATTCTCGCCACGTCATATCAAGGATGGATACTGTCAACGGGACAACTTCCTATGGTTAGTCGGCCTTGATCATGCGGCTGACACAGCATCTGTCCGGTTTTCTAGTCTGTTCTCTTTGGAAGGAATGAGGATTTATGCTCCATCTCCTGAGCACAGAGTATCTACATAAAAACGTTGGGAAGTCTTCCGTGGGAAATGTCTCTTTTCTTCTTCTTCTTCTTTTTTTAAAGATTTTATTTATTTATTTGACAGACGGAGACCACAAGTAGGCAGAGAGGCAGGCAGAGAGAGAGGAGGAAGCAGGCTTCCCACCGAGCAGAGAGCCAGATGCGGGGCTTGATTCCAGAACCCTGGGATCATGACCTGAGCTAAAGGCAGAGGCTTTAACCCACTGAGCCACCCAGGCGCCCCGGAAATGTCTCTCTTCATTTATTTATTTGCTTTTATCAGTATGAACTCATGGATATTCATTTTATACCTTGGGTTATAATCCAATACTACCTTATTTTCTTTGCATGTATTGATCTTGCTTGGGCAATATGGAGTTTTTTCAGTTGGTGCATCAGATTTTCTCAGGAGAATCTAGAAACCCATTTTGTTTTTTTAAAATCGTTGGATTTTGAAACGTTGACTGAGTGAGCCAAACAGAATGCTTTCATAGGCCAACCCTAGGCAGCTGGTGGCTCTGGTGTTAGAGTACCTGCCTGGTTTGAGTCCAGCTCTCCTGCTTGCTCCTGAATCATTTTGGGCAGGTGCATGAGTTCATCTGTCTGGGGCTCTGTTTTCCTCATCTGTGAAATGGGAGGATGATACTTCCTGGGTGGTTGAGAGGATTCAGTTGAATGACTCAGGGAAAGTTTGGGGCTCTGGAGCTGGCACAGAGCCCTTGCTTTATAAACGGCAGGGACCATCATTGCCACATGCACGAGCCAGGCAGCTTCCTATGGAGAGCAAGATCTGGGCTTGTTTGAAGGAGACCTAGAAGAAGCCTTTAGGGTTGGGGGTGGCCAAGGGGACCCCGTGAGCTCTGGAGTGGATGAGAACAGGGACTACCACCCAAGCCTGGTTTTCAACTTAAAAGTTGATTTCTACTACTCTGTATTAACACCACATTGATGGGGGGGGGGGTGTACCCAGACTAGATGTCCTTACTTACTCTAAAGTGTGAATGATTACCTCTCCCAGGGATGGCAAGTCAGCCTGGCACAGAAAGTGATGCTCAGCTTAGTGAAGTGTGTGGGGAACCCACCGGTCCACCAGGTGAGACCTTGGCGGTCTGTCTTGGCATCACTTCAGACTTATCCTGTGACCTTAAACAAGTGCAGTTTCCAGTATCCTTGAGGGTAATTCCACAGTCTCCTAGAGGGTGGGCCCTAAGGGCTAGGGAAGGGCACTTCCTTGTGTCTCCCCCATCATAGAACCTTCGGTATGCTCTGCCTGAGAAGCTTCTAGTTAGGAGAGGGCATTAATGTTTAGGTCACCAGATGGCTGCATACACAGGGAGACCATTGTGCCCCTGACAAGGTGTCTTTGGGACCTGATGGCAGGAGGGAGATAGACGTATTAGTTTCTTATTGATGCTGCAACAAGTTCCTACACACTCAGTGGCTTAACAGTATGAACTTAGTATCCTATAGTTCTGGAGGTTGAAAGTCCAAAATGGCTGGCGGGGCTACCTTTCTTCTGGAGGCTCTAGGAGAGGACAGCTTCTCTTGACTTTTTCAGCTTCTAGAGACTGCCTGCATCCCTTGGCTTGGGGCACCTCATCACTCCAACCTCTGCATCTCTCCTCCCACCTTCTCGGCCTTTGGCCCTCCTGACTTCTTATAAGAACCTTGTGACTTCCGTGGGGCCCATTCAAGTAATCCAGGACAACCTCTCCATCTCCAGATCCTTAATTGAATCAGAGCTCCAAAGCACCCTTTGCCTTGTAATGTAACCTAACATAGTCTCCAGGGTTTCAGATGTGTACGGGAGGACCCCTGACCCCCCCAAAATGCTCCCCATCTGAGCCCCATAGCTTGAATCCTGGTGATGGCTGAGTGTGGCCAGAGCAGGAACCTTCTTATTCAGCTCAAGTGGCATCTCTTGCTGGAGGTAGGAAAAGCGATAAATGACCTATGGCTTCCGCATACCATCTGGCAAGACAAGGCAAAGAAGCCCAACAGGCAGGGACCCTTTGACCCTGAAATTCCAGAAATTTATCTTTAAAAATGCACTCATGAGTAGCCAAAGATATACATGACAAGGCTGTCACTGGCAGCTCTCCTTATTAGCAGGAAAACATGGGAACAACTTACATAGTCAATACTGGGCTCTACTTAAATAAATTGTGTAATATTTACGTGATAGAATTCCATCCTGGCCATCACCACCAATGACAGAGAGTGACATGGAAATATGTTTACTATAGACTCTTAAGTGAAGAAAAATAGAATTCCAAATAAGTATGGTCAGATCCTATTTTCATAAAAATTCACATATTAATATTTATGTCATATATTTGCATTGGGGAAAATGGTAGGATAGATAACATAGTTATCAGCCGTGGTTATCTTGGGGTGGGGTCAGATTTTGGTCACTATGTGTAATATTTAGAGAGGGCCTATTGGGAGCTCAGACTATGCTGGTTAATAAGCAGGGTTTTGTCTGTCTTCGTGGATTAGAATTTCACAGGAGACTGTTTTCAGAGAAGGGAATGGGGTTTTGTTGAAACTAAAATTATTTTCTCTGTTTTCCAATTTTTTTTTTTAAGATTTTATTTATTTATTTGACAGACGGAGATCACAAGTAGGCAGAGAAGCAGGCAGAGAGAGAGGAGGAAGCAGGCTCCCTGCTGAGCAGAGAGCCCAATGAGGGGCTGGATCCCAGGACCCTGGGATCATGACCCGAGCCGATGGCAGAGGCTTTAACCCACTGAGCCACCCAGGCACCCCTCAGCTTTTTTTTTTTTTTTTTAAAGTTTATTTATTTAAGTAAACTCTACAACCAACGTCATGCTCGAACTCATGGCCCTGAGATCAAGAGTCACATGCTCTTCTCACTGAGCCAGCTGGGTGCGCCCCATTTTAACTATTTTTAAGTGTACGATTCATGTCTAGAACTTTCTCATCATCCCACACAGAAAATGTCTCATCAAACCAAAACTCCCCTTCTCCCCCTTCCCAGCCCCTGGCAGCCACCATTCCACCTTCTGTCTCTAAGAAATTGCCTGTTCTTGGGTGATTTTTTTTTTTTTAAAGACAGGTTTGTGAGGGGGAAACGCAACTGCCAAGTCCTAGGAAAGGCAAGCCACCGTGGACGGGTTCCCATAGACACTTTGGGGCCTGACACCCAGGAGATCCAAGCGAACAGCCAACAGAGTGGAGGCCCTGCGGTCAGTCCCCTGCGGATCCCACTGCCCAATCGCTTCCCCCTCCCCAGCCCCCAGCAGGCAGGAGGCCAAGGGAAAGGGACTGGCCAGGGCTCCGAGAACCAGACAGCTGAGCTGGGTGGAACCACAGGCTCCCACCTCGGCTAGCTCCGAGGGCCCTGGCCGTTGGCCTCCTGGTTTTCTAGGATGTTTGTAAACACCAGAGACCAGAGCCCCTTCCAGGAACAGGCCTGCGTTCTCAGTGACTGTGACAAGTGGAATTTCACTGTCCGCTGGAAACAATCCCCAGGGCATTGTGTTTCTGAATCCAGGGATGAAGCCACCCGCCTGAATAGAATGCATTCTCTAAATCAGTAAGGATCCCCAAAGAGCTGTCGCCACATTGAGGTCACGGCGTGAGTCCCCAGAGCAGCCGTTCGGTTCTCAGTGAGGCAGCCATGCCGGCCCTCACACCCCCATCAGCTGTTCTGCTGCCTGGAGACCAAGGGTCTGCCACAGGGGCGCTGGGAAAGTCTCCCTGCTCCCTGGGACTGAGTGGACCCTTGTGGAAACAGGACGGAACTCACGGTAGGGAGTGAGATCTGCACTTTGGCAAGAAGCTGGCCTCCCTGTCACCTTTGGCCTCTGGGGGCAGGACAGGACCCGGGTTCTGGCCCTGCCTTATGAACTTCAGCATGGTACTTACGCTCTAAGCATGTTTTCATCCCCTCTGTCCAATGGGGCTTAATAAAGCAGCAAAGCGGCCCCCAGCTCCAGGGAGCCCCCTCCCTATTCCATTCTATGTGAAAACTCCCCCCCCACCCCCCCGCCGCCAAGAACTGCACAGTTCATGGCCCTGGCTCACACGTCCTGGAAGGACTGGGTCTACGGCAGACAAGGGCTGCGGTGGTACCCAATGGGGAGATACCCATTAGCTGCTGCGTGGGATTCGGAATCAGTGACTTGCCTCTCCACCCACCAGCTGGCCTCTCCTGGCCAGGAGCTTTCTACTTCTGCTCCCCCGAGGCGGGAGGGGCCCCGCCCATCCTGATGGGGCTAAAAGGGGAGGCTAATAAAGTGGTGGAGGCTGGCCCAAGTCCTGGCCTCGAGGGTAACCTCTGGCAAGTTCTTTGCACAAGGCCTTGGGCTCAGTGTATGATGGGAACAATGTCTGGTGGAATGTTCTAGAAAGAAAAGGCTGCATATCACTAGGATGACAGACCTTCCCAGTGGAACGGAGTGATGCTTACTGCGGGGCATCCCAACAATGCCAGGCTAAGACCTGGAGACCCAGATAGAGGAGTGGAATTGGGCTCTGCCCTCCTGGCCTGCCAGAGATGGTAGGGGCTTCCTGGAGGAGGCAGCTCTCAAACAGGACCATGAAGGATGAGCAAGAGTTCAGGGGGCCTGTGTGGACAGCAAAACCGGTGTGGAAAGGGGCTCCCCTCCAGGGTCCAAAAGCCTGAGACCCACCTCTTCCTGGGGAGAGACAACCAAGGTTTCCAAAAGCAGACCCTTAGTGGGGAGGCCTGCATTCAAAGCACCACGGAGCTAGGTCCTAACCCAGATTTACTAAGAAAGCCCATGTAAGGAGGACCAGAGTCTTCCTTTCATCAGGGTAAGAGAGGGAAAACCTCCCTTGGTGAGCCCAGGCAGGATCCCCTCTTACTCTCTGGCCTCTGGGCACATGGATTTATGCTGCTGAATAACCCAGGCCGCAGGGAGACGAGGGAACAAGAGCACAGCAACCCCTGGGCCAGCTGGCAGCCGGAGGGCACCTCATGGCCATGACTCAGCTTGGAGAGAAGCCAGGGCAGCTGCCCGAGAGCTCTGTGCGTTGTGGGGTATTGTTTTTGCTGCCAGCATCTCAGGCTCTTGAAAAGGATCTGCCTTTGGGTTGATTTAATTTAACTTAATAAATATATTTTAGAGACAGCGAGAGAGAGTGGGGGGGGGTGGGGGCAGAGAGAGAGGGAGAGAGAGAATCTCAAGAAGATTCCCCGTGGTGCAGGGAGCCTGACGTGGGGCTCGATCCTATGACCCTGAGATCGCGATCTGAACCAAAACCGAGAGCCAGATGTCCAATTAAATGAGACATCCAGGTGCTTCGTGGGTTGGTTTTAAATGGTTTCCTTCCAGATAATCCGTGTAGCCAATCTCCAAGGAAGGAGCCTTCAGCAGCCCTGAGGCCTGGGGTAGCCTAAGCCCAGCTCCTCCCAGGGAGCCTGGAGCCTTGCCGTAGTTGGCAATGAACCAGTTTGCCATCAGCATGCACAGAAGCCCAGGCGTGCTCTGGGTATCCTGCTGCCCCAGCCTCGCGGGCTGCCTCTTGTCCCACTGAGTGGGACAATTGCCATAGCCCCAGTCTGTACTGCTTTATACTTGCCAGGAAGCACCCCCATCTCACAGAGCAAAAGTGAGGCTGCATGAGGCAGCCAAAGCTAAATAAGAAACAATGGTGCCAGGACTGATGGCTGGGGTGTGGTCCCAACTCAAGGTCAACGTCAAGGTGGTAGACCTGGAGAGCACAATAAAGAGGCTGAGACGAGAAAGGGCAAGCCATTGGAAGGAGGGGGAGGGACACCTGGCTGGTTCCATCAGTAGAGCGCCAGACTCTCGATCTCAGGTTTGTGGGTTCGAGCCCCACATTGGGTATGGACATTACTTAAAAATAAAATCTTAAAAAAATCAAAGAGGAGAAGGCTTAGTTTGGGAAGATAAAGACAGAGAGGGATTGAGAATGGAGATTGAGCAGTTGGGAATAATACTTTAAGGCAAATTCAGACTTGCTCACTAGACCTCAGAACCACCGGGCAAGTGTGAAAGAAGGGTAGTGAAGCCCCCCTCTTTTTTTTTTTTTCTTCTTTTTTTTTTTTAAAGCAAGGTCTACACCCAACATAGGGCTTGAACTCATGACCCTGAGATCAAGAGGCACACATTCTATGGACTGCACCAGCCAGGCACCCCTTGAAGGCCTATCTCTTAACTGCATAAAACTCATCTGCTCCGGAGCACCTGGGTGGCTCAGTCATTTAAGCCTCTGCCTTCAGCTCAGGTCATGATCTCAGGATCCTGGGATCGAGCCCAGGTCAGGTTCCCTGCTCAGTGCGGAGTCTGCTTTTCCTTCTTCCTACTTGTGTTCTCTCTCTCATGTTCTAATATGTAAAATTAAAGAAAAAAAAAAAAAAACTCATCTGCCCTGAGAGGTAAAGCTAACTGGATTCAAAAAACGTTGAGAGCAACTCACAGATGAACGCACCACAAAACTAGGTTTGTGATGAATCAGGTCCTGGGGCATATTCCTGCTGCATTTGTCGGGTTCTTCAGAGAAGCAGAAGCAACAGGAGACAGGGAGGCTGCCAAGTCCCATGGCTGGCCATTCGTGGGCTAGAGACCCCAGGGAGCCAGCGCTGGGGGAGCTGATGGTGTATGTCCAGGCCAAGCTGGAGGCTCCTGGAACCAGGAGCACTGGTGGATGGGAGAAAGATGTCTGAGCTCAGGGAGAGAGCAAATTTGCCTTTCTCCACCTTTTGTTCTATCCAGACCCTCAATGGATTTGATGATGTCCACCCACACTGGTGACAAGGGTCTTTACTGAGTCTACCTATTCAAATGCTAATCTCTTCCAGAAAAAGTCCTTACAGACATGTTCTACCACTTATCTTGGCATCCCTTAGCCCAGTCAAGTTGGTACATAAAATTAACCATCATGCCTGCCTCGTTCAAGTGCCCCTTCCAGAGATGGGGTTGGTACAAAAGAACATTGGGCACTTAGGCGTGGTCTAGTTCAGTCTCCTCCATGGACGGCCATTCTCCTCCTAGTTCTGGCCACATCTTACCCAGAGCACTGAGCTCCATGCTCAGAGACAGGCAAACAGAACTACTTGGCTGAATCTTGTCTTCTCAGTTGGCTGAGCGTCGGAATCTCGAGTTTGGCTCAGGTCATGATCTCGGGGTCCTGAGATAAGAGCCCCTCACTGGGCCCCATGCTTAGTGCATAGTCTGCGTGTTCCTCTCCCTCTGCTCCTCCCCCAACTCGCACCGCACTGTCTCTCTCTCTCCCAAATAAATAAATAAAATCTTAAAAAAAAAAAGGTTTGACTCAATGGGGAAATGCTCATGGCATTTACTATAGGATACACAACGGCACCAGTGCAGTCCAATATAGTTTTATGATGATGGAAGCGTTGGGTGCCCGCACTATCAACAATTGTAGCCACTAGTCACGATTGATTACTGAGCACTTGACATCTTTGGTCTGTGTGAGAAACTGAATTTTGAGTTCTTTTCTTTTTCCTTTTGGATTTTGAAGGCTAATGAATTTAAAATTTAAATTGAGGGGCACCTGGCTGGCTCAGTCGGTAGACCATGTGACTCCTGATCTCGGGGTTGTGAGTTCAAGCCCTACTTTGGGCATGGAGTCTACTAAAAAATAATTTTTTTTTTTTCTGAAATATGCACACGTGGTCAGTAGCTTCTGTGTTGAGCTGCCTGGGGATGTGTACAATTCCAACTGCCTTAAGAAAAGTTCTGTAAAAATATGGGGAAAAGCCTGAAAGTATCCCAAAATGTAGCAGTTTTCTTTGTTGATAAGATGATGAAAGATTTTAAATCCTGTTTGATTTTTCTGCTTCCAAATTTTCCAACAGTGAGTGGTTTCTTTCTGTGATCAGAGGAAGGGAGAAGAGGGAGAGAAGCCTGGAGCAGGCCAAGCCCACGCTGGCAGGAAGGCTGCAGTGCGGGCTGGGCTGGCGGGAGCCGGCCCATCCTCCTCGCACGGGGCTTGTTTTGACAGGAGCGTTGTGCCTCCGGTGGCTTGGGGCTTCTCCAAGCTGCAAGGCAACCTAGCTGACACACTGTAAAGCCCATTTAGAGGGTGTGAGCACGTGTGTGTGTATGTGTATGGGGGCCCCCAATCTGTTGCCAGCTTGCAGCGCGGTGTTCCCTCTTCAGCTGTTTGCTGGGATTTGGGTGGATTTTGTCGTCTGCTTTGCTCGCTTGCTTTCCCTGGAGACTTCCTTCAGCTGCTTTTCCCAGTGACGGCTAACTTTAAGGGGCTTCCTGCTAAGCTCTCTATGGGGGCCTCCGAAGACTGCTCGAAGTCGGAGAAAGTTCCTGCGGGTGCCGGGCGTACTCATTACGGTTTGCTGATGCATCAGGAATTTAGGAGGCTGAATTATTTGAAGTGGCAAGACTAAAGGAAGATGGAATTTTCCTAAACACATAGCTGGAGGCTTTATTATTTTTAATAAGCAGGGAGGCGATGCACAGGGGTTCTCCAACTTGAGCGGGTCAGCGTCACCCAGCTGCCTGTGGGAGATGAGATTCCTAGTGTTCGCTGCCCACTCTTGGATTGTTTAATCCTTCCCCTTTGCTTTACAGATACAGAAATGCGAGGAAGGGGAGGCAAGAGGCCAAGCCATGTATGGAAGCAGGTCACTCTGCGATGAGGGTGTCTCCCTAGACCGCGCCTGGGGTAGATGACTGGGAATGGGTAGAATCCCCTCCATGTCTCAGGACTCCAACCTCAAATTCAAAGGTCCCATAATGGAGCTCAACAGCAGAGCGTAACGGAATCGTGGGGTCTGGCTTGAGACAGGAGTAAAGACAGGGTAATCTTGATGAGGCAACTGAGACCCAGAGGGTCGCCCCTGCCCCAGATGGCCGTTCTCTGGGCCCCAGAGCTTGCAGACTTAAAATGTCTTCTGACTGTCAGTCCTGGGGCCTCCAACACAGATGGGCTTGGGTTATACTGCGAAGCTGTTGGGTGGGAGAGGGAGGGCTGACGAGAGCAGAGCAGCTGGGCAGCGACCCTCCACACTCTGAAGACTGGCCACCGCTCCCTCTGAGGGGGCACCCACCGCAGCCCCATGTCACAGCTGTGGCCCAAGGGCTGGGAACAGCTCAGAACACTGGGCCGAATTTGAAGACGGGCAGCTCCATAACTTCTACTAGAAAACCCACATACTGTGATTCATTTTGGTGCCTTCAAATTTGAAGCTCGTTTTTCTGGGTCAGGGACCATTTATCTGCATCTAACATGTCGAGGCTCGCCGCATCTTTCCAACATATGGCCTGTGTGTGTCCTGTCTCTCCGCGTCTGTCAAGGCCATGTGGGCAAGGGGAAGGCTGACTCGGCAGTGCTGGAACCATGGGCTATGCTGGGAGGGGGCACTTGGCCTCGCATGGGCTCATCAGCTTCCCAGCCTCCCATCCTGGTTTTCAAAGAAAGAGAAGTTGGGGGGCACCTGGTAGTTTACCTGAGGGAGTCCCTCATCTCCTAGGGAAACGTTCCAGGGGCCGTTTGGAAGATCATTCTGGAATGCCTGCTAGCCCAGGATGGGACACAGTGAAAACCCCCTGACACCTAGCAAGCTCATCGCCACGGCAACCCCGCATCCCTGTGCTGCCCACCCCTCGGACACCTCTCTGTGGGATGGATAGGGGAAGTCTAAACGGGAGGTTGTCTTTCTTTTTTAAAAAATTATCTTGAAATACTTCAGAAAATAAAGGCATAATGAATAACGTAAGAAAAATCCATGTCCTCACCTCCCAATTTAAAATATAAAACCACATCTGTTAACAAAGCTCCTTTTCTTTCTCTGATCATAGAACCTTCCCTATCCCGTGAGAGGTAATGGCTATACTGAGTTTAGTGTCGATCACCCATTCATTATATATAATTACACTTATATACATGTTATATATATGTAATTATATACACTTCTTATATTCTGAACCAAGGTATATTATCTTTTGCAAGTTAAAACATTTTTTTTTTTTGAGGTGGGAGTCACATAACATAAAATCAACCATCTCAAAGTGTAAAATTCAGTGGTATTTAGTGCACTGGCAGTGTGAGGCAACCATCACCTCCATGTTCGTGTTTTTGAACTTGAATAACGGGCGTCACACGTTAGGACTGATGCCGCCGGCTTTTCGCCGCGGTGCTGCTTCCGAGGCTCATCTGTGCTGACGTGCGGCCCTCCTCACTCGACCCACTGCTGTCCTGTGTCGCCGCGCCATGTGACTGCTTCCCGACCGATCCCTTCTCCTGATGGCTACTGGGTAGACTCCAGGTTGTAATGATCACCACGGGGCCTGCCTCCTTGTGCTGCTTCTCCAGGATGTCAACCCAGGAGTAAAGCGGCGCTGTCAGGGGCTGACAGCAGTCCCAGATTAGACATCGCTGAAGTGCTCCTCAAAGTGCTAATTTATGTTCACAGAAGCCTGGCTGTCTTGGGGAGCTGGGGGCCGGGTGCACAATGTAATTAGAGTAACCTAACACTTGGAGAGTGTGCTGCGTTTAATAAGACGCCGTGAGGGAGGCTCTCAGCAGCCTCCTGAACAAGGTGTCTGAGACTCAGAGGGACTCGGCCCCAGATCCCAGCACAGGGTTAGGACTGAAGGTCAGAGGCAGGACAACCTGGGACGGTGCTGTCTCCCCCCCGCCCCCTTGTACCTTACTTCAGCATGGGTCACAGTGGACCCCGTCAGCTTTCTGAGGTGACAACACAACGAACGCCGGCTGGCAGTCCACAGAGAGGAGACCCTCAAAGGATCTCGGTAGTGTGGGCCATTCCAGGCTGCAGGGAAGCAGGCCGGACTCTCCTGGACTCGCACATTCCGTTTTCCTTGTGGTGGTCGACGTGCTTGTGCCCGAAGGTCGCAGCTGATAGTATTTTGGGGTCTAAGTTGCCCTAGGAGGGCACAAAAAAAAGACAAGACTTTACAGAGAAGTCGGAGGGAGGAAGCGTGAGCACACCCAGGGAAGGAGGTACAGTGGGAGAGGCAGTTAGGATTCCTGGACTGTCCAAGGAACTGTCAACAGGGCACGGGCCCGTCCTGCCCGCACTCCCTGAAACCAGGCGGCCTCCCAGGAGAGCAACCCTGTGTACCTCGCTTAGCACAGAAACCTGGTTCTGGAGCAGAGCTTAAGCCTGAAGTGACACTTGAGCAGAGGCCTGTCTGGACAAGGCTTCGGGGTGTCTCCGTTGCAGAGAGTGGCTGGGCCGCTGCCCCAGGGCGGGGGCAGAGTTGGAAGCTGAAGGGGTATGCCCACACCTCTGGGGTCCTTCTGCCACGAACTTTCGGCACTGGGAGCGCCAGCGGCCACTCCCCCAGTGCAAGCACCTCCCCGTCTTTGGTTCTTCCGGCCCCTGCACTCAGGTCTGTGGGTCTGGAGCCAGAAGGCGGTGAAAGGCAGTTTCGCTTGGCCTGCCCGGCCCCCATCTGACCCTCCAGTCACGAGATGTAGGTGTGATCACCGGTGGTTTCGCAGTCTGACCTCAGGCAAGTTTCCTCTTGTGAAAAATGAGGAGGATCTGACAGATGGCCTGCACGGAAGCAGCTGGTGGTGGGACCTCTCTACCACTTGTCCGCCAGGGCTCCCAGCCCAGGTCCCCCGCATCCGCTCCCACGGCGCTCAGCTCACGCACGATTCAGCTCGCCACGCCGTCTCTTCTTCCCTAGAGACCTTAGGGCGCACTCCTAATTGGAGCACCATGTTTCTTAGGAAATAGGTGAGCAGAAAAGCATAAGGAAGCTTATTCTTTGACCTTATGCTGTTCTGGAGCAGTTTTTTCACCATTGGGAAGGCATCATCAGATGCCCTAGAAACCTGACACACCCATCTGAGGCAAGGAGAAGACAAAGACTGAAGGCAGAGCAGGGCCAGGAAACAACCTTCAGGGATTCTCCACAGGCCACGGCACAGCCAGGAGGTGTCCTTGGGCCGTCCCCCTGCCGTTCACACCAGGCCATGGTCCCAAGGCCCATGGTGCCCTGCCCAACTGCCTCTTAGCGCTGACTCGGTCTTTCCACTTCCCTACCCCAGGGCAGAGGGAAATTGTTTCCTTCGGAGTAAGGCAGAAGACTTTTCCCTAAATATGGATGTGAAGAGCTAGATACAACATTATCCACTTGTTCTTAAAAGCTGTGGGCCAGGTAGTGCCTGGGTGGCTCGGTCGTTAAGCATCTGCCTTTGGCTCAGGTCATATCCCAGGGTGCTGGGATCGAGCCCCCTGTCGGGCTCCCCGCTCAGCCGGCAGGCTGCTTCTCCCTCTCCTTCTGCCTATCCCCACCCCCACCCCGTCCCCTGCTCGTGCTCTCTCTCTCAAGTAAATAAATAAAATCTTTTAAAAATTAAAAAAAACCCAACAACAAAAAATAAAAAATACTGTGGGCTAGATGATGTCTGCCACGGTTCAATCAGGACAGATAGAAAAGAGGATTCTGGATTGAACATGGTTAACACCTCTGTCAGCCCCACTACCCCGCTGGTCTCAGGGGGCCCACCAGAAAAGGTCAGGCATTCACTGAGGCAGCTCTCAGGCCTTGGCTAGCAAGGTAGGTAGAGGCAGGGACAGGTAGCCACGCTGGCCATGAAGGCAGGTGCCACAAGGGCATGGACGGGGCTTAGGCAGGAGCAGAGCCGACGAAGAGGAAGGCCCAAGGGTGGTCACAGGAGACCTGAGGCCACTCCACTCTGCAGCCAGAGTGCCCGGCATGCTGTGCGAGGTCAGGCAGGGCTGGGAAGACTCCCGTCTCCTGGGGCCTGGTTTCCACTTAGGAGAAACAGCCATTCATGCCCCCGCCCCAGCACCAGTCTCGCCGGCCGGGTTCTGTCGCTGGGGACTGAGCCCCAACAGCAAGCAAACATAGGGCGCAGAGGGGTCCAGGAGATGGGACAACATGTAATCTGCAAAGACCAGGCTCCGAGTTGTTAAAACAAGCCCAGGATCTGGGCAGGCGGGGAGTGTTCCCGCCACTACATTCCTGGCCACGGTCAGACCCGCAGGGTGGGAGCGGGGCTCTGGAAGGCCGCCCATCCTGCCCTGGAACAGCTGGGCACTTCTTAGTCCTTTCCTATACACAGCTCCGTTCTCTCTCTGGCACAATTGAAAAACAAAACCAGAAACAGTTCATTATTAAAAACTCAAATCCAAAGAGAAGTACAGAGAATAGTGTAGGACGGGCTGTCTTCCTCACTCAGATTCAACCACCACCAACACATGGCCCATCACTTCTCATCTCTGAGCCCACCCACTCCTTGGTGACAATTTTAAGGACTAAATGGAGAAATGCCTGTTGGTTTATTATGAAGAATTGAGTGTTCTGGGTACCACTGTTTGGCTGACTTATCACCGATCACCTAATTCCACCCCCATCTTCCACAACAGGCTCCAGCCTCTGCTCCTGCTGGGGCAGGGGGCAGTCGGATGATCCAGCGTCGGCCGGTGAGACACATACCACAGCCGGCTTCGAAGCTGCTTTTAAAAGTCTCATTGCAGGCTGACACACGTGGGCACACACAGACACACCTGCGCCTGTATCAGCCACAGGAAGCGATTTCATCAATACGATGAACTTAGCTCAACACAAGTGACTTTTTTTTTTTTTTTAAGATTTTATTTTTAAGCCATCTCTACACCCAGCCTGGGGCTTGAACTTAGAACCCCGAGATCAAGAGTCACACCCTCTACCAACTGAGCCACCCAGACGCCCCAATGCAGGTGGCTTTTCAGGAGGCTCTATGGAGATGAAGAGAGAAGCAGCTTGAGTCAAGGCAAATGCAACTGTTTTAACTGAGAATGTCTGGGAACACGGAAGCAAGGTGCACAAAGCTCGCAGAAAGGGCATCTGTGACAAGAATGGGGTAAGAAAGGCGCCTGGGTGGCTCAGTGGGTTGAGCCTCTGCCTTAGGCTGAGGTCATGATCTCAAGGTCCTAGGATAGAGCTCTGCATCGGGCTCTCTGCTCAGCAAGGAGCCTGCTTCCCTCCACCCCCGCCTGCCTCTCCGTGTACTTGTGATCTCTCTCTCTCTCTCCATCAAATAAATAAATAAATTCTTAAAAAAAAAAAAAAAGAAGAATGGAGTAAATAGCTGCATATTCCTTGACAAGCGGCTGGATTCTGCCAAAAGGGGTGAGGCTGGAGGGGCTTTCTGCTTCACTGGCCACTTGGAGTTTATTTTCCACTTAGTGGAAGACACATGGTTCCAGGGTGTCAGGAAGGCCTGCACGTGGCTTTGGAGAATAAAGAGTGGGCTTCTCTCAACTTGCTTACGGTGCTTGCTGTTTTGTTATACAAGAACCCCACTGCTTCTGCTTGCGGCAGCCTGCCCAGTCTACAGGGAGGGGTCAGTGGGGCCCTGATGAGCCCAGAGCCTCCCGCAGTCTGATGGCTGGTGGTGGCCACGCAGGACTGGGGAGTGGGGGGGCTTTCTAAAAGACGCGGATGTGTAAAAAGTCACCGAGCGGAGATCAGATGTGTGCAGCAAACCTGCTGGGAAAAGACCCACTAAGTCGAGCCGGCAGAAAGGAACAAACATTGTGCGGCTGTCAACTTCATCTAATGCAGGGCCCAGCAGGGACGCCTGTGTGAGGGTCAGCTCGCGGACAGAAACTTAGGAGCAAACACTTTACTGTGCTCCCTGACTCGTCCGCCTTCTCGCTCCGCACCTTGGAGCACAGCAAGAATAGCAAACCCACCGCGCCAAGAACCCAGGGTGCTCTTGCAGCTGCTCTCCTAATCTCGGTGGCTTCAAAGGCGTGAAGATTTGCTAAGGAACTAAAACCCTAACTTGCGATGGGCTCAGCGCCGTTTATTTGTGGAGATTCCAGATCATTTCTCAACCCCGACAAGGCACGAGCTCTCGCACTGCTGCTGCGGCCTGGCAGCTGAGATGAAGAATTGCGGGAGGGAGCGCGGGCTGGAGGCCTCAGGACCCGGAAGGTGAGGGGCAGTGAGCAGAGGACGATGCCTGGAGGAGGCCACGCGGCCGGACTGGCGTCTCAGTCTGGGCTGTGGCTTCTGCGGGTCTGGATGTCCCTGCCCTGACCAGAGTGCTGCCTTGTCTTCCCTTGCAGGACTTCCCCGTTACTCCTGTATCCGGCACAGGACTGTAACCGAGGCCTCACAGCCACCTGTTCTGATGCTGGCCTGAAGGGCTCTCTGGCCACTTCAAAAATCCTTCATTGGAGTGGATGTAAACAGACAATGTGTTCCACTGCAGCCAGTAAACTACCTTGCTGAGTAGTAAGGTCCATGGCCCCCTAACTAAGTAGTGTTGAGGATGAGGGCTTGGTTGCCATGAGCTTCTGACCATGTATCCAAGGACTGGATGGGGGAACCCCAGGTATCTCATTAGCTCATCTCAACCTTACTATGAGGTAGTGGTGTTCCTCGTACCATGTGCAGACTAGAAAACACAGGCTCAGAAAGCCCAGCTGGGTCAAGGTCACAAGGCTGGTACGTGTGCAGGCAGGGACTCGCTCCCAGTCTTCGGAACACTACCTTCCCCTAAACCTGTCCATGTTACTCAGGACACCCTGATAAACATACCCCAAAAGCAAACTGTGGGGGTTACTACTTTATTACTATTAAGTTTGGAATTTAAATTTTCCTAAGGAGTATACAAAAGTCTTCTGCAGTCTTCTTTGACAAAAGAATTATTGAGGTGGGGGCACATCTTAAACTGACTTGAAACTTTGGGAAGAGGAAACAAATGTCTCTAATTCAGCAATAATACATGCTTATTTTCAGCCTAACCTTACACTTGTAGGTGGGAATCCCGTTCAGAGAGGGGAAGAGGGCAGAAGAGAAGCAGCCGCGGATCAAGAACAAACTGCCAGGGACTTGGTATTCCTCCCACCCTCGGGAGCCTCCCTCCCTTGGTCTCTGGGGCAAGGCTGACTCCAGAACAGGCCCCAGAAATCCACCTAGGGTGACCGGCTCTCCTCCCGGGGGCCAGAGCAGGCAGGCTGGGCCGTGTAGGCCTGGCTGGTGGCCTTCGCGGGAGAACGAAGGGAAGGCCGGTGCTGTCCTCATCTTCACCAGCCTATCGCAGGACCAAATTTATTTTTATTTTTTTCAAGGACAAACTTTTAAAAGTAAAATGGATGAAACCACATGAGGTCAAGATACAAAGACAGAAATTCAACGTAGAAAAAAGACCTTGCTGGGAAACAGTTGGATGAGAAACACCGGAAACATTTCACAGACGCACCAGAAGCTCACATTGTAAACAGGATTAAGCTGCTATTGGTTTCCCGCATTAACATCAGGGTTTCATTTTGCTCAGCCGGAGATCTCGCTCGATTTCAAACTGCCTGTGGTCCACTCGGTCTAGAAAAGCCTTCCGTTCAATGTACCTAAAGAAAATATAAGAAGTTTGTGAGCAGACTTCTGTAGGAGAAAACAGTCTCCCCTTCACTGTCCGGCCCCCAGGTATCCCCTTGACCGGTGGGCTCCCCAAGTTAGAGCAAATGCAAACAGATGACCACAGCTGGTGCCCGGAATGACCACCCACAACTCGCCCAGGAACATCCAAACCACTCGCATTTGGTCTAAACAACGATGCTTCTGGCTCCGAGGTCACTGCAAGTAAAATGGGAAAGAGAAAGCAACCACCTGTCTGGGGGTTCGGCGGCAGGAACACGCGGTAGTTTTGTAACAAGGTTTTAGGTACAGAAGAACACAGGCTGAGTCAAGCGTGGACTCCGTGGGGGCCTCTGTTACCCATCAGCTGGGCCACGCTGGTCAAGGGCTCAACATCTCTCAGCCTCATTTTTCTCAAGAGTAGAAGAGCGAGGCCGTGTTTCTTGGTCCCGGTGGTGGGCTGAGATGGTCGGGGAGAGGAAATACACATCCTGCCTATCTACGGTAGGCAGGAGCCAAACCGAGAAACGGAGCATCTGACAATGGAAGAAACAGGGCTTTGTAGGAACGGCTTTCTGGGGCTGTCTTGACGCTCTGGTGGGCACATAAAGCGCTCACTTTAAAGGGATTCCACTGCCTTCAGTGCTCTCCTTCCTTCCCCTGCTCCTCTCCAGTGTCCTCTGCCCACTTGGGTCCAGAAGAGGCCTCCGCTAAGTTTCTCTAGGGGAATGAGAGCCAGAGCGGCCACCCAGAGTCCACCTACAGGGGCCCCTTAAAAGGCCTGTGCTCGGCATCCGGGGCCAGGTTCAGCAGACACGGCTTCCTCAGGTCCTCCCCGGCGGGATGGGAAGGAAGGAGGCGCAGGGCAGAAGCGGGCAGAGGAGCAGCGGCTGGCAGCTTAATGAGACACAGCTGCATTTTAATGTACCTTCTTGCCACAAAGTGGGCCGTGCTCTGCCCGGCGCGGCGGTTGGGGGGTCTCTTCTGCTAATTAATCTATTGAGAGAGCAAAACTGCCATTGAAAATAGCAGACATAATTGAATCTCTGCACTCATTTTTCTTTTGTTACACTGTGTAAAATGTGCATCTGTCATTACAAGGTCATTATGTTTACGGCGAGAATGTTAGCAGGCTCAGGAGCCTGTATTCCTTGGCTGGGTTCGGGGCCTGCTTGCCCTCCTGGGCTGCCCTGCGAGCTGTGGCCCATCCCCACAACTTCCCGCAGAGGCGGAGGTGGCTCTGAGTTCAAACCCTGACTGCCACTGGCCAGCTGTGGGACACTGCAAAAACCACATAACTCTGCCAATTCTGTTTCCTAATCTGCCAAGAGAAGAAAAGAAAACGAATCACCATCCACACACCGGAGGGCTGCTGTGTGCACTGAATGACACTGTCCACTGTCGGGAGCAGATGCTCCAGAAAACGGCAGCTAATGCTGTCACTGTCGTTTGGGAAGCCAGCTTCTGCCAGGGTCCTGAGGACAACAGATCCCCGAGGGGAGCAGCCAGGTCTCTTGATGGGTATTATCAGCGACCAGGTCAGGGATCAGGAATAAGCTGGTGTGTCCACACCGCCAATCAGAGGCCAGAATGGCTGGAAACAAACAGTAGGACCTGCTCCTGGCTTTGATGTAAGCCCTCAGATGTATGTCATTGATTTAGCCATCAGATTTAGCCACTGAAACACAGGACGCCTGGCTAAATGGAAATTTCAAGTTCCCCAGCAGACAGGAAAGCCACAGACACCATGGACCCCCTTTTGATAAAGAGAGAAGGCAAGGCGGGCTGCGGCGGGGAAGCAGACAGCTGACAACTCGCTTGCCTTCCACGCATCACCAAGGGGGCCGTGATTCTCCAGAGGGGGCTGTTAACCAAAATGGACCGAAGGGCTCGGCCACACTATAACCACCGTCCTCCCCCACCGTGGTTCCCCAGCCCTGGGTGAAGGTCGAGATGGGAATCAGTACTTTGATAGCCCTAACTGCCCCTTGAAGTTCAGCAGGAAAGAAAGGGGTGCACCCTGGCTAGAGAGGAATTTAGGACGTGTTTTAAGAGAATCACTACCCAGCGCTATTTGTCAGAGTGCGTGGAGGGAAGAAAGAGGAAGTATGCGGCTTTGAGCATTTATGGTCCTTCTTCTTGATTGTCCTCGAAGGAGGAAGTGAGACTTCAATGGGGATCTCACCGAGTATGAATGACGGCCTGGCCGGTTCCTGGAGCGGTGCCAGGTCCAGCCGACTTGGGAGACTCTCAAGACTGAAGCCAGGCTGGGGGCTACGCAGGCAGGTGCAGGCAGAGCTCAGGTTAAGGGGAGGATTCAGGCAGCCAGGAGGGGCACGTGTGCAGAACACAAGTGAATTCTCGAGGGCGACCCAGACAAAGGCCATCAAGGCGGGCCTGGCGACTTCATCTCCCCATTCAGAGCCATGTGCAGCTGCTAACAGCAATCGGCCAAGAGCTGCCCAGGAACCAAACTTCTATCGGACATGGACCACCCTCTTCCCTGTCTCCCCCTACCACCGGCCGAGACAGGAAAGGTGCTGAGGATGAGAGCGGCTCTGATATTTACTATTTGTTTGCATTGGGCAAGATACATAATTTCCGTGCCTTATTTTTCTTCTCTGTCAAACAGGAATAAAAATGATAGTACCCCGAGGACAGTGCAGTGAGCCTGTGGGAAGGGCTCTGTAAACAATAAAGAACAGCTGAGACTGAGGGTTCTCGCTTCCCATTTCTGACCTGACAGCATCACTACCAAGCCTCACACCGCGGGACAGCTGCAACAGGGGCCAGGAGACAAAGGGTTTGTGGGACAGGCCGCCTCCTCCAAGGTGGCCCAGGTAGATGGCCTACTTAAATCGTGCTTCAGGAGGTTTTCAGGCACCCTAGTGGGTTACAGAGCCAGAACACAAGCATCAGCTGATGAGAGCAGGGGTACCTTTCTGGCCTGGGCCTGGCACTCCTGGGGACCCAGCCTGATTGGGCCCAGTACACTGGGGAGCTGGGGGCTGTGTGTGGGGGACATCATCCCTTCCTGCCACTACTGCTCTATGTGGCCCATTTACGAGGAAGTGGCTCTTTACTTTCATTAATCAAACATGCTAATAGCACCAAAACCTAAGGGACTTTCTAACTTTTCCTTTCAGAACCAGGTTAGATACAACAGGTTCTGGCATCTTTTGATCTTCCGACCCAAATTACTTTTCTGATACCAACTGTTTGAGATCCAGGCCAACAAGGAGGGAGAGTATGTGACCTGGAAACCTCTTGAGGCCCAAAGTAGAAGAATGGTGACTTTAACGAAGTTTCTCCCCTGCTTTCCTCCCATTTCACCAGACGCTGGTGCTGAGAGCATGACTCCTGGGGTCATGGAGGGAGACTGGAGAAAAAACGATTTTCTCTGGGCTCTCCTTCATGCCTCTCCACATCACAAACACACCTGGTTTCCAAACATCTTGCTCCCTGACCTTCAGCTGACCTTCCCTGACCTTCAATTTGCTTGCCAGCGGCAGCCAAGCCCAGGCCTGCATTCCGCTTAGGCACTGTGCCACGCAGGCCTGCTGGCCTCTGGCTCAGCTGGCCGTGCCCGCTGCGGGGAAGCTGTGTGGTCAGGGATGGGGCTGGAGGCAGCAAGTGCTAAACGCTGCTCCCGAAATGCTGGGCTGGCCGGAGGGGCTGGGGCTCAGGGCAAGAGCAGCGGCTCTTTGCTGGGTAGATGACTGACCGTCTTGGGTACGGGTATTTTAAACAACTCTCCTGCCTGGAAAGGATGCCTGGGCAGAGACACTCTGATGGAGCGATTGTACCCCCCTCTCTGGAGGGGCTGATTCTTATCTCACTGGGTTCCATAACAAAGTCATGACCGTCTGGGGGCCACTGGGTCAGCATCTAGACAGTGAGATGGCTCAGTACCTGCTCTGTGCGGGGTCCTCCTCTGGGTGCTGGTGGAGGCTCACTGCATACGAAATAGGAGATGACGACACACTCCAACACAGTGATATGACTGACGGCTCCTGCGGGGGGGTGGTATTCCAGAGTGGTATCCAAGTCAAACCCTGAGTGACAAGAGTGTGCCACCATGGAGAAGGAGCTGGAGGAGCCCTAGAGAGGCTGAGCCATCATAAGCAGGGCAGAACGGGGCATGAGGTGGGTGGGGAAAGCTCTGGAAGGGCCTAGGATGCTAGGGGAAGGAGCTGAACACTGACTGCTAGGGCTGCTGGGGGCCTCCAGCAGGGAACAGAGGAAAAGTAGTTTGCATTAAAAAAATCCTACTAGCTACTGTGGGGGAGCAGGAAGGGAAGGGGATGGACAGACAGAAGGAGGGAGCACGACAGATGTCTATGGCCTGTACTAGAGTCATGGCAGTGGGGCTGGTTGGAGAGCATGGACTAAAGTATTTTACGATACAACTGTCTACTGGCTTTGCAGCATGTGAACTGAAAGAGGAAAGCAAGCATGACTCTTAGGTTTTTAACAGCTGGGGGATGGTAATGGTGTCATTTTCTGAGAAGTCTGAGGAAAGAGAGTTCATGGAAAGAAGGGCAAGTATTTGGTTTTGCAGGCTAAGTTTGCTGTGTGTCTCGGACATCGAATGGAGATGTCAACCCAACAGTTGGTATGAGAGTCTGGAGCTCAGTGGAACGACTGCGCAGGGGAGAGCTTTTCTGGGACTCATCAGCAGAATGCAGCACCTAAGCCACGGAACTAGTGAGCTCTGCAGGGCGGGGGTGGTCTGCAGGGAATGCAAGGACAGACGGCTGCCCAGAGCTCAGCCCTGGGACTTCCCAAGTTTAAAAGCCCAGGGAAGGAAGAGGGACTAGCCAGGGAGGCTGGAAGGACATGCCCCCAAGCCATATTTGTCACCTCTGTGGAAAGCATTCCTGAAGGGTTGACAGGAAGGCATCGTGAGGGAATTTAAAGGAATAAGGCACCAGCTTCCCATCTGCAGTGACGCCCCGACAGTGTGGTCAGGAAGGGCAGATGGGAGAGAGAAGAGTGAGCAGAGGACTCCTGGTATTTATACACACACCAGACAACTCCTGTTCTCATTTAATTCTCCTCATAAACTTGAGAGGTGTAGCCTACTGAAGAGCTTCTGCTTTACAGACGAAGACATGGGCTACAGCACACGGCAGATTGGTAGCAGAGCCAGGATTTAAATTCCACTGCAGTTTTCTTTTTTTTAGATTAATCTGAGAGAGACAGAGAGAGAGATGGAGCACACGAGCGAGTTGGGGTGGGGAGGGGCAGAAGGAGAGAAAGTCTCTAGCAGACTCCCCACGGAGTGAAGAGCCCAATACAGGGCTTGATCTCACACCCTGAGATTGTGACCTGAGCTGAAATCAAGAGTCGGACACCTGACCAACTGCACCACCCAGGCGCCCCAGTGTCAATTCAGTTTTGCCATAAAATGTACCACACAGGGGCGCCTGGGTGGCTCAGTGGGTTAAGGCCTCTGCCTTCAGCCCAGGTCATGATCTCAGGGTCCGGGGATTGAGCCCCACATCGGGCTCTCTGCTCAGTGCAGAGCCTGCTTCTCTCTCTCTCTGCCTACTTGTGTTCTCTGTCAAATAAATAAATAAAATCTTTTTTTTTTTTTTTTTTTAAAGATTTTATTTATTTATTTGACAGAAAGAGATTACAAGCAGGGAGAGAGAGGGGAGGAAGCAGGCTCCCTGCTGAGCAGAGAGCCCGATGCGGGCCTCGATCCCAGGACCCTGAGATCATGACCTGAGCCGAAGGCAGCGGCTTAACCCACTGAGCCACCCAGGCGCCCTAAAATCTTAAAAAAAAAAAAAAAAAAATGGGGACGCCTGGGTGGCTCAGTTGGTTAAGCAGCTGCCTTCGGCTCAGGTCATGATCCCAGCGTCCTGGGATCGAGTCCCACATCGGGCTCCTTGCTCAGCAGGGAGCCTGCTTCTCCCTCTGCCTGCCACTCTGTCTGCCTGTGCTCGCTCTCTCTCCCTCTCTCTCTCTGATAAATAAATAAAATCTTAAAAAAAAAATGTAACACACAGATTAAAGTGAATAAAATGGGGAAGGCAAACGCCCCGTCACAAAGCAAGTGCTCACGTGGCCATCGGCAGATGAAGAAACGGAATGCAGGAAGCCCGGAGGAGGCCCCTGCCTAACTCTCCCACCGATGCCAGCCCTGCCAGGTGCGAACTTGCTTGCATTTGAAGGCTCTGTGCTCTCAACGTCATGGCCTAGCTGTGCCTGATTCTGAACTTGACATAAATAGACTTATACTGTGAATTCTTCTGTGACTTTCTTTCACAAAGTGAGTCAACAGATGCACTACTTTTGCCTGTTTTAGACCTTTCTATAAATGAGATCATGCTGTGTGAACTCGGCGTTACCCTGTTATTGAAATTTATTTGTCGTTCCAATTGCTAAAGAGTATCCCCATCTATAAACTGTTAAAAACCTGAGGCCCAAAATGGTGTCACGTAGGTTAAAATCCCGTCAGTCGACCCAGACTTAATACCTAACTTCACTGCAACTTCAACCCTCCAGGAATGTAACCTTTCACCGGTCAGTCAGGAATTTTCTGGTCAGCACCGATAAGGTTATATGTCACATGGGCCTTCCTCCTCCAAAGAAAGGTGAGGTAATCTGCCTACTAAAACCCTTTTGTCCCCAGATGGAGGTGACCACACCTGAAATAATCCTTCTTTCTATTTATGACTTCCTTGTCCTGCCTTCAACAGCCTTTCCCTTTCTGCAGCCCTCTGGCACTCCCCTCTACCTGGTAGATGCTTGTGTGTGTATTTCAAGATGGCAAAACTGCCTTTAAAATACCTGGATGATGATAACCCAACACTGACCAACACGCTTCAAATTCTATCCGGTCCTTACAAAGGGAAAGATGTGTTAGCACTGACTGAATTGGAGTTAGTACCAAAACATAAAAAGCATGATACAAGCTTTTACTCTCAATCCAAACTTATTTTACTCAGGACTGTGTAACAGGAATATTTTTACCACCCTTTATGACTTGAATTCTTGTATAAGAGATCAATTTAATTTGGGTACTTGTGAAAAGGTCTTATAGACAGCAGAATTCAATCAACACTCATAGGGAGTTCTGCTGAGATGGTACCAAGTATGACTTCCCCACTTCTTGGTTTCTTGGCTTCAGCAAAGAGGACTTTTACTCTAGGGGATGCCCTTGGGACTCTCTACATACTCTCTCAGAGTATCCCCTCTCTGGTAGTGCCTTTGCTGTGGCTGCCATTTGTGTAAGAGAATTCGGGGGCCTGACTTGCCTCTGCCCAGACAGACCTTACAGGTTTGGTTTTTGTCCTTCCTTTCCTTCAACACTGTGGCACTCACTGGGCACACTTCTCCGGAGAAATCTTCTTGCCTTCTTGACATTCCGGGTTTGGAACTTGGCTCTCTAGTTATGTATGTGTTGGAAAGGCTCAGCCGGCAGCTCTTGCTCTCATCGCTAGAATTTCGAAGCTACAGTCTAGTGATTCTCAGCCCTGGCTGTGCATCAGAAGCACCCGAGGAGTGAGTTAAAGATACAAGTCTCTGTGACTCTCAATTCAGCAGCTCTAGGTAGGAGTGGCCTTGTCACCCCAACTCTGAAACCAGCCCCCCAGGACGATTCTCCTGCTAAGCCGAGGTAAGAGCCCGAGCTACACCCTGTTCCCTGGAGGGTTGGACCCCTTTAATCTTCTTGCAAAAGCCAGGAAAGGCAAGTGAGTGGAGGTGTGGGGGTGGGCACTAGAGGGAAGGTGAGAAGAGCCCAAGGCAGAGCAAAGAAGTCATCAGATCTACACTGGAAAAACACAATCAGATGGGTCGAATCGTCTGGTGCGGGTAAGAATCTCAGAAAAGGTGGGGAAAGCAGGGCACTTAAAAGCTGTTAGTAGTTCCTGAACCCAGTTACGTGATTTTCCATTGCCTGAAAAGTCCTCATCATTGGGCAGATGTCCTTTTAATCTTGTTTTCTCTTCCAGTCTACGTATTATAGCTCTGCTTATCTTCAACAGCACCACTCCCTACTTTTATAAGACCTCTATCAACCTGAGCAGAAAGAACATTGTCCGACCCATATAATCAATACTCAGAGGACCAATAAAGCGTCATACACACTAAGGTCCCTGCTGCCTAAGATCATCGGGCAAACGTGGAGAAGAGGAACGAGCTGTGAGCAACCAGAGCAGAGTCAAAGATGAAGAGGTCTGGGGTAGACCTCAGAGCCCTTCTCTAGTAACAGCAGCTCCTGTCTGTGTTTTGTCCTAGGCCTTCGTCAGAGGACTCTGGCACTTCTGCCTCTGCCCTGTGGCATTCCATCTTTGACACACTGATTCAGAAGTCTGATGGTGAACCAAGTCCATAAAGTCATTTAACAGAAAAAATTTTTAAACATACTGATCAGCTTCTAAGTTCATTCAAATAACCTCGAAGCCAAAGTTAGAAACATGAGCCAGAAAATAAACCCTCACCTGTCTGCATTATAACTTAGCTGACATAGAGCCAAATGACTACCACTTAATGTAGGCAAAGCATGTTATGTGCTCCATGTGCATTACAAGTATGCGTCATACACGTGCTACACACGTTATCAGGAGAGCCTCACACTCACCCCCAGTGCAGTATCATTACCCCAATTCGCAGGCAAAGGAGCTGAGCTTCAGAAATGCTCTGTGTGCTGCAGGGAGAGCCCGTCCCGGCGAGGGGCTGGGGCAGGGAGGACCCAGACTGACAGCCACATGACACTTTCCACTGTTAGCAGAAGGGAGTGATGACCTCAAGCCACAGACCCTGTTCTGCAGTAACTTTGCTTCTTAGCTCCTCCTGAGGTTCCTAAGTGCTCACTAAACACTGCCTCTCTCGATATTCTGGACTACAGAGAGTATCGACAGCCTCTTCGTATTCCGAAGTGAAGAGGAGGGGTGCAATCGACAGCCAGGGGCCGTGGGAGGGCTGGCAGGTCATGCAGGTTGGAGCCCCAGCCTGGGCCACAATGACACGGACAGGAACAACCTGCAGTAAGACGACAACATCCAGGCACTCTGTTGGCTCTGCTCTGGAAGCCCGGGGCCGGTCTGGCTTCTCAGAAGACCGAATCACTCTGATCAGGCCAAGGCTGATAGGGCGAGCCAGATGTGAACATGTGACAAACGAGGTGACTGACAGTGCATGGGAGCTGCCCGTCATTCGGCGAGCTCGGCTCGGCAAATATGATCGGCCCGAGAGCGAGGCTGTTCCCATACCGCAGCCGCAGGGCTCTTTCCTCACCCAGAGCACGGCCCCACGTTAAAACAGAGCTTTGCCGACAAACTGACAAAATTCGCTTCGCCACGAGGAGTGCATGCTTATTTAAACTGGGTGGCCTGTCTACAATCGACTACTTCAGATTTTTTGAGTGTTTAGAGCAGTAGAATCTACTAGTTCTTACCCCTCCTTCCCTCGATTGTGGATGGCTAGCTCCTCGCCAATGCCCTCTTCCTCCTTGAAGCTCTCCCAGTCCAGTTTGGACTTCTCTAGGGTGCTCATCTTCTGCTTCTTGGCTCCGATTTTCCCCAAAAGGCTGCTCATGCCACTTGATCTTTTTAACCTGGAGAAAGTGAAGAAAATGAAATGTGTACCACGTTAGAACTATCAAACTCTTAATTCACGTCTTTTACTGGTTGGCACGGGGTCCCCTAGATTCGGGCTATTTATCTTAATGGAAACCATTTCTGTATGTAGGGCACTTCCTGTCTGCTGTGGAGAACACTCTAGGTAGACCGGAATTCGGATGCACTTTTCCTGCCCACCAACTCTGACCGCTCCAAGGACCCAGGGAAAGGAAACCCTGCAGCCCTCTGTATGCTCTGCAGGACAGGTCTGTGCTCGCAGGCAGGGAGAAGCACAGCATGAGTCAGACACGACTGTGGAATCACATGCCTACGTTCATATTCCAGCTCTAACTGTGTGACTTCAGGCTACTGAACCGCATCTCCTCTGGCTTCCTATCACCTACCAAGTGAACAGTGACTCAGAGGGCTGCAGTGTATTTTCTTTCTTTCTTTCTTTTTTTTTTTTTTTTTTTTTTAAGATTTTATTTATTTATTTGACAGAGATCACAAGCAGGCAGAGAGGCAGGCAGAGAGAGAGAGGGGGAAGCAGGCTCTCCGCTGAGCAGAGAGCCCGATGTGGGGCTCAATCCCAGGACCCTGAGATCACGACCTGAGCCAAAGGCAGAAGCTTAACCCACTGAGCCACCCAGGCGCGCCTGCAGTGTATTTTCTATGTCAAGTGCTTTACGACAGCACCTGGCACGGAGTAAAGGTGTAATAAGTGCCAGCCACCCTGAGTCAGTCATCATCCCTGCCCTCAAACCCCAGGGAATGCTTGTAAGAGAAAGAGAAACAGATCCCAACACTGATGGGCAAAAAGTCACAGTATCTCAAAAGGACTGTTAAGGTCAGTTTCCTTTCCACTCCTGTGAGTCAGAACCCTGGGTTTTCCCAGGAGGTGGAGAACATTCCTCACCCTGAAACGAGGGAATATACAGCCTGTTTTCCCCTTGTTAGTGACACGATCATTGACTATGGGAGAAACTCCACATGCCCAAGTTCAAATCTTGGCAGGTCACATGTTTCCAGTCATTGTTAAATGCAGGAAGAAAATAAGGAAAACAGAATGTACCTAGTTAGTAAGAAGGTGGTATTAGGGGAAAGAACTATGGAAGGGACATGGTCCTTGGTTTCTTTAGGAAACTAAAATTTGTCGTATGCCACTATGCAGGAAAGTTTGGAAGTGACTTCCTGTTTTCCTGGGAAGTAAGAGAATCAAACGTGTACAACTGTGAGCTTAGCATCACAAGGCCTTCTGATAACATCAATAGTAATACATTTCACTAGCCTACGATGCTAATTCTCCAGGTGCTTTATTCACGATTTTCTCATCGTCCTCTCACAATGGCCTATGAAGGAGGACCGCTGAGCTCTGGACAGCGGGAAGAGCCTTTGAGGGGATCTAGTGTCCCGCTACCCCTTCTGGACCCCACCTCCCTGCAGCACAGGGCCAGTGAAGGACGCCCCATTCCTGCCTCTGAGTGAGCCAACAGGCCAGTGTCCACACTGAATACACGACTCTTGGGACTGAACCATGACCCTCCACACCCTCGTCCTAATCATGCTGGTCAGGAGGATGTCTGCTCCTGTTGTGGGCATTTCCCACCACAGGTTGATAGATTCACGCCGACTCAGAACAGGCTGGGCACAACAAAGGTCAAGCCAATAGAAAACGCGGAACCAGGACAAAGCAAGGTCTTTCTGACTCCCAGCCCGGTGCCCTGTGCCGTCTCACGACGAAGCTAGAACTCCTCGGAGATATTTGCTCACAGCTATTTTACCTTCCGGTTTGCTTAACAATCTTCCACACGGCTCTCTATGAGCTTTCAGTTCACATCTTCTAAAAATTCGTTTCTAGATAACTCACTCCCCACACCAATCTCTCATCTAAGCATACGCGCACATGCACACACGCACATGCACACAGGCTGTATTTACCAGGAGCAGAGCACGAGAGCTGACAGGGAAACTCATGATGTGTCCCCTGCTCTCCCTGCTACAGCCTCTCGCCCGGAGAACTGCAGTCTCCCCACTGGTCTTCCTGACTTCTCTTCTGTCCCACACTCACTCACCTGCTCACCCTCACATCCCTTCCACATACTGTCATTAGGGTGATTTTTCTAGAACAGAAACCTTATCGTGTCTTTCTGCTTCAACGTGTCTTCCCTGACTCCTTATTTGCTCTTACAATGAAGACTACGCCCCTTCCCTTGTGAAGTTCTTCCTGATCTTCCCTCGCCACATCTACGCTCGCCATCTAAGCGTCAACCGTACAGTCCTGAACCTACAGTTCATCTCCCATTCATCTCGTCTTATCTCAGCATAGAGGCCATGTCCTCCAGGAAGCCTCCTGGGATCCTGCCCCAATCTCTGGATGAGATGCCCCGCGGTGGTGTTGCTAGTGCACTCAGTCCTTCTCCCATTATGGCACCAATCCCTCCCTTAGCAGAAGCTCAAGGACTCAGATTCCAGCTGCCGCCATACTGGCCAATTCTGTGCAAGTTCAGAGTCAGTGCCAACAAGATGCACCAAAAGCACACACCTTGAGGCTTTCCTCTGCTGCCTGCAGGGGCTCCTCTGACCCTGCCTAACGTCAGAAGCACTGCCTGGGCAGGTGATGGGAATTCATGGCACTGGAGGACCCTCATGGAGAACAGGGGCTGTGGCTACAGAGCCCAGCCTCCTGTCCTCACTCAGGCAATTCTAAGGGGACCTCTGAATGCTTCTCAGAAGTTCTGGTTGCAAGGAACCCTTGCAGTCCTGGAAACACACTCTCATATTGGCTTTCCCTCCTTCCCAAACTCACTCCCTCTACACCTCCTCATGCCTACTTCCCAAGGACAGTTCCCAGTGAAAGACCTACACTAACAGGCTTACCTAAGATTCTGCTCTGAAGGGAATCGAACAAGATGCTTTAGGAGCAACACTGTTTTCCTGTGCGTGCCCTCTCTCTCTGAGGGCACATAAGCTCTGGGTCCCCAAATCTCTCTACAGCACATGGACTGAGTTGCACAACAGCAGGAACTCAATAATGTCACTCAGATCACGTAAACAAGCAGAGGCAGAGAATCAGATTTCTGTAGTTTAAATGAAAGGTGTTCAGAACACTTTTAAATTGGGGGATCCTAAGGGGTATAATTTCTATTTCCATTCATTCACCAATCAGCTCATAACAATCTAGAATTTCTGCTTTTACCTGGGCAAGCCTTGGGCTCTGTACACCATTGCCGAATCTTAGCCTATAGCTCTGATGGTATTCCCAAATTACACCACCTTTCTGACAAAGCACTTCGAGAAGCCTAAGAAAATGATCTTTTGCTGCAAAGCAGTGAAGACAGCTCCAGAAAAGTAAAAAGCCATACACCCCCATTGCCTTGTTCACCGCTAAACATCAGCAAATTGTCACCAGTGCTCAGATGCTTTAAGGGAAGGCTTCCAGGTCTGCCTTCACTGGCTCAAGAACGTGGTTTGTGATTTCCTAATCTGACAGTCTCAAAAGCAAAATTACCTGTCTTGTTTGTATTTGAGGCTAAATCAAAGTGAATGACACATTCACAGCAGTAGCCAAAACATGTACAGGCTCATCATGACTGAGAGCCCATTTTTCCTGGAACCTGGCACGTGGGGTCCCTGCAGGCTTTCACTCAGCACCCCCTTCACATGGGGCTCCCGTGGCACAATCCTGGCATCACTCCATCACAGCTTTCTGGACAGCACATTTATCATGACTTCGGCCCTATCTCTGCCGTGAAGGTTCATCTATCGGGCATACAGGAAAGCTGGGGCAGGCAAGAAAGCCTCAGCTTCTGGGCAAGGGCTGCCAGCTCTCTTGGCTGGAAAACAGCACGGCCGAGAGCACTGCAGTGCTGCCCAGAGCTGCCAGAGAGGAGGGAGGCCATCAGCACCAGCCTCCCCCAGGCCTCTGGCAGCTGTGGAGACGGGGAGGTCAGAATTCCAGGGGAGACCGTTCTGCTGTCAGCAGGAACTGGTGCATTTTGAGGCACCACCACAGCAGAAGCCCAGTTTTCTCTATTTTCTGGATCCTAAGCTACGAGGGCAAAGTACGACCGGAGTGTAGGCTTTGATAGACCATTCCCAGCCCCCAGTCAAGGATTTTCTGGTCTTGGGTCTAAAGTGTGGTGTGCTGTGCCACAGAAGCTCACAGTATCTCATTCAGGAGACTCTTCATCCACCTGTTACAAGGCAAAGTACAAAGAAACGTACCATCCACTTGCCCACTGGCAGATTCCACCCATAATGTTATACTCAGACATGGCCAGCACTTTGCTGCCTAGTTTCCAATGTAACAGTGACATTTCAACCACCTCTTCCTGAAGGTCACAGTCCTCTACTGACCCAAGACTATGCCTGTCCAAGCAGCATGGGCTCTGCCCGCCTCTGCTCTAAGCAGCAGGCTTTCATGCCACAAGAGCATGGCTGAGGGCAGTCGGCACGCTGGTGAAAAGAGGCTCCAACTAACACTTCTGCTTCTTTTTTTTTTTTTTTTTTAAGATTTTATTTATTTGAAAGAGAGAGAGAGAGAAGGAGCAGGTGGAAGGACAGAAGGTGAAGCAGGCTCTCTGCTGAACAAGGAGCCCGATGCGGGACTGGATCCCAGGATCATGGCCTGAGCCTGGGATCATGGCTTGAGCCGAAGGCAGACACTTAACCGACTGAGCTACCTGGGTGCGCCAAGCCCTTCTTTCTAACGCATTGTGTCTAGTCATCCCTTAATAAGCAATTATCGTCAGTTCCCTTTCCACAGCACCCAGCCCAATGTTCTATGCTGATGCTAGACATGAATGAAGACCTCACACATGAAGATTCAGGACTCAAAAAAGTGAAGGGACAGAAAAAGGCAAAATAAAGTCATCTTTTTCCTTTCTGAATTCAAGGTTTACGGTGATAGTTTGTTAAAACTTCTCCTACTCCTCTTTAGCACCAGAAATGTAAGTTTAACAAAACTCACTGCAACCAAGTGATAAACTCTATCCTGTGGAGTCTGCCAGAAAGATATTATAGTAACTTGCTGTCTTTGTTCCAGCCCCATAAGCGTGGACTTAGATTCACTCAACCGATTTGTTGTGTAGCCACCATCAAGACGCTCTGGACCCTGCTGTTCATTTACAAGAGGGGCTGGGGGCACCTGGGTGGCTCAGTCCTTGATCGTCTGCCTTAAGCTCAGGTCATGATCCCAGGATCCTGGGATCAAGCCCCGCATTGGGCTCCCTGCTCAGTGGGAAGCCTGCTTCTCCCTCTCCCATTCCCCCTGTTTGTGTTCCCTCTCTCACTGTGTCTCTCTCTGTCAAATAAATAATAAAAATAAAATCTTAAAAAAAAAAAAAGGTGCTGGAAAGGAGCCGGGAAAAGTACGTAAGTGGAAAAAGAGGAGGAAGACAGGACACTGCAATTGTCTACCAAGGAAAAGGGGCGCATCTTTCCCCAAGGTCTTTAAAAAATTGGCCTCAGGCACCCAGCCGGCCACAGAACAGAATTTTAGGTTTGGGAGTGAGTTTAGAGTCCGTCATTCATTGTACTCCTCCAACAGATTACTGAGAAATGACTGTATCCCAGACATTGTGCTTGGAACTGGGGACACACACATATATAAGGCATGATCTCCGGCTTGGAGGCGACGATGTAGTAGAGGAGACTGTCATATGGACAAATTATAACCGCAGACTGTGAGGGCACAAAAGAGGGACCACCTGAGAGGCTGTTTAATTCAACCTCCATATATCAGAGATGAGTCAACTAAGATCCAAGAAGGTTAAGAAACCTGCCCGAGTTCCCACGGGGAGATGTGGGATTAGTACTCAGTGCTTTTGACCTCCAGCCTGTCCTTTCCACTTGGCTGATGCTGGAGCTGGGGACAACCAGCCTCTGGGGGCCGTTCCGCACTAGAATGTCTATGATTGCTAATTTGGCGGGGGCGGCATTCTCACTTCCCGTTGTGCTGCTCCCTGTACACAGCGCCCGTGTCTTACTCATTGCCGCCTGACTCACAGTGTGGCACGAAGCCTTGCTATACTACATGTTCAGTGAACTGAATCGCTGTGATTTGACAATGGGCTTATCCAAATGAGTTCTTTTTTTTTTTCGTAACAAAGAGTCAATGCTGCACTTAAACAGACAAGCCAGAAAAGGTAGTGCAGAAGTGGACCAGCAAGGATAGGGTCAACACACGTACAAGGAAGCGCTACTGACCTTTACTTAGAACTTCAGCACACAGAGCCTGGCTCCACTATGCCTTCTGTCTCGTAACTTGCATAACCACTAAAATGCAAATTATTTGGAACAAAGATTCTTTGGCACAGATACTCAGTTTCCTTAGTATTTGTCATCTGTTTACAAGGCAGGAGTGGATTTTTTTGGTAACTCACACATGGACTATTTTCCAGAGCTGTACAATGGGTCTGGAACTGGCATGCTACTCCCTGAGAAACGGGAAGAAAGTTTGCATTGATGATTCTTCGGTCGAGTGGTCTGCTTGGAACCACTGTTCTCTCTTAGACCTTCTTTGGACTTAGCTGAAATCTGTAGGAATGAAAAGCAAAGCCCGATTCCCTGGGCCAGTTTCATGCCTCACCTGTGCAAATCTCTAAGCAGTCGCCCCAAAGCCCAAGACCAGAGCACTCAGGGAAACGGCCTGGAAGCCAGCAGTACAACAGCGAGAACGTTTAAAGTTGCGTTCACTTCCCAATACTGTGCTGGCAGTATTCTATGGGACACTGAGCTCAGGAAAGTAGAAAATACTAACTTGGACAAGAAGTTACAAAAGATTTTAAACATTTTGTGGCTAGAAAATTGTCAGTACTCTTGAATCTATTATTAACGTTGATACAGTACCAGCCCTTCCTTCCCCACCGAAGTGGCATCTCTCAGCAAAAGGGGACATAAAGGCCAGCAAATGGTAGCAGCTTCAGTGTTTACACAAATAGCAAGGATCTGACACTCAATTCTATTGCTCTTAACACCAGTCCAAGAATGAAGTATATTTAAGTCTGTCTGATTTTTTTTTTCTTAATTTTACTTATTTGACAGAGAGAGCGAGAGATATAAGCAGGCAGAGCAGCAGAGGGAGAGGGAGAAGCAGGGTCCCCACTCAGCAGGGAGCCTGATGTGGGGCTCGATCCCAGGGCCCTGGGATCATGACCCGAGCCAAAGGCAGTTGCCTAACCAACTGAGTCACCCAGGTGCCCCAAGTCTGTCCGATTTGATTTCAGCTGTGCCACATCTTTAAAACAGGTCTCTGAAACAAACCCGGTTATTTTGGTGGCAAAGTCCTGGATTTTCATCTCTTCTGAAACAATGTATTATAGAAAGTGCTTTCCAGCTCCTGTTTCCTTGTCTGTGGAGCACAGAGGCGGCTTGTGCCCTGCTCTGGCCTCTCAGCTAATGCTGGAAGGCCAATCACTCCAGCTGACGTGGTTCTCCTGACATGGACAGCTCTTCCTGGAGAGGACGCACCATCCCTTCAGTCAGCCATGAAGTGTTCTCCTCTACCTGCACCGTCTCCTGCTCGCTCTTGTAATCAAGGCCATTCACCTTGAGACAAGTAACTGGGGTTAGGGGCTCTGTAGTGACAATGAAAAGGACTTTTTTTCTGGGGCAAGCTTTTTTCTTCCTGGGATCTGCTGGGCACTGTTTATTAGTATCACACGCCAAGAGAAAGTTAATGTTCCTTTTCTCTGTGAAGAACAGTCCTCTACTGGTCTATTGTGCCACTGAAACCAGCCAGCTCGGTGAGCTTGGGACTCTTGCCACGAAGGGCCATTTTTTTTTTTAAATTGTTGTTTGTTTTTATTAATCTGCCTAGTGCAGACCTTTCAAAGAAGGTCAAGGTTAGACGACTGTTCAGGAGGAACAGGTCCTTCCCTCCCGGCCACCCTTCCTTGATGCCCAGTTCCTTGGAGAACTGCAGTGCTCAGTTCACAGGTAAGACGCAGAGAGAAACCTATTGGGAAACCCACAAGGTCTTGTACTGCAGCTGGGTGACGGGAGCTTGAGTGTGAGCGACCATCCCACCATGGCTTCTGAGGGGTGGGCGATGGCAGTTCTCAGCACAACTCTGGTGTGGTCTGGCGGAAACTCCCAACTTTCCAGTCTGAAAAATGTCACACTGACAGAAAACTTGAAAGCAGAGAACAACTATTATCTGAATGCCCTTTGCTTAGATTCGCTCATTATCAACATTTTGTCACATTTGCTTTCTCTCTCCCCCTCCCCTGCTTTCTCAATTTAAATGTTCTTTTTTGGAGGTGTGAGACCACTTTTAAGTTGCAGACATCATGCCACTTCAACACGACACCTCACACTGCATGCAAGGCTGTGACACCAATACAAAGGTGCCGTCCAAAGTCCCTGCTCACATTCCCCTCACTGCCTCTCCAGATGGCCTTGACAGTCATCCCGTGCCTCCTTCCAGGCACTACATCTGATGTCTCCTTAGCCCCCTTTACATTTTAATCTAGCACAGTCTCCTGCCTTGTCTTCTGTTTGATTTCTGGTCTTTGATGCCACTGCCAGTTTCTGGAGTCCAAGTTGGCAGTCTTTTTTTTTTTTTTTTTAAAGATTTTATTTATTTGACAGACGGAGATCACAAGTAGGCAGAGAGGCAGTCAGAGAGAGAGAGAGGAAGGGAAGCAGGTGCCCCACTGAGCAGAGAGATCCATGTGGGGCTCGATCCCAGGACCCTGGGATCATGACCTGAGCCGAAGACAGAGGCTTTAACCCACTGAGCCACCCAGGCGCCCCCAGGTTGGCAGTCTTATGGAATATTGCTCTGTTAGGGTTTGTCTGTTTCTTATGCCAAGTAGGCAGGAAGGGGAGGCTGGGGACTGCTTACTGCACCACCACCCAGTGATGGGTGCAGTGGGTCCACCCTGGAATCTGATGTTCCCTGTGGTCCACTGGGACAGGTGGGGACTGCCGGAGCCCTCACTTGTAAAGAATTCTCTCCCTTCTGCAACAAATCTGTAATTAACATGTAACACATAGGATAGTATTCTCAGGATGTTCAGGAAGTTCTGACTGCTACTTAATTCTGGTACCTCACTCTATAAACGCCCTGGCAATGTCTCAGGACAGACTGAGGTGGAAAAAGTGAAGGATCCTATCTGAAGGAGAAATATTTGGGAAATCTCAAAGGGATCGGGAAAGTCTCTGAAAAGTGGAAGAGCAGTAGCTAGAGAAAAGGCCAAGGGTTACAGGATCGTCAGCAGAGTCCTAAACTGGACAGGCCAATGGTGAGTACAGAGATCTCTGGCCAATATGGAGGCATTCACTTAGGTACCCGGATACTCTTCGTAAGGGTCTGGGGACCTGCTATGCCTAAGGGTTAAGTGGCAGAGTCAGTGGCAAACAACAACAACAACAAAACCCAATACCTTCTGGCTGGCCCACCAGACCTCTAGGAAACGATACTCCTGAATTTCCTTTCTCCTTTGTTCCACCCCCTGTGGTCTCATCTCACTCCCCATGGAGGAGATAACGCCACACCCCTTCCTGCCTCTGCTCCGGCAACTTCCTTCCTTACACTATTCCCGTGGTGGGGGTCACGGCAGAGCCAGGAAGGGCCTCCATCATTTTTAGCAGCTGGGGAGTGAAGAAGGCCTGCCTTTCCAAGGTGGAAACCTTTAGTTTAATGGGAATGGGGACGATGCCGGGGAGGGGGATGTTCTCCCCTGAGGTGCAAACTGCTGTTGCTTTCATTTGTATGATTGGGCACAGCTGGGAAGAATAATTTATTGACCAACACAAATAGACCAGTTACAGTTCTGAGGCAGGATTTTAAAGGAATTATTAAATACAGCTTCTAAGGGAGCCCATAGTGACATTTTTCTTTAGGCAGTTGAGCCTGGGAGCTCAAGTGAGGAGGGCACAGGTGTTTTCCAGATCCTGGCTCTACACGGGCTCCCAGCCAACAGCAGCCAGAGGCAAAGAAAAGAAGCAGAAGCAGGACCTGGCTGCTAGCAGTCAATGCCCTCTCCGAAGGACAGCCTTGGTGGCTTTCTCTTGTGACAGTGCTAAGCCACTGTGGGTCTGCGGACCACCTGCCTGGTCTGAGGGCAGGAGCCACACTCAGCCGGATCGCTCCCATCAGGAAACATAGTTGAGCAAACGCCACATCTCTCAAACCAGCCACCGTGAGAAGCAAAGCACAGGGCATCGAAGATAAATGTTGCCTCAATAATGGCTTGTTTGGCTAATTGCTGATTAGGGACTTGGCATGCTTTCCCAAACCGCAGCATTCTGCCACTGCTTTGACTTTCAGCTTTTTTTCCCTCCCCGGCAGGTCTCTATCTCCTCAGGAAAATGGCAGGATGTCAACATAAAAGAAATGTTAAATTCCTGGGCACCTCCCAGATGGAGATCAGGTTAAAGACTCAGGATGTGGGGGTGTCCTCAGAGCAGAAATATTCCTTTTGTTTTACATCACGGGGACTTCATGGAATATGAGTCACGCCTGCGCTCCTCTCACAGACATAGCTAGGCACACGACCACATGGCTTTCAATGAAACTCGTACGCGCTGGCTACCATACGTCTTGCGAAATGACTCCCCCTCCATTCCAAACTTCCCACGGCTCCTGAAGAAGTCTGCTACATTCCAAATGTGAAGATATGGAAGTTGGACACAGCTGGGATTCCTGACACCTCAAAGTTCTGTCTGGAGGGGAGTACGCTTTATGGTCCTTTCACTTGCTGAGGCTGAAGTGATAAGAAAGGTCATTTCTCAGCGTTTGCACTCCTGCTTGGGGCCCTGACTCCAGATTTCTCTCACAGTGGTGTCTGCAACATTCCTGGCTCACTCTGTAGCCAGGGTACCTTCTGGAGCCTCCCAGAAGCTGCAATCCTGTGAACCTCAATGGGCAACTCCAAGAGGCTTAGACTCCAACCTCCCCACCTCCCTGGGGCTGCTCCCACCGGTCCTCAAAAAGCATCAGCAACCAGCATCAGCAGCTTCCCTGTCACGGCACGCTCTCAGTCTAGGGCTTAGAGGAGTCCTTGGGAAGCAATTACCTGCACACGGCGATCAAAAGAATGGGGCTGTTTCAGCCCGAGCCCAGGATGTCACTTTGCTAAGGCAGAGCAGCGGATTTCAACAAAGAGAAACGTCTGTTCCCACGGAGTTTGGTAGAGAAAGCAGAAAACTTTCTTTATACTGTACGCAGGAAATGGTTTTCATAGAAGCAAACCACAGCTGGGCAATCTGTACAACCACAACATAGTTTCTCTTTAATAAATGGAAGATTTTACCCATTGCATCACTAACCACCAAAAAGAATTCCCACCCTCCATCTCTCAGGCAAGAGAAAGCATAAGTCATCTCTCTTTCCTTTATCTGCCAGCCAAGGGTTGCTAGAGCAGCTTTTTCATTCAGAAATGAGGCTTGTTCTACAAGGTTCTGTGACCCAACCCTACTGATGAGTGATACATGAACCCTGAACAAATTCAGTTTCTTCGTGTTCTGGGGTCCCCTCACAGCATGTGCCAAATGACCATGATCCACCATGGGTCAATGGCCAACAGGTCTGAAAAAGGCGATTTAGCAACTGCTGGCTGAGAGATGAGGGTCTGCTAAAACAGGGCTGGCCAACCTGCATTAAGAGATTTCTGAGGAAATCAGAACAAGACTACAGCTCTGACCTGTAGCTCCTTGCCCCCAAGTCAGCAGAGCAGTCTGTGAGAGTCTGCACCCCTCTCCTGGGATGACGGGTGGAGGGGTGTGGGGATGGACAGGGGCTTCATGATGCCCTTTCTGTCCCTGTGAGGCTCGGCTGCTCGTTCAGCAGACTGCGTGCGTTCTCACCGCCTAGATGAAGAAAGGAGGCTTGGCCCTAGGAAACACGGACACTCTCATCTGAAGGCTACAGCTCAAACAAAAACAAGCAAGGACACCGAAACGGAACCCCAAAACTACCCAGCCGTACTGGGGAAGAGGTCTCCTTGAAGAGTGAAGATAATGGAGCCAATAAGCCAAATACAGAAGCTACTAAATTTACTAGGATTTTCAGAGTGCTGGAAAATCTGATGACCAATCACTTCTCATTCTCAGCTAATACTTTTAAAAACCACTTTACTGAGATATAATTCACGTACTAAAGAATTTACCCGTTTAAGTAAGAAAGTTGGTGGGCCTTAGTATATTCAGTTATGCAGCCATTACCACAACCTAATTTTAGAACATTCTGTCATGCCCTTAAAAAAAACCCTCATACCCATCAGCAGTCATCCCCATGTCCCCAGGCTTAGGCAACCACGAATCTACTTTCTCTATCGATTTGCCTATTCTTTCAACTAATACTTTTTTTTTTTTTTTAGGATTTTTATTTATCTTATTTGATAGAGACTACAAGTAGGCAGAGAGGCAGGCAGAGAGAGAGAGAGGAGGAAGCAGGCTCCCCGCTGAGCAGAGAGCCCGATGCGGGGCTCGATCCCAGGACCCTGAGATCATGACCTGAGCTGAAGGCAGAGGCTTTAACCCACTGAGCCACCCAGGCGCCCCTCAACTAATACTCTTTAAAACAAGATTTATTGGGGCGCCTGGGTGGCTCAGTGGGTTGGGCCGCTGCCTTCGGCTCAGGTCGTGATCTCGGGGTCCTGGGGTCGAGTCCCGCGTCGGGCTCTCTGCTCAGCAGGGAGCCTGCTTCCCCTCTCTCTCTCTGTCTGCCTCTCCGTCTACTTGTGATTTCTCTCTATCAAATAAATAAAATCTTTAAAAAAAAAAAAAAAAAAAAAAAAAAAAAAAAAAAAAAAAACAAGATTTATTTATTTATTCGAGGGTGGGGAGGGGTGGGGGGAGAGGGAGAGAGAGAATCTCAAGCAGGCCCTGAGCTGAGTACACAGCCTGATGTAGGACTCTATCTCGCGACCCTGAGATCATGACCTGAGCCGAAACCAGGAGTCAGACGCTCAACTGATGGCACCATCCAGGCGCCCCTCCTCAACTCTTACTTCTAAATTCTAGGTTTAAGACTATCTTAAAGCATTCAGGAGCAACATGTTTCTCAGTCTGTACTTACTACATCTTCCTACAGGAAATGCACTGAAACTCCCAATCCGTCCCTTATGTTGACGGTCACACAGAAATTCTATGGCGGCGGGGGGGTGGGCAGGAAAATCAGAAATCTAGACTTGAGATGAGAACACCGGCGTATCTGAGCACTGCCTGGATGGCCAAGGCCCACACATCACCAGCGCCAGTCTGGATCTGTTTATAAAATGGTGGGGCATGTTGGCTTGGCACTTGGTGCAGAAACCTGCCTTTACCACTTAATTTTTGTTGTTTTTAAATCCCAGGCGAGTTAATTTCTCTGAGCCGTAACTAACCAATTAGTAAAATGAGGATAATAATAACTGCCTTGATGCATGACGATTACATGAGATCGTCATCAAGTCACCCCTTGTTCACTGGGCGCCTTGCGTGTGCCAGACTGCTGGCCGCTGGAGAGAGAGACATAGGCTTCTTGGGTTTATTTGATTCTCTCACGCAAGACAGATATATAAGCAGCTAATTACATTAGGAGAAAACTGCTGCTTAGTGCACTAGGAGCGTGAAGGCTGTGGAGGGGAGATGGGGGTGTCTGAAAGACGAGATGGAATCTGCCAGGGGGACAAGCTGGGACAGAGAAATCCAGCAGATTTAAAGAACGCCTGCAGTGCACGTGAAAGCGCTTAGCACAGCACCTGGCACAGAGCAGATAATCAGGATTTCCTGTTATCCCCACTCTTAACTCTCGTAAGTCCTGGAAAAGATGCTCTAAAATCCAGAAAGAAATTATAATCTTGCTGCTGCTAGAGAAAAATCAGTGGGTCTGGTGCTTGAGTTGCTTGCTCTTTTTCTGAGGCTAATTCATCTGCGGCAGCAAGGAGATTTCAAATTTTGGTTTCTTCCCCCACCCCCAAACTTTTCATCTTGAAAAATCTCACACCAAAGAAAAGCTGATCTTCTTAATCTAGAGCTGTCCCCCGGCCTGTAGAACAGTCTCCAGTTTGGACCTGCCTGGTTGGTAACCTCCGCTTCTTCGAAGGCACCTGGGAGTTCTCGGGCACTGAAGCCCAGACGGCTCTTCTCCGTCTACACCCACTTCCTTAGCGACCTCATCCAGGCCCAAGGCTTACATACCGGTTCTAGGCCTCTACCCGTGGTGTCTTTCTTACCCTCGGCCCAGCCCTCTGTCCCGAACTCCCACCTGCTACACCCTCCCGCGCGGGGGACCTCGCCTGCAGCAGCCTGTCACATCCTGGTGGCCGTGCTTACCTGTCAGCCCTCCTCCTCTCCTGGGACTACCCCCACCATCCCACCTCAGGCACGGGCCACCGTGTAAGGCCTTCGAACCCCGCCGCCTCCAGCAGCCCTCAATACCCCCTTTCCAGACAGTGTCTTGGTTACTTCCTCACCGCTGTCCAGTCTCGGCTCACCCGACTGTCCTAGCCCACTCTTCAGCCTCACCCCACACTCCTGGATCCTCTCCCTGCCTCAGATTTCCCTTCCCGCCCTAACACTTAGCATTTTCTGACACAGCGTGTCGTTTGTTGTCATGTGTACTGTCTAGCTCCGTGCTGGAACGGAGTCTCCACAAAGCTGGAACCAACGTGTGTTTTGTTCACTGAGAGAACCCGAGCACCCGGCACAGCGCCAACGCACACGGCAGGCACCTGATATTTGTTAAAAGAACGTATGAATATTAAGAAAACATAGCAACTTCACACATTACAAATAGTTTCCAATAATGATACCTACTACAGTAACAGTTCTCTGTGCTGGCTAACCTCAGAGCTGCTGCCCGCCCTTGGCTAGGTTTTCTATGGAACCTAGGACTTCAGAGGCAGCCCAGGAAAAGCATTTGTTCACTGCGACAGATGGCAGACCCTGAATGGCTGTCAGGAGCTTGGAATTTGTCCTAGGCTGGCCTCAGCGCCACCCGAGAGCCTGTAGAATGTTCAATGATCTCGTCATCAACTGCAATCTGGGCTACCGGGGCTGAGATGCCTCTTTTTTTTTTTTTTTTTTTTAAAGATTTTACTAATTTATCTGGTAGAGAGACAGAGAGGGAGATTGAGCAGGGGGAGGGGCAGAGAGAGAAGCAGGCTCCCCCGCTGAGCAAAGAGTCTGACTAGGGTCTTGATCCCAGAATCCCAGGATCATGAACTGAGCTTAACTAACTGAGCCACTAGGGTGACCCTAGGATACCTTAACTGAAACACAAATAGGGGCAGAATTAAGGGAAATGCTGACGAATCTTTTGCCTCCCCCTTTTTTGATCTCCATGATAACAGAATTTACAAAGAAAACAAAAGAACACAAAAGTGGTATTTGGGGGCGCCTGGGTGGCACAGTGGGTTAAGCCTCTGCCTTCAGCTCAGGTCATGATCTCAGGGTCCTGAGATTGAGCTGCGCATCTGGGAGGGGGGGGGGTGTCTCTGCTCAGCGGGGAGCCTGCTTCCCCCCCCCTCTCTGCCTACTTGCGATCTCTCTCTCTGTCAAATAAATAAGTAAAATGTAAAAAAGTGGTATTTGGATTTATTTTCTATGAAAATGCAGTTCTGGAACAATGAGGTCAGGAGACCTGATCTGTTGTGTGTGGCAAATGAGTTTTTCCCTTTGCCATTGGCTACCTTGAACAGGGGGCTTTTGTTTGGTTGGTTTTAGAGGACTAGTTTTAAAGTCATTCACAGCACTATGTTATGAGCCAGAAGCAATGTCTGAGTCCAGCTTTGAAGCTAAAACCAACTCTGAATAGAATTGCAGCAACAAGCTAACTCAATACTCAGCCAACTGAACTTCTTGTCAGAATCTGCCAGAAAGAATTAGCCAGGTGTACAGAGTTGCTACAGGCAGCAAACTGAGTTGCAGAAAAGATGAGCACTCCCTCCAGCTGTCACACCAACCATGTCAAGGTAAGAGAATTACGCAGATACTAATTTTCTCTCTTGCTCAGTGAGAATCTGAGCTGGTAGACAGAATGTAAGAGGTAAGACTGTGACAAGAAGCTAGAAAATGATGCAAAAAGGAATTGGTTCTTCTCACTGCTGGGGGTCTTGGTACTTGGCCAGAATCCCAGGGATAAAAAGATTTCTAAAAACTTCCAAAGGGACCAGGGTGGTGGGGGTGGGGGTGGGGGTGGGGAGTGGCAGGGGGCGGGAAATTAGGTCATAGACAAATATTCAAGAAGTCCAAATGGCTTCAGACTTCTAGAAGCCTAGCAGAGCACTGTCTTCACAATTTTATTTATTTATTTATCTATTTATTTTTAGAGATTTTATTTATTTATTTGACAGAGAGAGACACAGAGAGAAAGGGAACACAAGCTAAGGGGAGTGGGAGACAGAGAAGCAGGCTTCCCGCTTAGCAGGGAGCCTGATGCAGTGGGGCTTGATCCCAGGACCCTGGGATCCTGACCTGAGCCAAAGATAGACGCTTAATGACTGAGCCACCCAGGCACCATATCCTCACAATTTTAAAGACAAATGATTTTCCACCTGCAACATTATACCTAGGAAAACCAGTAATAAAATGTGAAGTTAGCACAAAGTCATTTTCAGAAATGCAAAGTCTCAAAAATATATCCCCCATAAACCAATTCCTCAGGATGTTACTGGACGATGAGCTCTATCAAAATGGGAGAATAAACGTAGAAAGGACAAGGGATCTGAGAAACAGAGCAGCTATGCAAAGAGGGAAAAAACAGCTGGACAGAAAGCCAAGAGAACAAAGAGCCCTGACTTGAGAGAAGGGTGGAAGGATCCAGAAGGGATGGGGGGGGGGGTGCGGAAATGCCAAATTTTCTGACATAGTCAAAAACAGTACTGAGAGGGATTTTATAGCCCCTTTGAAAGAGTTTGAAAAAAAACTGTGACAGGGACATAGAAAGCAAATATATATATATATGAAGGGAAATATAACGTTAGTCCACATCCAGCTCAGCAGTTAACAACACTACAGTGACAACAGTGTCGTTCACCTGGGAGAGCGGAAGGAGGACTTGTGTTGAGGGGCAGAGTGGTACAAGAGGTTATTCCTCTTCTTCCCAAAAAGGGGCTGCTGCTTCTTAAAAACCAGTTAATAAATAATGTCTAAAATTGATATACCAAGAAATAATAGTGCACTAAACACATTAGTTTAAAATATGAGCCAAAAAACAGCAGAACTAGCTGTAGGAGTTTAAAGCAGTTGCCTCTGGAAAGCAGGACCCAGGACTGTCAGGAGACTGAACAGTGTATCTGACTTTGCAAACTGTGCACCTGTATGACCTTGACTGGATACCTTATCTGGGTTCATACATCTTCGTGTTCCTTGGGCAGAAGAGGAGAGAGAGGGATTTTTCTGTGCAGCCATCAGTCTGGCAGGATTAGGCTCGCAGCCCTCCTGATTGGCAATGTGTCCTCTCTGACCTCCGCTGCTCTTGTCATTTAACACGTTGCTTACTGTTTATCCTTAATAAAGATTTTCTACATGTACAATCCTTCCCATAACACTGAAGTACCTGAATTGAGCTGTATTTGACAGTGTTCTCTGCATGGGTCACTTGTTCCTTTAATTAATGTATTTACTCATTCAAAATGTCTTAACACTCCTGCCATATGCTAGAAGACACAGTGATGGCAGCCACACAAAGACAAGGACAGCCTCATTAGGGTTCTGATGGAGCTACAGCCCCTGAGGACACCTGACACTTTTCAGGGACAAAATCCTCTCCCTATTCCTCCCTGAAACACGGTGTAACAGTATAACATTTTTCAGTGTTTCTCAGTACCGTCTGAGAATCCCCTGTGGGTATTTTAAAAACACAAACTCCAGGGTCCACCCTCCTGAATCACCACCTCTAGGCACAGGGCCCTGGAAGCTGTATTATACACGGAGCATACGATGATTTGAGAGCCATTATTTTAGAGAAAGTTCCTGATGCCTCCCACTGAAGCCCATTACCATTTAAGTAACTATCCAAACATTATAGTTTGAAGAGAAACTGAATGGGCTGTCTAAAAATTTGGGTAAGGCTGTGTACTCAATTTGGGTCAGCCAGACCATGTCACTGAGCAGTCACAAGGCTAGTTTTCCAAAATAATGATAGATATGTAGATTGAGGATTTTTTTAAATCTTTTTTTTTTTTTAAGATTTTATTTATTTATCTGACAGACATAGATCACAAGTAGGCAGAAAGGCAGGCAGAGAGAGAGAAAGGAAAGCAAGCTCCCTGCTGAGCAGAGAGCCCGATGTGGGGCTCCATCCCAGGACTCTGGGATCATGACCTGAGCTGAAGGCAGAGGCTTTAACCCACTGAGCCACCCAGGCGCCTAAGGACTTTTTTTTTTTTTTTTTTTAAGATTTTATTTGCCAGAGAGAGAGAGAGAGAGAGAACACACAAGCAGGCAGAGAGGCAGGCAGAGGCAGCGAGAGAAGCAGTCTCCCTGACGAGCAAAAAGCCCGATGCGGGACTCGATCCCAGGACCCTTGGGATCATGACCTGAGCCAAAGGCAGCGGCTCAACCAATTGAGCCACCCAGGCATCCCAGGATTTTTTTTTTTTAAGAAAAGATTTTTATTAATTTGAAAGAGTGCACACAAGCTGGGGGAGGAGCAGAGGGAGAGGAAAGGCAGAGAATCCCAAGCATACTCTGCACTCAGCTCGATACAGGGCTCAATCCCATGACCCTAAGATCATGACCTGAACCGAAACCAAGAGCTGGACACTTGACCGACTGAGCCACCCAGGTGCCCCTAGATTTAGGATTAAGGTGAGGCCAGGAAGAGGGTCTTTCTGTCTTCTACATCTGGTTCTGAACTCACTGGGCAGAATCAGACCACTGAAACGACCTGTTGTCCAAGGAGTTCCCTGCTGAAATGATGAAAGAGATGAAAGTTAGAACATTTTTCCAACACTTAACAGAAAAGGTTTTCTAGAATCACATTTATTTCTCAGTAGATTCTGTATACTGTTAACTAGAACATGAAGAAAATAAAACTGTTTATAGCTCTCATAAGATGAGAATACCCCCCATTTTATTAACAGTCAAGCTTCACTGTCCATCCCCAAGTACACGGAGTCCGAGTAGTACAATTTTGCTATTATTCTGAAGACTGTTTCTCAGGCAGACAAGCCAGCCCTTATGATGACAAAATGAAGCACATTCCAGTTATTGAAAGCTGGAAAAAAACACACAAAGTGGCCTTATTCACCAGGGCTACTTCAAGGGGGCAATGGCACTCATTCCACAGCTACTAGGGATGGGCTCCTCTGCCGTCAGGCACTGTCCCACCTGCTATGTGGGCAATCGGACACGGAGGGCCACAGACTTAGAAGAAGAAAATCAAACTCCACAGTGCCTCAAACTTGCCCCCCGACACCACAAAGGCGACCAAATGCAGTCAGTGCCTCCACCTGCCCCCACCCTGTGCTCAAGCATTCCTGCACTGACCGCAAGGGAGAAGGAAGAGAGGCCCCTCTGGCTGTCACTTCGCTCTTTCCCAGCAGCACTCACCTGCCCCATTTCTTGGCACTGAAATTTACTACAGTGAAATGCACAGATTAAGAGTACATTTTGTCCTCCAGTTTAGTAAATGTATACCTCTGCATAACTCATGCCCCTAGTCAAAATACAGAATATTTCTATCATTCCAGAAAGCTCCTTCTCAGTCAATTCCCATCCCCCATTTTGACTTCTATCTTCATAGATCAGTTTTGCCTTGTTTTGACCTTATTCTTTATTTTTTTGCGTCTGGCACTTTCACAGAGCACGTTTCTGAGGTGCAGCCACGCCGTGGGTATCAGTCCTCTCTGTCGGTGCCAGTGGTTCCTTGGTTTGCCGGCACTTGGTTTAGCCATTCCCCTGTCAAGAGGCACCAGTTTCCAGTTTTGTGCTACCATGAATAAAACATTCTTGTACAGGATTTTTTGTAGACATGACGTTTTAATTTTCGGATGAATACCTCAAAGTAGAACGGTGTGTCACAGAGTAGGTATATGTTAAACTTAACGAACCTCTAACTACATGGCCAAAATGATTAACCCCCACGGTTTAGGTTCCCACTGGCAACGCGTCAACAGTCAACACTTCCGGGTGCTCCATATCCTCACCAGCACACACTGATCTCGGTCCTTTTCATTTTAGCCATTTCAGGGGGTCTGAGCGGAGCTCTACTATGGTCTGAATTTGCAGTCGCCTGATCCTGATGACTAATGCTGACGAACATTTTTTTTCATGTTCTTATATCTGTAATCTTTTGTGAAATGTCTGTTAATTTTTTCCCATTAAAAAACTGGTCTTTTTTATTGTCATAGTTATTTTAAGTATATGTATATCAGATCTATAATGTGCAAATATTTTCTTTCATTCTGCAACTTGCCAGTCCACTTAATGGTATCTCTAGATGATCAGGGGGTGGGGGGAGCGCTATTGGGTCAACATAAAAGGGAAAAAAGCGGTGATGTCCCAGATTTAAAGAAACAAGGTGATCAGCATTTCTTCTTTAGGAAATGCAAACTCATATTCATCCCTTGGTCTAAGATCAAGCTAAGTTTCAGAAGAGACAATCTCTGACGGCCGCCTTTCAGAAAGATGCTGGGGCTGCGGAGCCAAGGTAAATTACAGGAAATGGCTAAGAGGGAACGTGCCTCTATCAAATGAGAATTAGAGAGGGAAGTCCTGAAATGCCACCAAGACAGTCATCAAACCAGAAAGTTTTTGTTTTTGTTTTAAATATGGGGAGGGAAGTGAAAAAAGCAAGGCGAGGAAGTCTTGAAAGCCTTCATACCACATTCTGGTTATAATACGGCCCATTCCTTTTTTTTGCTCTCTCCACAAGCTGATTAAAAAATAAGGAAGGAAGTTGTGGTGGTGGGAGCAAGGCCGTACAACCGCGCAGCTTCTGGACTGCACTCAAATTCATCTGCTGTGTGGGCCGCCCCCACCCTGGAGCAGTCACTCCTTCACATTTTCTACTTCAGTGACCGAGACACAGAGAGACCAATTTAACCGTGAGAAGCCGTGAGCATTATTAATCATTAATGCTCTGCACGAGCCTCCAGGGCACAGAGGTGTTCCAGTATTAGTTACTCCTGATCATCCGGAAAGACCAGCAAGCATCACCACCCCGCCCCACGGCCTCCCACTGATCCCCGACTTGCTGCCTCCTTACAGCACCTGACCTACTTGCAGCTGCTGCAAACTTTGCTTTCCCCCCCTCCTGTAATTAATCAATCCAAACAAAACTCTTTGAAACAAATGAAACAGGTGAAAAGGAACAGGAAAGAGGATAATAATAAGGATAAATTGCTGCAGCAATCCCATCTGTCTAGACCATTCTGCCAGCCTGGAAAGCTCTGGAGAACACCGCAGAACACCGCAGCCGGGTCCGGTGCTGCAGAAGCCTAGAGCGGGAGGCGGTGCAGGGGGTGGCGGAGGTTCCCATCAGAAGGGGGGAAAGGGTGGGATCTTTTGGACTCTGCCTGGGAGATAATCAAAACAAGGCGACGAAAGAAATGAAAGGTGGGACACTCCCCACACAGTGTAAATCTTACCAAACTGAAAGAAGTCTGGAGATCAAGAAAAAAGCCTCTTCTCCAAGTCGATTGATGGGCTAACATACATACATACATTGAGAAATGGCTCAGGTGCCCCTAAAATTAGTCTCCTAGTGGGGACAGATCATGGATTCGACTAATTCAGTGATCCTTCTGAAGCCAGTCATCTATTGTGTTGGCCTTGCCATCTTATAAATGCTGTAATCTTCCCTCTGGTCAGGTTTCAAAGACCCCGGATCTCTTGATTCACAATGAAATGTTTGCACTACTAGAACATGAAGTTCCTATTTACCAGAAGTCTTGATAGGGACTCTTTGCCACTGGTGGGGGAGGTGGGTAGACTTAGCCCTTTGCTCGGATCATGCAGGTGGTCAAAATCCAAAATGATCAAAAAGGGACCCAGTGAATAGAACATCTTATCAGTCCCCTAGCCATCAATTCTTTTTTCTGAGGCAACCATGGTTACTGGTTTCTTGTGTCCTTCCAGAGCTGTCCTCTGCATATGCGAACACAGACAATTCACAGACGACTCCTCAGTAGTAGCTGTAGTAGAAGCTGCTTTTGTAGCTTTGTAGATAGAACTTAACTTCCTACCTGATCTTTTGTGGCAAATCTCCATATATTTAGTTTCTGGCTCTGGAAATAAAGCTCTGCAAATTAGATTTTAAAAATCCTGTTTCCTCCTTCCAGAGCCATTTCATGCGTTTCCAAACCACACAGGTAGTTGTATGTATTTTCTCTCCCTTCTTAATACAACGCCTGTATGCTCCCTACACTATTCCACTCCTTGCTTTTTTCACTTACTTATATATTTCAGAGATTATGACCTTTAAGTACATAAAGCACATCCTCATTCCTTTGTTCTACTGTCTGGAAGTACCGTAACTCACCTGGCAGTCACTCCTGACAGACAGTCAATGACTATCTTTTGCCACTACAAACACAGAGAGCCACATGTCTTAGTTAAAACAGACTTCCCCATTAAGGTGGGGGATATGCGTTTTTTTTTTTTAAAGATTTATTTATTTAGAGAGAGAGCAATGGTCACCAGGTTTTCCTGCTCCTTGTCCCTCCTTACCATTAACGCCTACTAATCTGGCCAGCTACTTCCCTGCGACTGCTTGCTTACACGCACGCGTCCTCCCTCTCTGTCAGGTAACTTTAATAACCACAGATGATCCAAACCTGGCCTCCCAATTTTTAACTTTCTCAGAGACAAGTAACTTTCTTCTTCTTCTTCTTCTTCTTCTTCTTCTTCTTCTTTAAATATTGATTTATTTGGGGCACCTGGGTGACTCAGTCGTTAAGCGTCTGCCTTTGGCTCGGGTTCAGATCCCAGGGTCCTGGGATTGAGCCCCACATCAGGCTCCGTGCTAGGCGGGAAGCCTGCTTCTCCCTCTCCCACTCCCCCTGCTTGTGTTCCCTCTCTCAGTGTGTCTCTCTCTGTCAAATAAATAAATAAAATCTAAAAGAAAAAAAGACTGATTTATTTGGTGGGGAGGGGCAGAGGGAGAAACAGAATCCCAAGCAGAGGCTCTGCTGTGCTAGGCTAGGAGTCAGACATGGGGCTCAATCCCACAACCCTTAGACCACGGCCTGAGCCAAAAACCAAGAAGAGTCAGATGCTCAACCAAGTGAGCCACTCAGACACCCACCACCCCCAAGTAACTTTTTCTTTAGCTCAACTCAGCCACCTATCTCCATGGACATTCTCTGGTACCAATAAACTCCCCACAAACTTATTTCAAAGGTTCTACTCTCTGATTATTTCCTCTTAACGTTTGTAGTTTGAATACATTTGTACTTCCACTAACCTCAATGGCAAATCCAGGAAGGAAGAGGAAAGGGAATTTGGAAGCAGTGACAGGGTGTAGGGAAGACATGAATTTCACCTTCAGGTCTTGGGGAATGTGAAGTGCAGGAGAAAAAACCCAGCTTCTGCCTGGAGACAAAAACAGCCTTCTGTAGAGGCTGCTCTACAGGACCACTGGGCCCAGTTTCCCATGAAGGCAGAAGATCAGGGAATCATTCATCAAAGAAATTTGAAACTACAGGGGTTTGGAGTGTGTAACCCCAAGACACGCCACTCTGGCATTGATTATTTTGAATTAAGGGAACTTGAGAAACAGCCAATGCAAGAAGGACACTCTGACCCTTCTCCACCCTCCTAAAAGCAGAAGATAAATTTCCCACGTGAAAGGGACCTTCACTGTGTCAGAAGGGTAGAGGGCATCCTTATCACCAGAGATGGGAGAATTCAGGGCTAAGAAGGTCATAAATATAAACCTTTACTTTACCAGCTTACTACCCCCAGCCCAAACTCTTTGTCTTGTCAATGCTTTACAAATTTGTTTCTTTGTTTAAAGAGTATAAAAGCTTCCTGCTTTGGTCACTTTGTTGAGTCTCATATTTTTATGGGGTTCCCAAACATACAAACTAAAAATTTTCTCCTGTTAATCTTTGTGTCACTTTAATTATTTGTTCTGCTGGAAAAAATTTTCCACTCCTATAAAACTAAAGAGACATCACTCAATCCTAAAGTGCACAGGGGTATCAGAAGACAGGGAGGGGAGGCATGGGGACCGGTACCTCCAGATTGTGTGTAATCTGGAGGGCTGGACTTCTGGTGACAACCACAAAGGATGTCAAAGCACTCGACAGTAGGGGACCTCTGGTGTCTGCTTTTGTCTCTCTATAGATACCACTACCGTCAAGGGCATGGAGCTGCTCGAGTTCTAGGTTATTCTAGATGACTGTCTTAACGTGTTCTCTGGGGTTTCCTCCCCCTCCACATCAATGCTTCTTCGGTTTCCCTTTTTCATTTTTCTGGATAGTATCTCTCTTGCAATTCTATAAAACAGGCATCATAAGTGGGACACTGAGTTTCTGGGGCGCCTGGTGGCTCAGTCAGTTAAGCATCTGACTTCAGCTCAGGTCATGATCCCGGAGTCCTGGGATTGAGCCTCATGTCCGGCTCCCTGCTCAATGGGGAGTTTGCTTTCCCACTCCCTCTGCTGCTATCCCCCCACCTGTGCTCTTTGTCAAATAAATAAAATCTTTAAAAAAATAAAAGAAAAGAAATTCATGTTCTGTATACCTGAAAAAGCTCATTTGCCTGTAATTCCCAAGGGATAGCTTTCCTGGGTATGGACTCTTGGGCTCTACATTATTTTCTCAGAACCATGAATACATTTTTTTTTAAGAAAAAAAAAATTGTTTTTTAAATATTTTATTTGTTTATTTGACAGCTAGAGAGAGAGCACAAGTAAGCAGAGTGGCAGGGAGAGGGGCAGAGAGAGAAGCAGGCTCTCTGCTGAGAGCCTGACGCGGGGCTCGATCCCAGGAACCCCAGAATCATGACCCGAGCCGAAGGCCACCTCTTAACCAACTGAGCCACCCGGGCGCCCCAAGAAAAAAATTTTTTTAAAGATTGATTTATTTATTTTATTTTATTTTTTTTATTTTTAAAGATTTTATTTATTTATTTGACAGAGAGAGATCACAAGTAGGCAGAGAAGCAGGAAGAGAGAGAGAGAGGAGGAAGCCGACTCCCTGCAGAGCAGAGAGCCCGATGCGGGACTCGATCCCAGAACCCTGAGATCATGACCTGAGCCGAAGGCAGCGGCTCAACCCACCGAGCCACCCAGGTGCCCGATTTATTTATTTTAGAGACAGCACAAAAGTGGGGAGAGGAGCAAAGGAAGAGAGGGAGAGAGAAGCAAAGGTTCTCTGCCAAGCTCAATCCCAATACCCTGAGATAATGACTGGAGCCAAAGCCAAGAGCCAAGCGCTTCATGGACTGAGTGAGCCACCCAGGCACCCCAGAACCATGACTATGTTTGTTGGGTCATCATTTTCTTGCACCAAATGTTGCCAATAAGACACTGATGCCAACTTGATTCTTGCTTCTTTTTAGACTGGGCTGTTTGCTCTCTCTCTGGGATTTTTCCTTATCTTTCCTGTTCTGAGACATCTGTTACATGTGTTTTTAAAAAACAAAACTCAACAGATTAAATTTTAAAGATCTAATCTGCTTTATTAATCAATTCATGAATCAGCATCCATTCTAGCAAGGGGAGGGGAGCTCCCAGAAGTTGCACAAAATGGGCGCTATTTATAAGGAAGCGGGGCAGCAACTGACTGGCAAAATAAAAGGACTGTTGAGGGTGGATTCCCTTCTCTGAGGTTTTACGAGATCAGCTTACCTTCCTTTGAGGGATGGAGAGTGAGAACATGCAGACTACTTCGCAGGTGCCAACCAGAAAATTCCAGATTAATTGTGGTAAAATTCCACTCCAAGTGAGGCTGAGTCTGCACTTCAGTCTGCAGGGGACTTACCTTGAGCCTGGAGTTTTGTTTTAAGATTTTATTTATTTATTTGACAGAGATCACAAGTAGGCAGAGAGAGAGGAAGGGAAGCAGGCTCCCCAGTGATCAGGGAGCCCCATGCGGGCTCGATCCCAGGACCCTGAGATCATGACCTGAGCCAAAGGCAGAGGCTTTAACCCACTGAGCCTGCCAGGCGCCCCTGGAGTTCCTTTGTTAACAGTGTAAAATGTGTCTTCTCACACTGATAAATTCAAAGTGGGCACTCTGGTGAACCCTTCCATTCTAAGGATTCTTGCTTTTCTTCTGTTTGGGAAATTTTTTTTCATTATTTCTTTGCTTGTGTTCCCCTCCATTTTCTCTTCTCTCAGAACTCTCTGGATAAATCCTGGAACCTCTGAAAGGACCCATTATTGTACTTGCTATTCTTGTCACTCTCTTTTTGTTATTTTGTATTCTAGGAGAATTCTTTGGCTCCTTCCTCTTGTTCTCGAATTTCCTTTAGTTGTATACCCATTCTACTATGCAGCCCCTTTAAGAAGGTTCTAGCCAAACAACAACATTTTATTTCCAAGATCAAGGAAATAAACTTCATTCTCTCCCATAAGAGCTTGTTCTTATTTCACGAATGCAATATTCTCTTTTTATCCTCTTCAGGGTATAAACATACTATCCTGAAAGTCTCCTTCTTTATATGGTGTCTAGTTGGCTCAGTCAGTTAAGCATCTGACTCTTGGTTTCAGCTCAGGTCATGATCTCAGGTGGTGAGAATGAACCCTGAGGCAGGCTCTGTGCTTAGTGTGGAGTCGGCTTGGGATTCCCTGTCTCTCTCTCTCTCTAGCTGCCCTTCCCTTGCTCTCTCTCAAATAAATAAATATTTTTAAAAGTCTCCTTAATGTTCTATTTACTTGGACCCTCCCCTGTTAGCTTCTCAATTCCTTGAGCTTGGAGCTTCTCTTTTATGACTGATGTTGGTTTTCCTCTGATGTTGGGTGACTCTGAGCTATGCACTTGCTCTGATGTCTCAGATCCCCAGTAGGTAAACCTATTCACCACGGCCCATATCCGGTAATCACAGGGAGGGATGGGACACACAGTGCTTTTAGACTCGGATTTCTAGGGGCACCTGGGTGGCTCAGTCATTTAAGCATCTGCCTTTAGCCCAGGTCATGATCCCAGGGTCCTGGGATGGAGTTCCACATCAGGCTCCTTGCTCAGTGGGGAGCCTGCTTCTCCCTGTCTCTGCCACTGCTCCCCTTACTTATGCCCTCTCTGTCTCAAATAAGTAAATAAAATCTTTTTTTTTTTTTTTAGATTTTATTTATTTATTTACTTGACAGAGATCACAAGTAGCAGAGAGCAGGCAGAGAGAGAGAGAGAGAGAGAGAGAGGGAAACAGGCTCCTTGCTGAGCAGAGCCAGATGCGGGGCTCGATCCCAGGACCCTGAGATCATGACCTGAGCCAAAGGCAGAGGCTTAACCCAATGAGTCACCCAGGTGTCCCTAAGTAAATAAAATCTTTAAAAAAAAAAAAAAAAAGACTGATTTCTACTTTACTATGACTCCATCTGCCTTCTATCCTTCAGGAGTTCCTCAAATTTCTAGACTACTCAGGACATTCTTTTTTCCAGCACCGTCAAAGACTATCTTTCTGATATATTTAGGGATTTGGGGTACATGTATGGTGGCATGTATTCAGTTTATCATCTTGAGACATTTTAGCAGTGGCCATATAATACTCACCTGTTCTAAATACAAGCCATTAATACTAGGTACAGGTCTTATAGCAGAATACTATAAGATTACTATAATACTGTAAGATTCTACTAGTCTCAAAATGGGCATATGTCTGAGGTGTCTTTAAGATAACGGACCCCCCCTTTTTTTTCAGTGTCCACCAAACAAAGCCTCTTGTTACTTTTTATGATTTTCCAGTTACTGGTTTTGAGATGCCTCAACAGACAAACTCTTCTGGTTAATGAAATAGGAATTAGAAGTTAATAAACATTTTTTTTTCTCCTTCTATTTTTTAAATAAACATTTTCTAAACCAAATGTAACATCAGCTTTAGGAGCAGGGCTGTCATGAATCATTTCCCCTGTATCTAATCAACTGATAAAATCACATTTCTAGAATTGCAAAGCTGAGAAATGACCCTGGGACAGAGATATCCACAACAACCCTGGGGCCCCCTGGGGCTCCCTCTGAATCATGGAACATTACCAACAACCAATCACTAAAAGAAAAAACAATTTGGGAGAAGAAGTAATTTCTAGGACTTGTCCAAGATAACCCCGATTTAAAGGAGACTGTTCTTTCTCTAGTAAACTGAAGAGAGGATATGCCTCCCGAAATAAATGCCAGGTTAGTCATGTTTGCTTAGAGAAGTTAAAATTTCTCTTTCCTACACTGAAATAGTCACATAAAACTCAAATACCTATCTCACTCAATTCAAAGCTGTTTCTCATCAGAGTAACGCGTAGGGAAATTCTTCAATAAAATGTCATTGCCTTGGGGGTAAAAAGCAACATAACAGATAGAAGATTGTTTTTTTTAAGGTTCTGCAAAAAAAGAAAATATTTTTAAAATGAGATTCCTGCCTGCAAGTGAAGTTAATGATGAAATATAGAAACGAAGCAACAGAAGCCATAGGTAGGCTCCCAGCTTCTCTACCACAGGGGTTCTCTAATCCCCAACTGCTCCTCATTTGCTAAATAAGAAAGAGTTAACTCATAAATTAGAGGAATGTTGTTTCAGCTCCACAGAAAGCTTTTAAGAACAGGGTCAATGCAAGGACTAGATTCTTCATTAACTCATTAACAAGACAGGTCACCCGGCCTCAGGGTTCATTTATCAGCAGGAAGACCTCAGCTGGTAATGGCTAGTTGTTTCCTGCACATCTCAAAATTCAGAATGGAGAAGCAGACTCCATTGTGAGTCCGCTTCCTGACTTGGAAGGAAGGAAAATATTTTCATGAGGACTATTCTTTTCTCAGGCTGGTGTTACACTTGACCAAAGGCCCAATGGGCAATCGTGGGGCTTCTACTCCTGGGGCCGTTCTAATGCTTTCTGTTCCTAGTTAATTATGGTCTAATGATATAATGTGTAACCTCAATGGGTTTTACTGACAAGGCACTACTTTTTAAATGAATTTTTAATGTAAATGGTAATAGCTGTAAATGAGGCAGGTTTCACTAGTGACTGCCCTTCTGCCTGTACCACATACTAGCAGCTTCCATTCTCCTTGATGGCCACTGTTCTTGACTGTGACCTACTGTTCAGAGTCCAGAATGGATTCAAAGCTATCAACAACCCTATGGTTTTTTTTTTTAAGAGGGGACTTTTTTTTTTTTTTAAGATTTTATTTATTTATTTGACAGACAGAGATCACAAGTAGGCAGAGAGAAAGGCAGAGAGAGGAGGAAGCAGGATCCCCACCGAGCAGAGAGCCCAATGCAGGGCTCGATCCCAGACCCCGAGATCATGACCTGAGCCGAAGGCAGAGGCTTAACCCACTGAGCCACCTAGGTGCCCCAACCCTATGGTTTTGCTATAATATTCAGAAAGGCTTTGTTTTGGGGCACCTGGGTGGCTCAGTGGGTTAAATCCTCTCCCTTCAGCTCGGGTCATGATCCTGGATCGAGCCCACATCAGGCTCTCTGCTCAGTGGGGCGCCTGCTTCTTCCTCTCTCTCTGCCTGCCTCTCTGCCTACTTGTGATCTCTGTCTGTCAAATAAATAAATAAAATCTTAAAAAAAAAAAAAAAAAAAAAAAAAAAGAAAGGCTTTGTTTTGTACTGCTGAGCCTGGCATCTACCTTGAGGAGGAAAACCCATGAAAGATCATGCAATCGTCACACAGGCAAAAGACTGGCAATTTCTTTTCAAAATAAGCAACTGGCTGGATTAGCAGAGAGCTTAAAGCAAAACTCCAAAGTAAAACCTCTCAGTGGGGGAATTATAAATTGCACTCCTATGTATTTGACACCACTCCAGCTGTTAAACCCTGGGAAGGCTTCTGGCCTTACTGCTAACAGCAGGTTTCAGCATGGTAAGAGGAAAAAAGACCTGATGTCCCCCCTTCACAGCCCTGAACCAGCGATGCTGACACAGCTTCCATCGCGCCAAGAAAAGGAAAGGCAGCCACAGCATTTCTGAGGAGGTAGAGAGTCTGTGTTTTCTTGCCACTTCTCACTTTTGCAACCATTTCTAAGACTCCCTTTCTGTGCTCAATTTAGGCAGTGTGCTGTCAGTGGAGCGAGCGGGCTGCGAGATGGAGAGGCCTGGCTTTGGACTCTGCTCTGGTCCTCAGCCTCTCCGTGCTCCTTGCCCGTGCTCTCTTTCACTTCTAAAACCCTAGTGGCACTTTCTTAATTCCCCATACATGTATAGAGCACGTTTTCCAAGCTAAACACTTCTAATCTGCACCTCTGGTGCCTGAATGTCACAGGGAAACACCAAGGATGTTTCCAAATGCTCTCAAGCAAGGGGCTTTAGAATCCTCTGATGACACCATAGTTTACTTTTTACTGTAAGATGGAGAGACCAGTGCTACTTTTCTAATTATTTCATTGGGGAAAATGTCCGATTTATTGCTTAGAACAACTGCTACTCACATGCTGGCACTTCTATTTTCACTGGTCCCCCAGCTCCAGGAAGAACAAGTCAGCAGGACGACAAGCACGTACGAGCACAAAACTCTGCTGTCTCTACTTCACAGCAGCTTTGGTGAAAGAGGAGTGTTTTCTTTACCAGCTGACTCATTAACAGAAATATCATAAAAATGTGTTTAATTAGAATAAGAGGGGCAGGTAGTAAGACCACACTGTTGACTCATCACTTCCCATCCTCAGTGGACGCCAGAGTCCAACCCAGGGACAGTTCAGACCGACTCATACAGCAGCAAACCTGCTGGCTAGCTGCACACAAGAGCAGTATAAGAATCCTTTCTCTAGGCTCTTACTTGGGAGAGAAAAAAAAAAAAAAAACACTTTGAGGTTAGTGGCTGGGTTAGGAGTCAGGAATCCTTACCCTGCGTTTGCGAGAACTCTTAGCTCAGTAATTCTCAATCTTAGGCAATTTTGTCTCCAGGAACATTTGGCAACAACTGGAGGCATTTTTGGTTGTCCCAACTTGGAGAAGAAAGAGGTATGATGGGCAGCATCCCCAGGTTTGTCCACTGGGTGCGCATCATACCTCTTTCTTCTCCAAGTTGGGACAACCAAAAATGCCTCCTGTTGTTGCCAAATGTTCCTGGGGACAAAATCGCCCAAGACTGAGAATTACTGAGCTCCTCACAAGAAGGCAGGATCCGGGCCAAACATCCAGGGTGCAGTCCTTGAGGAGCCCCGCCCTTGGTGAACCGGCACCCTGCGTCCAATGGCAGCAACCCTGCAGAGCGGCTACAATGAGCATAGCAGCCTACTCCATTTAGCACTCTGAGCTCCTTGGAAGAAAAGCAGATTTAAGGTCAGATTCAAGAGTGAACAGGCTCCCTGAGCACCAACTTCTGGTTGCTCTTGGGTAAGACGGAGACGAGCCTGTTTCTTGGGAAAATGGAAAAAAAAAAAAAAAATCTCTGGGCTAAATGTAAAGATTTTATTGCACGACACTAAGCATTTCTAAATAGCATCAGCAAAAACCCTCCACATTTCAGCTGGTTAGAGAACAAAATGCTGGAGGCACGCAACACCCGGGTTTCTTGGCACACGCACGGCTTCTCTCTGGCCTCATGGCAGCTCCTTGGTTGAGGAATCCACCTGTGAGCAACTCTCCAGAGGCCTGGGAAGAGCCTGGCTAGGACTCCCTCACATTAATGTGCTGACTCCATTTTTCTCCAGCAAAAAGGGTGCGGGTCCATACCATGGCGATGAGAAACAATCACTAATGGAACCCGTTCCAAGATGGAAAGGAATTTGAGAGAAAATATACGTCTATGACAAAACAGTTGGGAATTCCCACAGTCCTAAGGGGAGCATGAGGCCCCAGAGCACGAGACGGAAGCCTGGGAGGGATTTCATGACCTTATCACTAACCCAACTATTTTAAGAGCTTCTAAACAGACACCAAGCACAGGATGCCTGGGTGGCTCATTCAGTTAAGCATCAGCCTTTGGCTCAGGTCGTGACCCCAGGGTCCTGGGATCCAGTCCCGCATCAGGCTCCCTGCTCAGGGGGGAGCCTGCTTCCCCCTTTGCCTGCCGCCTTCCCTGCTTGTGCTCCCTCTCTCTCTCACTGTGACAAATAAATAAAATCGTAAAAATACAAAACAAAACAAAAACAAGCACTAAGTTTTGGAATTACCTTCGTTAGTAAACTAAGTAGAAAGAACCCTCAAAGGTGGCCTGATGAGCTAAAAATGATCAATCTCCTAATACTGACGAACCCTACTCCTTCCTGTCATACCACTGTACATCAGTCAATGCAAGATTAGCTCCTGCAAGGCTGATCTCCTAAGGAGTCAAAGGAAAGGGAATAATTCAGCAGATGACTGGATAGCTGAGTGGACTGCGTAATGAGCATGCGATTTTTATGCAGAATTTTAAAAAGGCATTTGTTTAATTACGAGAACATTTTAAGAATCCCTAGTAAGAAGCAGTTTCTCCCTTATCTCCAAATTAGATTTTAGAGCTCTTACTGGGTGCAATTATGGTAAGACAATGGGCTTTAATAAGCAACAGTTACTTAAAACCCAATGGATCAATTGCTTGGCTGCTGGAAGCAACTAACCAACCTCTAGAAGCCACACGCAAACTCTGAACCCAATGGGAAGCTTGCCCTGTCAGCACACACGAAGCTCTAGGGGCCCATACATACTTCTTTCATCGCTACATACAAACGTAAGAAGGAATCGGGGTAATAACTGCACAACAGTATGAATGTACTAAATATCACTGAACGTATGCTGTAAATTAATTTTATGTTTTGTGAATTGCACCTAAGTAAGAAAACAAAGGAATCAGGAGTTGAATCAGTTTAAGTGCTTCAGAAAACAAAGTCACCAGGGCACCTGGGCAGCTCAGTTAACATCTGCCTTTGGTTCAGTCTGCCTTCAGCTCAGGTCATGATCTCAGGGTTCTAGGACTGAGCACCCCATGAAGCTCCCTGCTCAGCAGGCGGTCTGCTTCTCCCTCTTCTTCTGTCTCCTTCCCCCTGCTCATGCTCCTGCTTTCTCTCTCTCTCTCAAATAAATAAATAAATAAATATAATTTTTTAAAAAACCTTGCTTTAAAAAAAAAAAGAAAGAAAACAAAATCATGAGAAGTAGGCCCATTCAACAAGAACCTATAAAATAATGGTAAAATTCATGACCAAACAATTCTATTATAAAAGCTCATGTTCAGATGTTCTATAGAAGTGTATTCACAGGGCCTCTAGGTGGCTCAGTCCATTAAGCCTCTCCCTTTGGCTGAGGTCATGATCCCAGGGTCCCAGGAGCCCTGCTCAGTGGAGTCTGCATCTCCTTCTGCCTCCTCCCCGCACTGCTCATGCTCTTTCTCTCAAATAAACAAAATTAAAAGAAAAAGAAGGCGTATTCATGTAAGAAAAGAAAAAAAAAATGGAAAGCTGAATGAAAGACTACTAAAAAAATTTTTTTAGAATGAGAATAATAACCTTTAAGAACAACACAGAAGTGATACCTTTTAGGAAAAATTTCCCCAGAACATGTGCGAGAATGTGGTTAAAAGGAGTTTAAGATCATTTGTTTTCCTGTCATGACTGGTTTGAGGTATGCAACGTGGAAGTTGGAATATAAGGAATGTAACTGAGTAAACCTTAATATCTTGAGAAATGTTGATTCTTCTTCTTCTTCTTTTTTTAAGATTTTATTTATTTATTTGACAGAGAGAGATCACAAGTAGGCAGAGAGGCAGGCAGAGAGAGAGGAGGAAGCAGGCTCCCCAGGGAGCAGAGAGCCCAATGTGGGGCTCGATCCCAGGACCCTGGGATCATGACCTGAGCCGAAGGCAGAGGCTTTAACCCACTGAGCCACCCAGGCGCCCCTGATTAATTAATTTTTAAAATCTTTAAAGAAGAATAATTGGCAGAAAGCCACACAAACAGGGAGAGGGGCAGAGGGAGAAGGAGAGAGATAATCTCAAGCAGACTTTGCGCTAAGGGCAGAGCCTAACGTGGAGCTCAATCTAACGACTGAGATTATCACCTGAAATCAAGAGTTGGATGCTTAACCAACTGAGCTACTCCCGAGTGCCCCAAGAAATGCTGATCTTTCTAAGACCTGTGTTAATTTGGTCCTAAGTTAGTCCCAGCTGCCACAAAGCCGCCCTGGTCTTGGGGTAGTATCTGTATTTTCAGGCTGCACTAGGGAATAATCAAGGTCTTCTTTAGATGAGGTCTGGAAGCTTCCAGAGTTCTAATGAAGGAGAAATCTGCATGTTCATTAAGAGAAAAATAAAAGAGGGACACCCAAGTAGCTCAGTCAGTTGAGTCTGCCTTTGGCTTGGGTCATTATCCCAGGGTCCTGGGATCGAGTTCTGCCTCCTGCTCCAACTCAGCAGGGAGCCTGTGTCTATCTCGCCTGGCTCCCCTGTTCCTGTTCTCTCTCTCCCTGTGTCAAATGAATAAATACAATCTTAAAACAAAACAAAACACATAAAAGAGAAAATGAAAGAACTGGATGGTAGTGTGAACAGCATGAAGTGAAGGTTCAAATGTAAACATATAGTGTCCAACTACACTGCCCATGAGGACGCTCCTTGCTTACACTCTGCGGGGCACAGAGCATGCTTACTCGTCTAGTGTGAACAGAAAGGAGGTGAGACTATGTCCTAGATTCCCACATAAAAGCTCCTGGTGAAATGGAAATGAAATAGCCCAAGGGCCAGGAATGTTAATTTGCCGAAGTTCTACTTGTGATGTCTCTCTCAAATAAACGTATAAATAATCTTAAAAAAAAAAAAGGTGGAATCTGAGCTTGGATCTTGAACACAGAAAGGACATTAGTAAGGAAACTGGTGAAATTTTAAATATCAAGTCTACATTTTAGTGAACAGTGCTGTAGCAATGTTTATTTCTTCGTTTTGATAAAAGTACCAGGGTTACGAAGATGTTTTAACACCAGAGAAAGTTGGATGAAGGGCTCATGCAACTCTTTGTACTATCTTTACAACTCTTCAGTAAATTCAAAATTATTTCAAAATAAATTAAAAAATAATAACAAAAATAAATGAATTTAAGTCCAAAGTCTAAAATTTCTTGGCGTCTGCATTGACAGTCATTGTCTTGTCTTGAATGGGAAAGAAATGCTGATTTAGCATGAAAAAATGGAAAACCCCAGTAAACTGTGTTTCTTTTTGGTTTACCTTGAACCAAACTAAGAGGTAGTAATTTATTACAAGCTCTTTTTTTGATGGAGACCTGTTTGCGCATCATAAAATGCACTCCATTTTAAGGTGCACACCTCAGTGGTTATTAGTATAGTAACAAACTTGTATAACCATCACTAGAACATTTCCGTCCGGCTTCCTCTTGCCAACCCCTCCCCCAATAACTATCAGCAGCCAGCTGCCCTATTCCTTACCTTCTCAGCCCCCGACAACTATTAATCTACTTTCTCTGTATGGATTTGCTTACTCTGGATACTCCACGTAAATGGAATCACAATATATGTGGCCTTCTGGCTTCTTTCACTGAGCGTAAGGTTTCCGAGGTTAACCTATGGTGTAGCATGAAATCAGTACCTCATTTTTTGTGGCCAAATGACATTCCACCATATGGATTTTATACCACATTTTATTTTTCCATTCACCAACTGACAGACATCTGGATTGCTTCTACCCTTGGGCTATTGCAAATAATGCTACTAACGTACATTGTGTGGACAAGAGATATCCACTTGTCCCAGTACTGTCTGTTGAAAAGATGACACCACGCCAACTCCATTTAATCGTCTCGGCATCACGGTCAAAAGTTAACTGACCAGGGCATGTGGCTGGCTTAGCTGGCTAAGTGTCTGCCTTCAGTTGGGATCAAGCTCCACATCAGGCTCTCTACTCAGCGGGGGAGCCTACTTTTCCCTCTGCCTGCCGCTCCCTCTGCTTGTGCTCTTTCTGGAAAATAAATAAAACCTTAAAAAAAAATTAACTGACCACAGGGGTTCTTGGGTGGCTCAGTGGGTTGAGCATCAGATTCTTGGTTTTGGCTCAGGTTATAATCTCATCAGCCTGCATCAGGCTCCATACTCAGCAGGGAGTCTGCTTTGATTCTCTCTCCTTCTCCCTTTGTTCCACGCTCCACTCACGGTCCCCCAATCAAATAAATCACCTTAAAAAAAATTCAGAAAAAATTAACTGACCATAAATGTGAGGGTATGTATGTATAGTAGCCCCCCTTATCTGTGGAGGGTGCCTGAAAGCAAAGATAGTCTAGAACCCTATATATATTATAGTAACTAATAACAGTCATAGGAGTGTGGTGTCTCTCTCTCTCTCAAAATACCTTATTATACTGTATTTCTTTACTCTTCTCGTGATGACGTAGATGACAAAACACCTACATGATGGGAAGAAGTGAGGTGAATGATAGAGGCATCATGACAACACCAGACTACTACTGACCTTCTGACCGCACATCAGAAAGATCATCTACTTCTTGACCACGACTGACCACAGGAAATCAAAACCCTGGAAAGTGAAACCATGAATAAGAAGGCACTACCATATTTCTGAACTCTCAATTCAACTCCACTGGCTCTGTGTTTTCTTATGCTGTACCACACTGTCCTCATTGTAGCTTTGCAGTAAGTTCTGAAGTCTGAAAATGTGAATCCTCCAACTTTGCTCTTCTTTTTCAAAACTGTTTTGGCTATTCTGAGTCCCTTAAGTTCCCATACGATTTTTTTTAAAAAAAGATTTTATTTATTTTTCAGAAAGAGAGAGACAGAGAGAGCACACAAGCAGAAGGACTGGCAGGCAAAAGGAAAAGCAGGCTCCCCACTGAGCAAGGAGCCGGATGTGGGACCCAATCCCAAGACCCTGGGACCATGGCCTCAGCCAAAGGTAGAAACTTAAATGACTGAGCCACCCATGTGTCCTTGATTTTATTTTATTTTTTATTTTTTTTTTAAAGATTTTATTTATTTATTTGACAGAGAGAGATCACAAGTAGGCAGAGAGGCAGGCAGAGAGAGAGGAGGAAGCAGGCTCCCTGCTGAGCAGAGAGCCCGATGCGGGACTCGATCCCAGGACCCTGAGATCATGACCTGAGCCGAAGGCAGCGGCTTAATCCACTGAGCCACCCAGGCGCCCCCTTTGATTTTATTTTTTAAAGAACATACATATAGGGGCGCCTGGGTGGTTCAGTGGGTTAAAGCCTCTGCCTTTGGCTCAGGTCATGATCCCAGGGTCCTGGGACTGAGTCCCGCATTGGGCTCTCTGCTCAGCGGGGAGCCTGTATCCCCCCTGCCCCGCCCCCGCCTGCCTTTCTGCCTACTTGTGATCTCTGTCAAATAAATAGATGAAATATTTTTTTTAAAAAAAGTATGTATATAATCTCTATACCCAACATGGGGCTCAAACTCACAACCCAGAGATCAACAGTCATGTTTCCAACTGGACCAGGCAGGTGCCCCTCCGTATGATTTTAGAATCAGCTTATCAATTTCTACAAAGAAACCAGCTGGGATTCTGATAGGAACTGCACTGAATCTGTACATCAATTTTGGGAGTAATGCCGTTTACCACATTAAGTCTTCCAACCCATGAACATGGATGCCTTTCCATTTATTTCCATTTCTTTCTTTTTTCTTTTTTTAAGATTTTATTTATTTATTTGACAGAGATCACAAGTAGGCAGAGAGGCAGACAGAGAGAGGAGGAAGCAGGCTCCACGCTGAGCAGAGAGCCCGATGCAGGGCTCGATCCCAGGACCCTGGGATCATGACCTGAGCCGAAGGCAGAGGCTTTAACCCACTGAGCCACCCAGGCGCCCCCATTTATTTACATTTCTAATATCTTTTGCAGTACATTAGAGATTTCAATGTACAAGTCTTAAAGATCTTCTATTGAATTTATTCCCAAGTATATTATTCTTAATGCTTCTAGAGTAGAATTATCTTAATTTCATCTTTGGATTGTTCATTACTACTTTATAAAAACACAACTGATTTTTGTATAATCGATGAGGAGAACAAAAGCGAAAGAAATGTAGAAAAAAATTCAGTCTCTTTACAACTTCCAGCCCACTGACAAGCTCTTGAGACAGGCAGGGTGACCTTCCTCTACAAGCTTAACTGCCTCAATGTTAATACTTTGCTGGAGGTGAAGGCAACCTTAGCTTGACATTAGCCTGACCTCCAGGATGCTCTAAGTCTTCTTTAACATCTAAAACTCCCTTTGGAAACTTCCTTTATCTCCCTCCCCCACCTCAAGATATATGTTAGCAATCATCCTTCAAACATATGGCCTGGTGATATTCATCTGAAAGGTCTCATGAATCAATCCTAACAGCAGCTAGCTCCTCCTCAAGGTCCTGAAAGCCTTGCTTCCAAATTCCTTAGAGACACATGCTCTCTCCCTAACTCCCTTGCAACTTAAAAGTATATGATTAGTCACTCCTCAAAATCCCAGCTCTTTCTGCTTAATAAAACCACTTTTTGTACTGAAAACATCTCAAGAATCCTTTCTTGATAGTTTGCTGCCGGACCTCAACATTCCCCATCATAACAATCTTGTATCCTGCCTTGCTGAACTTATCAATTCTCAGTTGTGGTTTTTGTTTTGTTTTTTTTTTTCGGAGGATTACTTAGACATTTCTATATGTAAGAGCAGGTCATCTGTGAACAGAGTTTAACTTCTCCCTTTCCAATTTTGGTGACTGTTATTTCGTTTTCTTATGTAATTGCTATGACTAAAACCTCTAGCACAATGCTGAATAGGAAGGTGTGAGGGGACGTCCTTGCCTTGTTCCTATCTTGGGAAAGCATTCAGTGTTTCATGATTAAGTAAGATGCTAGCTGTGAGTTGGTTTTTCAAAAACTGACCTGATCAGTCTGAGGAAGTTCTCTTCTATTCCCAGCATGCTGAGTGTACTTCATTCTTTTTTTTTTTTTAAACAACTGTATAATATTCGACTTCCAGTGTATGGATGTGGTATAATGAGAAATAAATTTGGTCTTTGTCCTCAGTTCCTGGCCAGAGCTCTTAAAAACCTCAGAATTTCCTGCTCATAGGAGTGTCTTTTGTTCTTCATACTAAAAGCCCCTTTTGATCACACAGGGAGTTTAATGCTAATGAAGTGACTTAAGGTGGAGCCCCTAGACAGAGCCCTCAGGATGGAGCTGGGCACCAGAAAGACCAAATGACTAGAGCGTTGAAACTTTTAGTCCAACCACTGGCCTTAGGAAAGGGGAATGGAGCTGAGATTAGGCTCCATAAAAACCCAAAAGTGCAGATGTGATGTGATGCACTTCTAGGTTAGTAAACACATCCAGGTGTTGGGAGGGTGGGGTCTGTGCAGACAGCCTGAAAGCTCTGTATGCACACTCCCTAACACCTACGCATATCTTTCATCTAGCTGTTCTGGACTTGTATCCTTTATGATAAACTGATAGTGAAGTGCCTTCCTGAGTTCTGTGAGCCATTCTAGTTGATGATAAAATCTTAGGAGGGGATTGTGATTGTTAATTTACAGATAACTGGTCAAAAGTAGGGATGGCCCAGGACTTGTGACTGGTGTCTCAAGTGGGGAGTAAGCAGTCTTGCGGGGCTAAGCTCTTGTAGACTTAGTGGGTAGATGCCATCTCCAAGTAGTATCAGAATTGAATTGTTGAACCTTCAGTTGATGTCTGGAGAATCAGAGAAATAGCTATTCGTATTGGAAAACCCTCCAGAAAGAAATGGACATTTTTATCCATTCTTCAGTGGACAGACATTGGGCTGTTTCTAGTTTTTGACTACTGTGAATAATGTTGTTATGAACATTTGTGTAAAAGTTTTTGTGTGGACATATGTTTTCATTTTTCTTAGATATGTACCTAGGAGTAGAGTTTTTGGATCATATGGAAAATCCATGTTTAACTATTTGAGGAATGGCCAAATTTTTTCTAAAGCAGTTACACTATTTTACACCCTACCAGCAATTTTTCTATACCCTCATCAACACTTGCTATTTCCATTTTTTTCTTATTTTTTAATTTTTTTAAGTAGGCTCCATGCCTAGAATGGAGCCCAGTGCAGTGCCCTGAACCATGACACTGAGATCAAAACCTGAGCTGAGATCAAGAGTAGGGGGCTTAATCAAGTGAGCTACCCAGGTGTCCCACCATCTTCTTGATTATAACCATCCTAGTGGGTATAAAGTGGTACCTCACTGTGGTTTGATTTGCATTTCCCTAATGAATAATTATTTATTGCAATCTCCTTTTAATTACATATTATTTAAAATTATTGCAGACATTTAATTGGATACAATCTAAGTAAGGATAGCTTTAAATCACATTGAAATTCTAGCCAGAAACCACAAAAACACATCAGCATAAGATTATTCATTTCAGGACTCTTTATAATAGCCAAAGATTAGAAACAACCCACATGTTTACCAAAGAAAGCTAACTGAATCAACTCTGGTACATTTATACAATGAAATAGTTTGCATGTTAAAAGAAATGAATGCAGAAACTCGAAGTATTACTATCAAGTGATCTGTAGAATATATTACTAAGTAGAAAAAAGCAAGGCAAAGAAAACTATATATAGTATACCATTGTTAATCTAAGAGGGGATAAATGTAACTTTTTTTTAAAAGGTTAAAACCATGAAGAAAAGGTTACATATGGTCTAGAGAATAGGTAGAGGGAACACAGAAGCTAAACTAATTTGAAAATGTGTCTATAAACTTTGCATAAGTACAAAATAAAATTTACGTAAAAACAAAAGCAATCCCTAAAAATAAAAAATAAAAGAATGAGGGTGCCTAAGTGGCTCAGTCGGTTAAGCGTCCGACTCTGGTTTTGGCTGAGCTCATGATACCAGCGTTGTGAGATTGAGTCCCACATGGGCTCCGAGCTCAGTGTGGAGTCGGCTTGGGATTCTCTCTCCCTCTGCACCTCCCCCACTTAAAAAAAGAAAACAAAACAAATGAACCTAATATGCATCTAGTTGGTGGCATTACTGTAAAAAGAAAAAGCATTCCAAGAGAGCTTAGAATTTTACTCTGCATTTCTAGTGACATATACCCTGAGGACAAGAGGAACTGCAAAAACAGAACAACTCAACTCAATCCATTTGTACCAAGCATGCTCTGTGATGGTAGTGTTGGTAAAGTCGTTCTGAGACTTTCACTGCCTATTGAAATAAAGCAAATAGTATTTATGTGATATCCTATCATCCCTCTTGTTTGATCTCGGTTTAAGAAGGTAGAAGTTTTAGATGTTAAGGTAACTCAGGAGTCCTAAATTTGAGGAACCAACATACTGTTTTCCAGAATTGCTGAATCACTATACTGTACATCTGAAACTAACATAATACTATACATTATACCAGAATAAAAAGAAAAAGACCTAAATTTGACTTGGAAGTAGTAGCATTGTTAGTGTAGGGAAATCAAAATAAAATTCTTTGCTTTGTGTATTGAAAAGTCCTTTTGTCAATGACCTCCTTCCTCAGCAGCAAACAGCAACCCCTTATCCCTAGTGTGTTGAAATAATGTTTCACACTAAAAGGCACCAGGACTCCTATGCTAGTAGCAGACACCAGGTCTTGGGCAGGACATGTACAAAATGGGCCTGGGATATTCTGACACACCAGATAACATGGAAGCGAGGGTCACTATCAACAGGACTTATGAACTTACTTGAAGATGTACTTACTGACCAAATGAAATGACGTGAGGATCAGTAATAAGGACTGCAGTGGACTGAACCAGCATCAAATGTTTAACTTTCTGAGTTCAAAATAAGAAACACTACTTGGCTACTACTGAAGTGTGTGAGTGAACCAACTCATTTCGAAAACAGGTAAATAAAAACAAAGAATCAAGCATTTATCCTGTCTTTCCTACATGAATTGGGAACCAAATAGAGGTTTATACTTATGGAATTATTACAGCTAATAATCGAAGAAGAAATGACAGAATTAGACTGTCCCTGACACAGACTGAATGTTTGTGTCTCCCCAAAATTCACACCCAAATCTAATCACAATGTGATGATGGTATCCGGAAGTGGGGCCTTTGGGTGGTGTATAGGATATGAGGGTTGAATTACTATGCTGAAAAAAGAAATCCTAGAAAACGGCCTAGCTCCGTCTGCCATGTAAGGACAGTGAAAGGCCAAGGACCAGGAAGCAGGCTCTCACCAGACATCCATCTTCATCCTGAGCTTTCTAGCCCCCAGAACTGTGTGAAATAAATCTCTGTTATTTATAAACCACTCAGTCTCTAGTAATCTATTACTTCAGCTTGAAGAGACTAAGATAGTCACCATTTTGTACCACAGAGGGGTACAAAAGGATCAAGGATCAATAGCTACGAACATCACAAAAAGAGAAAAATAGGAATTATGTTTCCTATATAGCACTTGGATACAGTTTTGAAAATAAAAATTATATATGTAATTGGAGCTTAATCAAATCTTTAGATATACATATCAACTTATAGGAAACAGACCAAAGGAACATGGTAAACTCTATTATGGGGATGTAACCAGCAAAATCCAGGATGTAGGAAACTCTACAGGACAAACAACCTACTTTCTTCATCAAATACATTTCAAGGGGCGCCTGGGTGGCTCAGTGGGTTAAACCTCTGCCTTCGGCTCAGGTCATGATCTCAGGGTCCTGGGATCAAGCTCCGCATGGGGCTCTCTGCTCAGCAGGGAGCCTGCTTCCCCGCTCTCTCTCTGCCTGCCTCTCTGCCTACTTGTGATCTCTCTCTCTGTCAAATAAATAAATAGATAGATAAATTTCAAATAAAAATAAAGGAGATGGAACAGAAATTTTAAGATTAAAAGGAACCAATAAGATATACCAACCAACTGGGGTACCTGGGTGGCTCAGTGGGTTAAGCCTCTGCTTTTGGCTCAGGTCATGATCTCAGGGTCCTGGGATCGAGCCCCAAGCTGGGCTCTCTGCTCACTGGGGAGCCTGCTTCCCCCTCTCTCTCTGCCTGCCTCTCTGCCTACTTGTGATTTCTCTCATCAAATAAATAAATAAAATCTTAAAAAAAAAAAAAAAAAAAAGATATACCAACCAACTGCCAAGCCTGGGTCTTACTGAATCCTGATTCAAAGGAACTAGAGAAAAATCACCAAATCCAAGACAAATCAGACAATTAAACAATGACTGGATATTTGACAATATCAAAAAACCATGCTTTTTCAAGCGTGATATGGTAACTGTGGTTATGTTTACAAAGAAGAAATTATAGGTAAATATTTTTCTTTTAGAGATAAGTATTAAAATATTTATAAGTAAAATTATGCCCTGGGATTTGGTTCAAAATAATATGGTGGGGTTAGGTAGAAGTATAGATGAAATAAGACTGGGCACTAATGCTTAATTACTGGTGGGAAAAAAAAGAAAAAAATGAGTAGGTCATGGCACTAGAGAAATAACAGTAATAAAAGAATCCTTATCAAAGTTTTTAAACCACTTTTTTTCTATTTTAAAGCTTTTAATCATTTTACTGAATCATAATTCTATGCCTCTCTCTGGGAACAGAAGAGACTATTAGTAATTGAAGTAGAATGCTTATACTCTCTGCTGTAATTACTTTTTGTGTTTAAAAGAAGAATTTCCACAGAAACTACCATAAAATCCATTCTAAGAACCTTAAGTATACAATCATGTCTCCAATGAAATAGTTGTTTATGTGATACCAATATTATAAAAGATTTTTTAAAAAGATTTTATTTGACAGAGATCATAGGCAGAGAGGCAGGCGGGGGGGGGGGTGGGGACACAGGCTCCCCGCAGAGCAGAGAGCCCAAAATGGGGCTTGAAAAAAAAAAAAAAGATATACCAACCAACTGCCAAGCCTGGGTCAACCCCGAGACCATGACCTGAGCCAAAGGCAGAGGCCTTAACCCACTGAGCCACCCACGCACCCCATAAAAGATTTTTTTTTTAAGATTTATTTATTTATTTATTTGACAGAGAGATCACAAGTAGGCAGAGAGAGAGAGAGAGAGAAGCAGGCTCCCTGCTGAGCAGAGAGCCCGACGCGGGACTCGATCCCAGGACCCTGAGATCATGACCTGAGCCGAAGGCAGCGGCTCAACCCACTGAGCCACCCAGGCACCCAAGATTTTTTTTACTGTAAGATAAAGCAAAGGTTAACAGAAAAATAAGCTTGCTTGCTTTAATGAGCTAACTGGTTTTCACTGGGAGTATACTTAAGTACAAGAAAAGTTAAATGTGAATCACAACCTTCATGTAATTCCTGTTTCTCAAGGAATATTTAAAGTCCAGACAGCATGAAAGCCATTCATTTAGAAAACTGATGGGGTAAATGTCCAAAGGGAAAATTATCACTTACAGCAGGGATGACAAATATCTAGCAACCATATCTTTGCTTCCTGGCTTCCCTTTCCTTTGGAATAGCATCATAAGGGGTATCTGGGTGGTTCAGCTGGTTAAACATCCAACTCTTGATTTTGGCTCAGGTCATGATCTCAGGATCCTGAAATTGAGTCCTGAGTCAGGCTCTGTGCTGGTTGTGGAGCTGGCTTAGGATTATCTCTCTCTCTCTCTGGTCCCTACCCCAGCTCTTTCTCTCAAAAGAATTAAATTAAATTAAATTTAAAAATTTTTTTAAAATGAAGAAGGAAAGAAAGAAAGATAAAGCATCATAAGACAGTGGAAGGATTTTGAGCTTTGTAGTCAGACAAACCTGGGTGTGAGTCTGGATTCTGTCTCTTACTACTTTGAGAAAATGAACAAATATATCTAAAACTGTTATCTATAAAATTTAGTAACTATTACCATCATTCTCTCCTGAGACTGGCTGAAGAACAGAGGGCCAAGCCATTACTGCCACCACTACCTGAAGGGTAGGAGAATATCCAGCAGGGCTGGGGGAAAGAAGATACTGGCCCACAAAGAAATATTGGACTACCTGCCTTCAGGATCCACGCCTATGTGGGAAGTCTTATGTGAAAGCCCGCAGTGTCTGTGAGGAAGGAGCATACAGGGATGTGCACGAGCCAAGTGATTATTCTTTTTTTTAAATGAGCTTTCTATTTTATTTTTATTATTATTTAAGTTAGCTTTACACCCAGTGTGGGGCTTGAACTCACAACCCTGCGATCAAGTCACATGCCCTACTGACTGAGCCAGCCAGGCACCTCTAGTCAAAAAATTCTTTTTTTCATTTATTTATTTATTTGAGAGACAGAAAGCACAAGCAAGCGAGACAAGCAAGGGGAGGGGCAGAGGAAGAGGGAGAAGCAGACGCCCTGCTGAGCAGGAAGCCCGATGCAGTGCGATGTGGGGTTTGATCGCAGGACGCTGGGATCATGACCTGAGCCGAAATCAAGAGTTGGACGCCTAACCAACTGAGCCACCCAATGTCCCCAAGTGATTCTTTATGTGGGCCAGGGATGACTGCTTCACATCAACAATTAAGAATGATTTGTGTTAGCTGTAGAGATATTTCCCTTTCCACTAGAATTTGAGTCCTTTTGAGGACAGAGACTTTTTTCTTTCTTCTCTGTATCCCTAGCACAACACTTTGCCAAAGAACTCTTTACTGCCAGGCAAAGGAAGAAGGAAGAGAAGGAGGGAGGGAGGGAGGAAGACAATTTTTACTTAAGAACGAAGCAGCGGGGCACCTGGGTGGCTCACTTGATTAAGCATCTGCCTTCAGCTCAGGTCATGATCTCAATGTCCTGGGATCCAGCCCCACATGGGGCTCTCTGCTCAGCGGGGAGCTTCTCCCTCTGCCCATCCCCCTGCTTTCTCTGTCAAATAAATAAATAAAATCTTAAAAAGAAAGGAAGAAGCAGCAGTTTGCTGGGAGCTTGCCACCAGCACTGCATTTGCCAACCTGGGAGGAGGAAGCGGAGGTTCAGGGAGGTCACACAGGAGGACATGGCCAGGTGATGCAAAACCCTGGTCTGCCTAGCTGTAAGCCTCACAGATGCGAAGATGCTGAAAAATCTATGACACATCTCCAGGGAAGGTGTCCTCAAGAGGAGATAAAAAATCATGGTGGGAGGCGCCGGGGTGGCTCAGTGGGTTAAGCCGCTGCCTTCGGCTCAGGTCATGATCTCAGGGTCCTGGGATTGAGTCCCGCATCGGGCTCTCTGCTCAGCAGGGAGCCTGCTTCCTCCTCTCTCTCTCTGCCTGCCTCTCTGCCTACTTGTGATCTCTCTGTGTCAAATAAATAAATAAAATCTTAAAAAAAAAAATCATGGTGGCCTCGGAGGTTTATTAGTTCGGAAAAATGCACTGTGGTTAGGCAAGACATTCACATCTAGGGAAAATGGGTGAAGGGTATACGGCACACTGTTTTATCTTTGCAACTCTTTTATAAATCTAAAATTATTTATGTTCTTAAATATGGTAGGGCAAAGGCAGAAAGTGCAGTTTAAAAATTAGCTGCCTGGGATGCCTGGATGGCTCAGTCATTAAGTGTCTGCCTTCAGCTCAGGTCAGGATTCCAGGGTCCTGGGACTGAACCCCACATCCGGCTTCCTGCTCAGCAGGGAGCCTTTTTCTCCTTCTCCCCCTGCTTGTGCTCTTTCTGTCAAGTAAATAAATAAATAAATAAATAAAATCTTAAAAAATAAGTAAATACAAATTTGCTACCTAAATGCGAGGGCGTATTCTGGATTGGATCTTGGAACAGCAAAAGGTCACTCGGGGAAAAACTGGAATGAAGTCTAGAGTTTGGTTAACAGTTCTGTCTCACTGTCAATCTCTTAATTTTAGCAAATGTTCCTGGTCATGTAAGATGTTAACTTTAGGAGAAGCTGGGTGAAAAGTATATGGGAACTCCAATCATTTTAACAACTTTTCTGAAATAACATTCTATTCAGATTATTCAATAAAAAATAATTCTAGGGGCGCCTGGGTTAAGCCTCTGCCTTCAGCTCAGGTCATGATCCCAGGGTCCTGGGATCAAGCCCCACATCGTAGCATCGTCAGGCTCTCTGCTCAGCAGGGAGCCTGCTTCCCTTCCTCTCTCTCTGCCTGCCTCTCTGTCTACTTGTGATACCTGTCTGTCAAATAAACAAAAAAAAATCTTTAAAAAAAAAATTCTAAAATAACTTTTTCTTCAAAGTAAGCTCCAAGCCCAATGTGGGGCTTGAACTCATGTCCCTGAGATCAAGAGTCTCATGTTCTACCAAATCAGCCAGCCTAGGTACTCCTAAAAAAACTTTATTTTTATAAAAAAGAACAAAGAGTAAAAATTAAGTAAAATAAATATTTTGTATACCATATTTAAAATACAATTACATTTGTAATTAAATAAATATAATTTTATTTTAAAATGAGGTTAATTTATTAACCCTTAATTCTTAAATAGGTGTCTAATACTGTTTTACAAAATGGGAAGTAAGCCACCCCTCTGCTCAGTGTGATGATCTCTAGGAAAAGCATCTGTGCAACTGAGTTGCAAGCTAAATAACCTGCTTTTCCCAGATAAACTACGGTTATTGATACTTGGGCATTTGGGAGACATTTCCTCATTTCTGAAAAATGAACAAAGTCTGTCACTTCAAGGAGAAGAACGACTGCAGCCAATGATAAATTCTGAGCTTTTAAATTTTGGAAACCTTCAATCTACCACTGTGAGCTGGACAGCTCCTCAGTCCTTAAAGACTTTCTGATGAGACTGGCAGTATATTAACAAATGTGGCTTATTAATGAAATTAGCCAATATTAGATCTATATAACCCAGTAAGCTAGCATTTTCCAAATGACTAATGCATGGTGTTATAAATCATGTATACTGATACAAAAAAAATTCATTCAAAGTACAATTGCTAAAGACTTTGATGTAATAATTCAAAAACTTTATGATGTGGTCCCAGATCCTGTTTTGCACCAAACTTTAAGAAACTATCAGCATTAGGGACACCTGGGTGACATAGTTGGTTAGGAGTCTAACTCTTGGTTTCGGCTCAGGTTGTGATCTCAGGGTCGTGAGATCGAGCCCTACACTGAGCTCCGCACTCAGTGTGGGGTAGGCTTGAGAGTCTCTCTCCCTCTGCCCCTCCCCCTCCCCCTGCACATGCTCTCTCAAACAAATAAATCAATCTTTAAAAAGAAAGAAAGAAAGAAAGAAAGAAAGAAAGAAAACAAGAGAAAAGAAAAGAAAGAAACTACTACCATTCATATTTTGGTGTAGTATCACAGAGTGATGTCCAAAATTATATAAACAACTACTAGGATACTCCTTCCTCTCCAACTCCATAAATGTGTGAGGCTAGATTTTTTTCATATAATTCAATCAAAATAATGTATCAAAATAGACTGAACAGAGAAGCCGACCTGAGATCCAGCTATCTTAAGCTTGACACTACAAAGATAAAATCACAATATGGCAACCCCTCTTAACTAGTTTTGCTTCCCATGGTTTCAGTTACCGGCAGCTAATCACAGTCCAGCAGCAGATTACCCTCCTCCTGCCCCACAGCGAGGCCAACAGCAGTCTGACACCACATCACAACGCCTACATCATTCCACTCACTTCCTCTCATCGCATAGGCATTTTATCATCTCACATCATCACAGGAAGAAGGGAGGAACAGTACAGTAAGATATTCTGGGAGAGAAACCACATTCACATAACTTTCACTATAGTGTATTGTAGTAATTGTTCTATTACTAGTTATTGTTGTTAATCTCTTACTGGGCCTAATTAATAAACTAAACTTCACCACAGGGATGTATGTATAGGACAAAACACAGTATGTAGAAGGTTTGGTACTATTATCTGGGGCTTCAGGTATCACTGGCTGTCTTGGAATGTAACCTCCACAGATAAATGGGATTACTGTACTACTCTCCCCACTAATTTTTTCTGGGAGGAAAATACAGTTATTTACATTATATTAACATGTAATAGGCTTATTATTATTATTTCAAAGTGAATTAATAAATATTTTAAACTGCTCTGTTTTAGATCCCACATCATCTGTTTTGACTCTTATTGCAGGTAAGTGAAAGATTCTGTTTAATTTCTAGATTCTATCTTGCAATAATTATATCTTTGTTATCCAAAAAAAAAGTTCTCAGTTTTAATTTCTTACACTATAACCAACAGTTATGACCCACTCAATAATTGAACAGGGTTGCAAAGAGGTCCTGGTAACAAAATGTTTAAGGATAGTTGATGTAGGGTCATGTGCACACAAGCTTCATTTCTGCAACAGGGGAAAAAAAAGGTCAGATTCTTACTAACAGTGGCTCCAAAATAGCAAAGCTCTGCAGAGGCTGATATGCAGTGAAGTGGATTAAGTTCTGACTTTAGTTAGTTTGTACCCTGATTTTTTTACTCTTAGAGAGAGAGAAAAAAAAAAAGATGAAACCACAAAATCACTGAAACCTTACGCCCTGGGTTTGGCAAACCATTAAGCCAGCCCTCCGAGACTCCTGCCTCTGTGGCCTATAGGCAGCTTCCCAGACTATCGCCACCTCCACCCATTGCTAATGTTGGCTCACTTTCTATCTGATTTTCCCATTTCCTTCTCCAGGGATAAGAGCCCAAAACAAAAATGGAGACGCAGGACCATGAAAAATAACTGGTTTTGGGGCGCACCTGGCTGGCTCATGTGACACTTAATCTCGGGGTCCCGAGTTCAAGCCCCACATTGGGCATGGAGCCTACTTAAACACAAAAACAAAACACCTGGTTTGAATTCAGAACAACTAACCATCTCTGGCCCCAAATGGATGTGCTTTGCTGTCGACTGGACCAAAATCAGTTTCTCTGAGTGCTAGTGTTTCTTCCATAAGTACCATCTAAAGTTTTCCATGTTTTGTTTACTGTGCTAGCAAACCAACATCACATACGCATTGCTAATGGCTACTCTCCAAAGAAAACTGAAAACAATCTCCTGAGAGACAACTAGTTTCTACTTGGCTAAATCTTGTATACTTTCTACCTTTTCAAACGTTCATCTCCCAACACAGCTTGGAATACCTGTTTTGTGACTTACCCACACATGCCTTCTTATCACATCAGATGAAGGATGGCTTCTGGAAGGTTGTCGTTTCAGAAACTAAACACACAGGTCCCTATACCACAATACAGCTTTATTTCATAGACTTGGGGACTGTGGGGTGTAAGGCAGGGAAGAGCCAGAGGCGTCTCTGAAGAGAATAATGCATGTTATCAGTCTCAACCCCTGACTGTGTGTTAAGTCAGACAAGCTGGATGGTGAATAAAGTTCCTTGGAGCCAGAGTGGTGGGATAAATTCTAAATCCTGGCATTAGATGAATAAGAGAAGCCTGAGGGAAAACAGAACTAAAAAACTTTCTATGGTACTGGCAGATAAAGTAGAAATCATTTTTCTTTTAAGATCAATTTACACATTTAGAATTATATCCACCTACTAATTCTACCAGAAATGTGAGCAAATTAGGTTGTGTGTAAGTGGGGCCCATGTAATTCTTATCAGTTACCATGGTGTCACCAAGGCCTCAAGGCTACTGGATTATCCTGTCTATTAAGGTTTAAATTGGTTTGATCTGTCATCTTGTATCTAGGGAAAACATGCATCCTCCCACTCTCTTCGGATATTCTTAGGATCTTTCATTTATTAGTTGCTTCTCTCTTCAATTCTTTTGGTTGTATGGATTTCATAACCTGCACTGTCACTCATCTTTAGCACACACTGTCCATAAACATGGCATTCTATCTGCTGGGGCCCCATGATGGATACCAACTCAGATTCTGCCACCGATGCAAAGGTGCAGGCCATTTCAAACCTTTACAGAAGGTTTCGGGATGGGGAGGTACCAGGAGAGTTTGGGTGTGAAGGAAGGGTGTGAAATCTCAACACAGCACAGTAAATGACTTCTGTAATAGATAATCAGCCATCTATCTTTTCTGGAGTCTGTGGGAACTTCATCAGCTATCTGTTCCCCTGAAGGTCCTGAATGGTTAAGAACTCTCTGAAGTTTTATGTCAAATTTATGTATGTGCATATATGTAATTTTTCTAGGAGGCAGGTCCATAATTTTTATCTGATTTTCAAAGGCCTCGGAGAAGCAAGAAAGGTTAAGACCTACTTTATATTTAGATGAACACCAAAGCACACTCTAATAACAAGATGAAATCACTGTCTCTCTACCAGATAATCTAATCAGTAATAGGGAAGAGGGATATGCAAATTAAAATTATAAGACATATCATTTCACACCTCTGAGACTGGCAACACTGAGTCTGCCAAGGACTAGAGAAACAGAACTCTCACTTGCTGCTAGACTGAGTAACCATGTTGAAAAACAAATCGTAGGGATGCCTGGGTAGCTCAGTCAGTTAAGCTTCTGCCATTGCTCAGGCTGTGTTCTACGGTCCTAGGATCGAGTCCTGTATCAGCTCCTTGCTCAGTGGGAAGCTTGCTTCTCCCTCTGCCTGTTGCTCCCATTGCTTGTACTCGCTCTCTCTCTGACAAATAAATAAATAATATCTTTAGAAAAGGAAAACAAATTTCCCTAATCTTTTTTTAAGTAGATTTTATTTTTAAGTAATCTATCCACCCACTGTGAGCCTCAAACCTACAACTCAGAGATCAAAAGTCGCTTGCTCTACCAACTGAGCCAGCCAGGCACCCCTAAATCACCATAATCTTCCTCGGTTAACATTTAAATATATTCTATCCTTAGCAAATTCATTCTTAGAGAAATTTTTCAAACTGATTTTTGTATTCCAATGGACCCCTAGTCAATTTAGTGGGTCACAAAACCAGTATTTTATTTTAATGAAAGAGAAGAGAATAGAATGTTATATTTTTACCTCACTACAAACAAGTATTGCATTTTACCTTATTATACATTAATAAAATTTTTTCTCTAAATAGCATGTGCATGTGCACTGGGGTCATAATGAAAATGATTTCTTAATATGGGCTCACTTTCCAGAACAGTGACCTGGGCAAGCTTTTATGTAGGTACAGGAGGAAACATGTATGGGAATATTCACAAAAATATTTTTCCAAAAGCAAAAAACTGGAAACAATGTAAAAAAAAAAAAAAAAAAAAGTAAGACTGTGGCATACTCATACAATGGAACATAATAAAGCAGCAAATATGAATGAACCAATGCTAATGTGTCAACACCAATCTCTCAAAATAATGTTGAATGAAAAAAGTGAGGGAAAAATATATATCATAAGACAGCATTTATTTCAAGTTTAAAGACAAGGAAAACTAAATAATGATTGTCTAGGGGTACTCATACAAGTGATAAAAATTATAAGGAAAAGTAAGAGAATAACAAAAACATAAATTAAGATGGTGGTTACTCACCTCTCTAGGATGGAAAGGGGATGCAATACAGGAGGGTTCACAGGGAACTTTCTGGTTGAGTAATGGACTCTTTTTTAAGCTGGGAGGAAGTGTGAGGGTGTGTGTTCTGTGTGTATCTCTTATATGTACGTTACACATATTTTTTTTTTTGTAAGTAGAAGTATCTTGTAATGAACAGGAAAACAAAGCTGTCACTAAAATCAGTTTAATGACAACAGCTTTCAAGCACTTTTGCTGATCACCAACACTCATGAGCTCCCTTGAGTCCAGATTTGACCTCTAATATTACTCCCCACTAAAAGGAATAAGGACTCCTAGACTTGGAGGTGACACCAAGGCTTGGGGCAAGAAAACAATTAAGACTGTTCTGGCACCTTCTAGCACTGCCAGAAAGCAAGAATACCTAAGTCAGTCTGACTTGGACAAAGGGAAAGGACAGAACAAAGTGGTCAGCTTAAAGACAAAGCCATTAGACTACGACAACTACAGCATAAAAAAAACAACAACAAACAAAACAAAACAAAACAACAACAACAAAAAACCCATGGCTAAGTGAAACAAACTAACTTTGTAAAAATAATTTAGCATCACAAATGGGATGTCCGGAGGTTCTAAAATGGGTTTTTGATTATGACAAGAAAATAGCAGCTCTCTTTTCCTCCAACTCAGTGATGCCAAAAGGGAGCATAAGATAAAGACAAAAACAGCAGATACAGTAACAACTTTTCTCTAGCAGATTAAAATCCCCTCCCTCCTACTTTTCTATTAGCTGCAAAAAATCAAGATGATTGGAAATTAGCACCAGTTTACCCCCAAGCCAGAGCGTAATAAGTTGTATATTTTATCTGTTAAGTGTTTATCTTGTTTAGTGTTTAGAAGAACAAGCCACATTAAATTTTAATTAATGTTTAATATTTAAACATTAATTTTCAGTAAACAAATTAAATATTAAACCACAGAAATGATATAGGCAAAATGTTTAAAAGTTGGATATAAGGGGCGCCTGGGTGGCGCAGTTAGTTAGGCATCCGACTCGTGGTTTCAGCTCACGTCACGATTGCAGGGTCGTGAGATCGAGCCCCTTGTCGGGCTCTGCATTGAGTGGGGAGTCTGCTTGGGATTGTCTCTCTCCCTCTGCCTCTCCCCACTCATGTGCGATCTCTCTCTCAAATAATTAAACCTTTAAAAAAAGTTGTATATAAAACTTTTTAAAAAGCAATAATAAACAGCAGTTCATTGTCTACATGGTCTCTAGTCTCTAGTCTCAATTCAATTTCTTGAATGTTAAGAGAAATTTCTGACTTTCAAACACACCCCCCATTCCCCAATTGTCTTCCTATAATCAACCATTTGTTAATTCAACAACTATTTATTGAGTGCCTATTTTTTAACATACCCTGTTCTAAGTGCTGCTGCTACAGAGGTAAGTAAACAAAGGCTGGCTTCCACGGCCTTGGGGCTTATGAGCTCATCATATAAATATGGCCCTGTATACATTAATATTACCCAACCACAGCAGTGAAATTCTGGGTTTCAGTCACAGATTCAAGTCCCCATAAATGCCTCCTAGAATGATAATGGCTGTCAGTGTTATACAGGTTGCTGCTTTGGGACGAGAGGTATAGCAGGAACTATAATTCTCATTTCAAAACACGATCTTAGGTCTGATATTACAAAAAACTTAGGAAAAGAATAATGATATGAAAAGCTCAAAGAATGAAAATAACATTTACAATACACAACAGAACTGCCAAGGCACCTGTACCCTCCATAAATACGCTGCAGAAAATAACTGAACACACGGCCACGTTCTCTACTTGTCTGGTTTCTTTCTGAATTTCTCATGTTTGTTCCTTTTTGGTTCCCTTGGTTTCCTTGTATTTGTTTTCAGAACTTTTGTTATTTCTTTGCTCTCTTCCTTCTCCTATTCTGCAGCGTGTCGCTTACAGCAGAGGCTGGAAGTGTGGCCTAAGAAAAACAAGTCAAAGAGCCTGTCTTGACCAAAAATTCCCATACTTTCAGGAAGTTATTTTGTAAGATGAAGAAAGCTCAGAAAAAACCAAAGTATTCAATGAAGTTCTTCTTTCCCAGAGGGCTTTTCCTAGCATCGGACACTCGCATGTTCCTACAGTGCCTGACCTCTACAGATTAGGGGATGACAGGCACACAGGACAGTCCTGGTCACTACTGGCTTGTCCTGTTCCCACTTGTCTGCCCTGCAGGCCTCAAGGCGTAAGTGGCCTTCATGCCAGAAGCCACATCTACCCGCAGACCGAGGTGGAGCAGCTGGGCCAGGGTGCAGCCCCGGCAGTGCTGATGTCAACACTGTGTTGAAAGACCAGCAAAGGAGAACTTAAAATACAGCACACCGCTCTTTTAAAGACTCAAACTCCTGTCTTGCTTCCAGACAAGGCAATCCTATTGGCTGGATTCTCCGGGACAGTCCCAACTTGTTAACTTTATACTCTTTAAGTATTAACTTATTTAATATTAACATTTATTAACATTCAACTTATTTCTTATACCACTGTAATACCCACCTGGTATATAAAGCTGCAAATTAAAAAATCAGGTGGCACCATAATGGAGCTCATCTCCATCTACAGCACACACTGGGAGCTGCAGTACCTTCCACAAGAGCCCTCTGGGCTCTTCACAGCTATGCTTACAAGCAAACATATAGTTCAGTTTACAAGAAGGGAAAGAAGTACTTCACTGTAAGACTATAGTTCACCGTGGGCCCCACTAACGGCTGTAAACCTTCCACTCTGTGGGATGTTTTAAAGAGAGAAGACACTAACTCTTTTTTTTAAACCATGGTGTTACATGGCACCAGAGGCAAGGGCAGGGGCAGATCTTGTGGCAATGGAGGGTCTTGGAACCATACAAGCAAACGGCTGGCTCCACGATCCGGCTGTTTGCCTCTAATGACCTCTTGGTGAATGAGCGGAAAAACCTGAATGCACAAACCACCACAATGAAACCGATGAAACATCTGGCCAGCTTCATCCAGACCCAAAATGTTGTTGCTGTTCTTTAAGTAGACTCCCATCCAGCAAAGAGCCCAATGTGGGGACTGAACTCACGACCCCAAGGGTAAGACCTGCGCTGAGATCAAGAGCTGGACCTTTAACCAAGTGAGACACCTGGGCATCCCAGGCACAAAATGTTTTGTCTAATGCTCTTTACCCTGACACTAGAGTCAGGTTTGGTACAAATCCAAATGGGATTTTTTTTTCCTTCTTTCTTTTTAAAGATTTTTAAAAATTTATTTGACAGACAGAGATCACAAGTAGACAGAGAGCCTGATACGGGGCTCAATCCCAGGACCCTGGGATCACGACCTGAGCTGAAGACAGAGGCCACCCAGGTGCCCTGGTTTTTTTTTTTTTTTTTTTTTTTCAAGTTTATTTAGAGAACAGTATAACAAAAGGATGAGAAGGAAATCTTTAAAACAGCGAGATGACTTCATGTACAAAAGTCTGAACACAAATGAACCATTTTGTGGCTCCCTCTTCTGACATATGTCCTGCCTTATAACCTGCTTATTAATACTTATTGTTCATCTCGCACAACTGGGAAACTGGAAAATGCAGGAAGCTTTTCACCCATGCAAAGCTGGTGTTTGGGCAGGATATCTTCTTCTGGCAACTGCCCAGAACTGCTCAGCACTGACACATGGGGAACTCATGTGAGCTCCCCAAAGATCCCCACTCATGCATTTAATAACTATGCCCAGATGAACTATTATGAGCCAAGTGCAAGACTGAGAATGGTATGCCAATTCAGGGAGCTCACGGTCTAGCAGGGCAGAACAGAGGTGAAAAAATAAAGTTGACCTGAGTGCCACAGAAGACTCAGAGAGGACGACAGGTGGAGCCAAGGAGACTGGAGAGGTCATCTCCTGAGGCTCTTTCGTATATGTTTTAAGTTTTCCATAACAAAAATATTTTTTTTAAAAAAAGGACTCTGAGATGGGACGTCTGGGTGGCTCAGTGGGTTAAGCCTTTTCCTTCGGCTAAGGTCATGGTCTCAGGGTCCTGGGATCGAGCCCCACAACAGGCTCCCTGCTTAGCAGGGAGCCTGCTTCTCTCTCCCTCTCTTTCTGCCTGCCTCTCTACCTACTTGTGATCTCTCTCTGTCAAATAAATAAAATTTAAAAAATAAATAAATAAAAAAGGACTCTGAGATCTCGATGTTTCACTGGCATCAGCACTTTCATTTTTCAATAATTTAAACAAAGTAAGAGTTAAATGTAACAAAATATCCCAGTACTTCCACTATCCCGTCTTGCTTTATGAAGACCAAGACACTTACGTAGCCAATGAGCTAATGTATCACATTTAAGGTTTGGATAAAAATAGGTAGATCAGAAACAGAAGTTTTATATATATATATATATATATATATATATATATATATATGTAATGCAAATAAACATGTGTTGCTCAAAAGTCAAAAGTAAATATAGTTCTCCTTTATAAAGTAAAATGAGACTGATTTCATTAGACACAGAGAACTTTTTTTTAATTGGAATAATAATAACAATAATAAAAGAAGCTTAAGGCACATACGGCTATTACAGGCTTGGGCGGAGGTGGGCTTGTGCTTTACTCTATACATTTAGACTCACAGCTTTGCAGTGAATAGCCTACTTTTCTGCGATAATCCAAACACATACTATTGCTAGAGACATATGACCCCATGCTTGTTTCCCTGATTTCATTAGGCACAGAGAACTTTTTTAAAATTGGAATAATAATAATAATAAAAGAAGCTTAAGGCCCATACGGCTATTACAGGCTTAGGCAGAGGTGGGCTTGTGCTTTACTCTATACATTTAGACTCACAGCTTTGCAGTGAGTAGCCTACTTTTCTGCGATAATCCAAACACATACTATTGCTAGAGACATATGACCCCATGGCTTGTTTCCCCTAATGAAACTGGAAAAGCAATGACTGCAAACTGTCCATCAGACACAAAGGGGATTAGGAGGGGGAAATAGAACCAGTCTGTTCTCTAGGCAAAGGCAATCTATTCTCTATTATTCAGTCTCAAGAACTGGTTAAGGAGCCAGATCAGAATTTCGAAACTGGCCTGCTTTTGTTTGACCCCCACAATGTTTTTTTAAAAACAGGGGAAAAAATTCACACACAAACTCACATAAAATCCAGATCCCCAACATCTCTCGAGAAACGGTAAGATCTGGTAACATTTCATGAGGCAACAACTGATTGGTAGATATTGGGAGTTTGAGACTTCTGTCCTAGACTGATAAAAAGACAGACACATTGTTCTTGTGTCAATCAGGCAGAATTAATGCAACGGTAATAAAGGTGGTGATGGTGGGACTGTGTGTATGTGTGTGGGGGGGGTGTTCCTCTTAAAATTTTATTATTATTTTTTTAATTTTAAGTACAATCTACTCCCTAATGTGGGCTCAAAGTCATGACCCCAAGTTCAAGAGTCACTTGCTTTACTGACTGAGCCAGCCAGGTGTCCCCCCTTACAATTTTTAAAACTCTCTTTTTAATGCTATATATCCTGGCACTCAGACATGGCCATCATATATTTTGGGAGGCTTCATATATCATATATATCTTTAATATAAGGGTTATAGCCAACACTTCCTTAGGAGTCTTTAATTGGCATTAGACTCAAAAGAAACAGTCCATAAATCTTACTAGACAACATTAAAGATCAGTCTGCAGAAATCAACTCATTTGCAAAAGTACCTGCCCACAACAGAATTCAAGACAGGACCTGCTTTAGTTTATTTGTTTGTTCATTTATTAAGTATGTCCTATATATGAGCAAATACTGTGGCAAGTATAGAAAAAGGCACATTTTAGGACGGTAAAAACAAAGAGCTAAATATTCACATGGGCTTCACTGTAGTGCTACACAAGGTTTTTCAACCTGGGAACTGTCATTTCAAACTGGACAATTCTTTCTGGGGCGGGGGACTCTGTCCTGTTTAATACCGCAGGAAGTTTAGCAGCATCTCTGGCTTCTAGTCCCTGGATGCCAGTACTGGCCTTGCTTTTCCTGCACCCAGTCCTGCTTATGATATCTGCAGACACTGCCAATGTTCCCTGGGACATGCTACAAATTCAAACATTTTAAATAGTGTCACCAGAAACACATACAACTTCATAATTAGTGACATCTTTCACTGTATATATACACATATATAAACATATATATGTAAAATGACCAAATATTAGCTAATTAATGATCTAAGTAAATGAAAATGAGGACCTAAAAAAATAGTGATACCAAAGCAAACTAAGAAACTTAAAGATTTCTAGAAACTCAAATGAATTTTCTAAAGGTTAACATCTTCCTAAATCCTATGGTTAAGCTTCCTCTATAGCTGAGAAGTTCTTATTCTGCTAACTCGGGCTCTTTTCTGGATACACGTTTATATATTCCAATACATTCAAACATTAATATAGCCTAACATTCACGGGAAGAACCAGTTTCTGAGTCTCCCCACTCAGAAGTTTCTTTATACATTAGGATAAGCAGAGGAAAGCACAGTCAGTGAAGTTCCAGCCGGAGAGCATTGTCCTCTAATTCAAAGATTTCACTAGAGCATTCTCTTCCAATTCAAAGAGTTCACTGGAAGGAAAAGGTTGTAAATACAGGTTAGAACTAAACAGGTTTTTCATCAGTTTTAAGTTTCACCTCTTTGTTAACTCTGCCTCCTATTTTTCCAGATCATTTTATAATGTCCTTGTCCAAATATTCACTAGTAAATGAAGATCAACCTTTTTATTTAAGAAAGGGTCAAAGGGACCAAAAACTAATATTTATTGAGTCCTTCCGTGCCAGCGACTGTATCTCATTTCATCTCAAAACAGCTCTATGAGGTAGGAATTATGATCCCTATTTTACAGCTTAAAGAACTATGTAAAGCTAGGGTCTGAACCAGGCAGGACCGTCCAAGTCAAAAGCACATATAATTATACTCTACCTACTTCCAAAGAAGGAGCCAAGAGTAACATTAGTGAGAGCATTCTCTTCCCTTTACTATAAAATCCCAGAGGCTCAAAATAATGGTTATAATAAGAAGGGTCTTAATCCAAGGAGTCTAATGAAGAGCCAAGAATCTCTACAGAAATACAAATAATGTGTAAGGTTTCCATATCTGTTCACAAGTAACAATACCAGGCAGAAGGAACACACCCACGATTTCAAGACTCCAGCTGGAAGTGCTGAGTCAATAAAATTTCAGCTTCTGTCGAAGGGTCCAGATCAGTGGGACTTTCCCAGTTCTCTAGGAAGCAATATATAGTCGCCTGCAAAAATGGTTCCAAATCCCAATCAGGACTACACAGTGTTTAAAAACTCAAGACCAGGCACAGAGTACCAGTATCTTCCTCATGAAAGAATCAACACAAAACCCAAGAGAGGTTAAGGTATGCCTTAACCCAAGGGTTTCATGTCTAGAAGTCAGTCTACTTTTTCAATTTCTCGCAAAGTTCATTCAACTTTTTCTTCCAGGTTTTGTTTCATGAAAAAAGTTAAAGCCACCACTTTAATTTTTTTTAGAGTTTTTATTTATTTATTTGACAGAGAGAGAGAGAGAGCAAGCAAGAGAGGGAATACAAGCAGGGGGAGTGGCAGAGGAAGAAGCAGGCTTCCCACTGAGCAGGGAGCCCAATGTGGGGCTTGATCCCAGGACCCTGGGACCACGACCTGAGCCGAAGCCAGACACTTAACTACTGAGCCACCCAGGTGCCCCAAGCCACCACTTTTTTTTTTTTTTTACACGAGAGTGTTAACTTTTCCTTCTTGCCCCTGTCTCCCACATTTTTAAAAGCGGGCGCGCACACACACGTGTGCATACATACACTCACATACACACTTCCAATGCCTGGATGAATCCTAAATAAACCAGAACACATTCGTCAGGGAGAGGAAAATAAAAGCCTCACCAAGAAAACATTTTAGGTCCAAAATTCTAAAGGCAAACTGTTAACTAATTGTAAAGGGGAATTCATTTTATCAACTGTAACATAAAGAAAAAAGTTCATGACTCATTGTTTTAAAGGAATTCCCAGGCATGGAATCGGATCACAGGCTGAATTTACAGTTTAGGAACTGAAACAACTCTAGTCTGGGGATAAAACAGGGATGATGCACCGGACACAGTTCTGCTGGAGCAGCTGCTTCCATCTGTCCACTTTCCTCCCTTCCTCTCAAAACTACTTCAAGGTCTGGATTTATCAGCTCCATGTGCTAACTGAAAAGAAGGCATATTTCCCAGGCCATCTAATTTATGGAAATTAGATGATGACCCATTTCAGCACTCACAAACAGATGTTAAATTGGCCAAAGTACATTTAAATAATCTCATCCCATTCATTCCTGCTAATGCTCACAGATTTTTCTTTTTTGGATCTTTCTTCCCACAAAATGACTGGTCATACATTGTTTTATAAATATTAGGAAGGTTGCTTTACTCTGAAAAAAAAAAAAAAGAAAGAAAGAAAGAAAAGAATTGGAAAAGAAGGAAGCTTTCCGAAAGAATTTCCATATGGCAGGCATTAAAAACTCCCCTAGGTGGGGCACCCTGGTGGCTCAGTCTGTTGAATGTCTAAGTCTTGGTCTTGGCTTGGGTCATGGTCTTATGGGTCACAGGACTAAGCCCAGAGTTGGACTCCACACTCAGTGGGGAGTCTGCCCAAGATCCTCTTCCTCTGCCACTCCCCCCCACTTCTTCTTGTGCTCCCTCTCTCTCTTTCTCAAATAAATAATCTCAAAAATGAAATAAAACAAACAAACAGAAAAAAACCCACACTCCCCTAAGCTGTTGGCTGAGCTTCCACTCTTGGTGGAAGACCAAGAGTGGAAGGTCAGGTCATGATCTCAGGGTCAGGAGATCGAGCCCCACACTAGGCTCCAATCTTGGCATGGAGTCTGCATGGGATTCTCTCTCTCTCTCTCCCTCTGCCCCTCTCACTTGTGCACTCTCTCTAAAATAAATAAATAAATATTTAAAACAACAACACACACACACTCACACACACACACACAAACAAACAACAACAACCACCCAAAAAATTCCCCTAAGCTGGGAACGCTGGGTTCTTTTCCTTTGTGACCCTCTAAACTCACAGAACAAGAGAGGCACAGTCTGAACTCCAGCAGGAGAAATACACTATATTGTATTTTTCCCCTTAAGATTGTTCAAAACAGAGAGAGAGATTCTTTAGAGAGAACAATCTTTAGCTACGAAGTTATTCTGTCCTTTACAAGGGAAGCCCTGACCTCCCCTCTACAATTCACCCACCCTAGCAGGAACCACCATTTCTATTTAGGAAGAAAATTCTATTAAGTTTTATCACCTTTCTAAATACGAAGCTGTCTCTACAAACATATTTTTTATCAGAGAGCAAAAAGGTAAATAATCTAAATGTCTTTATAGGGAACTGGCTCTATAAGATATAGAACATTCAAAACAGAACACTATGCAGCCATTAATGAGAGTATCAGATAAATCTACACACACTAACATGAAATGGTGTAGTGAATGCATGCATTTTATATTTTTAAGCAGAAATGACAAATTTCAGGAAAATAGGCTTAGAGGATACTATTTATGTAAATAAAAACAATTTTATATGTGGGAGAAAATATCCCATACACAGATACCTATACACAGATACTAAATACTCAGGGAAAGGTCTAGAACAGAGCTGTCCAACCGAAATATAATGAGAACCACAAATGGGAGTCACATACAGAATTTAAAACTAGAAAAAGCACATTAAAGATTGTAAGGTAAAATGAATTTTAATCATCGATTCTATTTAACCAACATGTTACCACCTTACTAGAGTAAACAGACATAAAAACTACTGAGCTAGTCTGCTTATGATTTTCTTACTAAGTCTTTAAAACTTAGTGTATTTTACACTCAGAAGGCATGGGAACCTGGACCCCCCACATCTCAGGTGCTCAGCAGCTACACGTGGCTGTGGATACTGTACTGGACAAAGAAGCCCAAGAGAGAGAAATGTCGCACTATTAACGTCCATTTCATCTTCTTCATCTTTTAGCATTATTTGATTTTCTTAAATAGCCAGGTATTACACCTTCATGACACTTTAAAAAAAAAATACTTTATTTATTTATTTGACAGAGAGAGAGATCACAAGCAGGCAGAACAACAGGCAGAGAGAGAAAGGGGGAAGCAGGCTCCCTGCTGAGCAGAGAGCCTGATGTGGGGCTCGATCCCAGGGCCCTGAGATCATGACCCGAGCCAAAGGCAGATGCTTACCCCACTGAGCCACCCAGGCACCCCACTTCATGACACTTCTAAAAAACCCTGAAGTGTCCATATATAAAAATTAATCCAACATAGCACAAATCTAAACTTTAGCCATGAACCATAAGGGTTTTTTTAAAAAAAAAGAGACAAAGTTTCTCAGCCTTAAGATAGGCAGATTTCTTATGACACAAAAAGCACAAACCATAAAAGGAAAAAACATAAACTGAACTTCACCAAAATTTTAAATTTCTGCTCATCAAAACACACCAGAAAAAGGTAAACAGGCAAGACAAAGACTGGGAAAAATACTCATAACATTTATATCTGACAATGTACCTATATCTAGAATATATAAAGAACTTCTACAAATCAACAACAGAATGATGACCAACCCAATACAAAGTGAGCCTGGAAGAGACACTTCACAGAAGAAGAGAGAAAAATGGTCTATCAGCACACAAAAGGATGTCATCAGCGTTAGTCTTCAGAACAATGCAATCTAAAACCACAAGAGATAGCATTTCACATCCACTAAAATAACAACACCAAATGTGGGCAAGGAAATGGACCAAGTGGAATCCTCATACACTGGCTGCAGGGACATAAAATCGTACAATCATCCAGGAGAACTGTCTGGCAGTTTGTTATAATATTAAAAAACACATTTGGGGCGCCTGGGTGGCTTAGCTGGTTGAGAGATTATCTTCAGCTCAGGTCATGATCCTAGAGTCCTAGGATCGAGTCCCGCATCAGGCTCCCTGCTCAGCAGGGAGTCTGCTTCTCCAGCTGATCTCTCTCTCTCTCATTCTCTCTCTCTCTCAAATGAATAAATAAAACCTTAAAAAAATATTAGAAACACATATACCCTGTGCTGTAAAAATCCCATTCCTAGTATCTACTTACCCAAGAGAAATAAAAACATATTAAAAGACCCGGAAACAACCCAAACGTCCATCACTAGGATGGATGGATAAACTGGTATATTCTCATACTATGGAAATAAAAATGAATGAACTACTGATAGACACAACAACACAGATGAGTCCCAGAATCACTATGCTGAGTGCAAGAAGATAGGCACAAAAGAGTTATACAACAGATGATTTGATTTATATTAAGTTCTGGTACAAGCAAACCTAATCCATCATAATAAAAATGAGCGGCTGCCTGAGGCCGAGGGTGTTGAGGGGGTGGGGAAAAAGAATCAACTGGAAGGCACATGATGGAACTTTCTGGGGTGATGGACTCACACTAGGTCTTATTCTGGGTAGTGGCTACATGGATGTATACAACTGTCAGAATTCACTGACCTGAACATTGAAGGCCGCTGTGAAAACTAAGCTATCTCCTGCCACGAGGGTCACGTGCTACCAGGAACACAAAGGGACTACCTAATGGACACTATTTGAGACATCTTTTGAATAGATGAAGACAGAAAATAATGAAGCAGGGAATATGGAGAACTACCACTAAAATGCTCTCCATCATTTTTTCCACTATACTGATGTGAGTCATCACAAATGTCTTCAACGTACTTTCCTATAGTTTTGTAATTTATAAGTGAGTTGAAGGAATACTAATTGCAACTAAAATGAACTTTATCTTTCTGAAATTTTGCTTTATTTATATCTCACCCCTTCTTGAATATTTTTAGTGAATGTCCGTTTAACAAGGCATCTAGCTGAAATTACAGCAACAACAAAGAAAGGGGGGGTTAGGGAGGAGAGGAAGGAAGGAAGCGGGGGAGGGAAGAAAGAAAGAAGGAAAGAGTGGCAGAGAAGATAAGAAATGAAGTATGAGAGAAGATCTAGAAGGGACTTCCCATGTTCAAGTGCAACCTAGTCAATTTAGTTTCAAAGGAGGAAAAACATGAAGCCACTAACTGTGTTCATAAAGGAAAGTCAGGGAAGTCACTTAAAAAATCCAACAGTTTATTTCTCCACTGCCCCTCCCCACAGGTTCACTCAGTTCTATTTTTTTTTTTTTACAGTAAAAGCCATAAGAAAATCCCCCAAAGCAACAAAGAGACAGCACCCCAAATTGCCTTAGCAATAGGAAAACATGCCAAGTAGCAGAATATTTAGCTCACATCCCCGCCACATCTCCTACATCTATCGCATCTACTCCACACAGGAAAATTTTACTAATAGTCACCGGTCACAGCTTGAACACTTTGATAACAGGACACCTTCTAGTTCAGAATCCCTCAGACACATTTTAACCTGGTACCTATGCTAAATGGGAGAAAACAACTGAAAAGGTTATCCGTAAGGAAACCCAAAGTTAAGTGCAGGAAAGGCTGAGAGAATGCCATGTGCTTCCTGACTGGGAAACAAGGCTTCCAGGCACACATCAAAGCTTTTGCTCACTCCGACAGGAATGTGCACTGCGAAATGCACTGCTGTAACAACAGTTCTACCAAAGGACAAGTCAACCTGAAATAAAGGAAATAGTAGGAGTTGCAAAATAAGTCTTCTGGAATGAGTAAGGAACTTCCCACATGTCTGTGCTTGAACTACAGTATGATTAAGCTGAAATAAAATGTCATTCCAATCATAAAATAGATATTACAGTCTGTTTCCGAGGTCAATTACTTGCCGAACAGCTGCGGAACCAAAAGCACTCCCCTTTTAAGATGAAGACTGGTAGAACAGATATAACCAAAAAGGTAAGAATGAACTCTCCATAGATCAAAAGTCTACCCAAGGCTTTTAAAAACTGGTGATCATTAATAAAAGCTATTCATTTATTCATTCGACAAATGCCTATTAATTATTTACCATGTATCAGATTGGACATATAAAAGAAAAGATACAAGGTCTATGCCCTCAAGTTCTCAGCTCAGTGGTAGAGACTAATATGTAAACTGAATGAGTACAGTAACTGCTAAAATAAAGACTTTTAACAAATGCAGCTCAAGAGGGGTACTGAGATTTTTAGATGAAGACACAGAAACTGACTCTCACTAACTTAGACAGAAAAGGAGTTTATTTAAAAGACACTGAGGGGGGGCGCCTAGGTGGCATAGTCAGTTGAGCATCTGACTCTTGGTTTCAGCTCAGGTCATGATCTCAGGGTCATGAGATCAAGGCCCACACTGGGGTCTGTGCTTTGTACTTAATCTGCTTGGGTTTCTCTCTCCTTCTCCCTTTGGCCTCTCCTCTCCTCTTTCTCTCTTCCCCTTCACCCTAAATAATAAAAGCTTTATTTATTTATTTTAGATTTTGTTTATTTATTTGATGGAGAAAGATCACAAGTAGGCAGAGAGGCAGGCAGAGAGAAAGGAGGAAGCAGACTCCCAACTTGAGCAGAGGGCCCAATGTGGGACTCAATTCCAGGACCCCGAGATCATGACCTGAGCTGAAGGCAGAGGCCCAACCCACTGAGCCAGCCAGGTGCCCATAATAAAAGCTTTTAAAAAATATATTGATGGGCGGCTCAGTGGGTTAAGCCACTGCCTTCAGCTCAGGTCATGATCTCAGGGTCATGGGATCGAGCCCCGCATTGGGCTCTTTGCTTAGCGAGGAGCCTGCTTCTCTCTCTCTGCTTGCCTCTCTACCTACTTGTGATCTCTCTCTGTCAATAAAATAAATAAAATATTTAAAAAAAAAAGATATTGAGAGGAAAAGAAGGAATATTGGGCCTTACAGGTGTCCTCAGAATATATACCAAGACAGATCATAAAACTAATGTCAACAAATTTAAAAGTTTGAAATCATGAAGAGTATGCTCTCCAACCAATGCAAATATATGCAAATGCAATACATAAAGCAAGCAGAAGGAAATAATAATGAGCAGAAGTCAATGAAATCAGAGAAAAGCCAATATATACAAAAACTAACTCAAAATGAAACTGAGCTAGTTCTTTAAAAAGCAGTAAAACTGAAAATTTTCTAGCAAGACTGACACAAAAAGAGAAGACACAAATTACTGATATCAGGAATGAAATGAGTCATCACTACAAACCTTACAGACATCAAAAGGATCATAAGAGAATGCTATAGAATCTTACTCACATAAATAATACAGATAAAACGGGCCAATTCCTCAAAAACACAAACTACCATAACACATCCATTCTGAAATAGATTATCTGATGAGCCCTGTAACTATTAAGGAAAGAGAATTTATAATTAAAAAAACTATCAAAAAGGAAATATCCAGGTGGTTTCCAGATGGTTTCATTGGAGAATCTATTAATTTATACAATCTCTTCCAGAAAACTGAAGAGAAGGGATACCAAAATGATACAAAGATAGTACAGAAACAAAACAAAGGAAGAAAGAAAACTAATACCAACATCTCTCATAAAAAAATATACACTTGGGACGCCTGGGTGGCTCAATTGGTTGAGCAGCTGCCTTCAGCTCAGGTCATGATCCCAGCGTCCTGGGATCGAGTCCCACATCGGGCTCCTTGCTGAGCAGGGAGCCTGCTTCTCCCTCTGCCTCTGCCTGCCATTCTGTCTGCCTGTGCTCGCTCTCTCCCCCTCTCTCTCTCTCTCTGATAAATAAATAAAATCTTAAAAAATATATATAGGGGTGCCTGGGTGGCTCGGTGGGTTAAAGCCTCTGCCTTGGGCTCAGGTCATGATCCCAGGGTCCTGGGATCAAGCCCTGCATCGGGCTCTCTGCTCAGCGGGGAGCCTGCTTCTCCCTCTCTCTCTGCCTGCTTCTCTGCCTACTTGTGATCTCTGTCAAATTAATAAAAATAAAAATCTTTAAAAAATATATATATATATATACACTTAAAATATTCACAAACAGAACTCAACAATAATAAAAAGAATTACACAACATGACCAAGTGGGTTTTACTCCAGGGATAAAAGGCTAGTTCACTATTTGAAAATTAATCAATGTTTACTGGTTTGAGAATAGACATAGAGATCAAAGGATAGAGCTGAGAGTCAAAAAATAAGCCTAATTAAAATCAAATGATTTTTAACAAAGTTATCAAATTCAATGGGGGAAATAATATACTCTTTTTCAAATATGGCACTGGGACAACTGGATATCCACATGCAAAGAAGGAAGGTAAACCTTCTATATCACACTATATACAAAAATTAACTAAAAATGATCAAAGACCTAAATGTAAGCACTTAAAATAAAAAATTCTTGAAACAAAACATAAAGGTTAAATGGATCATAGGTTAGACAATAATTTCTTAGATATGCCACCAAAATCACAAGTGACCAAAAAAAAAAGATCCACTAGATTTCATCAAAATAAAAAATGTGTCCTGCAAAGGACATGATCAAGTCAAAAGATAACCCACATGAGAATATTTACAAATCATCTATGTGATAAGAATCTGTATTTAGAATATACAAAGAACTCTTATGACTCAGTAATAAAAAGACAAATAACCCAATTAAAAATGGGGAAAGGATGTGAAAATAGATACTTCTCCAAAGATGATATACAAAAGGCTAATAAGCACACAAAAAGATCATCAACATCATAAGCCACCAGGGGTATGCAAATCAAAACCATAGTGAGATAGCACTTCATACCTCCTAAAATGGCTATGATCAAAAAGAGGGATAATGACAAATGTTGATGAGAATGTGGAGAAACTATAACCCTAATACACTGCTTGTAGGACTGTAACAGTACAGCCACTGTCTGTCACTTCCTCAGTTGAAAAGTTACCATATGATCAAGCAATCCTACTTCTACCCATCCAAAAGAAATGAAAAAGGTTTCACAGTAAAACTTATATAGAAATGTTCACAGCATAACAGCCAAAAAGTGGAAACAACTTGAATCCCCATCAACTGAAAAATGGATATCCATAGAATGGACTATTATTTGACAATAAAAAGAAATCAAGTACAGAGGCACTTGGGTGCTACAGTAGGTTAAGCATCTGACTCCTGGTCTCCCTTCAGGACATGATCTCAGGGTCGTGAGATTGAGCCCAGCATCAGGCTATGCTTAGTGCGGAGTCCATTTGAGATTCTCTCTCTCTCTGCCCCTCCCCTCTATATGCATGCGCTCTCTTTCTCTAAAATAAATAAATTAAAAAAAGAAAAAAGAAAAAATAGTGAAATATACTACGACATGGATGAACCTCGTAAATATTATGTTAACTGAAAGAAGAGACACACAAAGCCACACACTGTATAGTCCATTTACATGAAATATCCAGAGAGAAAGACTAGAAGTTGCCTAGGCTGGGAGTGGGAGGAGTGGAAAGAAATGAAAGCGAGACACCTAAATGGGAGAGTGATAGCTAACAGGTGCAGTATTTCTTTTTAGGGTGATGAAAATGATCTGAAATTAACTATGGTAATGTTTGCCAAACTCTGTGAATATATAAAAACCAATGAATTGTACATTTTAAATGGGTGAATTGTAGAATCATCTCAACCAAGCTTATAAAAAAGATTGTAACAGGAGCTCCAGTAGCGCAATCGGTTAGCGTGCGGTACTTATTAAAAAGATCATTAAAAAGTTATAAAAAATAAATCAATGTAATTCATCATATTAATAGGCTAAAGGGAAAAAAATCACATGACTATCAATCTACACAGAAAAAGCACTTGACAAAATTTAATACCTATTCACAATAAAAACTCTTGAAATTAAGAACAGAGGAGAATTTACTCAACTTGATTAAAAAGCACCTACAAAAAACCTGAAGCTGATCAAGAGACTGAATGCTTCTCCCTAAGTTGGGAACAGGGCAACGATGTCCACTCTCACTGTTTTTATTCACAACGGTGCCAGAAGTCTGGCAAAAGTAAAAAGCAATAATGATTACCTATGTAGAAAATCCCAAAGAATGTATTAAAAGCTCTTAGTAAAAATATGTAAGTTCAGCAAGGATGCAAGATAAAAATCAATTATATTTCTATATACTAGCAGTGAACCAGCAGCCACTGAAATTTTACAGTACTACTTATAATCACTGAAAAGAAAAATAGTACATAGATGTCTAACAAAACATGTACAGGACTTGTAGGCTGAAAACTACAAAATGCTGATAAATGAAAGAAAATATAAATGAATGGAAGGATACGGACATACCATGTTTATGGGCTGGAAGACTCAACATAGCAGAGATATCATTTCCCCTCTGATTGATACATAGGTCTGTATTAGTCGGCTTGGGCTGTCATGACACAGTACCATACCCTAGGTAGCTTAAACAACAGAAATTTATTTTCTCACAACTCTGAAAGCTAGAAGTCCAAGATCCAGGTGTCTGGTGAGACCTCTCTTTCTGGCTTACAGATAGCTGTATTCTTGCTTTGTTTTCACATAGCCTCTTTTCTACGCTCACTTATGAGAGATCTCTGATGTCTCTTTCTTTTCTTTTCTTTTCTTTTTTTTAAAAGATTTTATTATTTATTTGAGAGAGAGAAAGCGCGCGCGCACATGAGCAGGAAGGGCAGAGAGAAAGGGAGAATCTCAAGCAGACTCCACACCAAGCACAGAGCATGACGCGGGGCTTGATCTCATGACCCTGAGGATCACAACCTGAGATGAAACTAAGAGTCAGACACTTTACCAACTGTGCCACTCAGGTGCCCCTCTTCCTCTTTTCATTCAGACACCAGTCCTAATAAATTAAGACCTTACCCTTACGACCTCATTTAATGCTAAGTACCTCCTTAAGGCCCTATCTCAAAATATACTCACATTTGGAGATTAAAGCTTCAACCCATGAATCTGGGAAAGGACAGGCATTTCACACTTGATCTCAGCCAAAAGGCCGAGAAGCATGGGACAGGCAATTCAGTCCATGACAAAGCTTAACTCAATTCCTACCAAATTCGCAGGATTTCTTTTTTTTTTTTTAAAGATTTTATTTATTTATTTGATAGAGAGAGATCACAAGTAGGCAGAAAGGCAGGCAGAGAGGAAGAGAGGAGGAAGCAGGCTCGCCGCTGAGCAGAAAGCCCGATGCAGGGCTCAATCCCAGGACCCTGAGATCATGACCAGAGCTGAAGGCAGAGGCTTTAACCCACTGACCCACCCAGGCGCCCCAAATTCGCAGGATTTCTGAAGATAGAGACAAAATTATTCTAAAATATATATATATGAAAAGGCAGGGGTGCCTAAGTGGCTCAGTCGGTTGAGTGTGCAACTCTTGGTTTCAGCTCAGGTCATGGTCTCAGGGTCGTGAGATCAGGCCCCATGACAGGCTCTGCACTCAAAGCAGGGTCTACTTGTCCCTCTCCGTTCCTCTCTCCACCTCCCCTAACTTTCATGCCGTATGTGTGCTCTCTCAAATAAAATCTGAAAAAAAATTAAAATATATATGGAAAGGCAAAGGAAATAGAATATTAATTTTGAAAAGAATAAAGTGGGAGGAATCAGTCCACCAGATTTTAAGACTTATTATATAGGTTAGTAATCATGGCTGTGTCGTACTGGCAGAAGGATAAATACATGTAAAGAACAGAGTACAGAAATGAGCCACATAAATATGCCAAACGTTTTTTTATAAAAGTGCAAAAGCAATTCAATGACAAAGGTGCAAAAACAATTCAAAGATGGTCTTTTCAACAAATGGTGCTGGAAAATGGACAGACAGCATAGGCAAAAAAAAAGATTGATCTTGACCTAAACATCCTAACTTATGTAAAAATTAACCCCAAAACACATCATGGGTTTAAATGTTAAACATGAAATTATAAAATTTTACAATTTATAAAAATATTTACATTATATATATGTATATATACACATTTATATAATTTGTAAAATTAACTATATATTATTTATAAAATAATATGTACAATTATTATAAATATAATTTGTAAAATTATAAAAAATTTTAAAATTTGCTTTTACAAAAAAGCAAAGGAGAAAATCTGGGATCTAGGACTAGGGAAAGAATTCTTAGACTTGACACCAAAAGTGCAATTCATAAGTGGAAAAAATGAAAAACTGGACTTCATCAAAATTAAAAATATTTGCTCTGTAAAGAAGACAAGCTGCACACTGGACAAAAGTATTTGCAAACAATATATCTAATAAAGGACTAATATCTAGAATACATAGAGAACTCTTAAAATTCAAGAGTAAAGGGGCGCCTGGGTGGCTCAGTAGGTTAAAGCCTTTGTCTTCTGCTCAGGTCATGATCCCAGGGTCCTGGGAACGAGCCCCGCATCGGGCTCTCTGCTCAGCAGGGAGCCCCTTCCCGCCCCTCTCTCTCTGCTTGTGATCTCTCTCTGTCAAATAAATAAATAAAATCTTAAAAAAAAAATTCAAAAATAAAAACCTAAATAATACAATTAGGAAGTGGGCAAAAGACATGAATCAACATTTCACCAAAGATCCATAGGTGGCAAAAGAATACTTGAAAAGATCTTTAAGACCATTAGCCATTAGGTCAATGTAAATTAAAATCATAATGAAACATCAATATATACCTATCAGAATGGCTAAAATGACAAATTGGTGACAACACTACATGTTGATGAGTATATGGAGAAACTGGATCTCTTACACACTGCTGGTGGAAATGTAAAATGGTACAGCCTTTCTGCAAAGGTTTGGCAGTTTCTTACAAAAACTAAACATGAGGGTGCCTAGCTGGCTCAGTTGGCAGAGTATGCAACTCTTGATCCTGGGGTCTGAGTTTGAGCCCACATGTGGTGTGGAGTTTACTTAAAATTAAAAATTAAAAACAAAAAGCAAAAAAACTAAACATGCAACCACCATATGACCCAGCAACTGCACCCCTCTCCAAGCATTTATCTCTGAGAAATGAAATTTAAAAAGGGCTACCAGAAATATCCACACCCTTTCCGCCCCCCCCCCGCCACCAAAATCTGTGAATTAGTTACCATATACAGCAAAAGGGATGTGATTAAGAGAACAGACCTTGGGATGGGGGAGATTTATCCTAGGTTATCTGTGTCAGCCCAACCTAATCATAGGAATCCTTAAAAGCAGAGGACCTTTCCCAGCTGGGTCAGAGAGATGAGATGAATGGAAGGAGGAGTCAAGATCATAGCTTGAGAGGGAAATCAACCAAGTTGTTGGTGGCTTTGAAAACAGAAGAAAGGGGGCATGAACCAAGAATGGGAATGGTCTCTAGAAGGTGGGAAGGGTCCACAGCTGACAAGATCTCAAGAAAATGAGAATCTAAGTTCTACATTCACAAGAAACACAAACCTGCTTTGATTTTCTTTCTTTTTTTTTTTTTTAAAGATTTATTTATTTATTTGACAGGCAGAGATCACAAGTAGGCAGAGAGGCAGACAGAGAGAGAGGAGGAAGCAGGCTCTCTGCTCAGCAGACGCGGGGCTCGATCTCAAGACCCTGAGACCATGACCTGAGCTGAAGGCAGAGGCTTAACCCACTGAGCCACCCAGGCGCCCCCTGCTTTGATTTTCTTACAGTGAGACCCATCTTGGACTTCTGTCTACAAAATTAAAAAAGAGAACAAGTTTCTGCTGTGTAAGCAGTTAAATTTGTGATAATTTGTCATAGTAGCAATAGAAAATTTATGTTAACAAAAAAAACCTGTGCATGAATATTTACAGCACTTCATCTGTAATAGCCCTAAAACTGGAAACCCAGATGTCCTTCATTGGAAGAACATGAAACAATCATTCACAGCACAGAATCCTCGTCAACAATAAAAATAAATGAACTACTGATATACACACAACCTGGATGAATCTGCAGAGGGAAAAAGACCAATTTCAAAAGGTTTTATACTGTATGCTTTCATTCTTAAAATGACAAAATTACACAAATGAAGAACAAATTACCAGTTACCAGAGGGGCAGCAGGAAAAATGGATGTGGTTATCAAAGCAACATGAAGGATCTTAGTGGTCTGGAAATCTTTTAAAGATTTTTTTATTTCAGAGAAATAAAGAGCTTGCACATGCATGCATGCAAGTTGGGCGGAAAGGCAGACAGAATCTTTAAGCAGACTCCCTGCTGAGTGCAAAGCCCCACATGGGGGCTACACCTCAGGACCCATGAGATCATCAGCTGAGAGCTGGATGCTTAACCAAGTGAGCCACCCACACACCCCGCCCAGAAATGTTTTCTATCTTGACTGTATTGATGTCATTATTCTGGTTGTGATATTATAAGATGTTACCATAAGGGGAAACTGGGTCAAGTGTTCAAGAAATCTCCCTGTATTATTTTAACAACTGTATATAAATCTACAATCTCTCAAAATAAATGCCTTAATAACAATAATTAAAAGCTATTGGATCAGGCACCCGGGTGGCTCAGTGGGTTAAGTGTCTGCCTTTGGCAGGATCCCTGCTCCACAGGGAGTCTGCTTCTCCCTCCGCCCCTCCTCCCAGTCATTATCTCAATCTCTCTCCCTCTCTCTCAAATAATAAATAAATAAGATTAAAAAAAAAAAAAAGTATTGGGTTACTCACAAAATCTGGGAGGACTCAAAAAGCACATTCAGAGGCCAGAAACAAGGGCTCCCAATCACACCACAGACTACACTGGCGAAGACACAGCCATCAGGGTTGCTATGCATACGCTGCAGCTGGTACCCGCAAGAGGGGTACCCCCAAGAGGGCCCGAGATTTGCAGTGCTCCTTGCCTCTGCCTCACCAGCCCTGGATTCACACCTTGGGCAGATGTCTGATTCATGAAGCCCAAGTTCCTAACTAAAAGAAGCAAAGGAGGGTGGGAAATCAAGGGGTTTTAATAGCTTCTTGCCTCCCACAAAGAGTGGCATATACAAGTTCGAGGGGGTCAGAAACTAGACAGACAAAAAGGTCCACAATAATGAAGGATAATGATTTTCAAAATGGTAAGATGGGGCTGAAAGGGGGGTTACAAATAAATTGATACAGATATAAGAGAATTTCACACAAGAAAATTCATGGATGCTTTAGAGATGATATCAGAAAGTTATTTCCAGATACTTCATTTCAAAATAAAGAATAAGGAAACCCAACAAATAGAATAATTCAAATAGCTCAAAAGAAAAAAAGAGCCTTGAACAATTAAGAGATGCAGCATTTTGGGGCGCCTGGGTGGCTCAGTGGGTTAAGCCACTGCCTTCGGCTCAGGTCATGATCTCAGAGTCCTGGGATCGAGTCCCGCATCGGGCTCTCTGCTCAGCAGAGAGCCTGCTTCCCTCTCTCTCTCTGCCTGCCTCTCCATCTACTTGTGATTTCTCTCTGTCAAATAAATAAATAAAATATTAAAAAAAAAAAAAAAAAAAAGAGATGCAGCATTTTAATGAGGAAAATTAGCAGGTCTTGGGTAGGAGAAGCAACAGCTTCTCCGACAGCTTCTCTTTCTAATATGAAATACTAGGTATCAGAAATATGAGATGTATTTTTTTTTAAAGATTTTATTTATATATTTATTTATTTGACAGAGAGAAATCACAAGTAGATGGAGAGGCAGACAGAGAGAGACAGAGGGAAGCAGGCTCCCCGCTGAGCAGAGAGCCCGATGCGGGACTCGATCCCAGCACCCTGAGATCATGACCTGAGCCAAAGGCAGCGGCTTAAACCACTGAGCCACCCAGGCGCCCCTATGAGATGTATTTTTAAAGGTAGTGGCTATTTCCTCTTAAGCTCAGAGTCATCAACATGTTTCCTTTAAGTCATTTCAAATCAAAATTGTGCTAGTGGCAGGGAAACGTGGAAACAATCAATGTAGGGTATTAGCCCTTAAAGAGCTCACAACGAACTTCTTAGTTCACACAAAATGGATGTTTAATATAACCCAAACGTTTTCCAGATAAAGACCTAGAAATGCCAGATAAAATATACCCCAAATTATTTCAGATGCAAAAATATACCCCAAATTATTTCAGATGCATAGCTAAACTGACAAGAGAGAAAGGGAAACCCCAAGAGCCAGGATCAGAGAAGGAAGTGCAAACCCCAGCAGAAACACATGAGCAGACACAGTGACTACAGGGCTGCACATGGGGAGGGGGAGAAGTTTCAATAACTTCCACCGGGATTTTGTTATACCCACATAACAGGACTGGTCTTGGGCTCACAGAAGGTGGAGAATTAGAACTAAAAGCCTAGGGATGCCTGGGTGGCTCAGTTGGTTAGCCGGCTGCCTTCGGCTCTGGTCATGATCCCAGGGTCCCGGGACTGAGTCTCGCATCGGGCTCCCTACTCGGCCAGGAGCCTGCTTCTCTGTCTCCCTCTGCCTACTGCTCCTCCTGCTTGTGCGTGCTCGCTCTCTCTCTCTCTCTCTCTGTCAAATAAATAAATAAATAAATAAAATCTTAAAAAAAGAACTAAAACCCTAAATAAAGTGGAACTCTATGCCTGCTCAGGGAAAGGACAGATCAGGAAGAATTCACCTAACAGCCTGGGGAGCAAACAAGAAAGCCTCTCAGCCTGGGCTGTAGGGAGAGGGGAAAAGTATCTTCTGAGAACTGAAACCCTGAGTCTAGAGTAACACAGATTTGAGGGTCACAATTCTAATTTCAATTGTAATATGTGAGTGTTCCAGGAGCTCCAAAGCAAAAAATTAACAATAAAAATTAGCCCAAGCCAGGGTGTCTCGAAGACACAACTTCCCCCCTACTTTTGAGAAATACAACTCATCCCAGGCCATAGGATATCACCTCATAGACAAAACATTGCTAAAGATGAATAAAAATTACTAAATACAAAAGAAAATAATCCACGGGAAAAAGGCCAACATAAAATAAAGTTAACTTTAGAACCCCAAGAACTTCTCATAAAAGATCTATCAGGGGCGCCTGGGTGGCTCAGTGGGTTCACTGAGCCTCTGCCTTCGGCTCAGGGCATGATCCCAGGGTCCTGGGATGGAGCCCCGAGTCGGACTCTCTGCTCAGCGGGGAGCCTGCTTCCCTTCCTCTCTCTCTGCCTGCCTCTCTGCTTACTTGTGATCTCTGTCTGTCAAATAAATAAATAAAATTAAAAAAAAAAAAAGAAAGACCTATCAGACAGGAACTATAAATAAGTATACAGATAAAATGATTACAAATATAAAAGAAAGCCTCAAAATCAAGATCCTATGGAAAAAGAACAAGCAGATTTGAAAACAAACCAAACAGGGGTGTCTGGGTGGCTCAGTTGGTTGGGCATCTGCCTTTGGCTCAGGTCATGATCCCAGAGTTCTGGGACAGAGCCCCATGTCAGCTCCCTGCTTGGCGGGGGGCGGGGAGTCTCCTTCTCCCTCTGCCCCTCACTCTACCTGTGCTCTCTCAAATAAATAAAATTTTAAAAATTTTTTTTAAAAAAAATCCCCAGAATTAAAAAAAAAAAATCAAGTGCTCAGCCACTGAATTAAACCCAATGGACAGATTAAAAGAGATCAGACACAGCTGAAGAAAAAGCAAAGCCCTGGAAAAGAGAAGTAACTGAAGGCCACTCAGACAAATAATGAGATTAGAAATACCAAAGAGAAGTGGAATAACATGGAAGACAGACTGCGAAGATCTGACATACACCTAACAGGAGTTGTAGAAGAAGACTGGCAGAATGCCAAAGAGGCAATATTCAAAAGACAAAGCTTGAGAATTTTTCAGAACTTTCAAAAGCCATGAAACTACACTGTATTAAAACTGCAGAAACCCAAAGTCAAGAGAAGAGCTTAAAAGAGCCTCTACTCTTCGTAGGGCACAAATAAGAAGGAATAAAATAACTATACCTCATGGTCAAACATTTAAGGGACTGTTAGTGGAAAAGAACTACAACGAGGGTATGTTATCAGGGAAGAGTGTATGAGGGCAGAGATGGGGCTTGAAAAACAAGCAGGATTCCAACCGATGGGGAGAGATGAGGGCATGTAAGGGAGAGGAGAGAACAGCTGAATAAAGCTGAGGGAGGAGAAGATGGGTAAAGGGAAGGACTCCTCTCTGGTTGTCAAAGTAATTCAGAACAAGGTATGGTTGGCCACAGCTACAGTACAGTGTTCACTAACATCAGGCTACTAAAGAACGTGAACGTAACTGTACATGGGTATCAAACTTTTGAGCAAGTGTCATAATCTAAACTGAATCTCTGCCAAATTATCCCACCAGTGGCATGCAGGGTGGAAGCAGGAAGAGGGACTGCAGCCTTTAAGTAAACTTAGGAAATGATTACAATAGTCCAAACCTTGAGAAAATATTCAAACCACACAGAGACAGATGCTTAAGATCCAGAAAAAAGGCAAATGGGAATGAGATGAAATACAGAGAGAAAGAGGAGAGACAAGGGAGCAAAAAGAATAGAAATGAGTATTTGCGGGGCGCCTGGGTGACTCAGTGGGTTAAGCTGCTGCCTTCGGCTCAGGTCAGGATCTCAGGGTCCTGGGATTGAGTCCCACATTGGGCACTCTGATCAGCAGGGAGCCTGCTTCCTCCTTTCTCTCTCTGCCTGCCTCTATGCCTACTTGTGATCTCAATCTGTCAAATAAATAAATAAAATCTTTAAAAAAAAAAAAAAAGAAAAGAAATGAGCACTTGCGGACATTGTGAATGTAGAATTAAAAGCTCTGAATGGATTGGGCAGTTGGGGAGGCAAGGAAAAGAAAGGGAAATAACCAAACACGCCCTGAGTGACTGGGGGAACGATGGGGCACATTTTTTCCTCCAGAGACAGGCAGGCAGTTTGGCCCAGCAGATGACCACGCTGGACTGGAAAGAAGCCTTTAATTCTAGTCCACGCCCTCTCCCTTGGACAAGCTACTTAACTTCACAGGCTCCATTTGTTCAGCTCTGTAAAATTGGGGGACTCAGAGAAAATGAGTCAAATGTTGGACCAGTGTACATGTGTCAAGGAAATCCAAAATAAACTTCTAGTAAGCAATAAGAAATACGGGTCTGGAGCTCAGGAGAAAGGCAGTATGGAAGGGCAGAGCACAGAATCGCCAACATCAAAGAGGCGGGTAAAGCTTTAAAGTAGAGGAACAGTATTATTAAAAGCACAAAGAGAAGACGTCTGTGAACCTTGAGAAAACCTTAAACAAATACGGTAAAGGTGGCAGCAGAAAGCTCAGAGGCGTACCAGTCTTATCAGGAAGGAGTGGCCCGAGACAGTGTATCATAGGGAGAAAGGACTTGTGTTTCATTTTCCATTGCCAACCAATTTCGTCAGCAACTGATAAAATAGAAGGAAAATAAACGTCTTTATCACAGACCCTCCCTACCATGGCTAAGAAACATCAATGCTTTGCTTTCATTATGGTGTCAACCAAACTCCTACCTCAAAGGGGTTTAAAAAAAAAAAATACAACTCCAATTTCATAAAGACAGATACTTTAAAATCTAGCCCTTCATGTAGCTGGAATTCTTCCTGGCTGGTTCTTACACAATACTGTCAAACACACAGCTGACCGAAGTTATAGACCAATGGGAAAGCTGGCTTTACCACATCAAGACTGAGAAATTGAGGTTCAGACTGGTCCAACCAAAGCTAAATCGAAATGACTTTCTGAAATGGCATAAAAAACTCAGAATTGCTTCAACCACAGCACAACACAGAAACATGGCTGGAAAGCAGACATGATGCTTGTGGTTAAAGTTCTAAACGGAATTTCTCAAATCTTTTTTTAAAGCTCGCAGCCAGTAGACAAGAGACCAAGATCAATCGTGTTTTGCACATGGTTATCCTTGGATCTGATTCTCATTTCTGGTCCAAACAAGTCATGCTCCATCTGACTGGAGAGAAAACTCTCCTCCTTTGGTTTCTCCCTCCTACAGCTCACCATCTATCTCACAAGCAACTGGGCTAAAAGATCCCAGTTTAAAGCAGAAGCCAAGGCGACACATGGATTTTTCCCATTCATTCTCAAATTAGCAACGACTGAAATTGTTGTACCACATTTCAAATTCAAGAAGTGGCTAATAATCAAAAGCCTGTGACTTTTTTTACGGTCTTATACATCCAGAATTATTAGATCTAAAGATTAATGCTTGTTCAGAATCTTCCATTTTCTCAATGACACAGAAATATTAGCCTTGTTTAGAAGTTTTAAGTGAGTTCAGTTTAAATTTATCATCGGTTCCCTCGGGTAGCCGTTCTGGCAAGGATCCAGGGCTAAGCAAATGAATACAGGAAGTGCTGGACTTAAGATCGGACTCATATTCAACCCCTGACCAAAATAATTAGAACACATCTGCCTGGCCTCTCCCATAAGAAAAATTCCCTGATCCAAATTAAAATATTTACCTAATATGAATCTTTCTGTGTGATCACAACCTTCCATGAAATGGCAGCAAGATGCCTATATGAAAACCTGATCAGAAAACATGAATCACTGACTGCTATGCTTAGGATAAGTAACATTCTTCACTGACTTTAAATAAAACATTTGGGAATACTAACTTCAAACATTAAGGACTTAAGAAAGCAAGAGCACAGAGCACTTTAATAGACCAGTAATACTTAGGTCCTAAATTGGCTCACAATTTCTCTCAGTGTTTATAAAACTCAGATTTTTATAACTGAACTCTCAGATGACTGAGAATTGGCTAACTGTGAAGACTGGACATAGTATGGAGACTACCTATGGGCAATACTCAAATCTTAACTGACATTTGGCCAATATACAGAAATACAGCATTAGGCTGTCTTGAAAAAAATGAAACCAGGAGGCTGTAAAAAATCCAGTTAATGTCTCGACTATGGTGAAAGCCCTGACAGATGGGAGTCATGGTGTGGGGAAAGGGCCCTCTCACCTAATACCAGAGCCACTTCATTCAGATGGGTATTGCCTATTTGGCAAGCATCTGGTAGGATTTAAGGTGCATCTACCTGATGACCCAGCAACCATGTTGTTTAAAAGTCAACTGTGTCAGCCTCTGGGGTTGGGAAAAAAGAACAGGCAGGTGGCAAGGAAATTTCATTGCTCTTTTATGAAAAAATTTAAGTGGTGGAACTCATTTTTACTTTCTTATTTGTAATAAAAAAAGCAAACAATGATTAAAAACTTTTGCAAGGGAGCCTGGGTGGCTCAGCTGGTTGAGTGACTGCCTTCAGCTCAGGTCATGATCCGGGAGTCCCAGGACCGAGTCCTGGGATCCAGTCCTATGTCAGGCTCCCAGCTCCACGGGGAGCCTGCTTCTGCCGCTGACCTTCTCTTCTCTCATGCTGTCTCAGTCTCTCTCTTGCAAATAAATAAAATCTTAAAAAAAAAAAAGCTTTTGCCTTTCTAAGAAAAAATGAGGGAAGAAAAACCATCTTTCATTTTCTAAGCACAATGGTAGAGTTGAAAACAAAACAAATTTTAATTTAGGAAAAATGTAGAAAACAATGTAGTATACAGAAATCTCATGCCAAAAGACTAATCTAATTAGGCAAAGAAAACTGTTTAGCACTCATATATCAAAGCTCCAAGCTCCTTGTACCCTGCCAAAGTAGTATCTTTTCTGGGGGGGTTCTGCCCTCTAGTGTACACTGAAAGAATGCACATGAAACGAACTCAAGGAATCAGCATTTTTATTAGGTAACCAAAATAGTTCCCCTTCATTCCTAGAGCATCACAATTCTCTCCTTAAAGAAAGGTTTCCACAACTTTGTTTCCAAGTCAATTTCCAATTACCACGCTAAGCTCTGTGAACACCAAAACTCCAGCCATTCTTCCTATTCTTCCCACACTCCCAGCAAAGCACCCCATGTACTTTCCTGACTTGAATTTCACACCAAGAGAAAACTGGTACAACCAAGAGTACCGTATTGTAGCAAAACAAAATTTTTTGAAAGGTTTTATTCATTTATTTGAGGAGAGAGACACAGCGAGAGGAAACACAAGCAGAGGGAGTGAGAGAGGGAGAAGCAGGCTTCCCGCAGAGCAGGGAGCCAGATGTGGGGCTCGATCCCAGGACCCTGGGATCATGACCTGAGCCGAAGGCAAAGACTTAACCACTGAGCCACCTAGGCGCCCCTATAGCAAAATGAAGTTTTAGAAGTTTGTAACACATATAGCCACCCCGTTCTTAAAACTCAGATTTTTGAAACTTGCAACTATAACTCAATGATAAGAGCAAAAGGAAGAAAGCTGCTCTGTGTAATAAGGTACAAATCCTCTAAGGATTTTCTAAAAACACTAGACTCTGTCCCACTGTGGGCAACCTTGAAAACCACTAGGGACGCTTCCTACGTTCACAGTATCTGCTGTAGGTACTCAATCCAAACCGAGAGAGGTTACCCCAATCCTGGTGACCACAAAGGAAAAATTTTCTTGCCTTGAAAGCTTTTCTATGTTTGAGATCTCATTTAGATGCTCACATTGGCTGGCATTTCACCATTTGACCCAACTGGTCAAATCTTCAACCACCCTCCCCAACCCCAAAAAAAAAAAAAAAGGAAAGAAAAAAAAAGTATTATTAATCTCTCCATTTGTAATTATTCTCATTGCTAGCTTAGCCTGGAACAGTATCTTCAAATCAAAAATGTGAATGAGATAACCTTTAATAAACTCAAAATATTCCAACTATTCATGGGGAAATCTTTAGGGAATTAATTTAATTTCAACTTCAAACTCATTTACTCTGTACCTGCAAAACCTACAAAGGTATATTTAAAAAGCAAGTTAAGAATAAGTTAAAACTGGGGGCGCCTGGGTGGCTCAGTGGGTTAAAGCCTCTGCCTTCAGCTCAGGTCATGATCCCAGGGTCTTGGGATCGAGCCCCGCGTCGGGCTCTCTGCTCAGCGGGGAGCCTGCTTCCTCCTCTCTCTCTCTCTCTGCCTGCCTCTCTGCCTACTTGTGATCTCTGTCTGTCAAATAAAAATAAAATAAAATCTTAAAAAAAAAAAAAAAAAAAAAGAATAAGTTAAAACTGGGGCACCCGGGTGGCTCAGTGGGTTGAGTGTCTGCCTTCGAATCAGATCATGATCCCAGGGTCCTGGGATGGAATCACATGGGTCTCCTTGCTCAGCCGGCAGCCTGCTTCTCCCTCTCCCACTCCCCTGCTTGTGTTCTCTCGCGCTGTCAAATAAATAAATGAAGTCTTTAAAAAAAAAAGGATGAGCTAAAACTGAATGACGCTAAATAATTAGCATCCACTGAGGAACATAAAGGTGAAAGTCCAGTGCATGTTTTCTTGCCCCATTACAAAACACATGACACTGGAGTGCCAAGTAAAATAAAAGCAAGACCACCAACACTGTCAGAATCAATCATTTCAACGGTCATAGCAGGTCCTTAAAAAATCATCTTGGGGCACCTGGGTGGCACAGCTGGTTAAGCATCAGACTCTTGGTTTTGGCTGAGGTCATGATCTCAGGGTTGTGAGGTTGAGTCCCGCAGGGGACTCTGCATTCAGAGGGGAGTCTGCTTGAGATTCTCTCTCTCTCTCTCCCCCTCTGTCCCTCTCATTCATGCTTCCTCGCTCTCTCTCAATAAATAAATCTTAAAGAAAAAAAAGAAAGTAGTATCTTCTCAAAAGCTATTCTCCTACCCTAGAACAAATGACCACTGGAAGAAATGCACTGAGCCCAACTGGGCAAGGATTATCTCCCAACCTGGCTCTCCTGGCAACACCCTCATATAAGCTGCATACAGTGTAGGACTCAGACCTCAGCAGAAGCCAATTACCACCCAGAAGCTACAATAACCATTACTGCTCTTACCCCCGGCTGACTGATCACATCTTGTCCACAGCTTCACTGTTGCTTGCTGACAGATTATCAATGTACAAACATACCTGCAACACATTTTTTAAAATGTGCTACACCTTCAATTTCATGAGAGAGTTATGGGACTGAAATCCAATACAGGAGACCTGAATTAGCTGTGGTTATTAATGGGGGGAAAGCCTACAAAGGAAAAGGGAGGAAACATTCATCTCATTTCCATAAAAAAAAAAACCAAAAAATTCAAAATAGCTTTCAAAGAGCCCCTCATCAGTTATAAAGCTGAAGAGATACTTCTTACCTAAAAAGACCAATTAGGTGGGAAGAAAAAACAGTTGTATGACACAGTGGCTGAGAGCTCAGCCTTTGTCTCAAATGGATGTGGACTGGAATCCTGCCTCCACCATCAACTAGAGAAACTCTACAAGCCAATGGTGCCTCCCTAAGCCTCTGTGTCTGGTCTGTGAAATGGGTACCAAATTAGCACTTACCTCTTAAAAGTATTTATGTAAATACAATAAAATAATACATGTGAAACACAGCACTGTGCCTTAAATTTGGAAATCCGTCAATAGGAGCTATTTATCCTTTTGAGGAAAGGTAAAAAACACTTAACATACAGTGTCAGAAGATAGTATGTCTAATATTTAATCTAAAGGACAAACTGGTGCCAAAATGAAACTGATCTGGTCATTGAAGGGAAACATGTCAACCCAGTGTTGAAAACACCTGACTACAGCAGGAACCCAGCAGGTAACAGGAAGAAAGCAGAAGCTGAATCTGAGCCAGGAAAGGGCAAACCCCACACACTCTGCTCCAGCTCACTGTGCTGTAAGGGAAGACGGAGGGCATGGCACAACTTCTCGTTTCTAAAGAAAAGCCAGTAATCCAGATTTTTATGTGAGTTTCCTGGTTTTTAAATACCAGCCAAATAAAAACATCCAAGGACAGGCTCGGTCCATGGATTGCCAGTTTGTGAATGCCTGCCCTGGAGTGGATTCTCAAACCAGAAACTGAAGAAAAGCCCAGTGGTTATATAGCTGAGGCACTCCAGCTCCCGAAAACAGTGTCTCTCTAAGGGGATTTTGGAAAAGAAAATTCGTCCCCGTACAAACTGTCCTGAGCAAATGCAGAGATTTAGTATTCCTGAACTCCACCCACTAAGTACCAGTGTGGCCTCCTCAAGTCTTGTGACAACCAAAATATCTCACCACACATTTCTGAACACCTCCTACTGACAGCACCACAACCACTAAGAACAACAAAGTTAAATCCGAAAGTTAGTGGTAAGGTCAAGAACATCTATTTACAAACAGCAATAAAATAAGAACAGGGCCGGCCCTGAGTCAACCAAACTAAAATCCCAAATTATCATCCAACAGGAAATCTCACTAAGTAGAAAGCTTAAACCTTGTTGCGGGAGCAAATCAAAAGGCCTAAATCACTCTTCCTACTTCTAGAATTAATTAAGAAGGAAGGAAACTGCCTTACCTTTTTTCTAGCCATTGCTTTAATAATGTTACTGAACATCACAGTTTTCCATCCATCTTTTTTCCTATAGCTGGAGCTTACATACAGAACTGTACATGGTTCAGAGAAATCACAGTGGAAGAAATCTAGGCAACCCAAGGCACCAACCCTTCATACCATTCCTGGATTTTTCTCTTATGGCTCATTCTCCTACTCAAGAGCGTGTCCAAGTTACCGTATGACCGAGCAATTCCACACCCAGGTACATACCCAAGTGAAATAAAAACATACGTCCACATGAAAACCTGCACATGAATGTTCAGAGACACATTATTTTTAATAGCAAGGAAGTGGAAACAATTCTGTGTCTATCAATGAATGAATAGGTAAACAAAATGTGGCATAGTCATACGATGGAGTACTACTTGGCCATAAAAAGGTATGCAGTTCAGAAACATGAATAAATCTTGAAAACATTATGTATGCTAAATCAAAGAAGCCAGACAGAAAAGGGCAAATATTGTATGACCCCAATTCCAATTATAAAATGTCCAAACAGGCAAACTTAAGACACGAAGTTTGGTGGCTGCCTGAGCGCATAGGAGATAGGTAGGGATGGAGAGAGACTGCATTTCTTTTTTGGGGTGATGGAAATTATTGTGGTTGCATAGCTTTACAAACACGAAACTATGCAAATATGCTAAAAACCAATGAACTGTGCATTTTAAATTGGTGAATAAATAAAAATAGCTTAATAAAGCTGTTCCTAAAAAGAAAAAAAAAGCACAACCAATTTTAAATCATTAAATTGACTAATACCATTTGTTCTCTTAAAGACTACATAATATCACAGGTCACCTGCTGAAATACCCACTTTCTTCCAATCATCTCAGTTATTATAATAATTACCAATATGGAGGCTCCTGGGACTCAGTGGGTTAAGCTTGTGCCTTCGGCTCAGGTCATGATCCCAGGGTCCTGGGATCGAGCCCCGCATCGGGCTCTCTGCTCAGCAGGGAGCCTGCTTTCACTCTCTCTCTCTCCTGCCTCTCTGCCTACTTGTGAACTCTGTCAAGTAAAATCTTCTAAAAAAAAAATTAGAAATGCTTCCACCTAATATTGTGGCTATGCCTAATTCCTGCTACTTTAAGTGACATGCATGATGCTCTCAATCAGAAGACTGCATGTTGAAAAATGCAAAATCTTAAAAGCTAGTAAGGTCTTATTAACTCCTGTCCAAGGAGGCTGGGAGGGACGAGGTACCTGCTCAGGAGGCAGGAAGAATGCTGCACTGATGAAAGGCTCCACTGAGCACAGACAAGGCACAGAAACAGACAGGGGCTACTGTCTTCACAGGTCTCTAGTCTGGGTCTTCTACCTTCAGCAGGACACTGCGCAGAATTCTGAATTTTCTTTTTTCTTTTTTTTTTTTTTAAAGATTTTATTTATTTATTTGACAGGCAGAGATTACAAGTAGGCTGAGAGGAAGGCAGAGAGAGAAGGAGGAAGCAGGCTCCCTGCTGAGAAGAAAGCCCGATGCGGGGCTCGATCCCAGGACCCTGGGATCATGACCTGAGCTGAAGGCAGAGGCTTTAACCCACTGAGCTACCCAGGCGCCCCAGAATTCTGAATTTTCTATATGGGAGGAAAACGTTGCTAACCTGACACCACACACGATGTTGTGTGGAGACTCAACGATAAGGTCTTTGTTTTTTTTCGCTCTCTTTTGTCAAAAGACCGAGACGACAAGAAAAAAACCACATGGAAAAATGATGTTTTTCATTCTTCAATGTTTTGCTGCTTCAGGTCATTCCCAATCTATAAGGTGGCAACTAAACAGTAAGCCCTTAGTGTAACAAGTCGATGCCTTTGGCTAGGATTATCAACTTTAACAAGTCTAAGAGCAGCCTCCTGCTGGAATAGGTGAGTAATGTGGGGTGAAGGCTGATTTAGCCGAATGCCCGCGAAAGCTGGGTTCCAACGGCCATCAGTGCTGGAGTGAGGACTGCGGCAGGGGGCTGCCAGGGCTGCGGGACGGGTGGAGGGCAAGAAATGGATCCCGTGGATGAATGGGTTAGAGCCACGGGACTGCAGGAATACAGACTCACCAAGCTGAGTATACTGTGCTTTCTACAGTCAAATGTGGAGCACGCTTCTTATCCTCTGTGATTCCTGCCTCTAATTAAAACTGGGTGTTTGGTTTACTTCATTCCCAAAGCATAAACCTTGGCTTTTTATAGCCCAAGCAGTGTGCTATTTTAAACATGTAGAGGAAATGCATTTTCAGTTACAAACATTTGCTCCTGTGAATCTGTTCTTATTTGCTAGCAAAGAATGTGGGACAGGATGTTTTACCCTCCTGCTCTGGTCTTCCTGTATTGCTTACATCTGTTTAGAGAGAAGAAAAATAAACAAATAAAGTGTTTCTGCTGGACAATTTCTATAAACTGAAGCAACTTCAAAAATGAAAATGAAAAACATCTGTGGAAAAGTATTATAATAATTTTATTTTAATAAATTGGATTATTTCTATAGATTTTTCCCTGAAAAGACCTCCCACACCAGGCATGTGCAGGCTGCAGCATATACTACTATCTGCACTGATAAATGTGCCCACTTGGACACCCCAGACCAGATGCATTCCTCTTGACCCTGTTTTCTTCCACACACAACTACAACTTGGAGAAACTTTCTGAGATGCATTTCAGAAAAATGATCATGCCAACTTTAAAGGTCACCTTCTGGATTTATCCAGAAATTTTCATGTACAACTCTGAGCACTTTTTTTACTCAGTTAGACATATCCTTGTACTCTGTTACATTTCACTACTGCACCTTTGAAGAAACAGGGGTACCTGGGGGGCTCAGCTGGTTAGGTGCCCAACTCTTGGTTTGAGCTCATTCAGATCATGACCTGAGGGTCATGAGATAGAGTTCCATGTTGGGCTCCACGCAAGGCTACAGCCTGCTTAAGAGTCTCTCTTTCTCTCTCCCTTCACACCCCCCACCCCTGCACTCAAATAGATAAATAAATAAAATCTTTAGAAGAAATTGATCTCAATCAAGAAAGTGACTTAGTGAAATTTCACTTGACCCTTTTATAAGGGAGTTAGCAGTCCACTCATCTACTGAAAGGTATTTTACCGGTTGGTGCCTCTAAATTCCATCTGTCCTTCTGCTCCCTGTCCCAGATGGGGTCCTGTATGAAGAGTTGGAGAAAGACACTCTTCATCAAACTTTGGTCAGGCTCCTTTGAGCCGTCTTCTCAACTAGGCCTCAATCTTGGCCTCCATCCTTGCTGGGTGTGCATTTTAACAATTTAGCCCAATTTTAGCAAGAATCCTGCTAGCTCAGTTTTGAGAGAATGCTCCACTCTTCATATCTGATCAGCCTGGATATCTGATTAAGTTCCTCATTCCCCACCCTCAACGTGTAAGTACATACTCAGCCTGCCTTCGGTTAGGATCCCGTTAAGTCTGTTTAGCAAAAATCTCCCTACCCCTGGGGTCTCTCAGTAATGTTCCATCCTCAGACACCTTCCTACTGCCCTCATTCTGCTCCCTGGCCATAAACCCCCAGCTGTCTTTGCTGTACAGAGAGCTGAGCCCCATCCCTCTCCCTTATTGTGACAGTCCTGCCACCTACCTCAATAATCCCAATTATGTCCTCCTTACCATTTTAATAAGCGTCAGAATGGAGTGTCCTGGCAAGAGATGGAAGAGGAGGAGGAATGGGAGATCTGGGTAGTAATGCCCCTGGCTTCCCCCTGCAGAGTCCTTTGCTCATGTGAGGGGCTCAGTTCCTGTCAGGAGGCCCTCCCTGTCTTCAGTGCCAAAACTGTCCCCCTCTTGCCCCTTCAGGTCTAGGGAAAGTAATGCAGCCCCATCTTACTGGTCCCAAGTACACCACACTATCCTATCTCTGGTTTTTCATCACTTTGTGAGTTATTACATTCTCTTCAAAGTATCCCAATTTGAGGATGCCATCTGTTTCCTGCTGGGTCTCCCTAATACAGATATCATCTCAGCAATTTATCCTTCAGAATTATTGGCTCTTTCTAAGAAAGGAAGGCATGGATCCAGAAAACAGTGAGGCTTCACCGTGTGACTTAGTGACTGAGGCAAGCTGACCTTGTTAAGCTAACACTTCTCCCTCCTCTACTTATCATCATCATTATAGCAACAGAATGTTTTCTGAAACACACATGGTTTCCAAGCAGAATCTCTAAGCATCAAAAGGGGATTATCTAAAGAAATATCCAAGGAGGCAAAAAGTAAAAACTGTGCTAGTTGAAATGAACTATGCTTGAACCCTAAGGTACAAGCAACTTTGCCTTTATTTCTATGTGGTACTCAATCCAGAGTTAGCTTTTACAGTAAAACTTTTAATAGATGTCAGAGACCCTGTTTAATAATACCACATATATGTTTAATAATACCACATATAATACCACCAAGTAAAAAACTTGGGTTAAGTTTTTTCAAAAGATGATCTGTCAAATTCAGACTGTAGTAGATTATGAAATCAGTTCAGTGGCCCATGACATTTTTTTTAAAAAATCATACATAGTCCACACTATTATGTAAAATAGAAAATCAGAATTCATCATGTGGGGGCACCGGGGTGGCTCAGTGGGTTAAAGCCTCTGCCTTCGGCTCCGGTCATGATCCCACTGGGATCGAGCCCCACATCGGGCTGTCTGCTCAGCAGGGAGCCTGCTTCCTTCTCTCTCTCATGGCCTGCCTCTCAGCCTACTTGTAATTTCTATCTGTCAAATAAATAAATAAAATCTTAAAAAAAAAGAATTCATCATGTGTAACAAAGGTAAATATTTCACCAGGTTTTCTTTCACTTTTTTACATCTATTGTTATGAGCGTACTAGGGCATCCTATAAAATGCAATCCTTACTGTGAGTCAATCAAGTCTGAAAGCTACTGGTCTGAAGAGAATCCCTTTCAAACAATTTAACAATTACAAGGCAAAAAACAGGCTGCTTCAGCCTACAGCCTCACATTTTTTTATCTCAACCCTCACTAAAGATAGTTTGTCACTCAGTATAAAAACTTTATGAAATAATACTTATGAAATAGTATAATATGCTATTTTTTAAGAGATTTTATTTATTTATTTGACATAGAGAGAGAGGGCGTGCACAGGCAGGCAGAGCAGTAGACAGAGGCAGAGGGAGAAGCAGGGTCCCCGTGGAGCAGGAAGCCTGATGCAGGGCTGGATCCCAGGACCTTGGGACCATGACTTGAGCTGAAGGCAGACGCTTAACCAATGAAGCCATCCAGACACAACCCCCCCCCCCTCCATTTTATTTCTTTTAAATGATGGTTGTAAACCACAGCCTGAAAACTGCTGGCCTAGAATCTGAGGAGGGCCAGTGTGAAGAGCCCTGTTCACTTCACTCCATTCCTCCCATGGCTGCTCTCTTTGGTGTTTACATCGTTTCCACCATGGAAGCAAGCTCTCAAATCTCTTTCTTTCTTACGTTTCTATGTAACCACTACGTGCTTCTTGCTTCTGCCACCAACTCGCTCCAGTGAGAGCGAAAGCCTTGGGGTAAGGAGCAATGAAGAGCATATGGGAGGTGTGGACAGGGCCTGGCCATGGACTTGCATTCACCATCACGGCACACGCTGAGCCGCATCTTACCGCAAGCAACTGCCGCCCACAGCCTGAGGACTGAGGGCATGTGGATGCAGTCCTGAGCCAGTGACAGATGGGAGCTGCAGAACTACCCCAGCATCCTTGCCCTTGCCGTGTTCTTCACCACCTCTGCAAGATACTAGAAGAACGAGGGAGCACCAGCCGCTACTGGCAGTAACCTGCCAGAATCCACATCCTACCCAGCTTCCCTCCCAGCCTGTCCACCTCCCTGCTGGAGCTTCCTGGAGGCGGCTCCCACACGAATGACCTGTACCCAAACCTGTCTCAGGGTCTGCTCTGGGTAAACACAACCTAGATGAGGACACAAGCTTACACAGCACTGTGTGGAGCCAGCGTTACAAAGATGAGAAAGGCCTGTGCTAGGAAAGCTCATAACCTGATAGAAAAACCTAGGATTTTTTTTTTTTTTTTAAAGATTTTATTTATTTATTTGACAGAGGGAGATCACAAGTAGGCAGAGAGGCAGGCAGAGAGAAAGAGAGGGAAGCAGGCTCCCTGCTGAGCAGAGAGCCCGATGCGGAACTCGATCCCAGGACCCTGGGATCATGACCTGAGCCGAAGGCAGCGGCTTAACCCACTGAGCCACCCAGGCGCCCCTAGGATTTTTTTTTTAGTAAAACAACAACAACAAACCCAAGATTTTACTGTTCGTAGCAATGAGATAAATACATATGTTCAGGGAGGGAAGGAAGAAGTGACAAGCTATGTGACTGAGGGCCAGAGAAGCGCCTGGAGGTGACATGTTCCTCCCCAAACCCTCAAGAAGACAGCCCTCCCCACAGGAGTCAGCGGCTGGCAGGTGCCGCCAATGGGCCACAGTCCTCGCTCACGTCCCTGCAGGCTCGTGCCCTGGCTGATCGTATTTACTGTGATGCTTTACATCTTACGTACAGGTTATAAAGAAGGGAATTTTTAATTTTCCCCAATGGAAAAAAGTTCTAGTCTTCAGCTAAAAATAACTCAAGTAATATGGAAAATACGAAGAAAGAAAAACTATTACATTCCCAGCAGTGTGTCAATAGAATTACTTGCAAATCAGCTCTGACCTTCCAATGTTCCTTTGAGGTCCTTGGGGGATGGGACTGAGGGCTCAACCCCAATCTCCACTAGAAGTTCTAATAAACCGGTCACATTTTCATTCAAAAATTATTTTTAAATGTAAAATCTCCTACACATTCGGCTCTGTGATCAATGCTGTAAATCAGAACTTTCTTCAAGCTGGAATCAAACGAGAAACCTAAGGCTCATTTTTCATTGCACCTTCCATTTTGGCAAACATTCCAGCAAAGGCAAACGAAAGCACATCCTGCCAGCTACAGTTCCAGCAGGCGCTTGTACCAAGAACGGCTTCTGCTGCACGCCAGGCACCCCCGAGCCCGAGACCAGAACACTCACCCAGACCCGGCAGGGAGTGACGGCAGCGCTGCAGCGACAGGAGCCGGTGGCTTCTCCTTCTCGTTTTGCTTGAAGAAAGATTTGGCTTCTTTAGATGTAGCATCCACTTCCTTAGTCACCCTGTGCCAAGGAGGGAAACGTCAAGTTTTTAAGAAGAGTAAGATGAGAAACAAACTCTAAGGAAAGGGGTAAGTAACAACAAGGAAAACACCCAGTGGGCCTCCAGTGAGTTCTGGCTGCTGAGGTTTCTGATTCAAGTCCACTACCACAGTGCTAAATAAAGGCATCTTCCCTCACTGAAGAACAACAACGTATGTACTTGATCTCCCTCAAATTGCCTCCGTTTCTTCTGTCAGCTTGCCACACACACACCAGTGGTCACTGCTGAATCACGGCTCCTGTGGGCTGCGGATGGCAAGGCTGAGAAGGTTCTCCCACTGCCCCTCACATGCGGATTAGGACTCACAGTTAAAGGACTGGGGAGCAATGGGGAGGTGGAATCTCTGGGAGGAAAACACTAGCATTATTTTGAGAAGAAGAGTAACAATATAAACAACTGGAAATATTCTGCAGAATGCTCCTGTTTCACAGCTAAAATAACCCAAAGATGGAAGAAAATGCCTTCGAGCTGGCTAACCAACACTCATGTGGGAGTGGAAAAAAATACAGGATGGAGAATCCTGTCCAAGTTCAAATCTGGAAAAATGGTCTTCAGTAAAACTGAGTCCTGGGACGCCTGGGTGGCTCAGATGATTAAGTGTCTGCCTTCCGCTCAGGTCATGATCCCAGGTCGTGGGATCAAGTCCTGCATCAGGCTCCCTGATTGGTGGAGAGTCTGCTTCTCCCTTTCCCTCTGCTTCTCGCCCTACCTGATCTGTCAAATAAATAAATAAAATCTTTAAAAAAAAAAAAAAAAGGTTAAAAAAAAAAACCCAACAACAAAACTGAGTCCTAAAGGTTCAGACAATGCCTGAGATTTCAACTAAAGAGAGAACAAGTGTTTAATGCCTGCTTAGTCTTGCCAAGTCAACAAAAACATCTGAAGAATTTTGTTTAAGTTCCAGTCTATCTGCAGGAGGGTCCAAGATTAAGGTCACTGTACTATGAGCGGTCAGCCAAGGTCCTCCGGAATAAACTGGTCAAGAACAACTGCAGGTGAATCAGATAAACTCCATCTTCGCAGGATGTAAGTCTCTGTCTCTTCTCTCCTTCCAACCAGGCTTCTGGGGAGCAGAAGCAATTATTCTTCACACCTACACTATGTCACCTATCAAGTGGCACAGAATAAGAGTCTGAGAGTTCTGTATTGAGAACCTTCACTAGGAAACACTGGCAAGTTTATCTTGAGCGATGACTTAAAACACCACCACCTTTTGTTACTCCCATATCCATGGTCTTACAATGGTCAGTATTATTCAGAGGATCAAATGGAAATTGCTGAACCTCTAAAATCTGGTCTCACTCTTTCCCGGGCTTAATTTGTGTGTCTTTCTACTCTCCCCAATGACCTTCTCAGTAATGAGAGCCAAGAGTAAAAAATAAGAGGGAGAATATACACCACAGATTAGACCATCACTCCGCAAATACATACTCCTTCCCTTGAACCACAAAGAAACTTGTCTAACTTACTGATGTTGAGCTTAGGTACATGTTTCAATGGTCAATGAGATGGGAGCTGATCTGGCAGGAAAAGCAGCTTTAATGCTGGCGCTGTTTCACCTGCCCCTTCAGTTCCTCCCCTTTGCCTCTTAAGAATACGCCTCAAATACCAGCAGGTCCAAGACGGCCGAAGGACACACACTGAAGATCTGAATCCAGCAAGCAGCCTGGAGCAAAACGCAGACTGGCTGAACCCCAGACACCCGGAAACACACGGACAGCAAACAAATGCTTACTGCTGTATCCCAGAGGTTTGGAATGGCTTGTCGCATAGCATTTCTGTAGCAATGGCAGACACATTTACCTTCCATGAACAAAAAATCAGAAATCTAAGGGGCTAAGTTACTAAGATCAGTAGGAGTGGCACTGCATAACTTCGGAGACCTGCTGATAAAAAGTGACACAGCTCTCACCACCTGCTCCCTCCAGAGTGCAACTCTGACACACGAAGCCTGGCTACTCCGGATCCACCATGCTACACAGAACACCTGGGAAGGCCACAGAGAAAGAGATGCCCGAGGAGCCTGTTCCAGTCCAGGCCCGAGAGGTGGGAGCAAGAAAGCCTTCAAGGTGGCTCCACACCCAGCTACTAACTCCAGCTGCATAAGAGACCCCAAGCAAGAGCTGCTGGAGCCCAGCTACCCTCCACAACTATGGAAAATGACAAGAACACAATTGTTTAAAGCCACTACATTCTGGAGCAATTCCCTTCACAGATGACCAGAATAAATCCACATCCAAACATAAAGCTTAAGGCAGAGTCCTAGTCTACTGGACTAGAAAGAGGTACTTTAAATCTCCTCGCCCTAGGTGGAGTCTGGGGCAGACCTGAGATGGCTCATGAAAAACAAGTGGACGCCTGCACTTAGAAATGACAGTTTGAACACAGACTTTATTCTCTACTCCTTACTAAAACCCTACAAAATAGTGGTAAATAAATTTACAAAGGCAAAACCACATAAGGATATGGAGAAGAGATATAACAGAGAAAATATGCCAATCGAGTTCTCTGAAGGTAAAAAGTAAACAGACAAGTAGAAATTGGCTTTGGTTTTTGTTTTCTCTAATCTAAGTCTGTAGCCATATGGAATGGCCAATAAGCCAATCTATACCACAGTATTCTACAAAGGCTCAGTAAATTGAGATACCAGGAACCTTTGAAGGGAGAGGAAATGAGCAGGGCTAAAAATCAGTTGAAAGTTAATCTTGGGAGCAACTAAGTCCAGATCACCTTCTCCAACCTCATACCATAGGCTACTGTCCCCCACCCAACCCAGCAAACTCATTACTCCTTGGAGAAAATAAAAACCTCGGAAATTCGAAACTCACAGGGCAGGGCTGAAGTCTCATTCTGAAAACAAGGTAATTAAATGAAAATCTATTTATTCACTCTTCCTTTTTGCACAACAACCTCAAAAGCTATGTGTTCCAGATGGCTGAGTTAGTTACGAGATGGAGTGCTACCCAACCTGTGTAGGACTTTGCATCAGTAAGAAATAAATAGGCAGAGCTGACCCTCGAACAATGTGGGGTTTAGGGGCACCAACTCCCCGCACAGTTGAAAATCTGCGTTTAAGTTTAGACTTCCCCAAAACTTAACTACTAGTAGCCTATTGCTGATAGAAAACCTTACTGGTAACATAAACAAATGATTTAACACATATTTTGCATATGTATTTTACACTGTATTCTTACAATAAAGGTAAAGAAAAAATACTGAGAAAATCATAGAAGAGAAAATGGATTTACAGTACAGCAAAAAAATCCGTATACAAGTGGACCCATGTAGTTCAAACCCATGTTGTTCAAGGGTCAACAGTATTGTGTTATGCTACTGAGTTTCTGGGTTTGTTGCCACAGCGTGGCCTAGCATAACTTTACTATTGTATCTATTTATTGGGAATTTCAGAAGAAGAGAAAATACAGAAGAGGTTGTCAACAAAAAAAATTTCCTAGAAGGATAACTTCTCACAAAAAGAGCCACAGAATACGTGACGTGGCAAGTTTTAAGATTCATTGTAGTATCACTGTAAAATGTTAGACTATTCATGATAAGAGAAGATAAAGATCAAGTGGGTCAAGGTATAAGGAAAGTAAAAGAAGCCTTTATGCATCTTCTGTTTGGTTTATCTATTTTACCGCAGGACTGACAACGCTCCTGCAGCAGCCAAGCAGAGCAATTCGGTGAACATTTTCTAAAAAGCACCCGAGAGGGCGCCTGGGTGGCTCAGTGGGCTAAGCTGCGGCTCAGGTCATGATCCCAGGGTCCTGGGATCGAGCTCCGCATCGAGTTCTCTGCTCAGCAGGGAGCCTGCTTCCTCCTCTCTCTCTCTCTCTCTGTCTGCCTCTCTGCCTACTTGTGATCTCTGTCAAATAAATAAATGAAATCTTTAAAAAAAAAAAAAAAAAAAGCACCCGAGATCCAGGCATTGCATTGTGTGTCGATTTTAGAAATAAAAATATATGCACAGTCTCTGCCCTTCAGGGGCTCGGGGTCCATGAGGACAGCAAACCATGAAATAAGTTATGACAACACGATATATAGTAATTACCACAAAGAAGGCATGAAATGAGTACAGCCTATGGGAGTATCCCTGTTAACTTCTCAATGCCAAAGTCCTATCCACAGTCACAAAGAAATGACATCTATAAACTGCTGTTTCTCTCAGGGACCTTGGGAATCAATATAAAGTAACACAAGCAGACTTTTAGTCTTCATTAATATATGACTGGAAGAATTCCATTTTGAACAAGCAATAAGAAGAGATTCAGCTCTCAAAATATCTTCAAGGAGGAGAACAGTTCAGTAACAGACCACTTCTAATAGATAAGAGGGAACCCTGATAGGAAAGACCCACTATTAGCAATAGTTAGTTCAAGTGTTATCAGCAGAAATGTCATTTTAACTTCATTTCACTTACTTAGAACTTCCTGAAAACTCTTTATTTAGGCAGAAACTTTCCATGACTGGCCTCTTCCGAAAGGCGATTCACTCAGGAAAGTCTGAGCCAACTGGCTCAGCTGGTTATCAGAAGGGTAAAAAATACTATTTTTCCTCATTCCCAAAGGTTAACAAGCTACATGTTTTTCAGAAGGAAAAAAAAAATAAAACCAAAAAGATAAAAATTCAAAGCTTAACAATTAAAACATAATTAGAAAAAACTAAAAGACTAATTTTGTGCCAACACTACCTTATGCTTGTACTTACAAATTCAGATGGGGATTACAAGAGTAGGCTTATGAAAACATGTGTTGGTGCACCTGGGTGGCTCAGTGGGTTAAGCCTCGGCCTTTGGCTCAGGTCATGATCTTAGGGTCCTGAGATCAAGCCCTCCTCCATCAGGCTCTCTGCTCAGCAGGGAGCCTGCTTCCCCCCCCCCTCTGCCTACTTGTGATCTCTCTCTATCAAATAGATAAATAAATCTTTTAAAAAAAGAAAAAAGAAAAATCCTGCCAGCATGCCAATTAACAGGGTTTTATTTTCTTTTTCTTTCTTTCTTTTTTTTTTTTTTTTAAAGATTTTTATTTATTTAATTGAGAGAGAGAGAGATCACAAGTAGGCAGAGAGGCAGACAGAGAGAGAGGGGGAAGAAGGCTCTCTGCTGAGCAAGAGAGCCTGATGTGGGGCTCGATCCCAGGACCCCAGGATCATGACCTGAGCCGAAAGCAGAGACTTAACCCACTGATCCACCCAGGCGCCCCTACAGGGTTTTATTTTCTTTAGGAGGAAGAATTTATAGAGAACATTTGTTTATTGTGTTATTTATCTCAGTAATGTATGTTTTCTAAAGTAATAAGCTCGTATTTCTTTTGAATATAAAATATATATGTGTGAGAATATGTATATTTGTAGGGGGAAAAAAGGTGCTTCCCTGAGTGTAGTTCTTTGGGTTGCTTTTTTTTTATAGACATGGTGCTGCCCAATTCTGACAAACGACAGAAATAGCAGGCTCGTAAACACCCATCCAGTACTTAAAATTACCATCCACTTGTTTTATAAAATGAAATATGAAATTTGTGCCATTAATATAAATATTAATACAGCCACAAAATTTATTTATCAGGAAATTTAATGATTTCTTCTAACAGATATTCACTAGCTTTTCTCACTCTCTCTGTTGGGCTGATGGTAAAATTGTAATAAATCTTTCTTGGGTATCCTATATGACATATGGGAAGTAATACAAGCCAAGAAAGATTTCTAAAAACTTTAAATATGTATTTCTAATGGCATATCACACACTTCCTGCATTATTTTGTAGGATTTCCAAACTATTAAAGGCTTCCTGTCAGTGTTCTGCTACCCCCTACTGGACAACTAAATAGTTTCAGTGTGATTTCTGGCAGCAAAATAACATTACTAATTCACATCACCAGGAATTACCTAATGGATCCCCAAAATGATCGATTATCAGAGAAATGGTGTCTTTGCGATGGAGAATTCTGAAAGGTATTGCCTAAGTGGTCTAACTTATCACCACCAATATTGAGTGTTACTGATGTCATGTACTGGGGAAGACCAAACATCAACAACGTATTTGTCTAGGTGACTAATCTTAAGTTAGTCATATGGAAACTACGCAAAATTCTAAACTGAGGACCATCCTACAAAACAAATGGGCTCCTAAAAACATACAGCTAACCCCTGAAAAAGCAGCAGTTAGGGGCACTGCCATCTGTCCACCCCACAGTTGAAAATCTATGTATAACTTTAACTCTCCCAAAACTTAACTAGTAATAGCCTACTGTTACCGATAACATAAACTGTCAAATAACACATTTTGTTTATGTACTACAAGCTATATTCTTATAATACAGTAAGCTATATGAAAGAAAATGTGATTAAGAATATTGTAAGAAAAATACATTTATGGTACTGCATTGTATCGAAAAAATATCTACATTTAAGTGCACTTGTGCAGTTCAAACCGGTGTTGTTCAAGGGTTAACTGTGTATGTCAGTGTCATGAAATACTTAAAATGAAAGGCTTTAGAAAGGAACTTAACAAGAAAAGACTAAAAAGACTAAATGCGAGAGTGTAATTTTACACTGGATGTTGGACTGAACAAGTAAAACAAGTTATATAAAGAATAGTACTGAAATAACTTAAAAATTTTGAATAGAATCACAACTAGAACTACTTAAAATATGGGCTACAAAACTAGTTGTTACTGGTCCAAAACAAGATGGGTACAGAAAATTTAAGTTAGTATTTGCAAATTTGTTTAGCAATTTGACAATGTCACGACAGTCAAGACATGAAGGTGGACTCACTGTGTTAACCAGAACATAGACCAATTTGGGTACTGTCAAACTGGCCAGCTGGTCACATGTGACATAGCATATTAGTCATGTGCAGTGAGACATAATGCATATGATAGTTTAGGGTTATTTTATCAAAACCCAAAAATGTGATAAAATGCAATGATTTTTTTAAAATATAATCATTATTTTTATAGATTATTTTTACAATCACTTTAGTTGTTAACCAAGTGTGACTTTTTAAATTCATATTAACCGTTAACCAAGTATGACTTTTTAACTTTACAGTTTAAACTAAGTTAAAGAAAGTAAAATTGGTATTATTTTCTTATTCCTAATGTACTGATAGCAAAAAGAGCCTCATTGTATATTTCTATAAAGAAAACACATCTTCTGGGCGCCTGGGTGGCTCAGTGGGTTAAGCCGCTGCCTTCGGCTCAGGTCATGATCTCAGGGTCCTGGGATCGAGTTCCGCATCGGGCTCTCTGCTCAGCGGGAGCCCGCTTCCCTCTCTCTCTCTGCCTGCCTCTCCGTCTACTTGTGATTTCTCTCTGTCAAATAAATAAAATCTAAAAAAAAAAAAAAAAAAAAAGAAAACACATCTTCTGAATGCAACAGCAGTGGCAAACCATGTGATGATACTGAGAAGTAATTCCAAAGAAACAAAAGCCAACTGAACTCAAACTGCTTTTACTTCATGAGCCCTCACAGAGTTTGCTTGTTGACCATTCAGTGCTAAAATCATAGTGAGTCAGTGAGTTCTTTGCAAATGTTTTTGCTAATGGAGCAAGGAATTCATCAAAACTTCAGTGGCATTTACATACAAAACACAAAGAAATTCTAAATCAAAAGACTTCTTTGAAGGAAGGAGTACTGATCTAAAAAGCCAACAGAAAGAGATGTAAGATTCCAAAAATTAATGTTAGTGTATTGTAGTCTTCTGAGAAAGAAGCATTTTTGGTTGCTAACTAAAAAGAATAAGCCACTGCCAAGATATTAGTAAAAGACTCTATCAATGATGTCTGCTTGGAAAGCTAGGAGAATATGTAACAAAGAAGGTGATTCAAGTGCAGTATTCCAGGGATGCCCCAGCTTGAAGTCCTCAGAATCTGGCTTACGACAGTAAGAGCAATAATCAGATTAGCAGAATGTTTTCTCAATGTGATTAAAGAATGCCAGGTTATTATTAACATAAAAATTAACATATGTGTGATTTAAACATGACAGTGATATGAAGGATTCTTTTATTGATTTCTGGCTGACAGACATAATTGACACCGATCTCTAAAACAAAACTAGAATTACATTGTCAACAAATGTAATCTGAAGTTTAAGTGTATGCAAGAGTATGTTCTAACAGCACAGGTGCAAGACAGAAAAACAGATTAGATTAAGGAGCCAGCGCTAGAACATAGAATTAAGACACTGCTTACCGAGGAAAAATCTTGCTGCCAAAACAAACAACCCCACTGTTCCTAGTACAGTAATAAAAACTGTAAATTATGTAAGACTAATGCATTACATTTTTCAATGACTGTCTCTATTGTGTGACAAGCTGAAAGCTGATCATAAACGTACACACGTTACTTTGCATGCTGAGGTACCACGGTTATGTAAGGGGAAAATGCTAAGAATGATGAGCTTTCAAATAAACTTAGTGTCTTTATTTTTTTTACTTTTTTTTTTTTTTTAAGATTTTATTTATTTATTTGCCAGAGAGAGAAATCACAAGCAGGCGGGGCAGGGGGGTGGTGAGCAGACTCCCCACTGAGCAGAGAGCCCGATGCGGGGCTCCAACCCAGGACCCTGAGATCACGACCTGAGCCGAAGGCAGAGGCTTAACCCACTGAGCCATCCAGGCACCCCAACTTAGTGTCTTTAAAAAAAAAAAAAAAACCAGTTGGGTTTCCAATTTTAAAGGTCTTAATTAAACAGTAAAACTTGGTTTATTTGTCTGATCTTGGTATTTTTAATAATCTTAAGAGTACTTTCATGCAATAAAATATTTCAACATGTTCTTTAGTAGTAAATAAATTACCAGGGTAAAAATGAAAGCTAGAAGGCTGGAGAAACAGAGCTTCTACAGATAAACATGTTTCAGTGAGAGGCACCTAGGTGGCTCAGTGGGTTAAGCCTCTGCCTTTGGCTCAGGTCATGATCAGGGTCCTGGGATGGAACCCTGCATCCGGCTATCTGCTTAGCAGGGAGCCTGCTCCACCCTCTCTCTCTCTGCCTGCCTCTCTGCCTACTTGTGATCTCTCTATCTCTCTGTCAAATAAATAAATAAAATCTTAAAAAAAAAAATGTTTCAGTGAATGTTTTGAATTCCACTTCCTATCACAAGACTATCTACACACAGGGGAATGCTTGCATACAGAATTCCTTATTTCCACTGAACTCTAACTTAATTACAACTTGACAGAATAAACTGATGAAACTGGCTACTGATGAAGTATTGAAGATGAACTTTGAAAATACAGTATCACTGACTTCATTTTATATAAAAGTAAAAATAAAAATCCTGAACTTACTGAAACAGCTTAAAAATCTTTATTTCTGTCTTCATGAAAATATCTCTGTGAGATGGGTTTATGACAAATGTTATTTAAAAAAAAGAAAAGAAAAGAAAACCAACACAGAAATAATTTCCATGTACAGTACCCTCCAGTAGTACTGTCATGTACCCAACTAGAAGCAGTAAATTAACAAGAAAGAAAGGAGTTATTTCGTCACATTAAAAACCAAATACAGGGGCACCTGGGTGGCTCAGTGGGTTAAAGCCTCTGCCTTCGGCTCAGGTCATGGTCCCAGGGTCCTGGGATAGAGCCCCAAGTGGGGCTCTCTGCTCTGCAGGGAGCCTGCTTCCTCCCCTCTCTCTCTGCCTGCCTCTCTGCCTACTTGTGATCTCTCTCTCTCTCTCTCTGTCAAATGAATAAAATCTTTAAAAAAAACAAACAAACAAAAACTAAATATACACAGCATTTATTCAAAGTGTGCATCTAGATGTTAAGTATTGAGAATTGATTTTTTTTTTAAAGATTTCATTTATTTATCTGACAGAGAGACAGAGATCACAAGTAGGCAAAGAGGCAGGCAGAGAGAGAGGGGAAGGCAGGCTCCCTGTCAAGCAGAGAGCCCGATGGGGGGCTCGACCCCAGGACCCTGAGATCATGACCGGAGCTGAAGGTAGTGGCCTAACCCACTGAGCCACCCAGGCACCTGGAGAATTGATATTTTATTCTTAGTCTGTTTCAATTATAGAACGTAAAGGTATAAATATAACAGTGATTTCCTATACTAATTATTTATACTCACGCTCTCGGTAAACAGCATGTGTAACTATACAAATCTTTTCCTATTCCTATTTGATGATCATTTTGACTGTTTTATTGAAATGTCAGTTAATGTCTATTGAATCTCATTGTTAAAAATCTGAGCTTGTATTTTCTACAACTTTTCAATTTAGTTTTCTAGCTATTCCTTTTTATTGTGTCTTACAAAAGTATTGGTCTGCAACAGGTTGAAATTTTAAAATCAGCCTCCTTCACCACAGATGTACATTATACATCTGTGGTGATTACACATATAATCTACATTAATGTGAAATTTATACATATAATCTACATTAATGTGAAATTTACTAGATGTGACAGCTGCATTGTATCATAAAGGAGAATGCCCTTTGTTCTTAGGGAACTGCTAACATATTTAAGAGTGAAGTGTCATGATGTCTACAAGCAATTCTCAAATGGTTCAGGCAAGACAAAAAGAGAAATACAGACCTAGACGGAGAAAGAGGCAATCAGTAATGTGTATAATAAGTATATGGGTGATCACTGTAAAACTAACTCTGGCAACATTTCTGGGTATATTTCAGAAGAAAAACTTGGGGAGAAAAAAATTAAAAAATAAAGTTTTGCTCCATAACCTTTATAAAACTAATAATGTCAAATTCTTTACACCAACATTTGTATTAGATGAAATAACTGAATAGATACTATTTTTAAAATATAACTTTGGATGCAAATTCTATTTTCAGAGAGCATACAGGTCTACTTAATTACTGCCAAGGAAAATAAATGTGACCACCTATAAAATTACTGACTGGTACCTTAGCTGTTCTCATTTAGCTCTAAATTATAGATCTGCTGTTTTCAAGTAATAAAAGTTAAATAAACAGGGAAAAGGAAATTCTAGGTATGTGGCTCTCAGCTAGAAAAGCCAGGAGGTTATTAGGATTCTACCATTTTTTTAAAGTGGTAACAAACCTATAAATCAATTTAAAAAATAGTATCAAGATCAGGAAATCATACAGGAACTGAATTTCTCTCCTAGTATTTTCAATTTTTACCTGATTTCAGGTGCCTCAGTGGGGCTCAGATTTCACAGGTAAGAAAAGTAATAAAGGGAAAAATGACTCAGCCAAAGTCACAAATCATGACAACAAGAGGAACCGAACATTTAACTCTTATATTTTCTTGTTTCTGTTCGGCTAAATACTTCATGATACCCACAAGTACACCATCATATGTGAAAGGACCTTTCCTCCCATGGTCCCTGATAACTCATGAAGCCACCGTTCTCCTGGAGTGAAAGAGAGAGCGCTTCCCAAATATTACGAGGATACGGTGCAATGAGGACAGATGTCCAACATCATTTAATACGATGTGGTTTTGTTTTTAATTTAAATTTTTTTTAATTTTGAAAAGAACTAGTTCTGAAGTTTGTGAAGGTAACCTTACCTGACTTCTTCACCAGCAAAATCAAACACCTTAGTGATTTTAACTTTTTCAGCTTCTTTCGGTTTCTCAAGCTCCTCAACTCTGACCAACGATTTACTTGAACTTGTCTCTTCAGTATTCTCTCCTCTCTACAAAATAGGTAAGAAATGCAATCAGTTTCACATAAAGATGAAACGTAAGAGAACCTTTCCACCATTCTATTACGGCTATTCTTAAATGTTTCATCTCTAAATAGTTTAAGACCTATCAGAAATTTATTTGATTAAAAAGGCTTATTTTTTCTACAATAGGGAATGCTTTGCTTTTCACATGCAAGAGTTATTATCAAAACGGATCTGGTTTGATTTCTGCTGTAAGCACTGAATCTCATTTTGGAAATAAAAACATCTATCTGGGGAACGTAGGGTACTTCTGGGGAAGCTTACATCTCATTCAGTTATCAACTTACCTTAACTTGTGTACTTGTGGGCCCTTTAGGTTTGGGTCCCACATCATTGAGGAAGCTGGCCCACAGCTCGTCTTCCTTCTTCCTCCTTGCAGCCTCCGAGCCCAGGCCTTCTTCCTGCTCTGCAGCTGCATCTCCCTCCTCACTGCTACTTTCCTCCGACTCCTCGTGGGCATCCTCCTCTTCTTCGTCTTCTAATGAGAGGCCACCTTGTTTTCTCTTCCTAATCACCAATGGTCACAAGAAAAAGGAGAGACAAGACAGATCAAGCAAAATGATTTCAGTTATCCCTTCCTCAATTCCAAACATAACTCTGCAAACCTGAGAAAACTTTAAAATCCGGGGACTACTGATTAACACCCACCCTAGGGGGAAGCAAGGCGGGTAAGCTGAGATTCTGTGGAAGAAAACAAGAACTGAGCTCTCACAGTTAGCAATTTCCCCCAAACACTTAGAATCAAAATGCAGTGTTCTACTTCCAAGTTAGGATCAGCTATTTTCACCAAGAAAACGCCCAAAAATCACCTCACTGAATCTGTCCAGAAAGTGTGTTCCAAGAATATATACCCCAATTGGAGAAGACTTCTAATAACGAAAGCCTTAAATTTATTTGCAGTTTCTTCCTAGAGTTCTCAGGGAAGAGGGGTGGGAAACCCATCTTTTTCTCCCATTTTCTGAAAATTTGACAGCTGGACTACAGAAAAACTCAAGGACAAAAGAACTGGGCCCAAGACCTAAAAGAGTAAATTGTTTCTTAGTCTATTTTGATTTCAAGTGAATCATCTAATACCTGAAATTCTTTTTTTTCCTTTTTTATAAACTATAACCTGTTTTTTGGCTTCAATGACCAGAAAGAAACACTAATCAAGGAGAGGTAACAGATTTCTATGGAAGCTTTTCATATCTGAGCAAAATAACCTGTCAGAATTTTCATAATTGCGGAGGGGGGGGGCTGTAATTCAGTACCAGGCCTGTGGAAGGTAATTTGCTAATCTTTATGAAAAATTTTTTTACTACAGATTAACTCCGGAAAATAATTCTACTTCTACAAATCTGATTTACAGATGTACTTGTACCTGTATACAAAGCCGTAACAAAGAATATTCACTGCAGTCTTGTTTGTGGTAGTAAAGACAGGTATAATCTCAATGGTCCTCAGTAAGGGAATACTTACAAAATGCAAGGTGGACCCATATAATGTAACATTATGCAGTCACTAGAAAGAGTAAGGTACAGCTAAATGTACTGGCACAGTACACATCTCCAAGATGCAAAACAACGAAAATGAGAAAATGAGAAACTGTAAATAGAGGATGCCACTCTTTGTTCTGGAGGGGTTTTTTGTTTGTTTTTTTAAGGAGTAGGAAATACATGCCTACCCACACACACAAGCTGTCTCTGACAACATAGTTCTTCTGAGGCAAAGAAAGCAACAAGGATACACCGAGGGTACCCATTTTTGCAGTAATTGAGTTTTTAATTTTTACCAAGTATACGTGATACCTATTGATTTTTTTTTTAATTAAAACTCAAAAACTTTTAAAGCTTCCCCGAGACTGAGAATTTAATCCTAAGATGTCAACAAACGTTTCCCTTGAATAGACAAAGGTAAGAAGCCCCTGTAGGAAGAACTCATGAGACCAATCCCAGCCATCTGGATACTGTAACAGTAGCCCCTGACTTCTAAGGGCCTTGAGGGCAGAATCACCTGGCCGGAATGCTCTGGGCCTTTCTTTTTTTCCCTTTGGTTTCCTGTGTCTGCTCTTCACCATCCACTTCATCTTCCTTCACTAATTCATTTACATCATCTTCACTATACTCTCCACCTGCAATCACATAATAGAGTGGTCAGACATATGGGAATAAAGGTTTTCACATCAAGACAAAACATTTTCTTTCATTAAAAATCAAGTCTAGTACTTTCCTCTATTCTCTAAAATATCATTTTCTTAAGGAAGTCTTCCCATCCCTGAAGACTAGGCTAAGGTCCCCTATTCTAGGCTTCCGTGACAGGCCAAATTATCCTTCATAAATGTACCCACTTATATTTAATGTTTGCAATTTTTGCTATGCTCTACATACCACGAGGACATGGATCTTGTTTAAGTATGTGCTGAATGAATGAATAGAAACTGCAACTGTACAACTAAACTGTTCAAAGAAATTAACGTTCCCACTGTATCTTGGATATCTTTCAAAAGTAATCAAAAGAGACCTTGACAAAAAAGAGGCCTAAAGACTTCCAGTTAGACACAGCAGAAAGAACAAACGTGTCTAGTTCCCATCTTCAAAAACTAACAGTCAGGGGTCCCCAACAAGAGGGGGTCACCTGGACGACCAGGAAAAGCACACCCTGTGGACACCAGTCAATAAATCCCGTCCACATGAAGATTCAACTGGATTTTTTCTATTTTACTTCATGTAGCCTTTTATTTGAAGTATAACATCCACACTGAAGAACACACAAGTCTACTGTACTGCTCAATGAAATTACACAAAGTGAACACACTTGTATAACCAGGCCCAGCTCAAGAACCAGAACATGAACCAGCATCCCAGAAGGCCCCTCAGCATCCCTGGAATGCCCCGTTCCAGGCATCAGCCACTCACCCATCCAAGAGCCATCCTAACTCCAAATACCAGAGATCAGCTTTGCCTCTCTTTGACCCTTAAACAAACAGAAGTCTACAAAATGCACACTCAAGTGTCTGGATTTTTTCACTCAACAATCTCTGTTGGTCACCCATACTGTTTGTTGTAGCTCTAGTTTATTCACTCCCATTCCGAAACAGTGTGTCATTGCGTGACACTGTGTGTTTATCCATTCTTCTGCTGATGAACAATAAGGCTGTTTCCAGTGTGGGGCTATTACAAATAGTACTGTTTTGAATATTCCTGTACATCCAATCAGCTTCTAAATATTTCACTCACAATCAATCAAGGGCCACCAAACACTTGAGGAAAGCCTCCAAAATGAAAGGCAAGACTGAAAACAAAAAAGGAATTCAGGAGAAACAGAACTTTAAAAAACCCAACAAAACCCTTTCTAATTCTGGTACCTATGTGGCTCAGTGGGCTAAGCTTCTGCCTTCAGCTCGGGTTATGATCTCGGGGTCCTAGGACTGAGCCCAGAGTCAGGCTCTCTGCTCGAGCAGGGACCCTGCTTCCCCCAACCCCTCTGCCTGCCTCTCTGCCTACTTGTGATCTCTCTCTCCCTGTCAAATAAATAAATAAATAAAAATCTTCTAAAAAAAACAAAAAACCTTTATAATTAATATCCTCAAAGCGGATCCCTGGGTGGTCCAGTTGGTTAAGGGTCTGTCTTCAGCTCAGGTCAAGATCCCAGCATCCTGGGATCAAGTACAGCATTGAGCAACCTGCTCAGCGGGGAGCCTGCTTCTTCCTCTCTCTGCCTGCCTCTCTGCCTACTTGAGATCTCCCTGTCTAATGAATAAATTAATTAAATTTTTAACGAAAAACCTTAAATTTTAAAAAAATTTCTTGAAAAGTACAAATATGATGGCAGAGATTTTTAAAAAGAACAAAGCTGATAAGAAGGAGCCAGTCATGTGAAAATACTCAGAATACACATTCAAGGCTGAATACCACACACCAAGTGGTAAGTGAAAGTGTTTCCTGAACAAAGGACTGAGTTCCAGGCTAAGATGGCAGTCTGAAGACATAAATGTCATTCCACTTCCCCTGAAACCCCAGTAAAATCATTACAGCAAAAAGACTTAAAAAGCACAAACCTACAAGCTAAGTAGAAACGTAGCTGCATTGTACTAGTTTATATTTGCAAAAAGCAACACAGGAAGGATAAACAAAATACTAACGAAAATAGATACTTTATAAGGGTCAGGGTCAAACAAAGTGGGATAGTCAGGGGTAGAAGCAAGAATTCTCTGTGTTTATCTTTCTGAAGAATTTTGAAAAGCCCTTAAATTAAGAACAGTTTAAATAAACAAATACTTGAATAAATGTTTGAAGCAATAACAAAACTGACAAGGGAAGGTTTTATTCCAAAGACTTCAGAAACAGTATTTTGACTATACACCCTTAGCAAGACGCACTGTAATGACAAAACAAACAAACAAATAAAAAATCCTATTGTGTAGTAATATTGATTTTGTTTTTTCTTTTTAATTTTATTTACTCATTTGAAAGAGAGAAAGAGCATGGTGGGGGGGCAGAGGGAAAGAGAAGCAGACTACTCCCCACTGAACAGGAAGCCCAATGATTAGGGCTCCATCCCAGGACCCTGAGATCATGACTTGAGGGGAAGGCAGATGCTTACCCGGCTGAGCCACCCAGGCACCGAATGTTGGTATTTTGAAACTATTTCCTTTATATAATAGGCTAAAGCAAGTAAGTATTATGTTTATGTCAGGGATCCAGATCTTCAAAGCAAGAGAAATAACCCACGATTATAAAAATCAAAGAAATCTGATGAATATTCAAATGTTAAAACTGAACTAAAATATCAATGTGAGAGGCGCCTGGCTGGCTCAGTAGGTGGAGCAGGCAACTCCTGACCTCAGGGTTGTAAATTCAAGCAACATGCTGCATGTAAAGATTACTTAAAATTCAAATCTTTAAGAAAAAAAAAGTATCAATATGAACTCTCTTTTTAAGATAAATATTTTCTAGTTCTGTTCACTGAAATGGCATAGAAACAATGTCACTTTGGTAGCAATGGGCATCTGTTCAGAGTCCAGATTATATACCTTGATATGATTCACGATGAAAAGGGCTCCCAGCTAATTTCAGGTCTGAGGGAAGGAAAGCATAAGGTGAAACTGGGACATCTTGCTCTGTCAGAAAGCAAGGAAGCTATTTAAGAATAAAGGGTCATATTAAAAGGATATAGATCCAGCCGGAAAGAACTCCTAGTGGCCAAAAGTGATGACTTGGGCATTAAAAGGAGTAACTGTTAGTAGACTAAAACACACTGAATCAATAAAATCTGTAAATCCTTTATGTTGTTCTTTAAAAAAGACAAAAAATACATTGTACAGGGGTGCCTGGATGGCTCAGTTTGTTAAGTATCTACCTTTTTCTCGGGTCATGATCCCAGGGGTTCTGGGATTGAGCCCCGTGTTTGGCTCCCTGCTCGGCAGAGTCTACTTCTCCCTTTCTCTCTGCCCATCCCACAGCTTGTACATGCGTGCGCGCTCTCTCTCTCTCAAATAAATAAGTAATTTAAAAAAACATTTTAATAAGGTTTTTTACTTATCTGACAGAGGGAGATAACAAGTAGGCAGAGAGGCAGGCAGAGAGAGAGAGGAGGAAGCAGGCTCCCTGCTGAGCAGAGAGCCCAATCCCAGGACCCTGGGATCATGACTTGAGCAAGGGCAGAGGCTTTAACCCGCTAAGCCACCCAGGCGCCCCAATTTAAAAATCTTTAAAAAATAAGTTTATACTGGGGCGCCTGGGTGGCTCAGTGGGTTAAAGCCTCTGCCTTCGGCTCAGGTTATGATCCCAGAGTCCTGGGATGGAGCCCTGCATCAGCAGGGAGCCTGCTTCCCCCT